>NC_138166.1:93317445-93972239 GCF_964165515.1 Mesoplodon bidens | reverse complement strand
CCTTGTGCTTTGCTCCTGCTGGGTTTCTAATACCTCCTGATCGTTAGTGCTTCTTGCATCAGACAGTGCTCCTGGATCTAACAGTCATGGCATGACCCATGTAGAGCCAATGATCCTCACCTCCTCTTCTAGGAGACTACTAGAATGCTATCCTAGGATCTTGCCCCAAAATGACATTAAGATCATTTGCAATTTGTGAAATCTACATTTTTGAAATTTGGAATTCTATTTGCACACACACACACAGGCATACACACACTTTTTTTTTTTTTTTTTTTTTTTTTGGCGGTACGCGGGCCTCTCACTGTTGTGGCCTCTCCCGTTGCAGAGCACAGGCTCCAGACGCTCAGGCTCAGCAGCCATGGCTCATGGGCCCAGCAGCTCCGCGGCATGTGGGATCCTCCCGGACCGGGGCACGAACCCATGTCCCCTGCATCAGCAGGCGGACTCTCCACCACTGCGCCACCATGGAAGCCCCACACACATCTATTTTTAAGTTCACATTCTCCAGGCTTTCTCCAAGGTCAAGGTCAAAGATTCAGAGATATCATTAAAAGTTCTTTCAGTTTCCTGGGGTACAGCTCACACAGAGCAGATAGATGCTCTCCTATAATTTTTTCACGCATTGTGAACTATCTTCAGTTATCATAGTTGTTCTACCCTACACCCCACCTTCAGTCTGAAAATCACTCTCCTTGACATTGTCAATTGGAAGCAAAATAAAGGTTGATGAGGTGTGCTTTCTCTTAGCCATCCATCAATATTACATCATTGCCCAGAGAAAAGGCCCTCTGTATATGCTTATTTCTATTTTCCTAATTACCTTTGCACAACTTGGACATTATTTGAAACCCAAAAGTTATCTTCCACTTTAGCCCTCCTGACAAAGTCCCCCAAGTCTGTGACACGCTAGTACTTGTGCTTGACTTCTTTCCCTATGAAGACCTTCTTCCTAAATCTCTCCTCATCAGAGTCATATTGGTGTGCTTACCTACCTTCCTCGTTTTTTTCCTTATTAGGGTCATTATGGCAAGAGGCTATTTTCATCTCACCCCTGGGTTTCTAAGTCCTCTCCTTGCTTTTATTTTCTTCTTCCTCCACCACAGCATCATATTAATCTTCTTAAATTCTACAGTCCTTTACTCAAAATTCTGCAGTGATTTCATTTTGCCTGTACAGTAAAGTTCAAACTCCGTACCCCACATAAAGCCCCACAAAGGCTTCAGCCAATTTTCTAAAGCTGACCATCACATTCCCTTAGACGCACCCTCTGTTCTAACCAGGCAGCCCTCTAAACATATTTTGAAAAGCCCCACCTTGGCATTACTCCTCTTGCCCATAAATATTTAACTGCTCTGCTTTTTAAAGTTCTTACAATTACAGGTGCCTCATATCAATAGATCAAATAAATATCATTTGATCATCTCACTAGAAGCTGAAAAGACAACCAATTAAACCCAACAAACACTCTTGATATTTAAAAGCTCTTCCTATACTAGGAATGGTTTAAAATGAATAAGATCATCTCCTGCATAAAGAAGTATTTCAAACTAGTAGGAATAAAACAAATAACACAACAGGAAACCGGGCAAAGGTTATAAAAAGACAATTTACAGAAGAAGAAATTCAAATGGGAAATTAACATATGGGAAAAAACTCAATCTCACTAGTAATCAGGGAATACAATTTTTTTTTTTTTTTTTTTTTGCGTTACGCGGGCCTCTCACTGCTGTGGCCTCTCCCGTTGCGGAGCACAGGCTCCGGACGCGCAGGCCCAGCGGCCATGGCTCACGGGCCCAGCCGCTCCGCGGCACATGGGATCTTCCCAGACCGGGGCACAAACCCGCGTCCCCTGCATCGGCAGGCGGACTCTCAACCACTGCGCCACCAGGGAAGCCCTACAATTTTTTTTAAATACTGCTTTTTACCCATCAGATGGGAAAAAATTACATGTCTGTTAATGTCAAGTGTTGGCCAGGGCATAAGGAAATGTGCGCCCATGCAAGGCTGATAGGTGAGTAAACTGACTGCCACACTGGAGGACAATTTGGAGTAGCTGTTAAGATGAAAAATACAGGTTTGTTATGACCCAATGGATGTGCTTCTAGGTATTTAGCCTGCAGAGCGCTTGTACAACAGGCAGAGAGTCCATTCATTATACTATCTATATTAGTTTCCTAGCGTTTCTATGACAAAGTATCACAAACTATGTGTCTTAAAACATCAGAAATGTATTGTCACACAGTCCTAGAGGCTAGAAGTCCAAAATCAAGTTGTTAGCGGGACCACGCTCCCTCTGGAACCTGTAGGGGACAATCCTTCCCGGCCTCTTCTAACCTCCAGTGTCTGCTGGCAATTCTTGACATTTCCCAGTTTATAGATGCTTCACTCCAGTCTTTGCTTGTGTCAGCACATGAACATCTTCTCTCACATCACCCTTTCCTCTGTCTCCAAATTTCTCTCTTCTTATAAGAACACTAGTCTCATTGGATTAAGAGCCTAGCCTACTCCAGCATAACCTCATCTTAACTAATTACATCTACAATGACACTATTTCTAAATAAGGCCATATTTTGAGGGCATGAGGAGAAGGACTTCAACATACCTTTTGGGGGGAACACTATTTAACCCATGACTTTACCTTTCATGTAAAAAAGAAAGGGACATAAGAAAATATTCATGTGTCTGCTTATTTGTGCAGAACTAAAGGACGATGGAAGAACCAAGAAGCCAAGCAGGCAACAGGAAGTTGAGAGCAAAAAGCCACTATCACCCCTCAGTTGAAGGCAGGCTCACCCCTAACAAAGAGCTCAGGGCAAGCATACAAATGGAGGCCCACATACCATATGCCTAAATGTTTAAAAGGCAGAAGTCAAATGAAAACTTGTTAACTAAAAATTTTCTATCGTTCTACCTGACAAATACCTTTATGATGACAGAAATTTCAAATATGTGTAAAGTTATGGTTTTTGTAGGAAAAAAGGTTGGCAAAATATCAAAGACAACCAAATTAATTATTATTGCTCATGCATTGATGGGCCAACAACGTGAAGGTGAGTAAAATAAAGACTTCATAATTAACTTGTAATATGTGTATCATAAGACTTAATCTTCTTGACTTTTATTTCAGAAAAATCATTCTATTGTTATAACCAGGATTTTCACATAACATTATATTCCATGGATGATAATGCCAAATGTTTTTGACAACTGTTTTTGATTCACTGTAGTTTCTAGATAGTTTTTTTTTAATTAATTTCAATTTGGAGAAACTTTACTGAGGCAGTAACACTTCTATTGGAAGTGTCAATAAAATTCTTAAAGCAATACTTACATTTGGAATTTTACATGTTACATTTAAGCATTGTAACAATCACATATGACAAATTATTGTTAATGCAAAAAATACTATATTACTTTTACCATATAAATCATTATCATATATAGCATGATTTTTACTATCTCTTAAAGTAACATCTATATCCACACAATATTTATTAAGTTCTTCCTTCAAATATTTAAATGTCAGAATGAAGAAAACCAAAAATTGCAGCACATTGCTTAATTTATTCAAATCTCTCTACAAGACCATAACTTGATCAATAATGGTTGGAAAATAGTTACTACAGACATTACTTTGGGATTAATTGTATGTGAATCTTCTTTAAAGTCATAAAAACATTTGCATTTCCTTGTTCTAATCTCCTTATATTTAATTGGAATATCACTTTTGCTTCTGCATAGTTCATTTCTACTTAGAAAACCATTTTCTTTACAATTTAAAAATATTTTTAATCTCTTTAAGTGAGAAATTGCCTAATTTAGATATGCTTTTCTATATTAAAAATAGCAAGCAACAGTTCATATCAAAAACTTTTGGATAGCACAAATCCAAAGTTAATTTCATTTTCCACCAAAGACCACATTTTGCTCTGTATTTAAAAATCTTCTATTGTTTCACTTAGCTATCCTAGTATATTTTATATACTCTCTCAATTAAATTTAATGGCTTTAACAACATTTCATTGACATTTCCATTATGTGTCTTAAGTGGCTATAAAGTCAAATTTAAATGTATTTCATCTATGGATACTCAAGACATATCATAAATAATCTTTGAGTTTCCCCAAAGAACTTCATGACTATTGGCTCAGTTGAGGCCACATCGCTAGAAACAAATTCAAACTATGTTCCACACAAGTTATAAAGAATATTTCTGGATTGGGGGCCAAAATTCAGATTAGGTCTAGAGAAATACACTTGTAGTTTAAGAGCAATATGAATTGCAAGAGCATAATATTGTAAAAAGTTCCTCAGTTACTGTGTGCTACTGTTCAAAATACCACGCTAATTCATGTGTAACTCCAGAGCCATGAATTGGAACACAGAGGGAAGCAAGAAAATGGATGCTCATCACTCCTGGGAAATGATACTTCCTTATTCAAAAATCTACTGTGGGGGCTTCCCTGGTGGCGCAGTGGTTGAGAGTCTGCCTGCCAGTGCAGGGGACACGGGTTCGTGCCCCGGTCCGGGAGGATCCCACATGCCGCAGAGCGGCTGGGCCCGTGAGCCGTGGCCGCTGAGCCTGTGCGTCCGGAGCCTGTGCTCCGCAACGGGAGAGGCCACAGCAGTGAGAGGCCCACATACCGCAAAAAAAAAAAAAAAAAAAAAAAAAAAAAAAAAATCTACTGTGGGCCTGCTATTTGGGAGGAAGGCTTTGACAAGTTAATCATTTCACCTTTTCTTTTATCAAAGTGCCTCCACCCTCAGATCCTCTCAGCACTCCAAAGCAGTATCTATCTCCAACATCAGCAGCAACTCAACCCGCACAACTTAAAGGCATTCAGATGCAGTTGTCTTTTGTTTTGAGGACACAGGGCAAGAGGTATAGAAAAGCATCTCCTTGGGGCCTGTTCTGTGTTAACCAGAAGAACAGATGTTTTGGGTTGCAAGCCATGCTATGCCAGTACTGATGCCGGATCCCAAGACATAAAGGCAACCATGAGATCTTCAACAGTTATTTTGTGTGTGTTTGTGATATGTGGGCCCTCTAAAACAAGGGGTCTAGGGCAAGGGCGCTCTTGCTGGAGTCTGAGGGCAGCCTAGCTGGAGGAACAAAAAGAGGTCCTGAGCCCAGGAACCAGATTCACCCAACAGATGCTGGAACCATGGAAACACTTGACTGGCCAGAGCTGGAACCACGAATTGAGGCAGCTGTGGCTGGAGTTGTTACCTGAGGCAGAGAATAGGGGAGAGATACTCTGGATGCTCCCTTTCTTTTGTTCGTTAATCTCTTCCCAGGACCTCCCATTGGCTGGACCCAGATGGACACCAGCTGACATGGGAGCCTCAGGATATGTAGCCTACAAATGTCAGCCCCCTGCAGTAGAACTGAGCAAGGAAAATCAAGGAACAAATCTGAGGGCAAACAGGCCACGATGGACTGGCCCAGAGGGGCTATTTCCATAAAATCAGGACCAAGACAAGTATGCTCTCTCTACCACCACTATTTAATATTGGGGCGGTGGGGGGTGGTAATGAAAACTCAAAAGAAAAAAACCAAAAAACTATTAACACCAATAAGGGAGTTCAATAAGATGGCCTGATATGAGAAACATACACAGGAATCAATACATTCTAATATAATAACAACTAATTGTTAGAACAACTACTGGAAAAGTATCCTATGCACAGTAACAACAACAAACAAACAAACAAAAGACACCCTGTAATATACTTAAGTGTAACAGTTACAAAGAAAGTGAAGGCTTTATATGAAGAAAACCACAAAATTTTATCGATAGACATAAATGAGTTGAAAAGATGTAGAAACCTACTATGTTCCTGAATGAAACAACTCAATACTGTTAAAATGCCAATGCTTTACAAAATCATTCATATATTTACCACAGTTCCAATCATAATTTCAATAGGTTTTACTGAAACCTAGGTATTTATTGGAAAATAATTCTAAAGTGCATCTGTAAATATCTACTAGTGAGAATAGCTATTTTTCTGTGATAATTTCTCTCATAAGTATGTATGTATATATTTATTTATTTATTTATTTTTGGCTGCACTGGATGTTCGTTGCTGCGCGTGGGCTTTCTATAGTTATGGCGAGCTGCGGGGGGGCTATTCTTCATTGTGGTGCACGGGCTTCTCATTGCGGTGGCTTCTCTTGTTGCAGGGCACAGGCTCTAGGTGCGCAGGCTCAGTAGTTGTGGCTCGTGGGCTCTAGAGCACAGGCTCAGTAGTTGTGGCACATGGGCTTAGTTGCTCTGCGGCATGTGGGATCTTCCCACACCAGGGCTTGAACCCGTGTCCCCTGCATTGGCAGGTGGATTCTTAACCACTGCGCCACCACGGAACTCCATCTCATAAGTATTTTTAAAAGCCACAATATTTTAAACTGTGTGATTATCTGCTTCTCAGACTCTGTAATTCTTCCCCAGGAGCCCCAGGATTTTTTTTTATAAATAAAAAGAATAAGAAACCTGATCTAATCATTCACCAAAAATCATGGCATACGTGATTTTTATGAAATTAGACCTCTTGGGGACAACAATTCCATAGGATCTGGAAATGTGATGAGTAGACCCACTTCTCCCAGGCAGGCTTTGACCAGTACAGGTGCATTGCAATGCCACCCGGCCAATGCAATACCCTGAGGTTTTCCAGGCATCGACCTCCTGGACTGAGGAGTCATGACAGCATCCTGTTCTACTCCCTGACCTGACATCTCATGAGTCCAGATCCTGTGAGTCCTTGACCACCTGCTATTTCATCTGCTATGGACTGAATGTTTATATCCTCAGAAAATTCATATGTTGAAGTCCTGACCCCCAGTGTGATAGTATTTGGAGATAAGGCCTTGGGAGGTCATAAGGTTGTGGCCCCCATGATGGGATCAGACACCAAATAGCTTGCTTCCTCTCTCTCTCTGCCATGTGAGGACACAGAGAGAAGGCAGCCAACTGCAAGCCAGGAAGAGAGCCCTCACCTGAACGCAACCATGCTGGCACTCTGATGTCAGACATCCAGCCTCCAGAATGGTGAGAAAAATTAAATTTCTGTTGTTTAGCCTTCCAGTTGGATGGTATTTTGTTTTGGCAGCCCAGACTAAGACACCATAGTCCCCATAGCAACTCAAAGGGACACAGTTTGAACTATAATGCAGAGTGTCTTCATCACATCAGGCCTGATCAAGTAAAGTGATCCACATGTTGCAGGACAGAGTATTAGCAGTTCTGGGGTAAGATACGCCCCAATTTCCCTTATGAGATATTGCTATTTCCTGGGATTTTCTGTACATTACCAGCAGTTACAGTTAATTCTCTCTGTCTCCTCTTTTCTTTCTTCTCTCTTCTCACCTTGAATGCTATGGTTGCTGACCTCATTCATTTGTTCTACACTTGCCATGTGAAAACACATGTGGTTCTTAAAGAAACATCGATGAAAAACAATGAAAGATCCCTGACCTCATAGAGCGTATATTCTAGTTGTGGGAGGCGAGTAATAACAAACTAGTAAATAAACAAATCATCTAGTATTTTAGAAGATGATAAATGTTTTAGAAAAAAATAAAGCAGGGTATAAGACTGTTATAGACTGTTTGTGTACACCAAAAATTCGTTATAACCCTCAATGTGACTGTATATAGAGATAGGTTCTTTCGGAAGTAACCAGGTTTAAATAAGGCCATAAGAATGGGGCCCTAATCCAAAAGGACTGGAAAAAAAGGAAGCCCTCTCTCTCTCTCTCTCTCCCTTTTGAGGACATAGAGAGAAGACAGCTACTTACAAGCCAGGAAGAGAGCCCTCACCAGGAACCTGAGTGACCAGCACTTTGATCTGACCAGCAGTCCAGAACCGTGAGAAAATAAATATCTGTTGGGCTTCCCTGGTGGCGCAGCGGTTGAGAGTCTGCCTGCTGATGCAGGGGACGCGGGTTCGTGCCCCGGTCTGGGAGGATCCCGCATGCCACGGAGCGACTGGGCCCGTGAGCCAAAATTGCTGAGCCTGCGCGTCTGGAGCCTGTGCTCCGCAGCGGGAGAGGCCGCGATAGTGGGAGGACCGCGCACCGCGGTGAAGAGTGGCCCCCGCTCACCACAACTAGAGAAGGCCCTCGCACAGAAACGAAGACCCAACACAGCCAAAAATAAATAAATAAACAAAGACATCATATAAAATGATGATAAAAAAAAAACTCCAAGATTCTGATACATGCTTAATTCTTTGTTTAAAAAAATAATAATAAATAAATATCTGTTGTTTAAGCCACGCAGTCTGTAGTACATTGTTATGGCAACCTGAGAAGACTAATAGAATGAGAAATCACCTCATGAAAGAGAGGAATTTGTATAATCTTTGGAGGGTGCCAGAGAATTTCAGTGGCTGAAGACATTATTTACCTACCTCTCTCACACACACAAACACACGCTGGCTCACCACAGCACGGCCAGGGCTTACCCAGCCAACCCCAGACTCCAGCTTGGCAGTGGGGGCCCGTCTTACCAAGGAGAACCTGGGGCATAGGAATCTCCATTCCTCCACCACTTCCTGCAGATGCTGGTCTTGCTAGCAAGCACTCCCTTTGGGAAAAGGAATCATTCTTCAACTAAGGCCTGTGCAAGACTTGAAGGTACTGCCCAGGATATTGTATTACAGGGCGCTCACATGGCTACAGCCTGTAACAGGTGACACAAACACAGAAACCACTCCTTCATAACATAAGCAAGCTAACATAACAAAAGTGAGCTGCCTTTGTCAAGTTCACCATTTCATATGCGCCAAGCAACTAAGCCCACTGGGAAGAGTCCCCTCCTAGAAGGTAATAAAAAGCATCCTACCAGAGAGCATCCTCCACCCAAAGCATCTTTGGTCATTTAGCCCCACTGCAGTTGATCTCAATGGTACCCCATGGATGGAAAACCAGAGCTTCACGAAGAGCCAGAGGACCTTGGAAATATAAAGTGCTCACAAAGAATCTATTTTAAGGGTATAACTGGATAAGTACTCAAAAATGAAAGTTCAAATATTTACACTGAAGTATTATTTCTAATAGGATTCACAAATGTCCAGCAATAGGGGTAGATGAGTAAATCATAATACAGTCATTCAATAAAATGATAAGCAGCCATCAGAAATAATGTTTTGGAGGAGTATTTTTTTAACATCTTTATTGGAGTAAAATTGCTTTACAAAGTTGTGTTAGTTTCTGCTGTATAACAAAGTGAATCAGCTATACATACACATATCTCCTCCCTCTTGCGTCTCCCTCCCACCCTCCCTATCTCACCCCTCTAGGTGGTCACAAAGCACAGAGTTAATCTCCCTGTGCGATGCAGCTGCTTCCCACTAGCTCTCTATTTTACACTTGGTCGTGTGTATATGTCAGTGCTACTCTCTCACCTCATACCAGCTTACTCTTCCCCCGCCCCATGTCCTCAACTCCATTCTCTAGTTCTGGGTCTTTATTCCTGTCCTGCCCCTAGGTTCATTACAAACATTTTTTTTTAGATTCCATATATATGTGTTAGCATACAGTATTTGTTTTTCTCTTTCTGACTTACTTCACTCTGTATGACAGACTCTAGGTCCATTCACCTCACTACAAATAACTCAGTTTCATTTTTTTTATGGCTGAGTAATTAATATTCCATTGTATATATGTACCACATCTTCTTTATCCATTCGTCTGTCAATGGACACTTAGGTTGCTTCCATGTCCTGACTATTGTAAATAGTGCTGCAATGAACACTGTGGTACATGACTCTTTGTGAATTATGGTTTTCTCAGGGTATATGTCCAGTAGTAGGATTGCTGGGTCATATGGTAGTTCTAATTTAGTTTTTTAAGGAACCTCCATAGTGTTCTCCTGGAGGAGTATTTTTAAATGTAGAAAAACACTCCAGAGATACTGGTAAGTGCAAAGAGTAGGATATAAAACCGTGGATTTTCCAAATTTCATAAAGAAAAATAAATGACAAGGACATACACCAAAATGTTAGGATTATTTCTGGATTATTTTCTCTTTAAAGGTTTTTGTATTTTCTAGGTTTTATATAATGAGCATGTATTACTTAATTGCCTAAAACAGCCATATTAAGACAATAAAGGTACTCAAATTCAAACTTTTATATGTATGATTAATTGCCCATGCAGATAGGCTTCCCCAGGTTCCAAAATGAACAAATTCATTCAAAAGTACAAAATCAATCAAAGAGTCACTGACATCCAAAATTAAAAGTATTCTCCTTAGAGACAATTCTGCTTCTAAGTGATTTGAACTGTATATTTTCACCTTACTCTTTTTCAAAGTGAAGATTCTTTTCAGGAAAAAATTACGAGTCATGGTTTTTCCAGGGTTCTCTGCTCATTGCAAGCCAAAAGCCATCTCCTCCCTCAACTGGATCCTTATGTATCAGTCTGACAAGCACATGCCATACAGAAACACAGGTATGGTACAGGACTTGAAATGATTTTGCCAAGGTTAGAAGGCAGGTTACTGAGTGACCTGATGGGAGTGGTGCTCTAACCCAAGCCAAGTGAGAGTACCCAGAACTAAAATCACAGGAACACAATCAACGAGCAAGTTGATGGGACCCAAAACATCCACTGAATGAGGGAGGACAACAGCCAGAAAGGAAGCAGGAACTGTGGTCCAAAAGCAAGATTCTAGACCAGAACAAGGATAGTCCTGCAAGGAAAACCAGAACCTCTGCAATTAACTAAGATAACTGGAAGGGAGGGCAGGTCAGAAGGACAGTTATGAGCATCCAGCCCCCCGTTTGTTGGCTGCCTCATTTGTGCCAAGCATTGAACAGAGGACTTTCCATTTAATCATCAAAATTCTATAAACCTGTATTATGTACTTTTATCAGATGAAGGGAGCCACTCAGAGAGTAACTTGCCCAAGTTCATCCAGCTGGTAAATAATGGACGTTAATAACTAATCCAAGTCCATTTTCAAATAGCACTATACCACTTCATGGGTGATCCAAGTGCTTTGTAACAGGGTATTTCCAATCCCTCAAAACAGCACTGCCATTCATTTCACTATGCATAAGCTACAATCACCAAATACCTTGTTTCTGTTATTATTTTGAGCAAACTATTATGTTAGATTAAGAATGAGAAAAATAAAAGATTTATATTACCTTTATTTGTTCCTTCTCTAATGCTCTTCCTTTCTTTATGAGGCCTGAGTTTCTGACCTGTATCATTTTTCTTTCTGTCTAAGAACTTCTTTGGCTGGGGAAGGGGGGCGGGTTGCAAAGCGAGGGTTCCTGCAGAACTTCTTTTAAGAAGAAGGTGGGTCTACTGGCAACACATTCTCAGCTACCGCTAACCAACCAATCAGTAACTGGGCAAATTATTTAACTTGTCTCATTCCGCGGCTTCTACAAATATGAAATTATCATCAAGCATTTTTCCTGTTCTGAATTTCCAGAATTCTAAGCACAGTTTTATACATTAAGTCAAATAGCTTACTCACTAGGGTAAGTATTAATAGGAAACATAGAAAAGGCTTTGTTTCAAGTGAAAAATCTTTTT
The DNA here is from genome assembly GCF_964165515.1 of Mesoplodon bidens. Taxonomy (NCBI): domain Eukaryota; kingdom Metazoa; phylum Chordata; class Mammalia; order Artiodactyla; family Ziphiidae; genus Mesoplodon; species Mesoplodon bidens. The sequence continues at coordinate 93,960,680 of NC_138166.1, read as the reverse complement.
TATACAAATAATCACTCCTTCAAATAGTCATTTCATAAATATTACTTCTCAAATACCAGCTTCTCTTAAAGGGAAACTCATTTAAATGACTCTGCTTTTCCTGTATCAGTAAGTACAGAAAATCTACAACGTAAAGGTCAGTAAACTGTGGACTTTAGAGAAAGGTTTAAAAAAAATTTTTTTTAGCTAAAAAAAGGAGGTGGTACATTTCTAATATTTTCACTTTGCTTTAGTGGCTAGCAAATATATTTGGACCCAGAATTTACTCTGGAGCATGGATGTTGGATATGAAGGCTTTTAAAGGAAAAGTCCGACTTGATGAAATGGAAGGGAAAGGAAAACACTGCAGTAGGACAAATTAACACAGTGAGGCAATATAGTTAATCCTTGACATTGCAGATTTAGCATTCAAGGTTTAGTCTCCTCTTTAATGATCCTAAAGTCTGCATCCTGTAGTAATAGATAATTTTGCTAAAACATTAATTTTCAGAATCCTATGCCCCAAGCAGCTGGTGCATGATCCCAGCACCCAAATCCCATTGCAGCATCTTCAGTCCTTCACTTGTCATTATGGACGTGTGCACTCTCACATGTGCATTTAGGAAAGAATTATATGCTACAATGGCAATTAATAATTAGGGATCCATGAAGGTCTCTAGGAGATCTCAAAAAACATGAAGCTTTACTCTATTTTTAAAAAGAAAAAGAAATCGGTAATAGATAATTTAATTTTTTTTTTTTTTTTTTTTTTTTTTTTGCAGTACGCGGGCCTCTCACTGTTGTGGCCTCTCCCATTACGGAGCACAGGCTCCGGACGCGCAGGCTCAGCGGCCATGGCTCACGGGCCCAGCCGCTCTGCGGCATGTGGGATCTTCCCGGACCGGGGCACGAACCCGTGTCCCCTGCATCGGCAGGCGGACCCTCAACCACTGCGCCACCAGGGAAGCCCTAAGATAAATTTTTTTAAGAAAAAATTTTAAAACAGTGGTACAAGCTACCATGAATAATACAAAGCTCCACAGTCTGTTTTGCAATGTCAGGTAACTGTCCTGTTGCAAGTGACAGAAACTCAACTCAAACTGGCATCAGCAAAGGGTTTTGGTTTGTTATTGAAGAGCCTCAGGATGATTTTCAGGCATGATTTTCAGTGAGCCTGGAGCCCATAGGATGTTCTCAGGATGACAGTTTCCTTCCCTCTTGGCTCTGCTCTCACTGTTGGCTTCATTCTCATTCTCCACTCGGCAGCTCTCTGGTCTCCCATCCTCCCTGGTGTATTCTAGCAGAGAAGACAGTGCCTTTTTCTAATACCTCCCCTATGAGTCCTGGATTCACATTGATTGGATCACGTTGGGTCACTGTCCACTCCTGATGAGTCAGACGTTGGTCATATGTTCCACATCTGGGGCCAGAAAGGAGCCTCACCCAATCCAAAATCCACAGGGTTGAGTCACGGGGAAAGGTTCACCAGAGGAAATTCAGGATGTTCTGACCCAGAGGAAGAGCAAATGTGTGATGGGTGACCAAAACAGTCACTGTTGCCTATGGATGTTTCAGATAAAACTGAAGTAACCTGTGGCTGCTATGGTGAGAGTTGGATTCTAAACAACTGTAGTTTCAGTATCAGACTCTCCTGTTTGGAAAGCAAGGGAAGGTCCAGGGCTCTGGTGAACGCGAGTGTTCCAGGAACTGTGGCAAAATGTAGCTGCTCCATGGTTTTCCCAAGAAAATGTCCTAACACCTCTTTAGTATCTGTTGCCTCTCTGTGTTCAGAAATTTAACTATTAATGTAATTGTCAGACAAATCCTGCTGATGGTCAAGCATTCTGTGTGTATTGGCAACTATGTTTTTTCACTAAGCCAGCCTTTAGTGAAGTCAACCCTTGAACAATACAAGTTGTTCATACATACACAGATTCTTTTCAGTAAATGAGTACTACAGGACTACACAATACAAGCTTAGTTGAATCTGAGAATAGGGAACTGGGGATTTGGAGGGCTGACCATAAAGTTATGCATGGATTTTCCACTGTGAGGAGGGTTGCACCCCTAACCTCTGCATTGTTCAAGGGTCAACTGTACTTCCAAATTTCTTTGTTAATGTGTTTATTTTTGTATTACTAGCAAGACCCAGGAGTGCCTACATTTATTACATGTTCATTTTTGTATAAAAGCAACTTGGGATAAAGAGCCAAATAGATTTTAGGGGGAAAAACTTATTGTACGTTATTAGAATTTTTGGACTAGCATTAGGCTATGCAGAAAACTGACACTATGTTTTAAACTCCCCGGCCTCAACCAGGAGAAAGTCCACTTGTATCTCAAAAGGATGAGTGGGGCTTCCCTGGTGGCACAGTGGTTGAGAGTCCACCTGCCGATGCAGGGGACACGGGTTCGTGCCCCGGTCCGGGAAGATCCCACATGCCGCGGAGTGGCTGGGCCCAGGAGCCATGGCTGCTGAGCCTGCATGTCCGGAGCCTGTGCTCCACAACGGGAGAGGCCACAACAGTGAGAGGCCCACGTACCGCAAAAAAAAAAAAAAAAAAAAGGATGAGTGACTCAGAGTGTGAAGAACCACTGGCTTAAGCCCATGACCTGCAGAGCACCATTCTGCCCGTCTCACTGGGAGGGTGATTGGGCATGAGAGTGACATGCAAGGGGTGTGGAGACAGATTCAGAGTTAACCCAGCTCTACTCTGTGACCCTAGGCAAGTTATGTAGTCTCTCTGTGCCTCATTTCTCTAATCTGTAACATAAGGATAAAATAGCTCCTACCTCAAAGGATTGTGGTAAGAATTAAAGGAGATAATTCACGTTGAGTATTTAAACCAATAACCAATGTGTAGTAAGTATTAAATAATTATTAATATTATAACTGTATATATTGGTTTTCATGTTTCTCTTCTCTGAGCTTAAAAACTCTATTTGTAACAATATAACCTATCCACAGTTCATCCAACCTCAATGTCAATCACCCACCATATGTATTTACATAATGAGAACTTATGCACATGGAATTTGGATTAAAAATTTAAAAATAAAAAATATTTTATTTAATATACATATATATAGCACTGACTGTGTATTGAGGCTGTTATTAAATACTTCACTATATCAAACCATTTAATCCTCATAATAATTTTATGAGGTAGGTTCTACTATTATCTAACTTTATAGATGAGGGAACTGAGGCACAGGGAAGTTAAGTAACTTGCTTAAAGCCACACAGCTAGTAAAGTTTAGATTCAGGATTTGAACCCTGACAGTCTGATTCCAGAGTCCAGGTCCTTAACCACTTTACCATTTACTTTTCGTCTTTGCTATTCAGTTGACAGAGAAGGAAGTGTTGAAAGAGAGAAAAATAATTATCAACTTCTCACATTTATTAAGCACCTACTGTGCTGGAGATTTCACACCTACTTATTTCAATACTTTAATCACCATTAGTACTTTTAAGAATAACCATAAAGAGATTTTTATAGAGTGCTTAAATACCAGAATTTATTTCATTTAATCCTCTAACATCCCTATGAAACAGATGTTATTATTATTGCCATTTTACAGATGAAGAAAGTAAAGGTATAAAAGGTTAAGTAACTTGCCCAAAGTCATGTGGGTAATAAGTAGTAAAGCTGGGCTTCAAACCTAGGTTGTCTGGCTCTAAAACTCTTGTGTTTAACCACAACACAAATACTCTCCTATCTCCTTAACTGTGTGGGGTAGGTACTACGATGCTATCATTAATAAGTCACATGAATACTTATTCAGAATCCACTCAGAAGATATTGACCACTGGCACTATTATCTATCACTCTGAAGATGAGAAAATGAAGCCACAGAGACTAAATAGATATGAGGCTGCCACAATGAAGTGTCAGTCTAGTCACTGGGAAAGCTAACTGCAGGCAAATTTGTGAAGCAAATGAGTATTTCCTTTCAGGTTTCTAAACTCTCTTTCAAACTCTTTTCTTTCTAGTAACTCTGATTCCCCGTGGTGCTATTGGAAAATAATATATTCTCTCCAAATTATTATGACTCAGTTAAGAACTCTAAATGGGTTAGAGAAGATATGATGAAATATAAATGTGGAGTTCTAAGAATGCTAATGCTGTCAAGTAGACACTTCAAAGGCAAGATATTTCAGTTAAATAAGAATTTCTAACATTCTGATGTATAGCTGAGGACAAGAACTCCTGCCACCCAGGGCAGAATAGTGGAGAAAACTAGAAACTTCGAGAGAACTTTTGGATTCAGAAATTAAGAGATATGGAAGGGGGTCTTCCCTGGTGGCGCAGTGGTTGAGAGTCCGCCTGCCGATGCAGGGGACATGGGTTCATGCCCTGGTCTGGGAAGATCCCGCATGCCACAGAGTGGCTAGGCCCGTGAGCCATGGCCGCTGAGCCTGCGCGTCCAGAGCCTGTGCTCCACAACGGGAGAGACCACAGCAGTGAGAGGCCCACGTACCACAAAAAAAAAAAAAAAAGAAATATGGAAGGGGCTTCGCTGGTGGTGCAGTGGTTGAGAGTCCGCCTGCCGGTGCAGGGGACACAGGTTCGTGCCCCGGTCCGGGAGTATCCCACATGTCGTGGAGCGGCTGGGCCCGTGAGCCATGGCCGCTGAGCTTGCGCGTCCGGAGCCTGTGCTCTGCAACGGGAGAGGCCGCAACAGTGAGAGGCCCATGTACCGCAAAAAAAAAAAAAAAAAAAAATGAAATATGGAAAACATTCTAAGAGCAGACAACTCAGAGATTCTGATATAATGATAACAAATGTCCAAGTAGAGTTTAATTTCTGTTGACCAAGTCCAGAGATATGTACCAAGGTTTAGGTAACTCCTAGGAAGGCAGGTTCAACCTTAAACTGAGAGGAATGAGTAATGGCAAACACCACGTGGTTCACACATTATATTTATTAATTCTCACGATGGCCTTGCTAAATAGCCATTACCAACCTGTTTTATTGATGAGGCAAATAGCTAAAAGAGTATCTAGATCTCTTTTTTTTTTTTTAATTAATTATTTATTTATTTATTTATTTATTCATTTATTTATGGCTGTGTTGGGTCTTCGTTTCTGTGTGAGGGCTTTCTCTAGTTGCGGCAAGTGGGGGCCACTCCTCATCACGGTGCGCGGGCCTCTCACTATCGTGGCCTCTCATTGCGGAGCACAGGCTCCAGGCGTGCAGGCTCAGTATTTGTGGCTCACGGGGCTAGTTGCTCCACGGCATGTGGGATCTTCCCAGACCAGGGCTCGAACCCGTGTCCCCTGCATTGGCAGGCAGATTCTCAACCACTGCGCCACCAGGGAAGCCCTCTAGATCTCTTAAGTACGGGACATAGGATTCAGACCTTGTTCTATCTGATTCTGAAACTTTTTTTTTAACCATGCTGCCCCCTGGAGCAGAAAAAGAGCATGCCTCTTCGAGGATCGCAAAATCCACCCCAGTGGTGGGATACAAAGGGGAACTACCAAAAGCTAGAGTGAGAAGGAGTGGGTCAACGCAGCAGACAATGAGCCAAGCTAACATAAGAGTGTGTGCCTAGAGCTTCCCTGGTGGCACAGTGGTTAAAAATCTGCCAGCCAATGCAGGGGACATGGGTTCGAGCCCTGGGCCGAGAAGATCCCACATGTCGTGGAGCAAATAAGCATGTGCGCCACAACTACTAAGCCTGTGCTCTAGAGCCCGCGAGCCACAACTACTGAAGCCTGCACATCTAGAGCCTGTCCTCCGCAACAAGAGAAGCTGCTGCAGTGAGAAACCTGCGCACCACAATGAAGAGTAGCCCTCACTCGCCGCAACTAGAGAAAGCCTGCTCACAACAAAGACCCAATGCAGCCAAATAAATAAATTTATTTATTTTAAAAAAAATACATTAACCAATTAAGAAAAAAGTAAAGAGTGCGTGCCTGTAATTTACACAAGGCATCATGCCCCTTAAACAAGAGCCCTTCTAAATGGCCCGTGGGCTATGCTAGACTGTGTTGATTACCTGTGCAAGTGATCTAAATGATAAGACTCCTGGTCACTAATGGAAACATGTTTTTCAATAAACTCTGTGATGACATCTTTGGATCCTTTTTCTCTGGTATTGACAGGTGTGACTTTTTGCTCTCTCAGAGTTATAACAGTTCCAGGATTTGAGTTTGGGTTTAAGAGTCAGAAGGCCATATTGCCCCAGATTTGGATATTCATGAGTCATCAGGCTAAATTACCATGATAATGTTGCTGCTTATTTGCACCACATTACAAGGTCCTGAAAAGGCTGATTTTATTTTAAATAAACAAAAGAAAGTCCCAATCTTTTAGACATGTATGCTGAAATATATGCATAAAATCATATGCCATCTATGATTTCTTCAAAATAATATTAAAGGAGGGGAAGATGGGCCATGAAATCGGGTGATGGGTACACAGCGGTTCATTCTATCGCTCCTTCTGCTTGTGTATATGTTTGAAATTTTCTATTAAAAAAACTTTTAATACATTCTTGCCACTAAGTTTTTGTTTACAATATTCCATCAGCCTGCTATGCACTTCCCTTCCTCTTTCTGAAAATGCAGGTCCCATCTTCTCTGTGATTCTTTCTCTAGCTATGCTAGCTCACAGGGTTCTCACCCTCCTCAGAAGTCATCATTTCTTTAAATGCACAGGTTTAAAGAAGACAGGTTTAAAATCAATATGCTAAGGGGTTTCCCTGGTGGAGCAGTGGTTAAGAATCCACCTGCCAATGCAGGGGACACAGGTTCGAGCCCTGGACCGAGAAGATCCCACATGCCATGGAGTAACTAAGCCCACCACAACTACTGAGTCTGCATTCTAGAGCCTGCAAGCCACCACTACTGAGCCCATGTGCCACAACTAATGAAGCCCACGTACCTAGACCCCGTGCTCTGCAACAAGAGAAGCCACCGCAATGAGAAGCCCGCGCACCACAACAAACAGTAGCTCCCGCTCGCCGCGACTAGAGAAAGCCCGTGTGCAGCAACAAGGACCCAACATAGCCAAAATTAAAATAAATAAATTTATTTTAAAAATAATGAAGTAGATTAAAATCAATATGCTAAGCATCCACATTTATAAGTAGTAAAAAACAAAAAAAAAGGCAACAAATTCAACCCAAACAGAAAAGAAAGAAGATAACAAACATAGATGAAAACAATACAATAGAAAACAAACATACAGTAGACAAGATTATCTAAGCCAAAGTTTGGTTCTCTGAAAATGGATAACCCAGAGCCTACTGTGACAATAAAAAGTTAGGCTACATGGAACACTAAGGATGAAAAATCTGGAAGAGAAATTAAGGAAACACTCCCATTTACCACTGCAACAAAAAGAATAAAATACCTAGGAATAAACCTACCTAAGGAGACAAAAGATCTGTATGCAGAAAACTATAAGACACTGATGAAAGAAATTAAAGATGATACAAACAGATGGAGAGATATATCATGTTCTTGGATTGGAAGAATCAACATTGTGAAAATGACTATATTACCCAAAGCAATCTACAGATTCAGTGCAATCCCTATCAAACTACCACTGGCATTTTTCACAGAACTAGAACAAAAAATTCCACACTTTATATGGAAACACAAAAGACCCTGAATAGCCAAAACAATCTTGAGAAAGAAAAACAGAGCTGGAGGAATCAGGCTGCCAGACTTCAGACTATACTACAAAGCTACAATAATCAAAACAGTATGGTACTGGCACAAAAACAGAAATACAGATCAATGGAACAGGATAGAAAGCCCATAGATAAACCCATACACCTATGGTCACCTTATCTTTGATAAAGGAGGCAAGAATATACAATGGAGAAAAGACAGCCTCTTCAATAAGTGGTGCTGGGGAAACTGGACAGCTACATGTAAAAGAATGAAATTAGAACACTTCCTAACACCATACACAAAAATAAACTCAAAATGGATTAAAGACTTAAATGTAAGGCCAGACAGTATAAAACTCTTAGAGGAAAACATAGGCAGAACACTCTATGACATAAATCACAGAAAGATCCTTTTTGACCCACCTCCTAGAGAAATGGAAATAAAAACAAAAATAAACAAATGGGACCTAATGAAACTTCAAAGCTTTTGCACAGCAAAGGAAACCATAAACAAGACGGAAATACAACTCTCAGAATGGGAGAAAATATTTGCAAACGTAGAAACTGACAAAGGATTAATCTCCAAAATATACAGGCAGCTCATGCAGCTCAATATGAAAATCACAAACAACCCAATCTAAAAATGGGCAGAAGACCTAAATAGACATTTCTCCAAAGAAGACATACAGATTGCCAACAAACACATGAAAAGATGCTCAACATCACTAATCTTTAGAGAAATGCAAATCAAAACTACAATGAGGTATCACCTCATACCAGTCAGAATGGCCATCATCAAAAAATCTACAAACAATAAATGCTGGAGAGGGTGTGGAGAAAAGGGAACCCTCTTGCACTGTTGGTGGGAATGTAAGTTGATACAGCCACTATGGAGAACAGTATGGAGGTTCCTTAAAAAAACTAAAAATAGAATTACCATATGACCCAGCAATCCCACTACTGGGCATAGACCCTGAGAAAACCATAATTCAAAAAGAGTCATGTACCATAATGTTCATTGCAGCTCTATTTACAATAGCCAGGACATGGAAGCAACCTAAGTGTCCATCAACAGATGAATGGATAAAGAAGATGTGGCACATATATACAATGGTATATTACTCAGCCATAAAAAGGAACGAAACTGAGTTATTTGTAGTGAGGTGGATGGACCTAGAGTCTATCATACAGAGTGAAGTAAGTCAGAAAGAGAAAAACAAATACTGTATGCTAACACATATATATGGAATCTAAGGGACAAAAAGGTCATGAAGAACCTAGGGGTAAGACAGGAATAAGGACACAGGCCTACTAGAGAATGGACTTGAGGATATGGGGAGGGGGAAGGGTAAGCTGGGACAGAGTGAGAGAGTGGCATGGACATATATACACTACCAAACGTAAAATAGATAGCTAGTGGGAAGCAGCCACATAGCACAGGGAGATCTGCTCTGTGCTTTGTGACCACCTAGAGGGGTGGGATAGGGAGGGTGGGAGGGAGGGAGATGCAAGAGGGAGGGGATATGGGAGCTTGTGTATATGTAAAACTGATTCACTTTGTTATGGGGCAGAAACTAACACCCCATTGTAAAGCGATTATACTCCAATAAAGATAACAAAAAAAAAGGGGGGGGAGCAAAAAGCCATAATCTGGGGCTTCCCTGGTGGTGCAGTGGTTGAGAGTTCGCCTGCTGATGCAGGGGACACGGGTTCATGCCCTGGTCCGGGAAGATTCCACATGCCGCGGAGCGGCTGGGCCCGTGAGCCATGGCCACTGAGTCTGCTCATCCGGAGCCTGTGCTCCGCAACGGGAGAGGCCACAACAGTGAGAGGCCCGTGTACCGCAAAAAAAAAAAAAAAAAAAAAAAAAAAAAAGCCATAATCTGATAAATAATGCCTACAGTAAACCTCAGCAAGCATTATATTTAATGGTAAAAAATTGGAAGCTTCCTCTTTTTGAAATCAGGTGCAAAATGAGATTCCCATTGTCATTTCTATTAAACATTTTATTGAAGTTCTTAAACTGTGAAGAAAGACCAGAAAAAAAATAATATAAGGATGAGAAAAGAAGAAATTAAAGATACGTGGGCTGTTAAGGAAACTAACAATGGATGGTGAAGCGTCCCAACTGCCAAAACAGAAGGCTATTACTGCCTGTAGGCCTGAAGGGTCCAGAGCAGGAGAGCAGTTAGCAGAGCTCAGCAAGAGCTGTGACTGTAGAGGAGGGCTGCCCAATGGCTTTGGGCAGAAGACGTAGCCACCCAGGCTGGAGAAACTCAAGGGAATAAATACCCACCCCTACCCTCCAATCTCTTGGTGGTGCCTCCCAATGCCTGGGCCCAATGAAACGCAGTCCTAGGAGGTCAGCTCCCACAGCACAGCGCAGGGTGGAAAAGAATGGAGAGTACATATAGAGGTGCAAGTGGGAATACCCAGCACATGGGCTTTGAGGTAGTGGTGGGACACTCAGGTAAAAGTTCCCAGCCCATCCTTAAAGATGTGGGTCTGGAACTCAAAGAGAGCTCAAACAAGACACACTTCCTGCTCTCACAGAAGCTAAACTGCAGCTAGAGAGGGGGAGGCCAAAAGACTTCAATACATAATTGGGTTAAATGACGTGGGTCAGATGATAAGTACCATACAAATGTAGAGAGGAGGGATATCAGTAAGAACAAAAAACAGTCAGGATGCATATACATGCTACTATATATAAAAGAGATAACTAATAAGGACCTATTATAGAGCACAGGGAACTCTTCTCAATATTCTTAATGACCTATATGGGAAAAGAATTTTTAAAAGAGTGGATATATGTATATGTATAACTGATTCACTTTGCTGTACAGCAGAATCTAACACAACATTTTAAATCAGCTTTACTCCAATAAAAATTTTTAAAAAATAAAGGATGATTTTAAGTCAGACATGGAACTTAATCTGAGCCTTCAGGATAGATGGCTTGGTTAAATAGAAAGGAGGGGACAGGACATTCCAGGAAAGAGGAATAACAGTATAATTATAATAACCATCAGCATTTGCTAAGAGCTAATTATTTATCAGGCAATATTCTAAGTGCTTTACCTATAATACTACATTTAATACTCAGAACAAGGGGTGGGATAGGGAGGGTGGGAGGGAGGGAGATGCAAGAGGAGAGACTTGGGGATATATGTATATGTATAGCTGATTCACTTTGTTATAAAGCAGAAACTAAAACACCATTGTAAAGCAATTATACTCCAATAAAGGTGTTAAAAATTTTTTTAATTTAAAAATTTAAATTTAAAAATAAAAATACTCAGAACAATCCTATGAAACAGGTACTAGCATCAGTCTGATTTGACCGAGGAGGAAATTAAGGCACATAGTGGTTAAATAACTTGCCCAAGATTTAGGCACAGAAGGGTTAAATAACTTGCCTGAGGTTGCACAGCTAGTAAACGGCTGAGCCAAAATTTGAATCCAGGGAATCTAGCTTCACAGACTATGCTCTTAACCACTCTGCTATACCACCTCACACCATGAGAACCACTGTAACAGGCTTGGGAATGAGATTATTTTGGAACAGTAAAATAGGTCTGCTAAAGCTAAGCTATGTGGCATCTGCCCTGTTTTAGATGGGCAGTGAGTGGGAATGAAAAATCACTTAAGGATGATGATGATGGTGATGGTGGTGGTGGTGATGGTGATGGTGATGCTTATATGCTGCTACTGCTGCTATGATGACAATGATGATGATGATGATGGGCTTCTAGAATTCCTATGACCAGATAGCAGACAAGATTCACTGTGAAGGGATGAGGTAATTTCCCCATTAGTAAAGTTTTAAGAAAAAGAAATAGGGAAAAGTACTGAACAAGCAAATAGTGGGAAGAAACCATGATGTGCTGATAATACAGTGTTTGATTAAGAGAAGTTGGCTAAGGATCCAGAAAGAAAAGCAATTCAATTAATAAAATTAGAAATAGCTAGAGAAGAACACTTTTTCAGTCAGACTGGCTTCAAGAATATCTTCTTCATTTACATACACATTCCTTCACATTTCTCAGTTTGGACTATTATAAATAAGGCTGCTATGAACATTTGAATACAAGTCTTTGTGTAAACATATTTTTTCATTTCTCTTGGGTGGAGTGGAATTTGGGGGAATTCTGGTAAGGATATACTTAACATTATAATAATCTGCCATATTGTGTTCCAAGGTGCCTGCCTGTACCAGGTTCCAATTCCACTAGCTCCACATCCACACCAACACTTTTATTGTCTGGTTTTAATTTTAGCCATTCTAGTCAGTAAGTTGCCTTTAGTTCCCATTTCCCCGATGTTAAGCATCTTTTCACGTGCTCACTTCCCATCCGTATATCTTCTTTGGTGAAGAGTCTGTTCACATCTTTTGCCCATTTTTCATTGGGTTGTTTGTCTTCTTATTTTTTAGTTGTAGGAGTTCTTTATATTTTCTGACTGGACATGAGTCCTTTATCAGGTATAATTTTTGCAAATATTTTCTCCCAGTTGTGGCTTATCTCTTCATATTCTTAACAGTGTATTTCAAAGATCAGAAGTTTTACATCTTTGATGAAGTACAATTTAACAAGTTTTTATTTTATGGGTTGTATTTTTCATGTCTTATCCAAGAAGACTTTGCCTAACCTCATGTCACAGTAATCTTCTTGTATGTTTTCTCAAAGAAATTGTATAGTTTTGGTTCTTACATTTAGATCTGTGATACATTTTGAGTTGATTTCTGTACATGGAAATACAAGGTCTCTGGATTAGACAACAGGCCATTTGTTACTCAGAGAGCATCTTAGCACCAGTTCTGATGCCCAGTTCCCCACAGAACAACACAATGAGGGCCTGACGTTACCCTGCAGATGCAGCAGTGCTAAAACCAGAGGTGAAGACCCCAAAATTATGAGACTCAGAGTTTATAAAGGGACTGATGGCAAACTTCTCAAGAGGATGGGAAAGATTTTTACTCTGGAAGGTAAACAGATCATCTCTGGGTAATAGGTGATGAGTTTCCTTTTGTTTTTCCTCTTGTATCTCCCAGATTTCACCCGAGGGTGGCCCAAGTGAGGAACTGTGCAGCAGCACAGGCAGCAAAAAACTGCAAGAGAAACACTTACTGTCTTGAGGACCAAGAAAAGGGGAACCTGAGAGCCAGAAAGTATAGGGAAAATACACTTTTTCCTCTCCTTTTTCTTTTCTAGCCTTGCCTTAAGGTTAGCCCCAATCATGGGGCTGCACTACAGTGCTGGTAACTTATCATTCTGAACGCAGGAAGTGGGGGAGGGGCCTTGTCATCTAAAGACTGCAGAGGAACCCCTACCATTTTTCTCTCTCCCTTTTTCCTCCCTATTTGGCCCCATGGGTGGCCCCAGTCATGGCAATGCACGTAACTAAACTCCTAAAAGAAACATGTCTTTATAGCAGCCAGAGGACGAGGAAAAAAAGAGGCCCCTGAGAGCCAGAGAGTGTGAGGGAAATCTCAGAGGGCAGAAACATAGAGAAAGGGAAACATAATTCTCTATATAAACTGACCCATTACGGGGCTCACTCCCTAATCTGCACATGCTTAGAACTGACCCAGGGGACTTCACTTGGCGCAGTTGTTAAGAATCCACCTGCCAATGCAGGGGACACGGGTTCAAGCCCTGGCCCGGGAAGATCCCACATGCCACGGAGCAACTAAGCCCGTGCACCACAAGTACTGAGCCTGTGCTCTAGAGCCCACGAGCCACAACTACTGAGCTCACGTGCTGCAACTACTGAAGCCCACGTGCCTAGAGCCCGTGCCCTGCAACAAGAGAAGCCACAACAATGAGAAGCCCGCGCACTGCAACAAAGAGTAGCCCCTGCTTGTCGCAACTAGAGGAAGCCTGCACACAGCAATGAAGACCCAATGCAGCCAAAAATCAATCAATCAATCAATCATTTAAAAAAAAAAGAACTGACCCAAAGCAGCATTGCAAGGGCTTTGAAAATTGTACTGACATAGAAGCCACACATAACTTGCAATCCAAATATAGCCAAGCTGACTGCCTACTAAAACAAACTAACAAAAAATCAACATTCTCCAGAGAATTTTAACTGGGCTGACAGACTCACCACCTAATATTCGAAATACAAGATACAATCCAAAGTTACTCAACATACAAAGAACCAGGAAACTGTGATCAATTCTCAAGGGAAAATAAAATTAAGATATGCCAACCCCAAGACAACCTAGATATTGGAAATATCAGTGACTTTAAAGTAGTTATCATATCCATGCTTCACGAAGATAAACATTCCTTAAGTGAATAGAAACACAGTTCTTGCAAAATAACAGAATCAATAGCAAAGACTCAAATCGAAATTTTAGGGCTGAAAATAAAATAAACATTTTATCTGAAATAAAAAATGTCACTGCAATGGCTTGATAACAGAATAGAGACAATGAGAAAGGAATGGGCCAGTGAAATTGAAGATTAGATTGAAAATAGATTATAGAAGTTATCTCATGTGAGAGGGGAATAAAAAAACAGAGCATTAGCAAATAATCTAACATTTGAGTCACTGGAGTCCTAGAAGGACAGGAGAAGCAAATTAGTATAAAAAGAATTTTTGAAAAAATAATGGCCAAAACTTCCCTAATTTGGTGAAAGACATAAATGTACAGATTCAAGAAGCTCAGGAAACCCAAACAGGATAAATGCAAAAAAAAAAAAAAAAAAAAAAAAAGCCAGATTCATCAAATCAAACTTCTAAAGACCAAAGGTTTTTTTTTTTTCTTAAATCTTAAAACTTCACACATTACATATAAGGGAACAACCATTTGAACTATTGCTGATTTCTCATCAGAAACTGGAGAGCAGAAGATAGTGGAATAACATTTTTAAGAGCTGAATGAAAACAACTATCAACCTAGAATTCTATATTCAGTGAAAATACCTTTAAGGAATGACAGTGAAATAAAGACATTCTCTTGGGCTTCCCTGGTGGCGCAGTGGTTGAGAGTCCGCCTGCCGATACAAGGGACACGGGTTCCTGCCCTGCTCCGGGAAGATCCCACGTGCCGCGGAGCGGCTAGGCCCGTGAGCCATGGCTGCTGAGCCTACGCGTCCGGAGCCTGTGTTCCACAACGGGAGAGGCCACAACAGTGAGAGGCCCACATACCTCAAAATAAATAAATAAATAAATAAATAAAGACATTCTCACATGAAGCAAAAATAAAAGAATTTGTCACAAGCAGATCTGCTCTAAAAAAAGTGATAAAAGAAGTTCTTTAGGCTGAAAGGAAATTATACCAGAGGGACACTTGGAACTTCAGGAATGAAGAAAGAACACAGAAATGGTAAATATCTGGGTAAATATAATAGATGCTTTTTCTTCTTTTTTTAAAATATGTATGACTTGAGAACAAAAGTTATAACCTTCTCCAGTTTTCAATATATGTACATGTACTACTTCAGACAACTGAAGTATTAGTATAAAGAGTGGAGGATAAATGGATAAATATCATTTTAGGCTTGAAATAAAGGGCTGGGAAGCCCAGAAAATAGAGGACCTAGGGTTCAGGGATCCTTTGGCAATGGGTCTTCATATGATACCTACATGCTACTGAATCCTTTCACAAAATGTTGACATTTTTAGATGTGTTGATGTGAGGGAAAACGCATTTAAACTATTTTGATAAAGAGATAACAGTTTCCTATATTGCTAAGTTTTATTTCTCCCTTATATATCAACTTCTTTGTCTGAAAGGATATACAACAAACATATGAGAATTGGGTGATAGAAACAACAAAGAAGGATGAAGGTCATTTGTAGTAGTATGTGCCACCAAAAGACAGCTTTGCTTTTCCGTATCCATAATTTAAACTACATAAATATCCACACACTTATGAAAATGAGACAATTACCCAGATAAGCAACAGGTATAAAACTCTTTTTCTGCAATGAGTTCTCACAAAAAGAGATATCAGGAAATGGTAATTACTCTCAGACAATTACCTTAATTCTCCAGTTAGCACTTGTCAAAACAGCTTTAGAAAACGTTAGTGTACAAATATAATACTGTCTTCAAACTTTTGCTTATGAACCACCTAAGAGAATTTACAAAATCATGTGCTCTCTCACACATCTTTGGTTGACATCTAAAATTTTTCATCATAAATTTAGAAAGTGGCAAAGTGTATCATGAACATTGAAATTTTAAAATAAAACCATTACATCATCTTTTCAATGTCCGAAGGAATAGTAATTTCATATCCATCATCATTTGTTTTTAAAATACACGAATAAGGCCTTCTTTAGAAGTCGAAAAGTTTATACCATTTCTTTTTCTCCTTCAACTTACATTCTACTCACCTCATGAAATTTCACCATATCCTAATATGTTTGGTTTTTTTTTTTTTTTTTTTTTTTGCGGTACGTGGGCCTCTCACTGTTGTGGCCTCTCCGGTTGCGGAGCACAGGCTCCGGACGCGCAGGCTCAGCGGCCATGGCTCACGGGCCTAGCCGCTCCGTGGCATGTGGGACCTTCCCGGACCGGGGCACGAACCCATGTCCCCTGCATCGGCAGGCGGACTCCCAACCACTGCGCCACTAGGGAAGCCCTCCTAATATGTTTTTATGCTTAAAAGACATTTATTTCTTGATCATCTATCATATTTCTCTGCAACAAAATATTTGTAGATTGAATTTTAATTTTTTTTAAACTTCAATTTTTTGGTACACAAGTGAGCAAAACAAACTAAATATATCATGAATTTTGGTGAATGTTTATAAACAACAAAAAACTTAACACATCTCTTGACCTAAGTTTTCCCCATTTACCTAATGTATCCATGTATGACTATTACTTATTGCTTGAATGAGACAGCGTCAATTCTATCCCTATTTTCACTTGTATTGACGTAAGCCCTGAGAAACTTTATTCACATGTAAGTATATGGGAATGGAAAAAGCTAGGTATAGCAATATCACCCAATTCTTTAAACTCATTCCAAGTTAGATGCCAAAAATTATATAGAAATCTATCATAAAAATTATTTGTAATGATCTATCCACTGACAACTTCACTAGTTCCTCCTTTAAAATTTCTGAAAACAAAGAATTGTTTTCAACCTGACTTTTAAAAGAATATATTGACCTGGAGCAGTTACTGCCTGTGGCTAAGGTTTCTACTACAGATGCGAATATAAGGAAAAACATAGAAGAATTTTTGCAACTCAAAATAACTTGTAAACAGTGTAGAGGCTGTTTTAATCCAAAAGAGAATCTAAACTCTGAGATAAAAGGAAAATAATTTATTACGCAGCCATCATAGCCATTCACTTTCACAATGTCTGGGAAATAAATCAAAAAAGCAATACGAAGATTTACCAAATCCATATTTGTTTTGTTCTCATTTAGAAGCACCTTGCCTTACCTGAAATAATCCTTAAAGGATTAGCAAAATGGAAACAGTATTAACGTAAAATATTTTTGATAAAATACTTTCATTTCATCATGTGTTTTATATATTTTTGCTGTACCTTGGAGCTGCAGATATAACTTATTCAATATGCAGAAACTGTGCTATCGACCACATAACCTAATTAGTAAAGTCAATCCTCACTGTCAAACCAATCATCTAAATAAAATTCACTTTGAGAAAAAGTGTGACAATTTTCAATTCAAATAAATGTGTTAGTATATGAATTTGATGTAAATTTTCTAAAAACTGAGAAATAGATCACAAAATGTATCTCATAAACTCAATTATTAAAACCAATCAAGATTAAAATGATGTAAGAACTAATAGAATTAGTTTACACATTTTTATAATGTCATAAAACCAGGAATAAATCTATATGGGTTTTGTCATCACTTAATTCATAATAGTAAAACATAATCAATAAATATTATTTATGAATTAGAATATGATTTTTTAAAAGCACAGTATTCCTTTAATAAGTATGTCCATGTGTATACTGAAATTTGTTTTTCAGCTTTCAGGAATAACTAAATAAAAATCACATATAAAAATTCTGTAATAGCTCTAACCAGTTTTCTTTTGAAGTAGTAATAAAAACTTTTCCCATATATTTAATGAGGAATAAAAGTATGTTGTTAAAAATAGATCAGTGCAGCAGCTAACACATAATTTTTTGTTAATAAGAAGCACAAAGTATCAAATATGTTAAAAGATAAAATGAGGGCTTCCCTGGCGGCGCAGTGGTTGAGAGTCCGCCTGCCGATGCAGGGGACATGGGTTCGTGCCCCGGTCCGGGAAGATCCCACATACCGCGGAGCGCCTGGGCTCGTGAGCCATGGCCGCTGAGCCTGTGCGTCCAGAGCCTGTGCTCCGCAACGGGAGAGGCCACAACAGTGAGAGGCCCGCATACCGCAAAAAAAAAAAAAAAAAAAAGATAAAATGAGGTCAGGATGGGAGTATTTATATACTTCATGACAGAATTTGATAAAATAAGTATATCAGACAGGATAGGCTAGGTCATGCTGCAGTAACAAACAACAAAATGGTATGACTCAAAACAACAAAGGTTTCTTTCTAACCTAAGCTACATGCATACTGTGGCTGGCAGAACAGATCTGCTCCTCATAATCACTCAAGGGCTCAGGCTGACAGAGCAATGATCCCCTGTACCAGAGGGAAAGGAGAGCTCTAGAGGTTTCATACGAGTAAAGGCAATACTTCTGTTCAAAACTCACTGGCCAGAAATAGTCCTATGGACTTACCCAATTCCATGATTGCCATGAAATGAACTCCAACCTTATGCCTGAAAAGGGAGGGAATGGGAACTATTTGGTGATCTGTGATTTTTACAATACGTTTTAAATTTTATTGAACAACACATACCAAATCTAAAATAAAATTACATATGACTTTTTTTGCAGATTATTCTATATAATGGGAAAAAATATGAAGGTCTCTTAAAATAATCCATTTTATATTTAAAAGAATCAATGTCACTAACCTCCACTCCTTCAGCTGTTCAAAGTCACTTTTCTTTCCAGATAATGACACATCTTACAGATAAGTGTTCAGAATAGCTGAAAAAAATTGCTTATGTTTAAATCTGTGAAAAAAATTTAGGGTTCAATATTTTCTTCAATGCTGGTTTTGCTTTGCTCTCACCAGACTCTCCTTCAATAATAATGCACTTCTTAACCACAGAGATAAAAGAGATGTGATGATTAAAAGAGATGTGATGAAAATTACTATCACTCCCACCATTCACACTCACACAGTATATCTGATTCCAGAAAGTCACAACAAATATCCAATTACCATATTTCTAACAGCCTTACTTCACCCTTACCTGGGATATATGTAAGATGGGAAAAGACAGGAAGCCTAAGAAGGGTTTATAATGCCTTGATTAATAATTAAAGGAAGCTTCTCCCAAAACATGTTGAATTGTCCCTTTGTTTGTCATCCTAGAGGGTTTTACACCCTAGGTGACGGATATATCTTTCTTTTGTAAAGTTAGAAAAGAACTATTGTAAATGCAGAAGAAGGAAATAAGAACTTACACAACACTAGGAAAAAGTATAAGGGCTCTATAAATTAATTTACTTCAAGGAGTAGGTATCCACCTGCCCCGCGGACTATTCCACACAATAAGAACTTGAATGGATGTGAGCTTTAATTCCTGCTCAAATAGCAAGAAACATTTGCCACTGAGTATGATGAAGAATGAATTTGCTTACAGCAGAGGCTTTCCATTTTACCACAACCTAGAGTGAGCAGTATATTTTACATCATGATCCAATACACATATACATACTGTTTCATGAAACAATAATTACCCTCACTACGTGTGATGCACTCTGATACTTCCTATTCTAATGTCTTTTAATGCTGTCCACGACCCACTAAATTGATTTCACAACCAACTAATGATTCGTAACCCACAAATTTAAAACACTGGGCTACAGAAAATAGAAATATATAAGGCAATCTCTGACTATAACAAGTGTCCTTAAGGAAGCTTTAGCTTGGCGGTACAAGTGGGTAAGCCAAGGTCTGGAAGTTAATATCCACAGGAGGTTAAATTTTATTGTTACATTAGTTTGCTCACCGTAATATTTAAACTTCCCCATTGGTCAATAACAGTTTTTATAGGCCAATATCATAGACTTGCAGTTTCCAACTCTGTGGTAGACAGGAAAACGTCCCCCAAGGTTATCAGTCCTAATCCCTGGAACTTGTAAATCCCACTATACATGGGACAAGGGCCCTGGCAGATATGAATAAATTAAGAATCTTGAGATGGGGAGATCATCCGGGATTATCCTGTGGGCCCTAAATGCAATTACACATAACCCTATAAGAGGAAGGCAGTAGGAGATCTGATACACATCAAGGAGAAGATGATGTAAAGAGGAGGCAGAGAGATATTTGAAGATTCTGGCCTTGAAGATTGGAATAATGTGGCCATAAGTCAGTGAATGCCAGCAACCACCAGAAGCTGGAAGAGTCAAAGAAATTATTCTACCCCAGAGCCTCTGGAAGGAGTGTGGCCTTGCCAACACCTTGATTTTGGTCCATTGATACTGATTTTGGACTTCCGGCCTCCAGAACCGTGAGACAATAAAGTTCTGATGTTTTCAGCCACCAAGTTTGTGGTATTTTGTTATAGCAGGCTCCGAAACTAGTATGAGCCCTATGAAATTGACTTAATAAGAGACAAGGTGCAAAGTGCCCCACAGTACACAGCCATCTGTAACTCTCTATGCCTTGCTATATTTTAAGAAAGAGTTATGGTAGCTTACAGAGATTCACAAAACATCCTGATAACACAAATAATAAATAGGAGAAAAGGGAAAAACCAAAGATATATATGCAAAACAGAGCCAACAAGAAGGTTTATATTTGTTTATGCAAATATACATATAATAGTTCCTGCCATGAGTCCACAGCAAATTTGGCTCTAAACTTTCTAACAGCCAGTATTCAAAGGAAACCTCCTTGTTTATGTGATTCAGTGGTTATTAGATAAAAATAAGCCAAGACAAGGTGAAATTCCTACCCAGGATATTTCTTTTGGACTGAGCTATGCATGCTATACTCATTACACCCTGTGTCAACTTCTTAAGCCAGACCCAAGTTAACAAGGCTACTAATTATATCATAGGTTGATAACATATCAAAACTTAACTTGATAAAAACAAATTCTATAGCATATATTGATAAGATATCAAAACCTAGGTTAATAAAACAAAATTCTATAGGAGGGAAGAGGGTGTCAATAGAATACCCTCTAGGAATATAGCTCACCACTGATTTACCTTAATTCCGGGGTACATTTTAGAGTATTTATGACAGGCCTTGAATAATGCTCAGAAAAAAAGAAGTGTTCTCAGCTAACTATTAAATATTCAACAAATGCTTCAGCCAATGCCTACATG
Organism: Mesoplodon bidens; assembly: GCF_964165515.1. Lineage (NCBI taxonomy): Eukaryota > Metazoa > Chordata > Mammalia > Artiodactyla > Ziphiidae > Mesoplodon > Mesoplodon bidens. The sequence continues at coordinate 93,939,668 of NC_138166.1, read as the reverse complement.
GCTTGAGACACTGTAAAATACAGTGTTTCTACTGTCAAGCGGGTTCTAGATAACTACTGAGGAGTCAGATAAATACCCCATCCCTACTCCCTGAAAAAGCTTCCAGGCCAGTGGGGTAGAGAAACATATAGTTCCCCTAATCCAGCAAAGGGGTATCAAGAATGGCCTCCGGGGACTTCCCTGGTGGCGCAGTGGTTGGGAGTCCCCTGCCAATGCAGGTGAAGCGGGTTCGTGCCCCGGTCCGGGAGGATCCCACATGCCGCAGAGCGGCTGGGCCCGTGAGCCATGGCCGCTGAGCCTGCGCGTCCGGAGCCTGTGCTCCGCAACGGGAGAGGCCACAGCAGTGAGAGGCCCGCGTATCGCAAAAAAAAAAAAAGAACGGCCTGCGGGAAGCGATACTAATTGACTGTTAGAGATGAGTAGATCGGTAGGAGGGAGGGGAATGGCACCCCTGATGGGTCAGAAGTTTCTTCAGCCCCTAAAGTCAAGCAACGCGCTTGAAGCACGTCAAGGCCTAAGCTGGATGAAAAGGGAAAGAAAGAAAGTGGAAGGAGGAAAAGAAAAAAAAAATGCGTTTCATTCTCCACCACATGGCACACGCATAAACACTGCTTCAGAGGTTGGGGGGGTGGGGGTCAGCACTATAGCCATTTCCAACAAAATAGTTAGCGAACCCTGCAGGACGTTCATGAAAGCCAGGCCTCTCGCCCCTGAACCTGCGTTCCGTCAGTCCTCCGCTCTCCTGGAGGCGCTCGTCTCACTGCGCAGGCGCCAGGTCAGACGCTAGGAGTTCCGGGTCTCTCACTAAGACTCCACTCTAGCCGCCAAACTTCCGTTTCTCTACTGCTCTCCGCTGGAGTCTCCGGCTGGAACTGGGGGGCGGGCCTTTCGGGAAAGGGGCGCGCGGCGGAGGAGGATCGTGAGTAGGTAAGTCTATAGGTGATTGTTAGGGGGGCATGTAGTGAGTTATGGGCAGTGGCTGCAGAGACCCTGCGGAGGTCTCCACCCTTGTAGAGTCGCCAGGAACAGGACGAGTCAATTTCATTAAGCAGCTTGGAGGTTTCACAGGTCTCCCCCAAACAACTTGGCCTTTTCCTACGTAACTTGGGAGATTTACCAAACGAAGGACGCTAGCCTAGCTTCCTCTCCGGCGCAGTTACTCTCTTCCTGTTTAGGCAGCATTCAAGCCTCGATTTCTCTGCTCATCGGTTGGCCTTAGCTTTGTGGGGCTGGGGGTTCAGCTTAGTTTTGTTACCAGCTTCAGAAAAGTATGACTGAGTGATATTTAAGAAAAATATTAGCGAAATGCCCTACCGATTCAAACGTCGGTTGACTTGACACTGTTGCTTCCATCACAGGCAGGCGTGATCCAGGCAGTTGGAGGAGGTTGGGGGTGTTCTTGTTGAACTGAGTAAAGCTTGACATCCATTCAGAGCCGTTCGTGTCTCTGCGACCCAGTAAAATAAGCGGTACCGGGCTTTAAAAAAAAAAAAAAGCACTGTGTCTAGATTGTTTTTCTGTGAAACACGTGTGCACATTGTGTGACTTCCTTGAGGCCTGATAACTATGACTATTAGGGCAGGCCCTGGGCCGTGAGTTTTGCACGTCATCCTCATAATTCAGTGAGATAGTACAACTGTCCTGTAGTAGATGAAAAAACGAAGGCAAAGAATACATACTACTGCAGACGCGATATGTCCATTAAAGTGCAGAGGCAAGATTCCAGCCAGCTTTTCTACTCCAGAGCTGGCGCTCTCCACTAACCCGTGGTTCTTGCGAAACCTCCCTCCTCAGCAGAATTTACACACACACACACACACACACACACACACACACACACAATTTCAGCATTCACTTTTAAAGTTCCCCCCGGGGATTCACCACACTGAGGGTTACCCAGGTTAAGAACTCCTGCACATTATGTGCACTTTTCAAAGAAAAAAGGCAAACCTAATCCAAAGCCAGTTACTGTATAAACCTGACCTTTTAAATGCATCAGACCTATCAGAAAGATCAGAGAAACTTACTCTTTTATGCTAAAGTAAAGAGATGGATATTTTCTCCTATGGGCTTAACATGTTTTGCTCCAGCACATTGCAGTAATTTGTTTTTGCTTAGCATTTTCAAGTCCAGGTAATTTTTCTTCATGATACTGTTTTCTTTAGTTCACATTTAAAGAAATTTTGATATTTTAAGTGACTATTCTCTACCCCTTAGAATAGCTTCATGTGAATAAAAATCTAATTTTTTTGCCTTTTACCTTAATGTCTTTCACACGGTCATCATGGTTTTTTTTAAGATAAAGTTGAAAGTTTCTGTAAAGGGGCATACCAGGATCCTGGAAAATCTTAGATAAGGCTTTCCAATCTTTAAAAAGAATGTAAAGCTAATAGAGTGGCAGTTTGCCAGTCTCAGGACCAATATTTATGGACAGCAGAACTTGTGAGCTGTTTTAGTCTATGTAACAGAAAGGTTTACCAAGCTCCTATGCTGTACTTCATCAGAAACATACAGGTCTGTGCTCTGTAAGAGACTACAAAGCAGTAATTGGTAATTGTCATAGCCATTTTCAGTTTGCTTCTATTTAGCAAGTGTTTCTTTGTTTCTAGTAAAGGATTCAGGTTTGGAGAGGCTTATTCTCTTAATCCACCATAAAAGTTTTAGGACTTGGATTTTCTGATATGACCATTTCCATTGGATTCTAATGAGACCTTTTTATTTATGAGCTATGTGTCCCAGTACTTTACTACATTCCATGGTGGGCATGGAGATAACTTAGCATCCTGTGAAGGCTTCCGTGACCACTGTCCTAGTGAGTCCCTCCCTCCTTACTACCTGTCAGGTTACCAAGCTGCTGGTCCCCTCGTGTATGTTTCTCTGGCTGTTGGTGTCTATAAGTGAGGATACCATTCCAGGGAGGTGCAGGTTCAACTACATGGAGTATGCATATGCTTTTTTACATGATTAAATGAGGACAAGGAATAAACAAATGTGTCTATAGAACGTATGAACACCAAGCATGTTTAGGTTTTGTCTTTTTTCTTTTTTTAGTTTACCATTGATTCAGTGCCACTATCTTATTTCTCACATGGTCCTTCAAGCTTTGTTTTCTGAAAAGGAAACTCATATTTAGAGAGGATAGGTAATTGTTCAAAATAACCCAGTTGATGAGTGGCAGAGACAGTACTCAAACCTAGGCCTCAGGATCCCATGCTGCCTCTTCATTTAAAAATAAAATGATTTGGGGCTTCCCGGGTGGCACAGTGGTTGAGAGTCCGCCTGCCGATGCAGGGGACACGGGTTCGTGCCCCGGTCCGGGAAGATCCCACATGCTGCGGAGTGGCTGGGCCCGTGAGCCATGGCCGCTGAGCCTGCGCGTCCGGAGCCTGTGCTCCACAACAGGAGAGGCCACAACAGTGACAGGCCTGCATACCGCAAAAAAAAAATAATAAAATAAAATGATTCGGGGTTCAGAACATATTTTCGTGAAAATTTTGTAGCAAAATGATAGTTCCTAGACCACCTTACAAATAACTGATTGTGGAAATATGCAATGGCAACAGAAATCTGTTCTGATGCCATAATGGTTATTAAGCAAAACAAAGAAAAGTTGATTAAGAAACCTTTTGTTTTTAAGTTTTTTGTCTGATGTTTGGTAAAAAGATAACCTTAAAGGTGGAAGGAAGACAAAAGATAATGCATGCAAAGAAACTTTTTGTAGCTTCTGAAGGCAACTTCTGGTAATTTGCAAGGCCTTTAGAGGTTTATAGTACTGACTGTTTTCTCTTTATACATTAACTGTTAATGACTTTTTTTCTCACTGATGAAATTATACACCTCTGACAACCCCAATCCATCCCCATCCACATAATGGAGCAAGAGTTGGGAGAGAAAGGAATCCTAGAACTGAGTGCTGAAAGGAAAAGGAAGGAGTAAGGCTTGCACAGATCCCAGGTTGGAGGGGAGAGCGGGGAGAGACCTTGGACAGTTCTCCCATTGCTGTCCTTCAGGTGGCACTATCGGCCCAAGCTTGCTCGGTTGGTGTTCAGAAGGTAAATGGTTTGAGACTGACATTCTGAGATTGGTTTGAGGTCTTCCTCTGCTCTTTCAATGGATCTTGGAATGGACATGAAAAATTCTTTAATTTAAATACTGGATATTTAAATTGCCAGAGCAGTTTTGAAATTTACTTGGCAGCATTCCTGTTTAGGAGGGTTTTTTAATATATTTCTTCTATTGGTTTTTCAAGATAGGTTTATGCCTTTTTTCTATTTGGAGATCAACTTCTTTTCATCCCAGCTGAACTGTCCCCTAGGATACTGTCTTAGTCAGCAAAAACTCTCATCTCACTATAAAAATTTCATGTAAATTAGCATGTTCTGCCAACAGGTACCCTTACATTTGAACTAGAATGGAATGAGGGTTATTCCACCAGCAACATTCTTTGTTTTTTTGTTTTTTTTCAGATAAGGAACTCTCAAATGCTTTTTTTTTTTTTTAAATTAAGGGTACTTTAATTTATTTATTTATTTATTTATTTTTGGCTGTGTTGGATCTTCGTTTCTGTGCGAGGGCTTTCTCTAGTTGTGGCAAGCGGGGGCCACTCTTCATCGCAGTGCGCGGGCCTCTCACTATCGCGGCCTCTCCCGTTGTGGAGCACAGGCTCCAGACGCGCAGGCTCAGTAGTTGTGGCTCACGGGTCTAGTTGCTCCGTGGCATGTGGGATCTTCCCAGACCAGGGCTCAAACCCGTGTCCCCTGCATTAGCAGGCAGATTCTCAACCACTGCGCCACCAGGGAAGCCCCTCAAATGCTTTTTTTTTAACTGAAGTATAGTTGGTGTACAATATTATATGTTACAAGTGTACCATATAGTGATTCACAATTTTTAAAGGTAATACTCCATTTACAGTTATTATAAAACATTGGCTATAGTACCTGTGAACGTTCTGGATTTTTATGTATCACCTGTATAATCTTCGATGTATAGTACCTATAGTTTCTGCATATTACAGATATCATTCTTATACTATTTCAACATTCTATGCCTCTGAAGAAAAAGTTACGGTTTTCAGCTAATAAGAATTTAGGTAATTTTCATTAAAGCAGAATATATAAAATGGAAGATAAGGCAAGTAACATCACAATTCATAAATGCCTTTTGTTCAGGAATAAAATGAATCTTTTGAGCTGTTGAGTTAATTCCTATAAGACTACTATCTTTGTTTTTCCCAGCTGGCTGTCAGTCTCTAGGCAGAATTCAATCCAGCAACCTGGAGGCTAAATGACCTCATAACTCATTAGCTGTTCTTAGAGCCATCTGGAGCCCTTGAGGAGAACAGCGTTCAAAGGGCTGATAATAAACACAACAGCATCATTATTTCTCCACCATGATTAAACCTTTAGGTGGCAAGCAGTCAGCATATTTATTATGCAGATTGCTGAGGTAGGTGTTTTCTGAAGGTATAATAACAATGCTCTGGTAGGATAACTTGTTTCTCTGACCTCATCCAGCCTACAAATAGGTAAGCTGACTCTCAGTAAATAACCTCTTGAGTCATAAAGTCGTTCATTGTAAAAGAGGCAGTACAGCTGGGGAGTAATAGTGTGTGAACACCAAATGTAAAAGATGCAAAAAATGTAAAGCATGCAAAGGAAACAGCCACTCGACGCCAAGGCACGTCCTGCCAAAGATGTGAACTGATTCACGTGTGGCTTGCTGTGTTTTCACTTTGTAAACTGTTCATTAGATAATCTGGGAATTTCTTGCACTAACCTGTTTATCTTTCTTCTCATTTTCTTTAGGGACTCTCGCTCCTTGCTGCGCAAGAAATGTCTTCCCTTTCAGAATATGCCTTGCGCATGAGTCGTCTGAGTGCCCGGCTGTTTGGTGAAGTTGCCAGGCCCACTGATTCCAAATCCATGAAAGTGGTGAAGCTGTTCAGTGAACAGCCTTTGGCCAAGAGGAAGGAGACTTATGACTGGTATCCTAATCACAACACTTATTTTGCACTCATGGGGACGCTACGTTTTCTTGGACTCTACAGGTAATGACAAAAAAAAAAAAACAGCCACACACGAAGAGTAACCGATAAGAAATCTGGTTAGTAGATCAGAAAAGGAAAAAATTAGCCTTTCTATCTTTATAGTTTTGTGGTTCTTATAATAGTGCCCAGGTAGTTCACAAGGTACAGTTGTGGGAGGGGAAAGCTTCCAAAATATCCATAATGAGTATACTTTAAAAAAAAAAAAAAAGGAAACATGCACTTATTGGAAGACATCATTTAATTATGTCTAAAATGTGACTAACATTGACTAGATACTGAGCTATAGTGAGATGTTAAATTAGTCATTAATCTAAGAGCACTCAATGGATGCAGAGGAAAACTGGTCCAAACACGGAGCAGATTCTTATTGGTCAGATGAAAAGAGTCCCTGCCCTGTGGCTGATCTGCTTCCTCACTGGTGAGGGGGAGCCTCCTTCCTTTCCTGATGGCAGTTTTGTAGGATTTCTTATTTCCTTTCACCCTCTTCGGACACTTTTAGTTGGTACCCTTTTTGGTATACTAATTTGGTCTAAATAAGCTGTAGTTTACCTTTAAGAGTAATAAGTAATCAATATTATAATAGGATAATAATATGTAATAGTAAGAGTAGCAGGCTCTTTCCACCATGCATTTGTATGTTTGTGTATGTGTCGGAAGTGGGTGCTTAAGATGATATACTGCTCTAGAAAGAAAAAAGATCAAATACCCATGTGACCATTTTCTTTAAAAAAATGTCTTAGTTACCAAACAAATACATGCTCATTATAAAAGAATTTAAGCAGTACATAATTGTATAAAGTTAAAATGCCTACTTTTTTTTTTCAATTTAACAAGTTTTAATTGGACTTGTCTTAGGGCAACAATACAAAAATTAATTTGGGACTGTTTGCACTAATAAAATTAATAGTTCATTCCAGATAACTAAAGATTGGTACATTCATTTATCCAACAGATTTTTTTTTAAGTACCTTCCATGTACAGGCACTTAAGATGGGCACAAGGGGAACAGCAATGAACAAAACAGAATAGATTTTCTTAGTTAATATATTACTAGAGATGATAGTCCATGACGTATTTTGAATTTCTGGAATTGCTTTTGGGATTATCTCCCTTGCCATTAGTCTCAGCTCAAAAAATAAAAATTAGTTTTATTCTTACCCCAAATAAAATATTGGAAGGTAGATGTCCTGAGTAGAAAATCATAATCCATAACCAAATTAAATACATTCAGTTATTTTAATTTACTTGTTTGCTGCTACTTTCCATTTGTTTGAAAAATAAAGCCTTGACTATCTTTGGGGACAGAGAAAAAATACTTAGCATTTAGTTATCCATGGAAAAGCACAATTATTTTCATATTTAGCCACTAGTTATGGTAAATGGTGCCTCTAACACAAGGCCTCCTGGGAAGTCAGGCAGGATGAAACTAGACAGTCTTCAATGAAGAAAATCTTACTCAAAGACCTACAAAACAGGGAGGGAAGCAGGTTCTCAAAAACAGTGACTCATTCAGTCAAGCAGGTGCTTGGGCTGGTTCATCAGCAGAGACAAAGACCCCTGCCTTTGTCGCTTGCTCTCTGGAGGAGGTTGTCGGGAAAGGTTGGGGGTGGGGGGAGGGAAGGAGGAGGGGGAAACATATTAAATAAGTAAATTATGTGGTGTGTTACAAAGTTGAATGTGCTACAGGGAAGAAAAACAGTAGAGCCTGCTGAGCAGGATCAAGAGTGCTGACCAGGCACTCAGTGGGCGGGGAGGGGACAGGTCACAGTATTAAACAGGACAGTCAAGGTTAGCCTCATTGAGAAGATGAGGCTTAAGCAGAGACTTGAGGGTGGTGAGTGAGCCAGGTGGGACCCAGGGAAGAGCTTGCAAGGCAGAGACAAGAGCAGAGCAAAGGCCTTGAGTTGGAATGTTCCTCGTCTGTTCCAGGGGCTACACAGGCCGAGGGGAGAACAGTGGGACAGGAGGTGGATTGTGCAGGGGGCTGAGTAAAACGGGGAGCGGTTTGCTGGGTTGTAAACAGAGGAGTGACATGATCTGACTTGTATTCCAGAAGAATTACTCTGTTTTTGAGAATGACTTATTTGGGGGGCAGTCATAGCTGATCCCTAAGAGGTCTGCTGTATCTATCATGTTCATGGAATGAAACATCATACCCTATAAAACTAATCTATTTTAAAACAGCCTAGGGGGAATTCCCTGGCAGTGTAGTGGTTAAGACTCTGAGCTTTCACTGCTAAGGGCCCGGGTTCGATGCGGTTGGGGAACTAAGATCCCTCAGACCACATGGCATGGCCAAAATAAAAAAATAAAAAATAAAGTGAAACAGCCTAGGGAGTTAAAAATTGGGCCCAGCAAACCCCTCTCTTACATTTAATGGGTACGCCATTATCCACCCTTTTACAGATGAGGAGACCAAGGGGCAGGGAGGGAAGATTCCTTATCCAAGGTCACACAGCTACTGAATGGTGGAGCTGTGATTTGAACCCAGGGTCACATGGGTTCCACAGCTTACATATTTAAACACTATACTGTTTGAGGGCCTCTATACCCACAGGTTGCATATCTGCAGATTCAACCGACCACGGATCAAAAATATAAAAAAATTAAAAATTCCAGAAAGTTCCAAAAAGCAAAACTTGAATTTGCCACACACCTGGCAACTATTTATATAGCATTTACATTGTATTAGGTGTTATAAGTAATGTAGAGATGATTTAAAATATTCAGGAGGATGTGTGTAGAATATGCAAATACTATGCTGTTTTATGTAAGGGACTTGAGCATCAGTGGATTTTGGTATCTGGGTGGGGGGTTCCTAGAGCCAGTCCCCCAAGAATACTGACCGTATTTGATCTTAGAATGCAGGTATTTTTATACAGTACAGGCAGTCTTCATTCATATGTACAGACAGTCCTGGCTGCCTTGACCCCTGGAGGATCTGTCTGTTGATCCTGCTTCCTTCTGCCTGAGACTTTCCCCAGCAGCCTTTTTGTGTGAATCATCCACTGCCATCAGGGCAGCTTCCTCCAGACCTTTCCCCTTTGTAGTAGGTGCTAATCCCTGGGCCTCTCAGGGTCTCGTGTAGCTGTTGAAGCTTATACCCACTTTCTGCCCCCTTCAGTGTTTAGTCTTAGTGTTACAGGGAAATTTGGGGCAATTATTAGTGTTGTATCCTAGTTACCTAGGTTTACATGGGCGGGTTTGGTAATTAAGCTGTTGGTAGCATTGTTTCTGTGAGGGAAAACTGACCTAGAAATGAACTTAGGGAACAGAGCCCATCTGTATGTCGGGGGTTCCCTGTCCTTTCTGTTCACCAAGCTGAGCATGTGCCCTGTAGAAGTCAAAGCTTGATAACCAGAACCACCTAAGAGAACATTCTAGATTGGTGTACTTTTCCAGTCTGATAACAATACTGGCTAATTTTTTTTTCTTTCTCTTTTCAGAGATGAGCATCAGGACTTTAAGGATGAGCAACTGCGTCTGAAGAAGCTTCGTGGAAAGGGGAAACCAAGGAAAGGAGAAGGGAAAAGAGCAACAAAAAGGAAATAGTGTTGGTCCATCAGGAGAGAACTTCTCCCTCAGCAGCTGAGAGCAGGAGGAAGTGTATTTATTGTCCCTCCACATATTGGATGAGTATAAGCTTCCTAAGTTGAAGATTATCCAGAGGAATACAGTCATCTACGTGCTGAAGTCTAATGCAGTTGAATTGTGACTGGTTTCTTGAACACATTTTAATTCTGCAACATTGTTTACCTTGGTTCTGTAATCTGAAGTCTACCTTATTCCCCAGAGAAATGAGTACATGATTACTGTTGAATGACTTGTTTGGGAGGGGATGGGATGTTGGCGGAGTGGAGGGGACACTCATTAAATGAACACCCTCGTTACTCCCTTCTTGCTTCCCCACTTAGCCAGCCCTAAGCTCTTTCATCTCTCTGGCTGTTCAGCCACTGTCTCCACCACCAAACTCACAAACCTGATATGCCTCTCCACCTACTCCTTTGAGAATATCTGTAAGATAAATTTGTGGGATAAAAGGCTGCGTCTGTTAAGAGAGCATTGGGTACCTGCTGTATACAGGATACCAGAGCCCGGGTAATACAATGGTTTGCAACAAACAGTCCCTACCTTGTGGAACTTTCAGTCCTGAGGGAGAGCCTAATATTACATAATTACATAAATACAATTGTATTACATGCTACAAGGGAAAAATCCAGACCAGACTTCTGTGAGACTGTGGATGGATCGATGGATTGATCCACAAAGATAGCAAGAGGCCCAAACCTCATTAGGTATTTTAAAGAAGGCGTCCCTGAAGAGATGATATTTAAGCGGGGCTCTGAAGAATAAATTAGAGTTAGGCAGAAAAAAAAATGGTGGAAAAGCGTTTGAGGCACAGAGAACACCGTCTGCAAGCTCTAAGGTAAGAAGAAATTGTCCCGTTCAAAGAATTGGAAAAAAGACCACTAACTAGTATGGGTTAGTCATAATGAAATAGACAAAGGCCAGACTGCGAAGGGCTTTGCAAGTTCTGTGAAAAAGGTTGGACTTAAACCAACTTAACCATAGATCAAAGTGTGTAAGACGTTATTTCTATGAGAGGTGAGTTGTATACAGTTGAGGAGCTCGATGCTCATTGGATTATATTCTAGCAGTGAGTTTCCAATGAGGTTGCAAGGGCTTCTCTGATTTTTTTTCTTTTCCAAGAATTCTGAAGATCTCTAGCACCATCAAGGAAAATTTTTAAGTACTTTTTATTGTGGTAAAATCATAAAATTTACCATCTTAATTATGTTTAAGTATACAGTACAGAAGTGCTAACTATATATGCACGTTGTTGTGCCAAATAAAGTACCTTTAACCTCGTTTCTACCTCTCTCAGGAAAAGAGCAAAGCACGCAGGTGGGAGCACGTGCAGCAACTACTCCAACTATAATTTTCTTTCCCTCTAACACTGGAAGTATTGGCAATAACTGCCCTGTGAATAATTCCTGAACTAGTAGGAATCCTGCTGCATATGCTTAGAAAAATGATATTTTTAAAGAGGCCTAATCCAGATGGTATAGCTAGGGCGTATATTACAGTTGGTAAAAATAAAAACTAACTAAAAATGGGTAATTCCATCTGATAGATGTGAATTCCTGCAGAAGGCTGAGAATCCAGTTAGAACTCTGCTGAGCACCTGCCACATGCCTGGCACATGCTAATTTTAGAGGACACAGATAAATAGCCTCAGTCCTTAAGATTGTGTGAATCAGCATGTGTGTGTTGTAAAGTATTGACAAGATCTTGGGGATTTGCTCAGAAAAGTGCAGAGGCACTATTAGTGCAGCTGAGCCTGGTGGGTGGATGGGCCCCAGGACACTGGGCTGAGAAACAGGCTTGTAGCCTGGATGCAGTGTAGCTAAATGGATGTTCTGAATCATGCCGTCTCCACCTTTTGGAGAAAGACTAACTGTAAGAGGAACTTAGGAGTATTAGGTTGATACTCTAAAGAGGAAAACTGCTTTAGATCCCAACAGCCATCCTGAGTCAGAAAACAAGCCAAAAATCTGTGTGTTGGTTCTCTGATGGGCCCCAAGCCTCCAAGGAGCCTTAGCACTGTTTGATAGGGAAGCTGTCGACAACTCAGCAGCAGGTTAGGGTGGCGCTGCTCCATGCTGAAAATTAGAAACTAAAGCTAAAATGCATTTGTACATCAGCTGTACCCTAAAACCAACTGATACAGTAAACACTATGCAGCTCAAAACAGCCTGTACTGAACAGTGGACCAGATGGGAAGTAGAGGATGAGAGGGACGAGTCAATTCTTTTTTTTTTTTTAACATCTTTATTGGAGTATAATTGCTTTACCATGGTGTGTTAGTTTCTGCTTTATAACAAAGTGAATCAGTTATACATATACACATGTTCCCATATCTCTTCCCTCTTGCATCTCCCTCCCTCCCACCCTCCCTATCCCACCCTTCTAGGTGGTCACAAGGCACCGAGCTGATCTCCCTGTGCTATGCGGCTGCTTCCCACTAGCTAGCTATTTTACATTTGGTAGTGTATATATGTCCATGCCACTCTCTCACTTCGTCCCAGCTTACACTTCCCCCTCCCCGTGTCCTCAAGTCCATTCTCTATGTCTGCGTCTTTATTCCTGTCCTGCCCCTAGGTTCTTCAGAACCGTTTTTTTTTTTTAGATTCCACATATATATGTTAGAATATGGTACTTGTTTTTCTCTTTCTGACTTACTTCACTCTGTATGACAGACTCTAGGTCCATCCACCTCACTACAAATAACTCATTTCGTTTCTTTTTATGGCTGAGTAATATTCCATTGTATATATGTGCCACATCTTTATCCATTCATCTGTCGATGGACACTTAGGTTGCTTCCATGTCCTGGCTATTGTAAATAGAGCTGCAATGAACATTGTGGTACATGAGGACGAGTCAATTCTTGGTGCCATGGAACCAACACGTTTCAGGACACCAGTGACCAAAGGTTAAGACAAGAACTAACTGCAACTACAAAAAAAAAGTCTTTTAACTGTAGGTTTCAGCTAGCCAGATTGTTTAGTTGGATTTCTCTGGTCACGACCAAAACTATTTGTTTTCCCTCTAATGTCTAGTGTTTTGTGTGCATGGAGGATTTTGCCCTTGATTTTAGTGTGGCATAGTAAGAAGAGATTGGGGTTTGGATTCAAAAGTCACGGGTTTGTGACAGAGTTCTACTCACTGGCTGGGAGACCTCAAGTCACTTAACGCCTCTGAACCTCTTTCTGCCTCTGTAAAATCCTGATAATACTTCACTGGATTAATGAAATCATGTTTGTGAAAAGGACAAGGTAAACTGTAAAAGGTTAATCAAATATTTTTACATACAGCTATTTGTATGACCAGTAAGAATCGGTACGTCTCACTAGCAGATTTTTCCAAGAAGGTGTTGACAAATACCTGCTAAAAATGTGAAGTTCTCTGTGTTTACATGCAGCATGATAGGTTCAGGAAGAAACAAGTGTGAGATGCATTTTATTGTTTTTGTTTTCTTTTTAACATTTTATTTAATTTTTGGCTGCGCCACGTGTTAGTTGCAGCACACGGGCTCTTCATCGTGGCATGCAGGCTTCTCTTTAGTTGTGGCATGCGGGTTTTCTCTCTCTAGTTGTGGCGTGCGGGCTCCAGGGCACGTGGGCTCTGCAGTTGGCAGCATGCAGGCTCTCTCGTTGAGGTGCGTGGGCTCAGTAGTTGTGGCGCACAGGCTTAGTTGCTTCGCGGCATGTGGGATCTTCCCGGACCAGGGATCGAACCCATGTCCCCCGCATTGGAAGGCAGATTCTTTACCACTGGACCACCAGGGAAGTCCCAAAATGCATTTTATTGTTATGTAATCATGGGTTCCAGAAATTTATTTTTTTAAAAAGCACACACATACATAATAATGCTTTTATTTATGAAGCACCTTCCACAAAAGAATAAGTCAGAATTTAAAATTCCACCCTCTTCACCTTTTTCCTCTTTCCTCACACATTTCTCCCAAAGCTTCTAAGTCTCAAAGTTTAGAGAGTGAGAGATAGGAACAAACTTCCAGAGCAATAGACAGGGGGAAAGGTCTTTCAACCTGCCAATCCTGTCTTCATGGCCCTTCTTAAGTACTCATTTGTTAGTTCAAAAGGAAGCGTTTCTTTAAAAAAAATAATAAATTGGGATAAAATCAGCAAAACACACAGCAATACATTCAAGAAGACTTAGATAAAACAGGGAAACAAACAGTAAAACCCTGGATATCCAAATACTGGAAAACCAGTAAAACATTTATGCTGAACTTGAAACATATTTTGTAAAATGACATTGAAGCAGCAAAACAGAGAAGTTCATGAAACTAGTGGGAAGACTGACCAAAAAACCTACCCAGATGCAACTTTCTAACCTCACTGGAGATCTGGTAGAATTATAAGTTCATATTAAAGTAGAAACTAGACTTAAACCAATGTAGATTCTAAATCGTCTTCTACTTAAGAAAATGTGTTTTCTGAGACAGGATAGATTGATATACGGTGAGCTTTCTGTGTCTGTTACAGAAAACATGCACTTCTCCTTACTAACAATCTAAATTGGTGCTCGGTACAGAATCATCTCCCCAAAGAGCCTGAAAACTACTAACTGACCCTTCCTGTTGAGTTTGGCATAAAAACAACACTCAACAGAAATTGAAGAGAACAAGGATCTATCTAAAAAGAGCTCCAGGCTGAGGATATCGGTATGGGAACTGACCAGTGCATTAAGCACCAAACAAGTTAAATTCTTAATAAAGAAATAAGAGAGAGGAGAGATCCATGTGGTTTGAATCATCAGGAACTTCACAAGCAGTGAAAACAATGATTGCAAGTAATGTCAACATTTTTGGAGCATTTACCAGATGCCAGGCATTGTGCTTTGTAAACCTTACATAACCCCCCGTATGATAAGAATCCCCGTTTTACAGGTGAAGAAACTGAGGCTTAGATCTTGTACCCAAGATCACACAGCTCTAAATGTCTTAGACTGAGGTTTAAATCCAAGCTGCCTGATCAAAAGCCTGTACCTTTTATGACACGACAGAGTAGCACAGATCTGCTAAGTCTGAGGATTATCGTAACAGCACCATTTGTCCAGTGTTGTAGCATTTGCCAAGCACTATGCTTAACTCTTTCTATAAGCTGTATCACTTAATTCTTAAAACAACCCTATGAAGTAAGTGTTCCCTTTCCCATTTTATATGTGAACTGCCGTTTAGAGCTGTGGTTCTCAGCTCCAGCTATGCATTAGAATCACCGGCAGGAGGTTAGAAGAACCCTGTGCCTGGTCCCACTCCAGGCCAATTCAATCCGAGTTGGGACAGGGAGGGAGAAATGACTTAATCACTGTATTTTTGAGAAGCTCCTATGGCTCTGTTGTGTAGCCAAGTCTAAGAATCATTGGTTTAAAGCAGTATCATCTGGAGAGCTTGTCAGACATAGCTGGCCGCACCCCAGAGCGTCTTATTCAGTAGGGCTCCAAGGGGCCCAAGAATTTGCATTCGTAATGCTTCCCAGGTGTTGCTGGTGCTGCTGGTGTGGGACCGCACTTGGAGAACTATTAGTTTAAAGTCACTTGGCCAAGGTCCCCCCGTTGGCAAACTATTGTGGCTCTACCTCGCCAGTGAAATTCCGTAGCCACCCTGGAGCCTTTTCAAATCTTTAGAACTTGACAGCAGTAAAATAAGGTATCCCATGTAGGGAGAAAGATTTAGCTAATATGAGAAAGTTTATGAAAATACTGAATGTTGTAAAAAGAAAAAAATTGAATAAAAGGAGAGGGATCCCATATACCTGAATGGGAAGATTATGTATTATTGAGATGTTAATTGTTTACATTTAATTTATATAATTTATAATTTCTATAAAAATTTCGATATACATTTCTTGTGTTTGATAAAAGGATTTAAAATTTCAAAATCCATTTGGAAGGAAAAATAGAGAACACAAGAAATTCTGAAAAGGAAGAATAATGTGGGGACTTATAACAGATGTTGAAACATATAATTTAGATTGTTTCTGGATTTCCCTGGTGGCGCAGTGGATAGAATCTGCCTGCCAATGCAGGGGACACAGGTTAGATCCCTGGTCCAGCAAGATCCCACATGCCGTGGAGCAACTAAGCCCTTGAGCCACAACTACTGAAGCCCGTGTGCTCTAGGGCCCGCGTGCCGCAACTACTGAGCCTGTGTGCTGCAACTACTGAAGCCTGCGTGCCTAGAGCCCGTGCTCTGCAACAAGAAATTCTGCAATGAGAAACCCGCGCGCTGCAAAAAAGAACCAACACAGCCAAAAAAAAAAAAAAGTTGTTTCTAAAAATAGTGATATTCGTACAAGAATAAATCATTGGGGGAAAAAAGAGATAACCCAGAAATAGTTTGTATAAGAATTAACATATAATAAAAGATGCTTCACAAATTAGTTAATAAGTGGTATTGGGACAATTAGTTGGCAATTGGGTGGGGGATAGACAATTTAGGTTATCACTTCATGCCATACACCAAATAAATTTTGGATGGGTCAGTAATTAAACATGGGGGAAAAAGTATTAATGGAAACTATAAGGGAATAGAACTGAATCATTAGCTAAACTTGGACAGGAATTTACTTCTCTAACTTCAAGTAATAAAAGAAGCCCAAGGAAAAGGCAAGCAGATTAAAAACAGGTTCTTAAGAAAATTTTTAAATGATGCCAAAAAAAATATTTATGGCAAACAAGACAAATAAATAGGGTATTTTTAAAGTTATATAAAGAGCTCATACAATTTTATGACAAAAACATTCATGTAACAAAAGAAAAAGGGCAAATGATATAAATAGGCAAATGACACAAAAAGAGCAACTAGAAGTAGTAAACAAATACATAGGGATACACACTCTGGCCTCAGGGCCATTATATCTTTGCCTCCAAACACAGTCTCCCCAGACGTCCCACCTGACTCTTAAACTCACTTTTTCAGGTCTTTGTTCAAATGTCACCTCAACGAAGCTTTCTCTGACCACCCATTTGAAAATCACATGTTATTCACTAGTGAACAACACTCCCTCTTCTGCTTCATTTTTCTCCCTGGCACCTTTTCCCCCTGCTAGAACCCAGCTCTGTGTGGACAGGAATTTTACTCACTGCCATATCCCCAGTGCCTCGAACAGTACGTGATTCGTAGTCAGAATCTCTACATTTTTGTTGAATGAATGAAATACTCAAGCTTGCTTATAATTGGAAACTAAATGAAGTACATTTTTCTCACTATATTAGAAAAGAGAGAAAGAAAAGGAAAAAGGGAGGGAGGGAGAGATGAAGGAAGAGAAAGATAAGTGAATGATAATGATAATTCCTTTGGATTGATAACGTGATTTAGTAAAACTGGAAAACGTTGTCGGCAACGTATTTCGTTTAACCTTATGGAAAAAGAATCTGGTCTTCCCTGGTGGCGCAGTGGTTAAGAATCTGTCTACCAAAGCAGAGGACACAGGTTCAAGCCCTGGTCCGGGAAGATCCCACATGCCCCGGAGCAACTAAGCCCGTGCGCCACAACTACTGAGCCTGTGCTGTAGAGCCCATAAGCCACAACTACTGAGCCCGCGCACCTAGAGCCCGTGCTCCGCAACAAGAGAAGCCACCGCAATGAGAAAAGGCCACGCACCTCAATGAAGAGTAGCCCCCGCTCACCACAAGTAGAGAAAGCCCACAGGCAGCAATGAAGACCCAACACAGCCAAAATTTTTAATAATTAATTAATTAATTAAAAAGCCTATCCTTAAAAAAAAAGAAAAAGAATCTATCAATGTGTATCCTGAGCCATTAATAACACCCAGATCCTTTGACCCAAAATGGTGTTGATTTTTGAACACTATTCTCCAACAGAAGATATCCTAGCTCCTTGGAGAAATAGTGGATTCCAGGGTTGGGACAGGTAAGATACAAATTATGCCAGAAAGTGAGGAAGTGTCCCTCCAAAAAAAGGATGGGGGACCTGTTGAAAGGGCATGGAATCCAACCTGAAAGAGTTCCCAAATGGCCAAGGCTGGAACAATTTGAGCAGCAAAACAAATAAGAATAGTACTGAATTAAAACCCAGAGATTAAAATAAATATCCTTGAGTTCATACTGATGCAAATAAATTGGGGAGAAGGGACAACTCTTCCTTATAGAAGAATTCTAATTTAAAAATGTAAGGAATGAGGGAAAGAGGAAATCACCATCGGAACACCGCATAATCACTGCTGCAGGCAAGATCCACTGATGGGATGCTAAAATTAGTGGGCGAAAGTTTTAGGAGAAGCCAGATATTTGTATGCTTTCAAATGATCTCCCCTCGATACCTTTAAGGTAGAGAAACCTAGCGGGCACCACCTTAAGCAGGTAATCCAGGTTGACATCAATAATAAGACACACCGACATCCTGTACTCCTGATAGGATACACTGAGAGGGCTATACCACTCCTGTGAAGTTCTTCCCAGTAAGTAGAACTGGGACTTCTGTTAGGTACCCTGGCAAGATACAGATGGGCTTGGAGTTGCAGGGCTATAACAGTACGAGATTGACACACATGGCACCTCGCCTTGGCCCATGCAGGCTTCCCCAGGCGAAGGCTTTGGTCCTGGAGGCGGCAGTGACAGCAGAAGGCAGAGCAGGGGGACACGGGTTAGGCAGCTGGAGGACACAAGTGAGCCTGGAGTTAGTAATTAGAGAAAGAAGAGTGCAAAAGGTAAAATCAAGCTCAGAGTGTGGAAGCATAAGGACCAGACAGTTCAAGAGAGAAGCAAAAGGCAACCAGGCCAAGAAGGATCAGAGGGAAAGAATCTAGCCCAGAGGTCACAGGCTGGTAGCCTGCAGCCCATATTTGGCCCATGAATGTGATTTGTCTGGCCCACGTGATATTTTTTGAACTGTGAAGTAGATATCAATGTTTTTTGGGGTTTTTTGTTTTGTTTTTGTTTTTGCGGTACACGGGCCTCTCACTGCTGTGGTCTGTCCCGTTGCGGAGCACAGGCTCCAGACGCACAGGCTCAGCGGCCATGGCTCACGGGCCCAACCGCTCCGCGGCATGTGGGATCTTCCCGGACCGGGGCACGAACCCGTGTCCCCTGCATCGGCAGGCGGACTCTCAACCACTGCGCCACCAGGGAAGCCCGATATCAATGTTTTTTAATTAAGAGATTTTACATAAAACCCAGATATCAGCTTCTCTTTCAAAAAAAAAAAAATCAGAAGTCATGGGAACACTGGGTATCTGTGGCTGCCCCTCCAGGACAGAGAAGTCAGAGGCAGCCTCCGTTTATTATTGGGCTGTTTCCCTGCCTGTTTCTCTGGTTTCGTCACCTGCCTGGCTTTCCTGTAGGCTTTTCAGTCTTTAGTTTCAGGATCTCGCTGAAGCAGTGAAGTCCACGTGACGACCCAGGCAGGGAGTGACTGTAGGATAAGGCACCATCTGTCCCTGGCCTGGGTTTGAATCAGCCCCCTTGGTGTTGAAGGAGCGTCGCTGGTGAGGGTGCTCTCTGCAAGGCCCCAGTGCAGCCAGAGCACCTAAGTTCCGGGGGCAGTCCTAACAATCCATGCCGTCAGAAACTGAGACAGGAAACACATTCTACCGAGGAAGAGACTCGCAGGCTTAATGCTTTCTGCTCTATCGCACTCCATTCTTCTCTAAGCAGTAAGACACCTGGTTCTCTCTCTGTTTCCTGGGATCTTGTGACAGCCAAGTAAAAAATAGAATAGGATCCAGTAGGCTTTGCATGGATGAGACAGACATATCTGTGTGGTTTGAGGGCAGAGGTGGGAGGAAGAAGAGATGATGCATTTCAGGAGGGACCACTGTTTTGGAACAAACGTTTTCTGGCTGTCTTCCCTGTGTGAGTGTGCATTTTACCTACTCTGATAGCAAATACGGGTAGGAATTGCTGGCTGCCGAGCATGAACTTGAACCCCGATGGGGAATGACTTCTGAGCCCTTGGGTCAGTGGTGGTACTGACCCAGAATGAAGCCAGATGGGTGACACCTGGTCTGGCAGGTGGCATAGAGAAGGCAAGGGCTCCGTCACTGTGCTTCTCCAGCCACAACTTGACAGTCATCGGGGCAGAGGGCAGGGAGAGCCGGGGCCTTGGGCAGAGTATAAACCCCTCACACGGAGGCAGAAGCCAGCAGCAATGACTCCCGGAGAGACAGCAAGAGGCACCAGCCGTCTGTGTGGGGAGGGGAGCCCTCAGGCGGACGAGGGGCTCTGCCGCTGTGAAGGAGGGGGCCCTCAGGGCTCTGCTTGCTCTGCTTATTCTGTTCACAGGGAGTTATTCGTGGTGGAGAGGCTAGGTGGAGCTGAAAAAGAAAGGAGAGGCGGCAAAGCCACTACCACGTGAAAATCAAAAGTGGATAGAACATGCTGGGGTTTAAGTAAAGGGAAAGTAAAGATGAGCTCGCATAAATTAGATTTTTACACAACCTTTTAGAAATACATCTAGGAT
This sequence comes from Mesoplodon bidens, assembly GCF_964165515.1. NCBI lineage: Eukaryota > Metazoa > Chordata > Mammalia > Artiodactyla > Ziphiidae > Mesoplodon > Mesoplodon bidens. Next base: position 93,919,614 of record NC_138166.1, on the reverse strand, counting down.
GTAAAACTTGGGGTTTGTCTATTCTGTTTTCCTTTGGACCTCTCCCCTTCGTTTAGCCTTTGCTCTTAGCTCTTAGTGGGATGGGCTGCAGCCCAGGCATCTGCATTTCCCACAAGTGCTTCCAGGTGATTAATATGCACTTTAAAGCATGAGAATCACTGTTTCAGGAATTCTGGTGGAACCAAAATTGAAAGAGATAAACACAGGTTCCAAGGTACTTCGTTAGTGAGCCCCAAGATGTAGGCCTCCAGATGATCTTGTGCTTGGAAATGTACCAAAGATGACTTGAGTCCACTTTCAGTTGTGGGGTCCTCATCACCAATCTCCTTCAGGCTCTGACTTTTATAATTCTCTCCAACAAGCTCATATGTCTGTCTGATTTTATACTTAGTGAGGCCTTGGTGTTAGTAATTGCTTATCATTCTGGTATGATCTTGTCTCTGGGGGGGCATGTTCAAGGATGCACGGGTAGTAAGGATACCCGAATCCCTGGGTGCTAAATTCCAGCCATGTGGTCTGCTCCAAACCATCCGTGCAGGCTGTACAGTTCATCATGGAAAGGAAGGCATGACGAGAATTACCTTTCTTGTGAAAAATAATCAACTGATATTTCCTCTGCCTTCATTGGTCCTTTGAAGTCTCCCCACTGCATTTCACAACCAGCCTTAATAGCAGGGAAGATGAAAGTGAAGAAAAGCTCAGTGATCTCATCTGGAGATCGCAGTCTGTCTTTAGCACACAGGTTGGCCCTCTGGGATTCTGTTTGCCATGTCGCCAAGCCACTCACCAGAGCCAGCTCCCCAGGGAGGGCATGGCGACAGGGTGATGTATGGAAAATAGGAATAAAAGAAAATTAGTCCAGATCATCCTCTCAACTAAGATCACTCCAAAACATGGTCGACTGTCAAATGTTCTCCAAAAAACAAGTATTACCTCTATGATACAAAAAAAAAAAAAAAAAAAAAGGTCGTTCTTTAGGAAGAACATGGTCATGAATTCAAAGCAGAGCATCTCAATGGATGCATCTATTTTCTCGTTAAAAATGAAGCATCTGAGAAAGCATCAACAAAATAACTCAAAATGGTAACGTGGGTTATGTTTTCCTAATTGTTATTCTGCAGGAGCCCCAGTCAGTTTGAAACTTGTGCAAGTCCCATGTGCCCTGCTTTCCTTTCCACCTTCCACCATAGACCCTCAGACTCAGGAGTTCTCCACTGCCCTGCTGCCTTGATCCATAGGAACTGACCGGTCCTGTGGAAACTTTGCCCTCAGCATTACTGCAGTGCCTGCTCCCACATTTCCTGAACCGGTGACCTACAGGGTGAGTGACCCTCAACTTACTGGTTCAGGTACAATGCCGAATCTGTTTCTGAAATGCTAGTCTCCAAAAAAGAGGCTTCTTATACTTTTTATTAACTTGCTCAGACAAACTTGTGCTCTCCATCCTGCTCTGAGGTTGCACCAGCTAGCAGGCCCAGGTGAAGCAAACAACATTTACAGAATGAGAGCCTTTTTACTCAAAATGTGATATGTGGACCCCCTGAGAGCTTGCTAGAAACGCAGAATTGCAGGCTCAGCCCAGACCTTTTGGATCAGGATCTGTCTGCTAACAAGATCCCCAGGGGGTTTGCAGGCACTGACTTAGATTTGTATTATTAACCTTCAGAGTCCTTAGAGGTCGTAGGTATACCAGGGACCCAAATGCAGCCTTTCTGCCTTTACTCGTGCAATTCATTATTCTCTGTGCCCTGAAATACCTTCCATAACAGCTCATCAATCTGGCAAACTCCCTCACGGCCCAGCCCAAAGATCACATCCCCATTGGAACCTTCCTTATAACCTGAGTCAAAACTAATCATTCTTGGGCTTCCCTGGTGGCGCAGTGGTTGAGAGTCCGCCTGCCGATGCAGGGGACATGGGTTTGTGCCCCGGTCCGGGAGGATCCCACATGCTGCAGAGCGGCTGGGCCCGTGAGCCATGGCCGCTGAGCCTGCGCGTCCGGAGCCTGTGCTCCGCAACGGGAGAGGCCACAACGGTGAGAGGCCCGCATACCGCAAAAAAAAAAAACAAAAAAACAAAACAAAACAAAACAAAAAAAACTAATCATTCTTGGGCTTCCCTCGTGGCGCAGTGGTTGAGAGTCCGCCTGCCAATGCAGGGGACACGGGTTCGTGCCCCAGTCCGGGAAGATCCCACATGCCACGGAGCGGCTGGGCCTGTGAGCCATGGCCACAGAGCCTGCGCGTCCGGAGCCTGTGCTCCGCAACCGGAGAGGCCACAACAGTGAGAGGCCCGCGTACCGCAAAAAAAAAAACAAAAACTAATCATTCTCTCTTTTATGCTCCCTTGATACCCTTGATACTTTACATCTACATCTAGTACATACCAGTATTTCAGAGTCTTCACACCATATTATAATCATATGCTCACTTATCTGTGTCCCCCACAAGAAGTTGAGTTACTCAAGGGCAAAGAGCATGCCTTAGTCATCTGTGTTCCTCAGCACCCAGCCCAGGACTTGGAACAGAGGCTCAGTAAATGAAAACGACTCTTTGATCTTTCCTTTCATTGTTTTAGAGTCATGTCATAGTAAATTTAATGTTGCCTGAAGATTTTCACATTGTAGCCTTCTATCCATTAAAATTTATCCTTATATCTTTAATTTGCTAATTTACAGTAGTGATTCAAAAACATTTGCATTGGCCTAGAAACAATCTCTGAGCCTGTGTTTCGTCGGGATAACTATTTCTGCCCCCTTTCCCTTGCCCACTGCCTTCTCCCACAACATAACATATCCATTGCTGATGAAAAGCCAGCTTACAGAGCAGATATTTTTAGGGGCTGGTGGTAGATGATGTAATAAAAGGAAGTAATGTATCTATTCATTTATATTAAGCCTGTCTTGATGCTGCTAAAATTTTCCTACAGGTATCTAACTGATATTACTGAATTGGTTGTGAGTGAAAGACAAAAAAACAGTAAAGAGAAGAAAGTAAAGTAGAAGATAAGTAGTGATCCCAGAGTCACAATAATTAATAGCTGTGTTCTTAAGACAAACACACCAGCAAACATGCAGGTAATTATGGGGCACTTACAGAGTTAGCATAACCCCTCAGGTTAACAATGCACTCTTGAGAGACTCTGTGTAGTCAGGTACCAGCCTGCATGAGATAACACACAGCCAGAGATGTTCATTGGTAATATACAAGAGGCAGTTATCACTGCCCCTGCTGGTCAGCAGTGCACAGCAATAAGCAGCTCATGGTCCCTAAGACTCATTCAAACAGCCCACAGATTGGTCTCAGTCATTGTTCACATTTATTCTGAATGTATGTTTCTGACAGTGGCAATTAAGAGATACTACTTAGGTAAGCTTTTGCTTTCTAAAGTGGCCCTTGCAATATTAATCAAGAGGTTAAACATGAATATCCTTTGACTCAGGAATCCCATATGACTGTAGCACAGGAATACAGATATTCAATACAAATGCACAAAAAAGTCCATGCAGTTTTTGTAGAAAAATAGGAAAAAAATTTCCATGTTCATCAATAGTAAAATTATTAAATAAGTTGTATTATACATCCATACCCTGGATATTAAACAACTAGTTTTTAAAAAGAGATATATGTATATGTTCTGACACGGAAAAATATCAGTGATAAACATTTTAAAAAATCATGTAGCAGAACATTCTATTAAAGTATTATAGTATGAACCTACTTAAAAATTATGTGTAAGAACACATATACAGACATGTACCTACACATCTATTTATATATGCATAGCATATGTTTGTAAGCCTACCCACCGAACTGTTTACTGTGATTATATCTGAGGAAAAGGATTAAAAAAAGAATAAAAATCACTTTCTTATTCGTATTACAGCATATACATTTTTGCATTGTTTGGATTTTTTTAAACTTTTGATTCTGGCAAAATTTCAGATTTACACTAAGTTGCAAAAATAATCCAAAGAATTACTTTATAACCTCCACCCAGATTCCCCAGATGTTAACATATCAGATTTGTTTTATCTCTCTCCCTCTCCCTTCCCCTCTTTCCTTCTCTCTCTCTCCTTCTTTTTCTCTCTTTCTGTGTGTGTGTTTGTGTGTAAATTTTTAAAACTGAGAGTAAGTTGCAGATATGATTACCCTTGGACCTCTAAATACTTGAGCATGTATTTACTAAAGCAAAGCATTCTGTTACATAACTGCAGTATAATTACCAAAATCAGGATAATCAAGAAATTAACATAGATAAAAAGGTATTAGCTAATCTACAAACCATATTTCAACTATTATCCCAATAATGACTTTTATAGGAAAAGAAAATCTCAGATAATGAATTGCATTCAGCTGTCGTGTTTTTTTTAGTCTCCTTTGATCAGAGACAGTGCCTCAATCTTTCCTTGTTTTTCATGACCTTGATATTTCTGATGAATACAGTCCAAGGATTTTGAAGAATGTGACTCAGTTTGGGTTTGCCTGATGTTTCCTCATGATTCTGGTTAGGCTATCATTATGGGTGGCAGTATCATAGGTGTAATGTGTTCTTCTCCATGCTCTGTATCAGGAGGCACACTGCGCCATTACAGGTGATGTTAAACCTTGAACACTTGGTGAAGGTGATGTCTGCCAGGTTTCTCCCCTGTTAATTTACTAGTTTTTCCTTTGTAATAGTGATTTTCTACTTCTGTCATTCCTTGTACATTAATTAGTTAGAATATTACTATCAAGGAAAACTTTCCCTTTCTGTCATTTATTCATGTGTTTGTTCTTTCTTTCATATATTCATATCAGTTTGAACTCATGGATTCTTTACTATCATTATTCATTTTGATGCTCAAATTGTCCCAGATTTGGCCAGTGGGAGCCCCTTTTAGCTGACTCCTATGTTCTTTTCACATATTCCCTCTTTCTTTGGGCCCTGCCTTACTTTCTGACACAAAAATGTTGCACACTCATCTGGCACTTTTCCAGCCCCAGCCTTGGAACTGGCCATTTCTCCAAGGAAGATGTGGTTGCTTTTAAGGAAGAATGGCACTTAGAAACCAAGATGTGGGTGCTTAGTTTGCTCATTGCTACTGGGTGTCATTGTTTCTAGACCCTTTCAGCAGACAGAGCTGGTAAACATATATATGTATGCATTTATATCCCCCTAATACACACATATCTGTATCTATTTCTATATTTAACAGTCTAAATATGTTTCTCAAATACCATAAGTTCATACACATACCTTCAATTCCAATCCAATACCACTGGCTCACTCTAGCTTTCCCTCACTACACCCCTCTTTCTTTGAGTACATCCTTACTGTCTGACACAAGGCAATTAGACAATGAACCTTAAAAAATGTAGAGTTGGGCCTCCCTGGTGGCGCAGTGGTTGAGAGTCCGCCTGCCGATGCAGGGGATACGGGTTCGTGCCCCAGTCTGGGAGGATCCCATATGCCGCGGAGCGGCTGGGCCCGTGAGCCATGGCCGCTGGGCCTGCGCGTCCGGAGCCTGTGCTCCGCAGCGGGAGAGGCCACAACAGTGAGAGGCCCGCATACCACAAAAAAAAAAAAAAAAAAAAAAAAAAAATGTAGAGTTAATTTGACCCTCATTTTACTTATTGGAATTTAGCCTAAAGGTATAATGAAGTATGTTTGCAAAAATTAACAAAAGTGATGACCCTCACATCACTGTTTATAATGACAATAACTTAGAAACTTCCTAACTGTCCAACAATGGTAATTTAGTGAATAAAATTTATCAGCATAACAGAATACAGAAAGGCAGTATAGTGGTTAAGAACAGATTCTAAATCCAAGCAGACTAAGTTTGAATCCCAGCTCTACCAATTATTATATGTGTAACATCTGGTAAGTTATTTCTTTTCTATGTGCTTCAATTCCCTGTGTGTAACATGAAGATAATAATACTAACTTCTTCATAAACCAGCCATGAAGATTAAATTTAATATATATAAAGCACTTGGAACTGTGCCTGGCATATAGTAAGTACAATGTAAGTGTTAGCTGTTATTGTTAATATTGTTATCCCATCATTAAAAATGATGTAGAAAAAATTATGATATTGGGAATATACCCAAAAGTTAACAGTATTTACTCCTGGGTGATGCCATTGTAAATGACTTTTATAACCTTCTTGCTTCTTTGAGTTTTCTAACTTTTCCACAATAAACATCATGACTTGTTTAAATTTTTAAATAAATAAATAAATGCTCCTGGAGCAATTGGGGGAAAAAAAAAGTGGATTTTTTTCCTTCCCAAGAGCACAGATGCAAGAATTTAATAATCAATGTTGTCTGACTATAGGTTCAGTGGCACTAACCTGGTCACTACTAGATTATAATATCTTTATCTATATAGCAATTGCCTTGTTAAATATACATTTCAGAGGCTTGTTTAAAACTATAACACTTGTGGGACTTCCCTGGTGGCACAGTGGTTAAGAATCTGCCTGCCAATGCATGGGACACGGGTTCAAGCCCTGGTCTGAGAAGATCCCACATGCCGTGGAACAACTAAGCCCGTGCACCACGACTACTGAGCCTGCGCTCTAGAGCCCGTGAGCCACAACTACTGAGCCTCTGCGCCACAACTACTGAAGCCCACGTACCTAGAGCCCGTGCTCCACACAAGAGAAGCCACTGCAATGAGAAGCCCACGCACCACAACGAAGAGTAGCCCCCGCTTGCTGCAACTAGAGAAAGCCCGTGTGCAGCAACGAAGACCCAATGCAGCCAAAAAATAAATTTTTTAAAAAAATCACTGCTTATTAAAAAAACACATAATGTTTGCCATCACTTTTTAGTTTCACAAGCTGACTTTTCTTTAGATACTTTTCCTGTAATTAGGCAATGTGCCACCAGGTGACTTGGCCTCAATCATGGCCAAGTTATTTGAACAATAAGGATTTTACTATAGGAAGGTGTTCTAATATATTGGAATATGTATGGTTTTATTCTTTGCTCTGTTTTAATTCGCTATTAAAATCTTTGAACTTAACTGAATATGGTAAATATTTCTTACATACCAAGATAAAGAAAACAGAAAAAAACTTAAAAGATTAAAAAAAAAAAAGAACTCAAAAAAAGTCAGAGCCTAGTCACACTGCTTAGGCAATTAGAGTAACTTAAAAGAATAATATTTTGTCTTTCTAGTATTCCTAATCAATTATAAAGTTCCAGGCTGCTTCCTGTGACTCTCCTGAAATGTATTTTTCATATGGCTAAAGAAGAATAGCAAGAAAACTCTCCTTGTTAGGTTTCTCCTAATTGCAGGATTAAAAAAAAACCAAGCTTTAGAGCTGGCAGCAACCTTAGAGATTTAGTCAAAGCCCCCATAGAACAGCTGAAGGAATTGGCCTGTCAGGAGCTAGATGTTTTGCCCAAGATCCCTTGGAAATGCAGAACTAGATCGCAGGTTACAGAAAGACTCTTGGCAAATGTGCTCAAACAGGGCACAAATGTTAATTTGTGAAACCTGTGGTCACTTTATAAGGCTGAGTTTACCAAGCCAGTGCTTTGTAAACCAAGTAGTTCCTCTTAGTCACTATGTTTGCAGTTCAGGTAGGTTAAAAGATAAATTCTCCTTAGTAGCTGCTAGACCAGCCACTTAGGCTTTGTCCAAGTGGGAATGATCATGAGGGCATACATTGTAATTTCAACTAAAAATTAAGTGTGCTAGCTGAATTGATAACCTATACAAATATTTAAATAATCCACAATGATAAAATAAAAATAAGTAGGTTCAAAGTATAAATAAAATGTATGAACTACAAATATCTGCCTTTCTCACACTGAGTTTCAAACTGTATGACTGCTTAATCTAATTCCGATTCTCCTTATTTCATTTCAAAAGGGGAATAACTTCCTCTCATTTAGGCTCCACTTTTCCACGTAGCTCACCTTCTGTGCCTTGACACTAAAATTTTACATTTACCCACTGTTTCTGTTTATTATGGGGAGACATTAAGAGATTCCCAGTCCGCTTTCCCCCAGTTCTCTCTTTTTTCTCTCTCAGTTCCTTTTGAAAATGAGGAACTGTGCTTTCTGCAACCCCCAGTTTTCTGTCATTCTTAGGAAAGGTTTTAAGTCATAATTCCTTGAACCCACGGCTGCCACAAATTTACTCTAGAAACTCAGAAAAAGAAAAGAATGAAAAACATGAAGAGGCCTCAAACCAGTGTGAAAATCCATCTTTCCAGACTCTCTAACCATCCCCTCCCAGCCATCCCCACTCTTCCTGATCAGCAGCTCATGGACAGTCACAGGTGTTTCTCTTTTTTTTGCGGTACGCAGGCCTCTCCCTGTTGTGGCCTCTCCCGTTGCGGAGCACAGGCTCCGGACACGCAGGCTCAGCGGCCATGGCTGACGGGCCCAGCCGCTCCGCGGCATGTGGGATCTTCCCGGACCGGGGCACGAACCCGCATCCCCCGCATCGGCAGGCGGACTCTCAACCACTGCGCCACCAGGGAAGCCCCCAAGGTAAATATTAATGCAATGTTTTAAAAAATTGATTGCAAAAAATCCAGCATGAACAACGCACCAAAAATGTAAATAAAGACAGGCTGTCGTTTTTTGTTTATGACCTTGAGTTATTGTGCAATGGGAACAGTGTTTCTCATCATCAGCTTGTAGTTCAAGGGCCACCGGGTCATCGTGTCCCCCAATTAGTATGTTTATGAGGGTTTACAATAGTGGGAGAACAGACTGGGCAACCCAGGACTTCATATGTCATCCTGTTTTTAGATTGTAAAATCTTTATTAACTTTTCCACTTGGTTCAACATATGGGAGGATAATTTGATAAGTGTATATAGGGGTGAAGATTTCTCCTATGGACGCAGGCTCCAATATGGCTTGGTACAGCACTGCAGGAAAGTTCTTATTTGACTGGGAGACTTGGAAGATGACTTTACAGCTCTGGGTCTGGCAGACGTTTCTGGCTGACGATTTCTTTCATGGGACTCTTCCCAGGTTCTTTGGAGGCAGCCCCTGGGAACACTGGGCTGCCTTTCCTGTGATGTTTTCCACAGGTTGGCCAGTTCTTTCTCTGGTTTTTCAGGGGTTTGCTCCATGTAGACCCTTGTTTTCTGCTGTCCTTCCTTCCTTCATGTGGTCCTCTGGGGCCAGGTCCAATATGGCTCCAGGCAGGCTCTCTACTGAGAGGGCCACAGTGAGTCTTCAAAATGCTCAAGCATCCTCTGCTCTGACACTCTCTGGGAGCACGGCCACCCCAAGCAGCCACTCCCCTACACTCCCACTATCCTTATCTCACTTCCGGATCTGATGTCAGCCCTTCTCTGGCTTGGGGTTTTTCCAGGTGGGAATCAGGCACCAGTTCACTGTGTTTCTTCTTCCTTCACCTGATATAAAGGGAGAAGTACCCTCCACTCCCCTAAGGGGGGTAGGAGAGAGAATCACAGCACAATTGTCTGCAAGTAAATTTTGCTACATGTTCTTCTCCTTTTTCCACAATTTGCTCCTTTTATACTTTTAATATGGGTAAAGGGTTTTTAAGAGCCATGCTCCCAGTTTTTTAGATATCCACTGAAAGATTCCTGTAGGGTGGTCTATCTTGAAAATTCCTTTGGAATCAAATAGGTATTGCCTTGGTGTCTCAGCTGAAAAGTCCATTTTAACATTCTGCTACTTTTATATTGAAGAAGTATTTTTCCTAAAGATCTGGACATGGTGAGATAAAAGAAGTGTGAATTAAGATTCTTCAGCTCTATTCTTAAAGGCAGAGGTCTACATTTTAGTAAAAACTTAATATTTCAAACTGGAACCCGTGGAGTCCCTGTGAATGGTGTGGCAGTGGAGCCAGTGCCTGGAACATCACCTGAAGTTAGTGTTCGTACCTGAGTCATGGCCGAGTTAACTCAGTGATTCATCAAACTTCAGATTCTTTACTACATCCTGCTGAGAGTGGCTAAAACTCACAGGTAAAGGTCCCAAAGGTGGAAGTTGCTACAGTCTCATTATCCGACCAGATGTTGTGTGTGAAAGACAAACTTTGAAGAGCTATATACGGGTTTGTTATTATTAGTTTTCTCTGGAAGTCTAATTCTCTGTAAGCAGTGTCAAAGTATAGGTCAGCCAAACTTCTAAGTGAGTAATTCACAGATTCAAAATTAGCAGAATTCAGTTAAGTAGGGTTTGGCTGTGACTGTCTTTACTCTGCTGTAGGAATATAATGCCAGTCTTTTTAGGTGTTGCTAGTAACCAGCCTCAGGCCAGTTTGTCTGTGTTGTCTCTCTGTTAGCAATGTACAATTTCGCTTACATAAGAAAATGCTAATCCTAATAAGTGTTTCTCCTCGAGTCTATTTTAAATGGAAGTAGGACAACACTGCAGGATAGGAAATTATTTATAGTATATCAGACTGATCTGACATTCAGCCATCACGTTAAATATCATTTCTGCAGAGACGCTTTTGGAGTGTCAAGGTCCCTTGATAGGCTACAAGTACCATGAGGGTAGGGACTGTCTGTATCTCACCCACTGCTGTGCCTCCAGGAGCTCATACATGGCTAGCACAAAGCAGATGCTCCGTGATCATCCTCTCAAGGGATGAACTCACATACTCACTAACGTGTTGCAGGCCCAGTGTTCGGTACTGGGATATAAAGAGGACAGATGAGGTCCCTGTCCTCGAGCAGCTTATGGTCCCTTGAGGGGAGACCGACAACTGCTGTGCAGTATGAAAAGCGCTTTGTAGAGCACGACATCTGAGTTGTGTGGGAACACAGAGAAGGGGTATGTGGCACCGTTTGAGTGAGGGTGGGAGGGATGGGGGAGTGACCCAGAGAAGGCAGGGCTGCTTTAACTAAGTGTTTAAGGATGGGTAAAAGTTAGCCAGATCAGAGCAGTAGAGGAGAAGAAATTGCTTGTTCAAAAGGAGAGAAGACAAAGAATGTGTTTGTGTATCAGCACTGCCCCGAGGCAGGGTCTAAGAGGTATGTGAGTGTGAGTGTGTGTGTGTGTGTGTGTGTGTGTGTGTATCAGTGTGTGGCTGTGATGAAAAAGTCAGCTGGTGCTCATGGGTTCCTCTGAAGACCCATGACCCTATTTCCAAACAACGCATTGGGCTGAAACAGACTGTTTTTCCATCTGCTTGCTCTTGGCCTTGCACCCACTTCCATCCTTCTCCCCCAAGTCATTTGTTTGTCCCTGATGCCTGGCTACCTGGCCAGGGCTCCTTTTCTTCCCTGTCCCTGCATGGGTGTAGCCTCCTCATTTACAGGGCCAGCAGTCCTTGGAGTGGGGGCCATCTCTGAGTCAGCCCCAAATCGTAGTCCCAGGACAGTGATTCCTTCATATCACAAATGGTGATTATTTCCCCACTACGGAATTATTTGATTAATTGTCTTAATCTTTCATTTTTCTTTCCATTCAAAGACACAATCTGATACTCATATCTTAGTTTTTTCTTTGGGAAAAGCAACCAAGGATACCACACTGCTAAGGCAATGGAACAAGAACAGTGGAATCAAGCTCAGAGAACCAGGTTCCAGTAAAACCAGGACCACTGATCAGCTGTATAACCTTGGAAAATTGGTTTTCTTGTGTTTAAAACAATAGCTGGACTAGTACTAGGTGCTCTCTAAGATATTGTCCCACTTGGATTCTTGTCAAGGGAGGAAATATTTAGCCTTGTAAGGAAGAGACAAGGTATTATTGATATTGAGCAAAAACGGTAGTAATCACCTGCCCATCTCTCTCTTTCTGTTTCTCTCTCTCTCTCATACACACACAGACACACACACACTCCATGGGAATATCTCAGTGAAAGGAAACCAGCTAAACAGAAACCCAGCAGTGGGTGTAAGGTTAGCATTCTCCATAAATATTTTGATAATTGTACAGCTGTGATTAAGTTCTGCTTGAGAAAATTGGTTCTCATGGTGCAGCTTGAGAACTTCCTTCATTGCTTATTCAACTCCAGAGCTAAGTGGGTCTCTGTATCCTATTAGTCACCAACTTAGTTTGTTGTCCTAAGGTCCAAAGCACTATGATACCACTGAGAGGTGGCATCATCTACGTGACTTCTGACCAATATATGGTGGAAGTTGGTGATCTGTATTTTATGAACAACAACAAAACAAAAATCTGTTTACATGTAAACTTTGAAGAATATCTTCCCATCTAAAGGAGAGCTAATTACACTGTTTTTCTTCAAGGGGGTAGCTGGTTCTGAGTTTCTGGTATTATGTATGCGTGCATGTGTGTGTGTACCTGTCTAAAATAAAGTAACAATTCCAGTTTGGCAACCCCCTAATTCCAGGGATGGCTAAAAAGATTATTATACACGTTATTGCAGAGAACTCAGCACCCTATAAAGTCATGTGGCAGGAACTGGGGCATTTCTCAATTTATCACGTAACATTGCATTAAACCAACTCCTCTCTGTAAACAGCAGGCCAGGAGGACTACCTGGAGGGTGGATTTTTAGGGTCTTCTCAAAACTTCTGTTGTCGCGGGAGGGTGAAGAAATCAGTCATTTTGTTAATGCTTATGTTGTTCTTTGGCTTTTCTCCTTTTATTTCCCTCTTTTTTTTCTAATTAGAAAAGGAATACTTATTGAATGTAGAGTGCATAAAATGCATTTTGTAAAATGCATAAAAACATAAAGAAGCAGAAATAAAATTAATTGGGATCCCATTTCCCAGTTACAACCATTATTAACCTTTAGAAATGTTCCCTTACTGTCTTTATTCATGCATAAAAAAATAGTTATGCTCTGCTTTTAACACAATGTTACAAGGCAGGCATTTTTCTTATTTAAAAAATTATTTAAAACCATCATTTCAAGTGGCTACCTAGTGTTTTATTTATGGAATTTGCCTAAACAGACTTCTATCATTAGATGTTAGGTCAGTGTCAGTTTTTCACCCGTATAAAAAGTTTTACATTGTTCATCTAAATGTCAAAATATTTGTGCATATTTTGGATTACACTTTAGCATAGGCTACTGAAAAATGGAATTTCAAGGTCAGAAAGTAGAACATTTTAAAGCATCTTTAAACACATTGTGAATTCTGAAAAGTTGTATTAATTTTTATCCCTACTACCAGCAATATATGAAAGGACCCATTTCATCACACTTTCATCAGTTAGGACATTCACGTTTTAACACACCTTTGCTCAGTTCATAGGTAGGCGAAATATCATGTATTTATAGTTTTAATTCTCAGTTATTTGATTTCAGTGAAGTTAATCATTTTACCAAATGTTTATCATCCAATTGCATGTGCATTGTCTCTTCATGTTCTTTGTCCATTGTCTATACAGAATTTAGAGGGGTTTTTTTACTCATTTGTATGAGTTCATTTACTCCTTAGTCTATAATATTTGTTTCAGTATTTCCCTCAAGTGTTGCTTGTATTTCAAACCTACCTATATCTCTTTGATGCAGCTCAACTTCTTAATCTTTTCTGTTATTTATCTTTTTAATAAATTTATTTATTTTATTTAGATATTTTTGGCTGCCTCGAGTCTTCGTTGCTGCATGCCGGCTTTCTCTAGTTGCGGTGAGCGGGGGCTACTCTTCGTTGCGGTGCGCGGGCTTCTCACGGCGGTGGCTTCTCTTGTTGCGGAGCACGGGCTCTAGGTGCACGGGCTTCGGTAGTTGTGGCACATGGGCTCAGTAGTTGCAGCGTGCGGGCTCTAGAGCGCAGGCTCAGTAGTTGTGGCTCGCGGGCTTAGTTGCTCCGCGGCACGTGGGACCTTCCAGGTCCAGGGCTTGAACCCGTGTTCCCTGCACTGGTGGCAGGCGGATTCTTAACCACTGCACCCAGGGAAGCCCCTCTTTTATTTTTAAACTTAGAAAGTTATCTCCAGTCCACAGATTACTTAATAAAGTTTTCCTTCTCTTTTCTTTTATTGTATATCCGTAAGCTATTTTAAATGCAAAACACTTACATACCCCCAAAGTCTGAGGATATACTTATCAGCTCAAAGAAAGCATAAGTAATGATTCATTAAGAAGGTAAAGCCAGTCTCTATTAGGAACCAGTTGGACTGAAAACTTTTAATAAGAGTATTTGAAAGAAACACCTCTGGGCTTCCCTGGTGGCACAGTGGCTGAGTCCACCTGCCGATTCAGGGGACGTGGGTTCGTGTCCCAGTCCGGGAGGATCCCACGTGCCGCGGAGCGGCTGGGCCCGTGAGCCATGGCCGCTGAGCCTGCGCATCCGGAGCCTGTGCTCCACGACAGGAAAGGCCACAGCAGTGAGAGGCCCGCATACCGCAAAAACAAAACAAAACAAAACAAAAATTTACCTTGATTACTGATGCCCTTTAAATTTTGTACCTGAGGCAAGCACCTTCCTTCCAACCCTGCTTTCCAGCTGTGTTTCTTCTTTTTTCACCCCTTCAACCTCTGGGAACCCAGAAATCTTGGTTATTTAGCAAGTTGAAGGGAGGGGTGGAAGCATAAAGTGAAGAAGGATTTCCATCTACAGATGGTCTTAGCTAGAGGAGAGAAACAGTGGGAAGCAAAAATAAAGATGCATTCTCTGATTACTTTCCCTTAAGATTTGCTTATTCAACGTACAGGTCATGTGAAGTTACATACCAGCTTCAAAACAAAATCACACAGATGCCTGGAAGATGGGACTTTAATTGGGGATGGATAGAGGAACCTCAAGCATGATATAGTGAAAGAACTTGGGATTTGAAGTCAAAGGCCAGGGTTCTACTCCTGGCTCCTTTACACATAAGTTTGGGGAAATACTATGGTAGTCTCAGTACCTCATCTATAGGTTCAGTGAATGTTATTGAAAACTTTCAGTATGCTAGGAAGACATGATTAAATCTTTGGGGGAGACATAGGCAAAGAGCCAATTGCTTTCTATTCACTAAGCCTTATGGTAGAGCTATCTGCTGAGTGTTTCTGCAACGGAGCCCAGAGGCTGAGCAACCTTCCCACCTAGGGAGCTTAGGGAGGCGACGGCAGGACTAAGTAGGGAAGAAACAATAGAGATGGGTCATGTGACGCTACAGGAAAAGAATGCCTCAGCCAGAGGGAACTGCACACATAAGAGCACAGAGCAGAACGGAATCTAAAAGAGCCAAACTCGGGACTTCCCTGGGGGTCCAGCGGTTGAGAGTCCATCTTCCAACGCAGGAGACGCCAGTTTGATCTCTGGTCAGAGAACTAGGATCCCGCGTGTCACGGGGCAACTAAGCCCGTGCGCCATAGCTAGAGAGAAGCCCACGAGTTGCAACTAAGACCGGACGCAGCCAATAAACAAACAAACTAACTAATTAATTAATTAATTAGGCAAACTCATAGAAGCAGAGAGTAGATGGTGGTGGCCAGGGACTGGGGGAGAGAAAAATGGGGAGTTGGTGGTTAAGGGGCACAAAGTTTCAGTGATACGAGATGAGATCTTGCAGATTGTCCTGGAGATCTAATGTACTAGATTAGATCTCCAGATCTAATACATTACTAATGTAATGTATTGTGACTAGAGTCAACAATACCGTGTTGTTTATTTGCTAAGAGGGAAAATCTTATGTGTTTTCACCAAAAAAAACCCCAACAAACAAACAAACGAAACAGAGAGAGAGAGAAAAGAACAGGAAAATGGTAACTATGTGAGGTGATGAATATGTTAATTAGCTTGATTGTGGCAATTACTTCACAACGTAAACATATATCAAAGCAGCAAGTTGTACACCTTAAATATATACAATTTTTGTTTGTCAATTATTCCTCAGTAAAGATGGGGGTGGGAGAGCCTGAAGGAGAGCCAAAGTATCATCCCTGGTTTTATGTTCAGATTTGATGAGACATTCTAGCTAAATCTCACACACAGAAGGTGCCAGAGAATGTTAATTATCCTCCTCATTACTTCTGTCCTGTTGTTACTATATATCTGCTGGCCAAGAACCCAGGCTGCTAAGGACATTGGTGCTGGTTACACTCTGTACACTAGGGTGTGCCTTTCACATACTGTAGTTTTTATGAATGGCGGCCCCTGGAATTGTGCAGCCAAAAACAGTGGTCCTGCCAAGATTTTATTTCAAGGATAAAGTCTTAAAAGCTTCCTATGTCTTTAAGAACATGGTAAAACATGTAGGCTTCCATCTCTTAGGAGTAAAACCTTATAGTCCTCTCGGATCTTTGATCTTCCCAGCAAAAAATTTATAAAATCTAGGCAATGGGCCTCAGGATCCTCAGGGTCAAAGCTGCCTCTGGGGGCTTCCCTGGTGGCGCAGTGGTTGAGAGTCCGCCTGCCGATGCAGGGGACATGGGTTCGTGCCCCGGTCCGGGAAGATCCCACGTGCCGCAGAGTGGCTGGGCCCGTGAGCCATGGCCACTGAGCCTGCGCGTCCAGAGCCTGTGCTCCGCAACGGGAGAGGCCACAACAGTGAGAGGCCTGCGTACCGCAAAAAAAAACAAAAAAAAACAAAAAAAGCTGCCTCTGGCATGGAGGGGGTAATGAGATGAAAAGACAGGTAATACCCAGCAGGTGAGAAACACTAATTAACAGGAAGCCTTTGGACCAGGCTTTCTCCTGAGAACATTGCTTAGCCTGTGCAGACAGAACCTGCCCATCCTCGCCATGATCGGTTTGAGTTGAACAGGACCTATAAAGCAGGATGCCACAACATGTGAATGTGGCCTGTCCAAGGGTGGCTGTCAACCCAGAGGACACAGGGTCTGGAATGTCTGGCACTGTCTTCATCTGATCTCTTACCCACCAAATGCAATTGTCCAGAAATGAAAGACAGGGCCTAAGATAAATCTTTAGTACAATTTCTGGGCCAGTATTGTGGAACCTTGCCTTAGGTGGAAACAATCACACTTCCTCAGTTAATCATGGTAAGCCTACACAGTGACATATTACATTAAAATCTTAAATAATTATGAAGACTCTAGAAACAGAAAATTCTTGTAATGTAAAGTAAGACCATCATAAGGTATACAAAATGTCAGGTACACCATGATTATAATTGGATAAAAATGTGTATGTATCCGGCTAAAGGCCAAATAGAATCTCAAACTAAAAATGATTCTATTAGGCTGCTAATAGGTATGGGGTTTCTTTTGGGGGTGATGAAAATTTTCTAAAAATAGATTGTGGTGATGGTTGCGTGACTCTGAATATACTAAAAACCACTGAATTGTACACTTAGGTGGGTGAGTTTTATTGAATGGAGATTCTATCTCAATAAAGCTGTCGTCTTTTTTTTTTTTCAAAAGTACTTGCATACAAAAACAGTTTTTTTCAGCGAGGTAAGATTATGAGTCTTCCTCCTTTAAAAAAAAGTGGTTTTTTTGGACCTCAGATGCAAAGGGATGAGTGGAATGTGGAAAGATTTTGAGGAAATGCTAACAGGAATAACATGTAAATAAGAAGGAGCAAGTCACTCCTCTTTTCTCCAGCTTTCCAGTCTACTTCTAGGGTCCCTGGTTGGCAAAGCCCAACAGAGAGCCAGGTGACAAAGGAGACTCGTGATTTGCAAAGTCCCAGGCGCAGCATCACAGAGCAAAGAGTGGATTTTGAGCTAAAAGACAATAACTTAAAAATCAGTACAAATGCCCTTCAGTAAAAGAAGGGGGAATCTTAGAGAAAATCATAGAATCAATAAACAGAAAGTCCATGGGACTTCCCTGGTGGTCCAGTGGTAAAGAATCAGCCTTACAATGCAGGGGATGCAGGTTCAATCCCTGGTCAGGGAACTAAGATCCCACATGCCGTGGGGCAATTAAGCCAGCGTGCCATAACTACTGAGCTCGCGCCCCTCAGCTAGAGCCCGCGTGCCTCAAACCACAGAGCCCAAGCGCCCTGGAGCCTGCTCGCCACAACTAGAGAAGAGAAAACCAGCATGCCACAGCTAGAGAGAAGCCCGCGCACCACAACGAAATATCCGCGTGCGTCAACGAAGATCCCGTGTGCTGCAACTAAGACCTGACACAGCCAAAAATAAATAAATAAATAAATAAAAATCTTTTAAAATAAATAAATGATAGAAAGCCCAGAAATTGATAAAAATTGATTTTTTAAAAAGTTGGTAGACTTCCGGGGAAGATGATGGAAGAGTAAGACGCAGAGATCACCTTCCTCCCCACAGATACACCAGAAATACATCTACACATGGAACAAATCCTACAGAACACCTACTGAACGCTGGCAGAAGACCTCAGACCTCCCAAAAGGCAAGAAACTCCCCACGTACC
This sequence comes from Mesoplodon bidens, assembly GCF_964165515.1. Classification (NCBI taxonomy): domain Eukaryota; kingdom Metazoa; phylum Chordata; class Mammalia; order Artiodactyla; family Ziphiidae; genus Mesoplodon; species Mesoplodon bidens. The sequence goes on along the minus strand of NC_138166.1, from coordinate 93,901,411 downwards.
TGGGTAGGGCAAAGCGGAGAGGTTCCCACACAGAGGATCGGTGCCGACCAGCACTCACCAGCCCGAGAGGCTTGTCTGCTCACCCGCCGGGGTGGGCGGGGGCTGGGAGCTGAGGCTCGGGCTTCGGTCGGATCGCAGAGAGAGGACTGGGGTTGGCGACGTGAACACAGCCTGAAGGGGTTAGTGCGTCACGGCTGGCCGGGAGGGAGTCCGGGTAAAAGTCTGGAGCTGCCGAAGAGGCAAGAGACTTTTTCTTCCCTCTTTGTTTCCTGGTGCGCGAGGAGAGGGGATTCAGGGCGCTGCTTAAAGGAGCTCCAGAGACGGCCGCGGGCCGCGGTTAAAAGCGCGGACCACAGAGACGGGCGTGGGACGCTGGGGCTGCTGCTGTCGCTGCCAAGTGGCCTGTGTGCGAGCGCAGGTCACTGTCCACGCCCCTCTTCCGGGGAGGCTGTGCAGCCCGCCACTGCCAGGGTCCCGGGATCCAGGGCCAACTCCCCTGGGAGAACACACGGCGCGCCTCGGGCTGGTGCAACGTCACGCCGGCCTCTGACGCCGCAGGCTCGCCCCGCCTCCGTACCCCTCCCTCCCCCCGGGCCTGAGTGAGCCAGAGCCCCCGAAGCAGCTGCTCCTTTAACCCCGTCCTGTCTGAGCGGGAACAGACGCCCTCCGGCGACCTACACGCAGAGGCGGGGCCAAATCCAAAGCTGAGACCCAGGAGCTGTGAGAACAAAGAAGAGAAAGGGAAATCTCTCCCAGCAGCCTCAGGAGCAGCGGATTAAAGCTCCGCAATCAACCTGATGTACCCTGCATCTGTGGAATACATGAATAGAAAACGAATCATCCCAAATTGAGGAGGTGGACTTTGAGAGCAAGATTTATGATTTTTTCCCCTTTTCCTCTTTTTGTGAGTGTGTATGTGTATGCTTCTGTGTCAGATTTTGTATGTACAGCTTTGCTTCCACCATTTGTCCTAGGGTTCTATCCGTCCGTATTTTTTTTAATTTTTTTCTTCATAATTATTTTTTATTTTAATAACTTTATTTTATCTTTATTTTATTTTACTTTATCTTCTTTCTTTCTTTCTTTCTTTCTTTCCTTCTTTCTTTCCTTCCTTCCTTCCTTCCTTCCTTCCCTCCTTTAGACAATGAATCATCCCAAACTGAGGAGGTGGACTTTGAGAGCAAGATTTATAATTTTTCCCCTTTTCCTCTTTTTGTGAGTGTGTATATCTATGCTTCTGTGTGAGATTTTGTCTGTATACCTTTGCTTCCACCATTTGCCCCAGGGTTCTATCCGTCCATTTCTTTTTGGTTGTTTGTTTGTTTGTTCTTAATAATTATTTTTTATTTTAATAACTTTATTATATTTTATCATACTTTATTTTATTTTACTGTATCTTCTTTCTTTCTTTTTGTCCTTCCTTCCCTCCTTCCTTCCCTCCCTCCTTCCCTCCTTCCTCCCTCCCTCTCTCCCTCCCTCTTTCCTTTCTTTCTTTCTTTCTTTCTTTCTACTTCTACTAATTCTTTCTTTCTACTTTTTCTCCCTTTTATTCTGAGTCGTGTGAATGAAAGGCTCTTGCTGTTGCAGCCAGGAGTCAGTGCTGTGCCTCTGAGGTGGGAGAGCCAACTTCAGGACACTGGTCCACAAGAGACCTCCCAGCTCCACATAATATCAAACGGCAAAAATCTCCCAGAGATCTCCATCTCAACACCAGCACCTAGCTTCACTCAACGACCAGCAAGCTACAGTGCTGGACACCCTATGCCAAACAACTAGCAAGACAGGAACACAATGCCACCCATTAGCAGAGAGGCTGCCTAAAATCATAATAAGTCCACAGACACCCCAAAACACACCACCAGATGTGGACCTGCCCACCAGAAAGACAAGATCCAGCCTCATCCACCAGAACACAGGCACTAGTCCCCTCCACCAGGAAGCCTACAAAGCCCAACCTTAGCCACTGGGGACAGACACCAAAAACAATGGGAACTACGAACCTGCAGCCTGCAAAAAGGAGACCCCAAACACAGTAAGATAAGTAAAATGAGAAGACAGAAAAACACACAGCAGGTGAAGGAGCAAGATAAAAACCCACCAGACCTAACAAATGAAGAGGAAATAGGCAGTCTACCTGAAAAAGAATTCAGAATAATGATAATGAAGATGATCCAAAATCTTGGAAATAAAATAGACAAAATGCAAGAAACATTTAACAAGGACCTAGAAGAACTAAAGATGAAACAAGCAACCATGAACAACACAATAAATGAAATTAAAAATACTCTAGATGGGATCAATAGCAGAATAACTGAAGCAGAAGAACGGATAAGTGACGTGGAAGACAAAATAGTGGAAATAACTACTGCAGAGCAGAAGAAAGAAAACAGAATGAAAAGAACTGAGGACAGTCTCAGAGACCTCTGGACAACATTAAACGCACCAACATTCGAATTATAGGGGTTCCAGAAGAAGAAGAGAAAAAGAAAGGGACTGAGAAAATATTTGAACAGATTATAGTTGAAAACTTCCCTAATATGGGAAAGGAAATAGTTAATCAAGTCCAGGAGGCACAGAGAGTCCCATATAGAATAAATCCAAGGAGAAACACGCCACAACACATATTAATCAAACTGTCAAAAATTAAATACAAAGAAAACATATTAAAAGCAGCAAGGGAAAAACAACAAATAACACACAAGGGAATCCCCATAAGGTTAACAGCTAATCTTTCAGCAGAAACTCTGCAAGCCAGAAGGGACTGGCAGGACATATTTAAAGTGATGAAGGAGAAAAACCTGCAACCAAGATTACTCTACCCAGCAAGGATCTCATTCATATTTGATGGAGAAATTAAAACCTTTACAGACAAGCAAAAGCTGAGAGAGTTCAGCACCACCAAACCAGCTTTACAACAAATGCTAAAGGAACTTCTCTAGGCAAGAAACACAACAGAAGGAAAAGATGTACAATAACAAACCCAAAACAATTAAGGAAATGGGAATAGGAACATACATATCAAAAATTACCTTAAATGTAAATGGACTAAATGCTCCCACCAAAAGACACAGATTGGCTGAATGGATACAAAAACAAGACCCATATATATGCTGTCTACAAGAGACCCACTTCAGACCTAGAGACACATACAGACTGAAAGTAAGAGGATGGAAAAAGATATTCCATTCAAATGGAAACCAGAAGAAAGCTGGAGTAGCAATTCTCATGTCAGACAAAATAGACTTTAAAATAAAGACTATTACAAGAGACAGAGAAGGACACTACATAATGATCAACGGATCAATCCAAGAAGAAGATATAACAATTGTAAATATTTATGCACCCAACATAGGAGCACCTCAATACATAAGGCAAATACCAACAGCCATAAAAGGGGAAATCGACAGTAACACATTCATAGTAGGGGACTTTAACACCCCACTTTCACCAATGGACAGATCATCCAAAATGAAAATAAATAAGGAAACACAAGCTTTAAATGATACATTAAACAAGATGGACTTAATTGATATTTATAGGACATTCCATCCAAAAACAACAGAATACACATTTTTCTCAAGTGCTCATGGAACATTCTCCAGGATAGATCATATCTTGGGTCACAAATCAAGCCTTGGTAAATTTCAGAAAATTGAAATTGTATCAAGTATCTTTTCCAACCACAATGCTATGAGACTAGACATCAATTACAGAAAAAGATCTGTAAAAAATACAAACACATGGAGGCTAAACAATACACTAGTTAATAACGAAGTGATCACTGAAGAAATCAAAGAGGAAATTTAAAAATACCTAAAAACAAATGACAATGGAGACACGACGACCCAAAACCTATGGGATGCAGCAAAAGCAGTTCTAAGGGGGAAGTTTATAGCAATACAATCCTACCTTAAGAAACAGGAAACATCTCGAGTAAACAACCTGACCCTGCACCTAAAGCAATTAGAGAAAGAAGGACAAAAAACCCCCAAAGTTAGCCGAAGGAAAGAAATCATAAAGCTCAGATCAGAAATAAATGAAAAAGAAATGAAGGAAATGATAGCAAAGATCAATAAAACTAAAAGCTGGTTCTTTGAGAAGATAAACAAAATTGATAAACCATTAGCCAGACTCATCAAGAAAAAAAGGGAGAAGACTCAAATCAATAGAATTAGAAATGAAAAAGGAGAAGTAACGACTGACACTGCAGAAATACAAAAGATCATGAGAGATTACTACAAGCAGCTCTATGCCAATAAAATGGACAACCTGGAAGAAATGGACAAATTCTTAGAAATGCACAACCTGCCAAGACTGAATCAGGAAGAAATAGAAAATATGAATAGACCAATCACAAGCACTGAAATTGAAACTGTGATTAAAAATCTTCCAACAAACAAAAGCCCAGGACCAGATGGCTTCACAGGCGAATTCTATCAAACATTTAGAGAAGAGCTAACACCTATCCTTCTCAAACTCTTCCAAAATATAGTAGAGGGAGGAACACTCCCAAACTCATTCTACAAGGCCACCATCACCCTGATACCAAAACCAGACAAAGATGTCACAAAGAAAGAAAACTACAGGCCAATATCACTGAGGAACATAGATGCAAAAATCCTCAACAAAATACTAGCAAACAGAATCCAACAGCACATTAAAAGGATCATACACCATGATCAAGTGCGGTTTATTCCAGGAATGCAAGGATTCTTCAATATACACAAATCAATCAATGTGATACACCATATTAACAAATTGAAGGAGAAAAACCATTTGATCATCTCAATAGATGCAGAGAAAGCTTTCGACAAAATTCAACACCCATTTATGATAAAAACCCTGCAGAAAGTAGGCATAGAGGGAACTTTCCTCAACATAATAAAGGCCATATATGACAAACCCACAGCCAGCATCGTCCTCAATGGTGAAAAACTGAAACCATTTCCACTAAGGTCAGGAACAAGACAAGGCTGCCCACTCTCACCACTCTTATTCAACATAGTTTTGGAAGTTTTAGCCACAGCAATCAGAGAAGAAAAGGAAATAAAAGGAATCCAAATTGGAAAAGAAGAAGTAAAGCTGTCACTGTTTGCAGATGACATGATACTATACATAGAGAATCCTAAAGATGCTACCAGAAAACTACTAGAGCTAATCAATAAATTTGGTAAAGTAGCAGGATACAAAATTAATGCACAGAAATCTCTGGCATTCCTATATACTAATGATGAAAAATCTGAAAGTGAAATCAAGGAAACACTCCCATTTACCATTGCAACAAAAAGAATAAAATATCTAGGAATAAACCTACCTAAGGAGACAAAAGACCTGTATGCAGAAAATTATAAGACACTGATGAAAGAAATTAAAGATGATACAAATAGATGGAGAGATATACCATGTTCCTGGATTGGAAGAATCAATATTGTGAAAATGACTGTACTACCCAAAGCAATCTACAGATTCAATGCAATACCTATCAAACTACCACTGGCATTTTTCACAGAACTAGAACAAAAAATTTCAAAATTTGTTTGGAAAAACAAAAGACCCCGAATAGCCAAAGCAATCTTGACAATGAAAAACGGAGCTGGAGGAATCAGGCTCCCTGACTTCAGACTATACTACAAAGCTACAGTAATCAAGACAGTGTGGTACTGGCACAAAAACAGAAAGATAGCTTAATGGAACAGGATAGAAAGCCCAGAGATAAACGCACGCACATATGGCCGACTTATCTTTGATAAAGGAGGCCGGAATGTACAATGGAGAAAGGACAGCCTCTTCAATAATGGTGCTGGGAAAACTGGACAGGGACATGTAAAAGTATGAGATTAGATCATTCCCTAACACCATACACAAAAATAAGCTCAAAATGGATTAAAGACCTAAATGTAAGGCCAGAAACTATCAAACTCTTAGAGGAAAACATAGGCAGAACACTCTATGACATAAATCACAGCAAGATCCTTTTGGACACACCTCCTAGAGAAATGGAAATAAAAACAAAGATAAACAAATGGGACCTAATGAAACTTCAAAGCTTTTGCACAGCAAAGGAAACCATAAACAAGACCAAAAGGCAACCCTCAGAATGGGAGAAAATATTTGCAAATGAAGCAACTGACAAAGGATTAATCTCCAAAATTTATAAGCAGCTTGTGCAGCTCAATAGCAAAAAAACAAACAACCCAATCCAAAAAGGGGCAGAAGACTTAAATAGGCATTTCTCCAAAGAAGATATACAGACTGCCAACAAACACATGAAAGAACGCTCAACATCATTAATCATTAGAGAAATGCAAATCAAAACTACAATGAGATATCATCTCACACCAGTCAGAATGGCCATCATCAAAAAATCTACAAACAATAAATGCTGGAGAGAGTGTGGAGAAAAGGGAACACTCTTGCACTACTGGTGGGAATGTGAATTGGTACAGCCACTATGGAGAACAGTATGGAGGTTCCTTAAAAAACTAAAAATAGAACTACCATATGACCCAGCAATCCCACTACTAGGCATATACCCTGAGAAAACCATAATTCAAAAAGAGACATGTACCAAAATGTTCATTGCAGCTCTATTCACAATAGCCCGGAGCTGGAAACAACCTAAGTGTCCATCATCGGATGAATGGATAAAGAAGATGTGGCACATATATACAATGGAATATTACTCAGCCATAAAAAGAAACGAAACTGAGCTATTTGTAATGAGGTGGATAGACCTAGAGTCTGTCATACAGAGTGAAGTTAGTCAGAAAGAGAAAGACAAATACCGTATGCTAACACATATATACGGAATTAAAAAAAAAATGTCATGAAGAACCTAGGGGCAAAACGGGAATGAAGACGCAGACCTACTTGAGAATGGACTTGAGGATATGGGGAGGGGGAAGGGTGGGCTGTGACAAGGCGAAAGAGAGGCATGGACGTGTATACACTACCAAACGTCAGGTAGATAGCTAGTGGGAAGCAGCCGCAGAGCACAGGGAGATCAGCTCGGTGCTTTGTGACCGCCTGGAGGGGTGGGATGGGGAGGGTGGGAGGGAGGGAGATGCATGAGGGAAGGGATGTGGGAACAGATGTATATGTATGACTGATTCACTTTGTTATAAAGCAGAAACTAATTAAAAAAATGAATAAATAAACTTAAAAAAAAAAAAAAAAAAAGAGACATGTACCAAAATGTTCATTGCAGCTCTATTCACAATAGCCCGGAGATGGAAACAACCCAAGTGTCCATCATCGGATGAATGGATAAAGAAGATGTGGCACATATATACAATGGAATATTACTCAGCCATAAAAAGAAACAAAATTGAGCTATTTGTAATGAGGTGGATAGACCTAGAGTCTGTTATACAGAGTGAAGTAAGTCAGAAAGAGAAAGACAAATACCGTATGCTAACACATATATATGGAATTTAAGAAAAAAAATATGTCACGAAGAACCTAGGGGTAAAACAGGAATAAAGACACAGACCTACTTGAGAATGGACTTGAGGATATGGGGAGGGGGAAGGGTAAGCTGTGACAAAGCGAGAGAGAGGCATGGACATATATACAGTACCAAACGTAAGGTAGATAGATAGTGGGAAGCAGCCGCATAGCACAGGGAGATCAGCTCGGTGCTTTGTTACCGCCTGGAGGGGTGGGATAGGGAGGGTGGGAGGGAGGGAGATGCAAGAGGGAAGGGATGTGGGAACAGATGTATAAGTATGACTGATTCACATTGTTATAAAGCAGAAGCTAATAATAAAAAAAAACAGCATGGTGGTTCCTCAAATAAATAAATAAAGTAACCCAACAATTCCACTTCATGATATGTACCCCAAAGAGTTGAAAGCAAGGTCTTGAGGAGACACTTGTACACCCATATTCATAGCAGCATTATTCACAGTAGCCGAAAGGTAGAAGCAACCCAAATGTCCATTTACCACTGATGGATGAATAGATAAGGAAAATGTGGTCTATATGTACAAAAGGAATATTATTCAGCCTTAAAAATGAAGGACATGTTGTCACATGCTACAACATGGATGAACCTTGAGGACATTATGCTAAATGAAATAAGCCAGTCACAAAAGGACAAATATTGCATGATTCCACTTACATCAGATCCTAGAGTAGTTGAATTCATAGAGACAGAAAGTAGAATGGTGGTCGCCAGGGGTTGGGGGCAGGTGGAGAATGGAGAGTTAGTATTTAATAGGTATAGAGTTTAAGCTGAGAAAGATGAAAAAGTTCTGATAATGGTTGCACAACAGTGTGAATGTATTTAATGTCACTGAACTGTACACTTAAAAATAGTTAAGATGGTAAATTTATGTATATTTTACCACACTTTTAAAAAAATGAATGAATGAATGGTAGAAACTATTTGTAATGCATAAAATCAACAAAGCATTAACATTCCAATTATACAATGTGCCCCTAAAAATTAATGAGGTGGTGATAAATAACCCAGTAGAAAAAATAGGCATAATGTATAAATAGCACTTCACAGAAGAGGAAAACACTGACAGACTTTTCTGTTTACCTAATAGTCATTCACCTCTTCTTCCTTATTAACAGAGCCCAGATTTCGTTCCAGGTAGCAATGTTTCCAGCTAAAAATATTCACTGTCTACAATTTTCTTGCATATTGAAGAGGCCACGTGATACAGTTCTGGCCATGAATAAAAAAATGAAAGTGCTGAGGATTTCTGGAAAAGCTTTTCATTATTGATACAGCTAATGCCCTTTCTTCCTTCCTCTTGCTTAAATGTGTGTCCAAAGCATGGAGATGCAGCAGCTGTATTGTGTCTAACAGGAAACCATCATGGGGACACAGGCCAAAATACTAAAAGTGTGGGAAGACGGAGAAGCCTGGACCCAGCGAATTCACTGCACCAAACCTGGACTACCTACCTATCCCCCAATTTCTTGTGATTTGAGACAAATAATCCTCCATCTATTTAACAACCACACTGAAGTTTTTGATTACTTGCAGGTGAAAGCATTCCTGACTGATTATGACTTTTATCAGAAATGAGAAACCACAAGAGTAAGAAAACTAAATTGTGGAATTGGCTAAGAGGAAGTAGGTCAGAGAGTACCAAGGAATCAGTCATTTCAGGCTGAAAAGGTGGTGAAATTTGCTATGTAGTAATGAAATATCTGGGCAGAATATCATCTGTCATACCTTGTCATATAATGTGCAGTCTACAAAGTGCTATGGGAAAAAAATCAGCAAAGTAAAGGAGATAAGAGAGTTCTACAGATGGGAGTTGCTTTTATATGAGTTGGTCAAAAAGGCTACTGTGATAATGTGAAAGGTAGGCAGGGACCTCAAGGAAGTGAGAGAGAGAGCCATGAGGCTACCTGGATGACACTGTCCAAGCTGTGGGAATAGGAGGGGTATCATTGGAGTGTTCCTGGAAGACTAAGGAGACAAAGAAAAGGAGGATAGTAAAAAATGATGTGGAGGGGTGTGTCATAGGGGAGGGGAGTGAGAGCATGGAAGGCCTTGGGGCCATTGTAAGGACTCTGAGTATGCTGGAAACCAAATGTCTTGCCACTTTCAGCAAAGGATCTCTAAAAGAGGAGTGAACTGAGACTCAAGTTAGCAGGATGCAAACACAGAGGGAAGGGAATGTGGAAAACTGCAGGGCTAAGAGGGGCTCTGTCTGCAGACGCCAGAAGTCCTGGTGTTGGGATACTTGTGAGGCTGAAAACGTCAACTGCTTCAATACCTCACCCTGCGGTCCAAGCCAGCAGGGCTGTGAAGCAACAGGCCAGCAGGGCAGAAGACTGGGAGCCCAGAACTTTACCCAATACCTTCACACTTAAGAATTCTTTGCCAGACAAGACTTCCCTGGTGGCGCAGTGGTTGAGAATCCGCCTGCCAATGCAGGGCACACGGGTTCGAGCCCTGGTCTGGGAAGATCCCACATGCCCCGGAGCAACTAGGCCCGTGCGCCACAACTACTGAGCCTGCGCTCTAGAGCCCATGAGCCACAACTACTGAAGCCCGCATGCCTAGAGCCTGTGCTCCGCAACAAGAGAAGCCACCACAATGAGAAGCCCGCGCACCGCAACGAAGAGTAGCCCCCGCTTGCCGCAGCTAGAGAAAGCCTGTGCGCAGCAACGAAGACCCAACACAGCCAAAAAATCAATCAATCAATTTATTTTTTAAAAAATTCTTGGGCTTCCCTGGTGGCGCAGTGGTTGAGAATCTGCCTGCTAATGCAGGGGACACGGGTTCGAGCCCTGGTCTGGGAAGATCCCACATGCCCCGGAGCAACTAGGCCCGTGCGCCACAACTACTGAGCCTGCGCGTCTGGAGTCTGTGCTCCGCAACAAGAGTGGCCACGATAGTGAGAGGCCCGCGCGCCGCGAGGAAGAGTGGCCCCCGCTTGCCACAACTAGAGAAAGCCCTCGCACAGAAACGAAGACCCAACACAGCAAAAATAAATTAATTAATTAATAAACTCCTACCCCCAACATCTTCTTAAAAAAAAAAAATTCCTTGCCAGACAAAGAAGGAATACCAGTGGAAGAAGATGGGATTAAGGGTGTTGTTTTCCTGCCTTTGCTTAAAAAGTGCCGCAAGCCTGGGGCCGTTCAATTCTGGGAGTGGGGGACTGGCAGAGCACAAAGGCTGGCCTGAGAGCCAAAAATTCTCAGGCTCAAAGACTATCTAGAAAAAAATCTTGACTGTGGTTACTTGCACATAGAATTAATTGGAAATAGATCATCCAAAAACCTACTAGGTTTAGGAGAGGACTGTGTTGATTGAAAAACAAAACAAAACACAAAGCATGGTAACAGCCTATGGCTGTTGAACTCTAAAGCAATCTCTGGGTCCCCAGGTAGTACCAGGAGGAAGAGAAGGACATTATCTCTAAAGATGGAGGGAGACACAGGTTTACCCCAGGAAGAAGACTAGGGGCTGCCAGATTGGCACATTTAGGAAATTACTTCTCTATCAGGGCAGGGAGTCCTCACTGTTCCTGTCCAGTAGGATTCAGTAATTGTCTAACAGGATTTGATCATTTCTAAAGGTTGGTAACTGCAGTAATTTCCCATTTTCCCTTTTCTCTGAGTGGGAGTTTTATTGCCATCATCCTGGTCTTCTCACCACTGTATATTAGGTATCCTGGACACAAGCAATTTGTCGTTAAGCTTACGGGTTGCAGGACTACCAGAGCCATGTTCATACGTGATGGAGAGGATGGTACTCCTTCAGAGATCTGGGGTGTCAAGCTGGACACAGTCTGTGGCTGAGACTTTGTGGTTGTCTCCCTTAGGGGGAGGCAAATGCACCTCTCCACCGAAGGGGAAGAGGGCATGTACAGAGAGATGTGAGGTAGCAATCAGAGGAGGTCTGACCCTGTCTCAACCTCTAATTCCTTATCTCTTGCCTGATGTACTATAGAGGCTCTGTTCTTCCTTGATGTTAGGGTGACCATTGAAGGGGAGAAGAAATCATTTTTCCTCTACCCTTCTAGACTCTTGACTGAGGCTCCCCTGTAATAAAGAGACATTAACGGGAGAAAAATGAATTTAATTACATGTGTATGCATGGGAGTCCCATAAAGATATGAGGCTCAAAGAAGTGACCAGAGGAGGATGCCTTTATACCTTGTAAATAAAGAAACAATAAATCTGTAAAGAATTGACAAGACAAAGGCGTGTGGGCTAGTAGTAAAATGGTGAAGAAGTAACAGTGTTTGTTTATACAGCCTTCTTGGCCCTAAATTCCCTATCTCTAGTGATAAGGATGCCTTTCTACCCTCTTGTTACAAGGAGTGTACTTTTTCACATGGGAGATTTTTCTCTTGCTTTCAGGGGGTCAAAGGAGGGTCAGAGTGACCTTTTTGCACTGGCTGTTTCTCAAGTACCTTTAATTCAAAATAATATGCCACAGTGCCTAATTTGGGGTGACATACTCTGAACCCCTACACCATGTAACTAAGATTTGACTGAATATAAGTAGAAATCCACTGGGGACTTTAGAAAGGTTTTTGCTTTCTTGGTACATACTTCCTGTTCCTCTTTCTTCCACTCTAGAGTCCAGACTTAAAGCTGGAGGTGGAATAGCCATCTAGCTCCCAACCCCGTGCAACAAGATCAGGACAAAAGCCAACATACTAGCAATGCTGGGGAAGAAAGGGATAGAAGAAAACACAAGGAAAAAAAGAAAGAAAGGGCAGGCTAAGCCTGAGTCCTAAATGGCTATTAAACAGATGTACCAGCCCAGGATACCTTACCCGTGAACTTGTTTTGTGAAAAACACAACAACAACGATAAATATACATGTTTAAACCTAGTAAATCTGTATGTTTAACACTAATAATCAGGGAAATGTAAATGAAAATGGTGAGATACCCTTTTACGTTCATCAGAGAGGCAGAACGTGTAACATCTGATATGAAGTGTTGGCAAGGAAATGGAGAAACACGGACATTCATACATTGCTGGTAAAGGGTACATTGCTGCAATAGCTTTGGAGAGCAACTTGGAAGAAGCTAGTACAGCTGAAGATGGGCATAACAATTCCACTTCTAGATATAAACCCTAGACCCTTGATATTTAGTGTATGGTCTGTGGAGTACAAGAATCCCTTGCACCTGTGCACAGGAGACAGAAAAGCATATTCCTTGCAGTGTTGTTTGTAACAGAAGAAAAAAGGGAGAGGGGAGATGTCTATCAACAAAAGGATAAACAGATAAATGTTGTTATACTCATATGACAATTAAAATGCATGTACTAGAGCTTCATAAATCAACATGTATAAATCTCAAAAAGATACTGTTGACCTAAAAAAAGCAAGTTACAAGGTAATAGATATAGTATATCATCACTTATATAAAATTTTTAAACTGTAAAATGATTATTTTGTTTATGAATATTTATATATATGAAATACAAGTACAAAAATGCATGATTGTAATAAACATGAATTCAGGATAGTGGTTACCTCTGGAGAAGGGAGGAAAGTAACAGTCTAGGGGGTTCAACTATGTTTTTATTTATTTTTTAATGTAAATTTGAAGCAAAAAGTAAAATGGTAATACTTGATAAAGCTTGGTTATGGGTGCCCTTGTAATTTTATTATTCTATTTTTCTCTGTGTTGGTAGTATTTCACGATTTTCAAAGAAAAGAAAGAAAGGAAAGGAGATTCAAAGCAAATACTAGAACAAGAGCAAGATACCGTCAAAAAGAAAACTAGACACAGGTTGTCAAATGGAAAGAAACATACTGATTGGGAGAAGGACAATCATAGGCTTCAAATGCTGTGGCTTTAAACGCTGCTGAAGTGCTGCAAATCACTGTCTGCCTTCCAGTTAATTAACCCAGTCTCTTTCTGTGATTTGCTAGGTCAGAGAGATGAAGAAAGGCCTTTTGATGCTAAACTTATTTAAGCCCCCAAATACTTGAGGCATGAACATGCCTGGGGGGGTGGGGGTTATAGATTCAATTCTTTATTTAACAAACTTGATAACTAACATTTATTTCATGCGCATTATGTTCCAGGCACCACGCTAAGAACTTCGTATGGATTATCTCATTCCACCTGCGCAACACCCCTATGTGCTAGATAGTATAATTACTCTTTATATTACAAGTGAGGAAACCAAGCTAGTCACAGGTGAATATGTGATAGAGCTGTGATTTATACCTGAGCAGTTTTGCCGCCAGAGGCCTCATTCTTATCCACCTTGCAACATGCCAGGCGCTGTTAGATGCTGAGGGTACAGGACTCCATAGACTTGCAAGCAAAAGACAACTTTATTGACATCCAATTCTATTCCATGTATTCCTGCTTGTTCAATGCAGTAGTTACATAAAGTTTTTTGGGGAGGGGCCATGACGCACAGCTTGCAGGATCTTAGTTCCCTGACCAGGGACTGAACCTGCGCCCTCGGCAGCAAAAGTGTGGAGTCCTAACCACTGGACCGCCAGGGAATTCCCATACATAAAGTTTTAAAATGTGTAAAGAAATGCCATAATATTTAACAATGCACCTGTAGTGATAGAACAAAGAAGTGCAATGAAATGAACTCCATTTAAGTTAAAGTTTCTCTTCTCCCACAGGTGGAAGGTTGCTGTGGAAAAAGGTGACCCTGGGTGACTCCTGTTTTTCCACTTTGTCCTATTTTGCTCCCTACTCAACTAGATGTGGTTTGTGGCCCCTCCAAGGTTAGGGTAAGAAGGAGGAAGGGAAAAGTGGTAAAAGACAAGAGAGATCTTACGTAGTACTGTAACTAGCATCTTAATGTATAACAATCTAGTTCACATTAGTACCAACTTAATTTCGATTGTATATGAAAAACTTTGCTCCTATAAGCTCCATTCCCTTCCTGCTCCTTTGTGCTATTACTGTCATACAATATACATTGTATGTGCATCAACACAGATTTATAATTGTTGCTTTATGTATCTGTTTTTAAATCAGGGAAAATAAAGAATTACAAGCAAAAAATACATTCATATTGCTTTTAATATTTACCTGTGCAGTTACTTTTACCACTGCACTTTACTTCTTCACATGAATTCATGTTACTCTTGAATTCATGAGTAGGGGGATCGAACCCGTGCCCCCTGCATTGGTAGAGTGGAGTCTTAACCACTGGTCTGCCAAGGAAGTCCCCATACAAATTTTAGAATGAGCCTTTCAGTTAAAAAAAAAAAGTCTAGTGGACTTATGTTTGAAACTGCATTGAATCTATAGATGTATTAACAATATTGAATCAGCCAATCCATGTGATTAGGAAAAGCTCAGTCCTCCTCAGGTGTGTCCCTCCTTTACATTCACACTACTACCATGCTCACAACACTTCTGACACCAGATACGTGGGTTTTTTTCTCACACCAAGCAATTTTCTGTGACACCAATTGCGTGTCCTACAATTTAACTCAATTCTTATACTATTCACCTGGAGTTAGCAACAGATCCCACAAGTTAAGGGCTCATTACCATGAGACTGCCCCCACTCAGCTGCCAACTGCTAGTAGGTCCCCAGGTTACCAACAACTTCCGGCTAACTTGGCTACAGTTCAGAGGTTCCCATGATCTCTTCCCCCTTGGATTCGATTATTTGCTAGAACACCTCACAGAACTCAGGTAAATACTTGCTTACATTTACCTGTTTAATGTATAATAAGGGATAATGTAAAGGATACAGATGAACATCCAGATGAAGAGATACACAGGGCAAGGTTTGGGAGGAGGGTCCCAAACACAGGAGCTTCTGTCCCTGTGGAATTGGGATCTGTCACCTTCCCAGTATGTGGATGTGTTCACCAATGTAGAAGCATTACAAACCCCATACTTTGGGATTTTAATGGAGGCTTCATCACGTAAGCATGGTCAATTATTAACTCCATTTCCAGCTCCTCTCCCCTCTTTTAGAGAATTCGGGAGTGGGGCTGAAAATTCTAAGCTTCTAATCATGGCTTGGTATTTCTGGTGACCAGCTCTGATCCAGAAATCATCCAGGAGCCCATCCAGAGTCACCTCATAGAACAAAAGACACTCCTATCACCCAGGAAATTCCAACGGATTCAGAAGCCCTGTGTCAGAAACTAGGGTCAGAGACCAAGTATTAGAACAAAAGATGCTCCCAGTGCTCTTATCACTTGGAAATTACAAGAGTTTTAGAATCTCCGTGCCAGGAACTGGGGTCAAAGATTAAATGTAAGAACAAAAGATTCTCCTAGCATCCCTATCGACAGGGTTGCAGGAACACTGCATCAGGGATAGAGACCAATATATATATTCCTTATTATTGTATACCATGAAGAAGGTATATTTCATCATTTATTTAGATTTTACTTAATTTCTCTCAGCAATGTTTAATAATTCTTAGTGTAGTTACATGTCTTTTGTTAAATTTATTTCTAAGTATTTATGTTTTCTAAAATTATTATAGATGGAATGTTTTTTCATTTTCTAACTTTTTGCTATGGTATATAAATATACAGCTGATTTTTTTTTTTTTTTGCAGTACACGGGCTTCTCACTGTTGTGGCCTCTCCCGTTGTGGAGCACAGGTTCCGGACGCGCAGGCTCAGCGGCCATGGCTCACGGGCCTAGCCGCTCCGCGGCATGTGGGATCTTCCCGGACCGGGGCATGAACCCGTGTCCCCTGCATCGGCAGGCAGACTCTCAACCACTGCGCCACCAGGGAAGCCCTACAACTGATTTTTATGTATAACCTTATATCCTGGGACCTTGCTAAATTCACTTAATAGTTGTGGTGGTTGCTTTGTGGAATCCATAGGATTTTCCTCACATTCAGTCATATTATCTGCAAATAGAGACACTGACTTAACACTTTATATCCCATCAATAGAGCAATCACTTCTAAATTTATATCTCTAGTATGACCTCTTCCCTGGGCTCCAGACTTGCATATATACCAATTCTTAACATTTTCCTTAGTCATTTTTTATTTTACAATGTTTTTAGGTAAAATTTTATAATATAACATTTACCATTTTAAAGTGTACAATTCAGTGGTTTTCAGCATATTCACAACGTTATGCAATCATCACCATTATCTATCTCCAGAACATTCTTTTCACTCCAAAAAGATACCCTGTCTACCCATTAGTAGACATTCCCCATTCTTCTTCCCCTCAACTACTGGCAACCACTAATCCTTCTGTCTCTACATATTTACCTATTCTGGACATGTTATATAAATGGAATCATACAACATGCAGCCTTTAAGACTGCCTTCTCTCACTTAGCATAATGCTTTCTTCGTTCATCCATGCTGAAACATGGATCAGTACTACATTCCTTTAAATGGCTGAATAATATTCTATTGTAAGAGTATATAACACTTTGTTTATCCATTCATCAGCTGATGAATATTTGGATTGTTTTTTGGCTATTATAAAAGTAATACTGCTACGGACATCCCTGCACAAGTTTTCACATGAACATATGTTTTTGATTTTTTTTTTTTTTGGCCGCACCGTGCTGCATGTGGGATCTTAGTTCCCCCACCAGGGATCAAGCCTGGGCCCCCTGCAGGGGAAGCGTGGAGTCTTGACCACTGGACCACCAGGGAAGTCCCAACATATGTTTTTCAATTATCTTGGGTATAAACCTAGAAGTAGAATTGCTGGGTCATATGGTAAACTTATTAGAAAGTTTATAGATTCGTTATTTGGTTTAGAACAAAGTTGTTACCAAATTCAACCTACTTATCTACTGATAAGGATTTTAATATAAAAATTAAACTCTTTGACAACAAAATAAGAAGAACCAAACACTATTCCCCACAGTACTCTGAGACAAGACACCTTGGTAACTGTGGAAACATTTTTTTTCTCGGTATAAGTTTCACTGCACTTTCCCCCCAAGGTAAAAGTACTCTTAGCAAGGTGCATATGCTTAAGTGAACACATCTATTTGTTAAAGGCATGAGCATTTATTTTTAAAGTTTTACTCTGAGTTCACAAATGACAACGAAGATAATTATACTTAACTCATATGTATTTCTCATGTTTCTCTCCATTATTTTCTGTCTGCTGTATAATTGCCTACTTTGCCTATTTTGTGGCTTTTTAATTTTAATTTTTATTATTATTATTTTTAATATTTATTTATTTAGGCTCTGCCTGGTCTTAGATGCAACACATCGGGTACTCGCTGCACCATGTGATCTTTAAATGTGGCATGCGGACTCAGTTGCAGCACGCGTACGGGATCTAGTTCCCCAACCAGGGATTGAACCTGGGCCCCCTGCATTGGGAGCATAGAATCTTACCCACTGGACCACTAGGGAGGTCCCATGGCCTTAACATTTTTTAAAATTTTTGTTTATTTATTTTTGGCCACGCCACATGGCATGAGGGACCTTAGTTCCCTGACCAGGGATCAAACCCGTGCCCCCTGCAGTGGAAGTGTGGAGCCCTAACCACTGGACTCCCAGGGAATTCCCTTTGTGGCTTTTTTTTTTAAGTTTCTTTGAGACTTCTTCTGGGGAAAAATACTGTCCCTCTTCATCATCAAAGACAATTGGGAGATGTATGATGCTTTTTTTAAATTAATTAATTAATTTGGTTGCACCTGGTCATAGTTGCGGCA
The DNA here is from genome assembly GCF_964165515.1 of Mesoplodon bidens. Taxonomy (NCBI): domain Eukaryota; kingdom Metazoa; phylum Chordata; class Mammalia; order Artiodactyla; family Ziphiidae; genus Mesoplodon; species Mesoplodon bidens. The sequence goes on along the minus strand of NC_138166.1, from coordinate 93,883,310 downwards.
GGTGGGCTCCTCAGCTGTGGCATGCGAACTCTTAGTTGCGGCATGCATGTGGAATATAGTTCCCTGACCAGGGATCAGACCCAGGACCCATTGGGAGCATTGGGAGCGAGGAGTCTTAGCCACCAGGGAAGTCACTGCATGATGCTTTGTAACTTCAAGTACTCTCTTTTAATAACATAAAACACATTTTAAATAAATAATAATATTAATAAACTTTTATGAGTCTAATTAGGGACAAATAAAGGGAATAAACATATACAAGATTAGGAATGAGATAGAAGACATACCAGAGATAGAGTGATTAAAAGAATTCTAAAAGAATACCATATACAGCTTTATGTCAATACGTTTGAAAACTGGGGATAAATAGATGATTTCCTACATAAACAAAACCTACCCAAGAAAGATGGTAAACATGAATAGAACAATTACTGTAGATGGAATTTGAAAAGTGTTGAACTCTAACATTGTAAATTGTACCAGAACCGGATGGGTTCCTAGCTGATTTTTATCTATTCTTTAAAGAGCATAAAATTTCAATGTGATTTAAACTATTCTAGGCTATTAATGAAAAGATAGGAACCCCAGTAGTTCATTTTACAAAGTCAGCAAACTTTAAATCTAAACTGGATAAAGACAATACAAAAAACAGGAAACTGTAGACCAGTCTCTTTCATGAGTATAGACATACATTTCCAAGTTTATAAATATAGTTGCATGGTTCCAAACAATTACATTTAATCCAGTAATGTAATCAAGTATTTTTGAGGTGGTTCAATAATAAGAATTTTTCAGTATAATCCATTTTATCAACAAATTTAAGGAGAAAAACTATATAATCATGTCAATAGGTGCTGAAAAGATTTTTGATAAAATCCAGTAGCTATTCCTAATAAAAATTCTACATAAAATAGAAGGAAAACTTTCATACAATAGACTATTTACCAAAGCCCAATAGAAAGTATCCTAAATAGCAAAATACCAAAGCCATTTCATTAAAATCAATAAGTACTCAGGGATGCTATGTCAGTATTATTAAACTTTGTCTTGGACAGTCTAGTACATTCAGTGAGACAGGAAAAATGGTATAAATATTAGGAGGAAAGGAGATAAAACTCAAGAGATATAGGTAGAAAAAAAGAAAACTAAGGTAAGATGCCTGAAGACGAGATCAATATATAGGAGTTAATAGCTTTCCTCTTTTTTAAAAAATAAATTTATTTTATTTATTTATTTTTGGTTGTGTTGGGTCTTCGTTGCTCTGCGTGGGCTTTCTCTAGTTGCGGTGAATGGAGGCTACTCTTTGTTGTGGTGCGTGGGCTTTCATTGTGATGGCTTCTCTTGTTGCAGAGCACAGGCTCTAGGCACGCAGGCTTCAGTAGTTGTGGTGCGTGGGCTCAGTAGTTGTGGCTCTCGGGCTCTAGAGCACAGGCTCAGTAATTGTAGCATGCTGGCTTTGTTGCTCCGTGGCATATGGGATCTTCCCGGACCAGGGCTCAAACCCATGTCCCCTGCATTGGCAGGCAGATTCTTAACCACTGGTGCCACCAGGGAAGCCCTGGCTTTCCTCTTTTTTTTTTTTTTTTCCGCAGTACATGGGCCTCTCGCTGTTGTGGCCTCTCCCGTTGTGGAGCACAGGCTCCGGACACGCAGGCTCAGCGGCCGTGGCTCACGGGCCCAGCCACTCTGCGGCATGTGGGATCCTCCCGGACTGGGGCACGAACCCGTGTCCCCTGCATCGGCAGGCGGACTCTCAACCACTGCGCCACCAGGGAAGCCCTGGCTTTCCTCTTTTAATAAGCATTTAGAAAAGGAAATGAGGTTAAAAATGCTACTCACAATAGGAGAAAAACATATAAATTACTTAGAGATAAATTTGACAAGAAAAGCACAGCACTTAAATGAAGAAAACAATAACATCTTATTTCAGAACATAAAGCAAGTGCTGAACAAAAGGAAAAGCATTCATGTTCTTGGATGAGGACATTAATATTAAAAAAGTCAATTTTCTCAAAACAATGTATAAATTTAATAAAATTTCAATTACTACTCTAATAGGGTATGGATGTAGGTTGGAATTAGATAAAATACCTGTAAAGGTTATATAGAAAAATAAATGTCTGAGTATAGCAAAATAAACAGTGAAGGAAGATTTAGCAGATATTAGAAAAGGCACTGTTATCTAATCATTACAGAACTCTAAATTAGACAAACATATCAATGGAATGTAATAAGAATCCAGAAAGAGATTTCAGCATATATGTGAAAAGTAATATGTGATAAAGGTGGGTGGAATCACTGTAGGAAAGATGAATTATATAATAAATGGTGCTAGCACAACTAGCTATTGTGGTAGATATGAAAAATACAGATGGATAAAATGGATGGATGAAATACTGAAAAATCAATCAAACAAACAAAATCCTTGAGGGAAAAAAAATCTAGGAAAAATATATATTTAATCAACAGGTAGAAGGCACTGGAAAGCCAGAAGGTACACACACACAAAAAAGACAAATATGACTCTAAAAAATTTTAAACTTTTGTATGAATAAATACAGAAGAGATATCATAATTTAAACTAATAGACAACAGATTCAGAGAAAATATTTATAATATGGAAGAGGATAAATATTCAATAATGGTAATAATGAGCTCTTACAAACTAAGGCAGGAGAGAGTAAGAAACTAGTAGAAAATTAGGCAAAAGATATGAACAGACAATTCATAGAAGAAAAAATGTAATAATCAATAGACACATAAAAATACTATGATCAGGGAAATATAAATTAAAGTAACTATGAGATATCACTTTAAATCCATTTTTCAAAAAATTTTTGAAGTGATAATGTCTAGTATTGGCGAGAGTGTGGGGAGGAGATTCTCATGTATTGTTGGTGGAAATAGGAAGTATTAGAGCCTTTTTGTAAAACAATTGGCAATATCTATTCAAATTACATTTATTTGTACCTTTTTCAAGCCACACCTGCTTTTTTTTTTTTTTTTTTCTCTTGCTGCATTACAGCTTGTGGGGGATCTCAGTTCCCCGACCAGGGATCGAACCCATGCCATGGCAGTTGACTTTGAGGGATTACCAGGTATTTTTAGTGTTATTGAGTAAGAAAAGTAAGATGTCTAGTGTGGTCAATTTGTCACCAAGTGACCAATTGGTCTCCTCAATAAACGGTGCAGTATCAAGGGCTCAGCCTTGGTCTCTGTGGCTGGCAGGATGGCAGCAGTAGCTAGAGCCACCTTGGCAAGTGGGAGGCCAGGCTGGGGGGCCAGGGGTAACCTCAGTGTCTGCTCCCGCAGACAGTTTGCTCACGTGCCCATTGTGCCAGCACTGGGATGTCTTACGACATAGGCTGACTGACATCAACTGGCCTAACCATTTTGTCTCTTTGGTCGTTTAATGCCTTATCCACGGTGGATGTTCTCTGGTGGACGTTAGCATTTGATATAAAGATCTGCTCACTGGTGCCAACTCTCATAGGTCTACTCACAAAGCTTTTCCCTAGATTTCCTTGTACAGATCTGTCAGTCTCTTCCTTCTAGGACCCTGATCTTTGACCACAGCCCAAGAATCTGCATATATTCTTCTCTTGGCCTACTTCTCCTTCCATAAAGTGTGTGACCAGTTGTTCAACTCATAGTCCAACTCATAGGGAAGTTCAACTCATAGGGAAGATTTTCCCTACTTACTATTGTTCAAGGCCATCCCTAAAAGTGGACATAATGCAGCCATAATCATATTCAGTTTTCACCCATGTACCTAGGTAACACATCTGTGAACCACATTTGGCCTTTTCCCTCCTCCTTTAGCTGGTTTTAGAGGACCTCCCATGACAAGGCAGTCATAAGTATGAGTGAGGAAAGAGGTACCTGTGCATCTGTGGTGGGTGACAAGGATGTCTAGGTTCCCTGTTTTGCCCTCTGATCCTACTTGATTACACTCTTTTGATGGATTGCTGCTGGGCCCATCTGACCTTATAACTTGGCAGGTCTGATAAAACCCCTAATGAGCATTACTGGACCCATGGACCCTTATCTCCCCATAGTCTAATAGTCTGTCTCTATCAGGGCCCAGTGATATGCCAGCAAATGTTTCTCAAAGGTGTGTACATCTCTTCTTCAGATGGCATGGCCTCACTCCAGAAGGGTCAGCACTGTGATTCTCCCACTGGAGCTGGCTCCATACTGAACTCCATACTGAACAGATATACCTTTTTACAGATTTACCTCAAAACTCAGATATGGGGACTTCGCTGGTGGCACAGTGGTTAAGAATCCACCTGCCAATGCAGGGGACATGGGTTCGAGCCCCGGTCCAGGAAGATCCCACATGCCACGGAGCAACTAAGCCTGTGCGCCACAACTACTGAGCCTGCACTCTAGAGCCCATGAGCCACAACTACTGAGCCCGCGTGCCACAACTACTGAAGCCCATGCACCTAGAGCCCATGCTCCGCAACAAGAGAAGCCACCGCAATGAGAAGCCCGCGCACTGCAACGAAGAGCACCTCCCGCTCACTGCAACTAGAGAAACCCCGCGCGCAGCAATGAATACCCAATGCAGCCAAAAATAAAATAATTAATTAAAAAAACAAGCAAACAAAAAAACCCTCAGGTATGAGTGAGAGCTGTGGGAATGGAGAACAATTTAAATAATAGATAATATACTATTATGAGAATCTCTCTATTCAACACTGGTTCATGTTCCCTGATCCATTTACAGGGCACTCCAATCCCTTATGTAAATGGGCTGCCAGCAGGCATGTCCCACAAGTCCTCCAAATACATTTGGATCTGGAACACTGCTGAGACTCCAGCTGGGTCCCTGCTGTAAGAGAACATAACAATATCTGGCAAGAGTGTATAAACTAAGCAATCCAAACTCCCAGATATTATCAGACCAAATGAATAAAATGAGGATATATTAACTCAAAACTCAAAATCACAATGGTTTAGGTCCCTACCAGTTTGATAGTTTGAACCTCAGCAGCCCATTTAAGGCAGCCTATAATTATATCCGGGAACCTGCAAAAGGGATGCTTCCCAGGATCAGACAGCCACCTTGCCCAATTCCAGGGGGTACAATTGACATTGTATCCTGGGTGAACATCACTCCCTGGAGCACAACTGAGATTCACAGTAAGTAAAATGTGAACAGTGTCCCTGGAATGGTGTAGCATTGACCCTGTGCCTTTCAGGTGTTCACAAACCAACTCCCACTCAGGACCGACTATGTTCTTCCTCTTCTGCTTCAGGTGCCCCTGGCCACTGTTGACTGTCCTTGACGTTGCCTGAAGGAGAACCACTGATACTAATGTTGAGCACACCCTTCGCAGGCTCCCCACTACTCATGCCAAGGATGCAGCCCCTTAATAATGTCAGCCCAATTGTTTGCACATTTCCAGGTCAGGCCTGTGTTCTGTGCAGATATGAGGAGAAAGGCCTGCTCCCTACATCCATGGTACTCTGTTTCTCAGGTGCTCAAGCCCAAACCTTACGAAGTCTCTCACCAAAGTGTGCCATCAGCTTCCCCTCTCCATTCATTCTTCATCTCCTGCAAGCAACTCTCAACATTATCCCCTATCAGAAGTCTGCCTTAGCCATGGAATAACCAACTGGTTTTGGGTTAATCTGCCTCAATGCATAATACATCAACATCTCCATGTGCCTTCTCCAACCTCCATCCAAAAGAACAAAGAAGCATATATCTAAATCAGAACACCTAATACCTGTGGTTATTTAATGGTGATTGTATGTGTGTATGCATGTATGTATTTAGAGGAAAAAGCTACTGGGTAGTTGCTTTATATCTAGACCCATTCTAGAAATAAAACTTTGTAACTTTTAAATTTTTTAAATCTTTAATTTACTGAGTATATTTAACATTTCCATCCTATTTTCCTATGATCTATTTTCCCACAGAGAATAATTAAATAAACCACATCCAAAGATGTGCAATTAACTCTATGCTGAAAACTTGACAATGAAATAATTCTTTGGGGACAGAGAAAGGAAAACTGGTTTTACACCTTCCATAACTTCAAGTTTCCAACATCCAGCAAGGTCAAATTACAAGGACAAGTGTCTTGAGGAAAACTACAATGGCCTTGAAGAAATTGTTCCTGTTCCATATTATCAAGAAAATTGTAATATTGTTTATAGCTCACAAACACCTCATAACTGGCAGGTCAATTCAACAAAGGGAATAAATAGATACATTCAGATTTAGTAAAAATAAGCTAGTTAAGAAGATGGATGATCCTCACTTTTGATACTCCAGTACTTAGCCATGTCAATTCTTTTAGTGAAAGGCTTTTATTTTATTTATTTTTAAATTTATTTATTTATTTATTTAATTTTTGGCTGCGTTGAGTCTTCGTTGCTGCTCTGGTTGCGGCGAGCAGGGGCTACTCTCCATTGCGGTGCATGGGCTTCTCACTGAGGTGGCTTCTCTTGTTGTGGAGCATGGGCTCTAGGCTCACGGGCTTCAGTAGTTGCAGCAGGCAGGCTCAGTAGTTGTGGCTCATGGGCTTAGTTGCTCTGCAGCATGTGGGATCTTCCCAGACCAGGGCTCAAACCCGTGTCCCCTGCATTGGCAGGTGGATTCTTAAACACTGTGCCACCAGGGAAGTCCCATAGCAAAAGGCTTTTTTTTTTTTTTTTTTTTTTTTAAGAGACGGGGTCTCGCTATGTTGCCCAGGCTGGAGTGCAGTGGCTATTCACAGGCGCGGTCCCACTACTGATCAGCACGGGAGTTTTGACCTGCTCCGTTTCCGACCTGGGCCGGTTCACCCCTCCTTAGGCAACCTGGTGGTCCCCCGCTCCCGGGAGGTCACCATATTGATGCCGAACTTAGTGCGGACACCCGATCGGCATAGCGCACTACAGCCCAGAACTCCTGGGCTCAAGCGATCCTCCTGCCTCAGCCTCCCGAGTAGCTGGGACTACAGGCGCGCGCCACCGCGCCCGGCGCAAAAGGCTTTTAAATTTCTTCATTGTGTCCGTTTTGCCTTTAACTTGTTCATTTTTAGCTGAGACCTCTCTAAGCATCCTTCCATATAGGGTTGGGAGTTCCAACCTCCATCTGTATATTTAAAAACTTCTAAAGGTAGAGTAATATGAAGCTGCTGTCTGCATTTATCAGCATCCTGTAACCCAGTAGCAGTAAAATTCAGCTTCTGGTTGAGTCCAGCCTGGTTGTCTGCCACCACTACAGCTCTGCTCTCTCTGACAGTCTCCTGCTTATAAGTTTTATGGCAGTTTTAACTGTATTCTCTCTTCAGTGTTTCAAAAATCTTTGGGCTTAGTCTCATCCAGAACAATCCACCACACTTATAGTATGTTTCAAAGGTATCAAACAGCATGAAATGCAAATATGATAAAATATTCAATCTTCTCATTAAAGTAACAGTGTTCTTGGCACCTTAATTTCCTAACATCTAACTTCTTTCATTCTTTTAGCAACTAATAACATTTCCTAGAGAGTGAATTATTGTCCTGTACAAAATCATGGAAGATATACTTGTATACATGCAAGAAAAATTCTTATATGAAAAGTGCTACCTACAAAACCTCACCAATTCTGAACAGTGTGAAAGGGTCTGAATAATTAGGATATTTGCTTCCCAAAACTATAATGTTAAATTTGGCTTAAATTATCTAATATTGAGGCGTTAAAATAAAAGTGCCGAGAAGTGATCATGGCAGATGCTGAAACCAGAAACCAGGAGTAAAAAAGACAGCTAAAAATTTATCAGAGTAATAAATAAAAGAATTTTAAAAGAGAAAAATCCAGATTTTTCAGAGGAGGACACCTAAAATAGAAAAGATGTGAAGGTGAAGAGACATACATTTACCAATCTATTGTTAAAAAACTTCAGAAGTAGCTGAATCCAATTACTTAAAAAGGATTACAGAAATCAACTCAAATATTTGTTATATCTACATCAGAGAACAAAGTATGTATTTAGTAATTATATTTAAATTAAAAAGTCAAAAGGTGGTGCCATCAATTGAGATTTTTTTAAAAAATACAGGATGAGCAGCTGTTGAAGCAGAACGTGGGGTTGTAGAGCTCAGTTTGGTACTTGTGGAGTTGGCAGTGTCTGTGACATACTCAAGTGAAGACATCTAGTAGGTAGTTGGATACAGAAGGTTGAGGCCAGGTGGAGATAGCTACACTGTGATATAGATGTAGAAGTCTTCATTGCAAATAAAACCAATGGAATTGATAAGAGGATAAAATGAGTTCCATGAGAAAAAATAATTGGCAGAATGTGGAAGCCCGGGTTATACCTACAGTTAAATTGCAGATGGTGAAAGCTGACCCCAAAAAGGAAACCAAGAAAGAACTAACCTTTTATGAGGAGTACTGGAAATGTGTGGAGTCATGGAATCTAAGGCAATAGAGATTTTTTTAATAAAGTATTTTAAAAATATTTTTATTTATTTTATTTTTGGCTACATTGGGTCTTTGTTGCTGAGTGTGGGCTTTTCTCTGGTTGCGGTGAGTGGGGGCTACTCTTCACTGTGGTGCACAGGCTTCTCATTGCGATGGCTTCTCTTGTTATGGAGCACAGGCTCTAGGCACGCGGGCTTCAGAAGTTGTGGCACACGGGCTCAGTAGTTGTGGCGCACGGGCTTAGTTGCTCCGCGACATGTGGGGTCTTCCCGGCCCAGGGCTCAAACCCGTGTCCCCTGCATTGGCAGGCAGATTCTTAACCACTGTGCCACCAGGGAAGCCTGCAATAGAGATTTTTGAGAAAAAGGAGACAGCCAGCAGTATCAATGCGTAAATGATGAGCGGCACTTCACACTGTGGAGTAGGGAAGGTGATGAGAATGAATAAAAATGCATAGAAGTTCCCACTTGGGGGCAACTAAAGAGCTCATGCCTTAAAGCCACTATCTTCTCTGTGAAGTAGGAAGCAAGATCCTGTAGAAAGGTTTCTATACCTAAGAATCAAAGACAAAAGCAAAACACAAATTTGAAAATCAGCATTAGAGACATTAAATACCAAAAAACAGTAATAGAAGTTCTGATGTCTCTAATTTTGGGTATTATTAGAGATTTGCTTTTTAGCAATCTACTGTATACGAGGCTCTTTCTGAGCGATGGTAAGTGTTAAAACAAACAAACCAAAATCTAAGACTCTCATTAATGTTCAGATTACATAAAAGCCTACTGCAGTGTTTGGCACCAAGTAGGTATGCAGTAAATATTTGTGGAGTGAATGAATAAATGAAGATATGAACTATGAGACATCATAAAAATATCTTAAGAACAAGAAGATACTAGGACAGGTTTTGCTGCAAATATTTAAAATAAAAAATATGTACTCCAAACACACACACAGATTAACATAACAACATTTAAGATGTGAGAAAATTCTCACTTGATAGGTAGAGGTATGTTATAGGGTCTTATTAAAACCTGAGCAAGATACAGCAGAACTTTGTTTCATGACTCTTATTGTCTATAAATCATGATACAAAATGGTTTAATTCCAGTGTATCAGAAAATAAAAAGTATTATCAAGCTAGGTTTAACAGGAATAATCCTAGGCAGGTAATGTAAGAAGGTAAAACTTAAAGTAATATTATTAGATACCTTACAAGTTTTTAATTGCCTGAAAAAAAATTCCTTTGGAAACTTACCACAATGTTTTATTACCATAGGTACGTATTACTTTTATATAGAAAATGTTTCTTCCAATGTTTTTGGAAAAATTTCAAATGTACAGAAAAGTTAAAAGAATAGTATTACAAACACATTACTATATCCGTCTAGGTTCCCCCTTTTCTTTATCTCTATCTCCATTTTTTTCTGAGCCATTTTAAAATAAGCTGCAGATATAATGACATTTCAGCCCTAAACACTTCACCACTCATCTCATAGGAATAAGAATATTAACATTAATTAAATTAATTAACTTAATTCACAATTACCATTTCATATATAGCCCATATTTACATTTTCCCAACTGTCCCCAAAATATCTCTTATAGTTTATTTTCTTATCCAGGATTCAGTTTCATGTATTGCATTTGGTTGTTGTATCTCTTTACTCTGTTTTAAACTAGAATAGTCCTCTGCCCTTGACTTTTTTTTTGTTTTTCACAACATTGAATTTTTAAAGAGTTAGAGTCAGTTGTCTTATATAACGTCCCACGGTCTGGATTTGATTGTCTCCTCATGATTACATTCAGGTTAAACCTATTTGGGCCCAAATACTACGTAGACTATGTACTGCATCAGGACTTACATAGTGTTGAAGTGTTCTCCTATTGGTGGTGCTAAGTTTTATTACTTGGTTAATATAGTGGCTGCCAGATCTCTCCACTGTAAATAGACACTTCCCCTTTATAATTAGTAAGAGGTCTGTGCGGTGGTGTTATGAAACCATGAGACGGTCCTGTTCCCCAACAGTCTTTTACCCAATAATAGTTTTAGCAACTATTCGTGGTCCTGACTTGGAGTAATGATTACACTGGTGGTTGCAAAATGGTAATTTTTCTAATTCTATCATATCCTTGCTCTTGCATATACCAAGGCACATCCTGTGCGAGCTCAATTTATACACTTACTTCCCTAGATCTGGATCAACCATTTCTTAAAGTCCATGTTACTTTTCGTGGAGAATGGTCTTTCAAAACCAAGATCCAGGCACCAGATATACTTACTACTACTCCTAGGCACTTCTTTCAGCGGGCAGAGCTAAGAACCTATGAATCTATATCTATATAGACTATATATAAACATAAGTATTTATATATTATACTATTTATTATTTATATTATTTTAAATATATTAAAATATGTAATTATATATTTTATATAGTATATATATTACAATCATTATAATTATTATATAGTATATATATTTTTTATTTTTATTTAAATTTTTTTATTTTTTTTAATTTTTGGCTGCGTTGGGTCTTGCGTTGCTGTGCGCAGGCTTTCTCTAGTTGCGGCGAGCGGGGGCTACTCTTCGTTGTGGTGCGCCGGCTTCTCATTGCAGTGGCTTCTCTTGTTGCGGAGCACAGGCTCTAGGTGCGTGGGCTTCAGTAGTTGTGGCACGTGGGCTCAGTAGTTGTGGCTCATGGGCTCTAGAGTGCAGGCTCAGTAGTTGTGGTGCACAGGCTTAGTTGCTCCGCAGCATGTGGGATCTTCCTGGACCAGGGCTTGAACCCATGTCCCCTGCATTGGCAGGCAGATTCTTAACCACTGCGCCACCAGGGAAGCCTTGGATATATTTTTAGTACATTAAAATAATATATGAATGATATATTATTTATATTATTTAATATATTAAAATATATAATATTATATATAATATAACAATACATTATTATATATAATATTATTTATATTATTATTTATAATACTGCTGTTATGTTGGCCAAGAAGTTCATTTGGCTTTTTCTGTTAAAAAAATATATTATATATCTACGTAAGTACATATATAATACTTAAGTACTTATATATATATACACACACACATAAGTAGTTATGTAGTATACACATATATTCTACATAGGTATAGCCATAGATACAAATGTATAGATTATATACTTATAAGTATATACCGTTGACTTCTTTTGTTTTCTTTTTGGCCGTATGTCATTGAATGCAGAACTTCCCAGACTAGGGATCAAACCTGTGCCCCCTGCAGGGGAAGTGCAGAATCTTAACCACTGGGCCACCAGGGAAGTCCCTACAGTTGACTCTTGAACAATGCAGGGGTTAGAGGCACTGACCCGCCTCACAGTTGAAAATCCATGTATAACTTACAGTTAGTCCACTGTATACACAGTTCCTCCATATCCGCAGTTCTGCATCTGTGGATTCAACCAACCTCGGATCATGTAGTACTGTAGTATTTACTATTGAAAAAGACCTATGTGTAAGCAGACCCATGCAGCTCCAACCTGTGTTATTCAAGGGACAACTGTATACACTCTTATAGCGTATGTACTTATATAGTACATGCATGTCCTTAACGCAATATATATACTTATTAGTATGTATTTTCCTAATTGTATCATTCCTTCTCTGTATATTAACTAGCATATATTCTTTTAAAAATTATACAGTATGTCTAGGTGTGTGTTTGTGTGTGTGTATATTTATAGTATGTGTATATATACATATATATTTCCCCCTAAATCTTATGTTAATACTGCTACTTCCAATTCAAATCCAACACCAAGAACCACAGGGTTCTTCTCTAACTTCCCCTGTTCCATATGTATTTCTACTTCTTCCACAGAAAGAACCCCGATTCCCAATATCAACATATGTACTCATTTGCTCTATGCCACAATAATGACAAATTGTTTCAGAATTACAAAACCAAGATGACTACCAATAATAAATCTAAATAAAATTGAAGATTTATTTGTAGTTAATTTTGCTTTTAGAATCTATTCCAGTCAGTACGTAATCAGAAGCAGAAGCCCTAGGAAATGTAAATAACAAGGAATTTACTATAGGGATTTGATCTTATGCAGTTGTGGAGGTGTTTAAGCAGTCTCTGTGAGGCCGGTGTTTCTGGGTCTGCTGCTGGAACCTGTGAGGAGGGACTGCAGTATAACTCAGACTCTCACTACCTGAGGTTCTCATGGCAACTCCAGTGATGCGGGTCCTGCAGGAGAAGCCAGTGCTCACCACCACAGTTAAAAGACCACTCCACCAAAATGGTATTGCTTATTGGCAGTTCTGTCTTACGGAAGTGAGTCACCACAGAGCTCTAAGAGTTACCCTCACAAATCCATTTCTTACATCTTTGGTGAAGAGAGTGTGTTTTGGACCCTTTCATGGGATATATTTAAGGAGATGGTGAGCAGGTCTTACAGGATGGAAGAGGATTCTGGGAAACAAGTCCAGTTTAGCTAATATAACACAGTGTAAATCCACCATAGTCTACAGTCAGAAAACTATATTCAGAAGCTACTTGAATTAACCATTTTCTCTGTGTAGTTATGTTATCAATTTGGTGTACAATTAGGTTCATTTAGTTAGATTTTACTTTTTCATTTATTTACATGTCTCATAAAGTAAAACTATATCAGAGAAGTCTCACTCCCACACTATCTCCTCCACCCTGCTCTAACCCATCCCTTATCAGGTACTATTTTCACTATATAGATATAGTTTTCCATATATATATATATATATATATATATATATATATATATATATATATATGAAAAACTACACCTTGAAATAAAAGCAAACTTTAAAAATTTAATACCCCAAATTACCAAATTCACAAAGAATATTTCAAAGAATTCTGTATCTTATTAACACACCCAAGGATAGTATAAGCAAGATGTTATAAGATGAAATAACATATTGATATAAACATCCTTTGGTAAATGTTAGAAATGTAATATCTAACAAATTTTGTGAATTAAAAAACAAGGTCTTCCTTCAAGAATTAAAGTCTGAGAAATGTGAGTTCAGTGGAAGAGATGTCCAATGTTAAAAAGACTGAAAATTTAGACTTGATACAACAGCATTTTATTTAAAGAACAACAAAGGTTTTTTGTTCACTGTAACCTTCATATGTATCAATAATGGGTGCTTATATGATTTTTGATTATATTAACAAAAGCATGGTTCCTAGGTTATTGCAATGAGAGATTCTATCTTTGTTAGTTGGATCAAATCTGGAACAGTGTTTAATTCATGGGACCACGTTTTAACAGGAACATTAAAAAGAGTACACAGAAAGATGAGAAAATGCTTTGAGAGAACTCGCTTCAAATATCTGAAAGCAGTTACACAGAACAAGAAACAGACTCATCTTGTGTTCCTCTATAAGGCAAAACTCAAATCAGAATATAGATGTCATAAAGAGGAGGATTTCAATTTAACTTCAGAAAAAAAAAGTTACAGTTGAAGGTACTGTATTAGTGAGGTCCCTACCACTAAAGTATTTGGATAGAGTTTAAAATTGCACAGAGGAGATTCCAAGTATCTCCCAGTGGGAAGATGGTGGGGAATCAACTCTATGATTCTGTTTTCTATTCACACTTAATAGCTTCTGAGAGTAGCCCACTATTAAACAAGATAGAATGTGTTATTTGTAATGACGACCTTGATTCATAAAGAAAATATTAAACTGTGATTAGCTCTACAGCATTGAACATGGTTGGAGCTATAGAAGCTTCCTAGAGGCTGCTTACCTGTTTTCGAGTAGTTGACCAATTCATATGGGATCAGACCTGGCTGGGCAAGTCTGGCTGATGGGTGGGACTATCAGTGGCTATAGAATGCAGGATTCAGGTTAGAAACACCAGTCGGAAATACACTTATCTCCAGGGAAGAGAGGGTCAGGCCTATCAGCAAGGCTTCATAACAGTGTCTCAGCCATCATCTGGAGCAATGTTCACAGTAGCGCTTCTCACCTAGATTTGTTTTCCAGCTTCCTGTGAATACATGAATGCCCTAGGGGAAAAGGGGATGGTGAGAAAAAGCTAAAAGAACTGTGTTGACTAAAATGTCTGTAAGACTTTAAAATGCAAGATAAGACTGCTTTGATGCCCATATGGCATGCTATAACACAAAAGGGAGGTGTTATTTCTGTTTCTGCTCAACACAAACTGGCTTGGCTCATTACAGGCTCTAAGAACACAGTGCCACTGTTTTGTGTAGAGGATTTCAGCACATCAACACTACCAAATCCCATGAGCATTGGGATTTGGGGGGAAATGCCCAAGAGGAGAGAGTTAGGATGTGTCCAATAGCCAAGGACCTGCATTTAGTTTTGCAGGCAGTGGGGGCCTCAGAAGCTAAAGAAAGAAGGTAAGGCCTTCTTCTGTACCATACTGAGATATGTCTTGGTGATTCTCAGTAATAAAAGGGGGAGAGTTTCAGTGTAGAATCCCCTTGGGAGAAGGTGAGGATAAGAAGCCATTTCTACAGAGTAGCTAGTCCATCATTCTAAACATAGTCTGTCTGTACGTTAATATGTCTGTAAATTCTTTGACACGTCTTTCATTGAGAGGTGGGTTCTATAGTCTCTCTCCATGAATTTGGGCTGGACTTTGTGACTTACCTGTATCCAATAAAATGCAGCAGAAGTGATGCTGTGTGACTTAGGAAGCTAGGTCATAAAATGCAATACAGCTTCCACCTTGCTTACAGGAACCCTAGTATATGGAGCCCTCAGCCGCCTTGTTACAAGTCTGACCACCCTGAGGCAGCCATGACAGGAGGAAGCTCAGGCCACGTGAAGAGAGTATTTAGGCATCCTGGCTGACTGCCTTACCTGAGGTCCCAGCTTCAACCACCTGATATATGAGGAAATCAGCCTCCAGGTGATTCCAGACCCCCATGACTGAGACACCTCCAGGCATTCAGTCTTCTCAGCTGAGGTCACAGACATCATGGAGCAGAAATAAGCTATGTCTGCTATGCTTTGTCTGAATTCTAACCAAGAGGGTAACTTTATATTTCACAAAGGGCAAACCTATAATGTTTGATCCTCACAATGATACAGATAGATAGGACTGGCATTATCACTTCCCTCGTTTTACAGATTGAAACAACAACACACAGGCATTTGTGCTTACCAGCCTTGAGATTATATAGCCAAGATGTGGCGTGGTGACACTAAAATCCTGATCTTTGGAGTCCAAAGTTTATGCTTTCTCTGTATTTTCCCATGTGGATCCTGTGGGTCTTTAGAATGGCCTAGGGAAATCAGTAAGATATATCCAGAATTTGAAGACGAAGTCAGAAAATGTTTTATTTATTTATTTGGCTGCGCCAGGTCTTAGTTGAGGCGTGCAGGATCTTTGTTGGAGCATGTGGGCTCTTAGTTAAGGCATGTGGGATCTAGTTCCCTGACCAGGGGTGGAACCCAGGCCCCCTGCATTGGGAGTGCAGAGTCTTAATCACTGGCCCACGAGGGAAGTCCCCAGAAAATGCTGAATAAATGAAAGCTAACAAGAATCAATATTAAATTGATGAGATCAGCCATCCTGTGGAGAAAAAAATCACGTAAAATATTGTGGCTGATAAAGAAAACTATACTTGTGGATACTGAAGAATCCTTGCATCCTTGGGATAAATCCCTATAAAATAGATAACTAATAAGAACACAGGGAACTGTGTATAGCACAGGCAACTCTACTCAATACTCTGTAATGGCCTATATGGGAAAAGAATCTAAAAAAAAATTTAAAAAGAGTGGATATATGTATACGTATAACTGATTCACTTTGCTATATACCTGAGGCTAACACAACATTGCAAATTGACTATACTACAATAAAAATTTTTTTTTAAAAAAGAAGGCTATACTTTAAAATGAAACCAATGGAATAAAAATCTTAGGAGTTTTAAATGTTATGAAGAAGTGTTATAATGATATAATATTTCTAGGGGCTGATTTTTAGAAAATGAAATAGGACTGTTAGGGAATTTAAAAAAACTCTGCTAATTGTATTTCTGATGGTATCACGGGGAAAAGGTGCCATGACTGGCTGCTGGTTCTATGTTTGTCTGCTTAGATTTCCTTATAGTAAAGAAGCGTGCTTCAGACTAGGATAGCTTGATGACATTATCCCTTAGGATAATCTTCATGTACACTACTTTTGTCAAGCCACCTTTTGATTTAAATTTAGTGCCTCAAGGTGACTTCTCTACTTGGAAGGGAAAGTATAAAGAAGCTAACAAAGCATACCATGCTCATTCTATAGGTGGTATTTTGTATTTTTCAAGGTAGGGTAATATTAATATCCTGATTAAACAAGCAGTCTCATACACAACTCCTTACCTTGGGAGTAAGGATCTGCTCCTGGGCTCATGGTAACTCTATCCTTACACAGACATTCTGCTTCAGAAGTCAGTAGAACGGCTTTCTATCTCTTGAATCATGGTGAATACAAGAAGGTCACTGGTGACTTTCCCCCTATGGGTGGTACACTTTAAGCTTCTCAGGACTTGATGTTTACGTTACTTTGTGATTAACTGCACACTATCTGGAGCTCACAGTAACTTCCACTGTTTCTCACGCCTATTTCTCCCTTCCTTAGATTTTTTCCCTTTCATATTCCCCTTTCCTTTCACATACATGTGTTTTTAATAATAAATTGGGTTTCTTTAACTAATTCCATTCTGTAATTGGGCCTCTCAAAGGTAATTTACCTCTCTTCTCTTGTTTTCATGCATATTTGGCATAAAGAATTCCTTGGAATATTGTTTATGAGCAGGACAAAAGTATTTAAAATATTTTGAATGATTTTCTTAAAAATAAAAATGATTCGTTTGGATGCTTCAAATGTCTAGAATGCTCCATGCCTTGTGCAGGCCCTAGAACATAGAAAGCGACCCACTGACATTTGTTGAATGAATCTGGAAAACGAAAAATAGACTAAACATTTTATTCCTGAACGATGAAGCAAAAAAAGCTTTTAGACTTCCATTTAGACCCACTTTAACAGGCCAAATCCTTTAATGAAAAGGATCCAAGCATCATTCTCGTAACTTGGCTTTGCCTAAATATATTTCTATCAAATTCTGCTTGACTATTGCTACCTCGGGGTTTCAAGTCTTATTTTTATGACACGGAGACGTTCGTTATAATGGAAATAACACAAGTAGCATGGGCTTCCCGTCTTTCTCCCTCTAGGATTTCAACTTCTTCTCGAACACCGTCCTCCTCTTCTAGTAAATCCTACATTACAGAACAGGCTTAGGACGGAGGAGAAGAGAATTAATCGGAGCCATGGAAACGGCCGAGCGGAGGAAACGTGTGAGCTGGGAGGTGAGCAGAAGGGCAAGGTACCCTCCCCTGACGACGGCGCCAGGGCGCTCCGAGGATCACGTCACGCACCTCCGGTGACGTCACGACCGTGACACGCGGGTGACGCCGTTGCCGCGGCGACTTCTAGTCGTCTCCGCCCCCTGCCCCCGCCCCCCGCCCAGCGTCCTCCCCCCAATCCCCTCAGGCTCAGCCGCGCCGGGGGCAGCAGGCCGGTTCCCGAGGTGGCCCAGGCGTCCTCCCGCCGCAGGCGCCGCCCGGGCCGTCCCTCCCCGCCGCCCCCCGCCCTCCGCCTCCGCCTCCCCCCGCCCTCCGCCTCCCTTCCCCCTCCCCGCCCAGCAGCGGTCGCTCGGGCCAGGCTCTCGGTTATAAGATGGCGGCGCTGAGCGGCGGCGGCGGCGCGGAGCAGGGCCAGGCTCTGTTCAACGGGGACATGGAGCCCGAGGCCGGCGCCGCGGCCTCTTCGGCTGCGGACCCGGCCATTCCCGAGGAGGTGAGTGCCGGCGCGCCCTGCACCCCTCCCGTCTTGGGGCTCGCCTGGCTGATGTTTATTTTGGGGAGAGAGGTGGCGGTGGGGGCTCTGGTGCCCTCAGCCACCTTCCCTTCTGGGCGCTGCGGGCTGGGAGACGGGCATTCCCCTCCTGTGCCTCTCCGTCATGCAGCTCCTCGCTACGTAAACACACACAATGGCCCAGGGGGTTTTCCCTGGCCCGCACTTGGGGCTTGAGGGATTCGGGCAGCGGTGGTGGAGCAGGAGGCTATCAATAGGGGGCGAGACTCAAGGGTGGTCCGAGAAGGTCACGGCTGGCTGAAGGTAGCCAGCCTCGCGTCTGCTGGATGTTTTCTTTATTTTGGGTGGGGGGCGGGGGAGGCTGGCGGCGGCATCTGGGTGGAAGATGTCGGTCAGTAGCCGGGGCCGGGACCCCAGCCCGAGTTAGCGTTGTATGTAATTATTACACGGTCACGGTGATGATGGGCGATCGTTCCCTCTCTGCTCTCCCTGACTGCCTCTTTTCAGGCCGCTGCCCTCTCTTACACTTCTCTACTTGTTAGGGGAGATTGCTCTTCACCTGTTTTAACCAGCGGATGGTCTTTACTTTTTCAACCCTAATTGCTACTGTTTACGTTCTTTCTCCCATCCCGGTCTCAGGCCCCCGATTCCTAATGTTTGTCCGTATTCTGTCGCCGACCGGTAACCCCCATCCCAGTTCCATCTGCTGCCCCGCTCCTTTGCCAGTGGTCGGACCTGCCTGCCTTCTAACCTCAGCTTCTACTTAAGACCATTTTTGCACTTCTCTTATCTTAGTCCTGTTGAGGCCTTCTACTTCATTTCACCGCTCGCTAACGTTGTTATCGTCACAAATCCTTCTGAACGCTTTGGAGCTACTTACTTTCTGAATCATGAAGCTGTCAAGATCCCGTCAGGTTTCACTTGCACTTCCATTGTGCATCCACACCTCTTTGTTTATTCCTACCCTTTTTTTTTTAATAGGTGTGATTGATTTCTTTCCGTTGTCTTCCTTTTTGTCCCAATTTTTTTCTTTTACTTTTTCGTCTTCAGTCCTTGCTTCTCTCAGCCATTATTTAGCCTCTTATCACCTTGTCAAATGACTTTATTTACATTTTGGTTTTTGTTACGTAAAATTTATTACATTTTAGTGTTTGGTATTGTATTACATAAAATAATACACTTCATTGTACTTTACAAATAATGAGATAATATATGGTATAATAACTGTGCTTTACAATTATTGATTAGATAATGTGACTTGCTCTGTTGACTTTGCTCAAAGTTCTTTCCTTTCTACTACAGTACTTACATTTTGTTTCCCAATTCTCATAACGTCTCGTTCTTCTGTCAATGCAATTCTCTTTTTCCTGCTTCATCAACTTTACTTTGGAAATTCATTAGATATGGTTGCTCTATTCAGTATCAGTTTGTTCACAATAATATTTGTTTTTCATTCTCTTATACCACTTCCATCTATGCCCAAGATGTGTTCTGTGCCATCATTTGATCTCATATAAATTTCTCATGTATACATACATATATATATCTTTTATGAATATATATATATCTTTTACACCACTTTCCGCTTACTTTTCTGTTTGCATTTCTGCTCAGATCAGTTTCCTCTAATATCTGTTCATTTCCCCCAACTTCTTGGATTTTAAGGATAGCACTCTTTCCTTCTTCCATTTCCTAGTTTATTCTGTTTCCCTTGTCCCCAGTTGCCATTCATTCTGCCTTGTTTCCTGGCTTTTGGTACTTACTTGCTGAAGCTTCCTCTTGTCTTCCCCACACCTCCACATTCCTTCTTATTTATAAACAGCTTTGTTCCGTTGACATGGAAATTTATTTTTAGGATACATTGTTTTTAATGGATAAATACTAGGGGTCCCATCTGCTGTCTATTTTTTCCATGAATCGGATATGCCTTTGTCTTACTCTGCACAGGTGCCTCTAGGCTTGCTTTACTCTGTAGTGCATGTGTGGTTTTATTGAATTGTATCTAGAAGAATGGGTGAATTAATGGGCATGGGTTATGAAATCGTAATTCTCTGATTATAACATTGTCTTCGTTGAGAACTTTGTTTCAGAGTTATTAGAACAGTTTGTAATGATATAGAGAAGCCTTTTGTTAAGTACAATGTCGGCTCTCTTGTTTGAAAGGGCCGGATTATATGAACTCTACTCTCTGAAGATTCTGATTCAGTAGGTGAGAGCTAGGGCCATGAGTTTCTGTTATTTGGCACACTTCCTGGGCAGTTATCATGCATCAATACTTGAGAACCTCGAGGCTAGATGAATTTAAACCTCAAGTTTAAATTGGAAATAACTGGAAAGCATATGAGTATCTCTTGAAACCATAAGGATACTCAACTAATTTTAATTACTTAGAAGTGTTTCCCACTGCCTCCTCCACCCAGGCTTTAATGGTTAATGATGAATAGTAGTTTTTCCTCCGTATTTTCTTACAGGAACTTATAATAAATGTATTTGACTGGGGGAAGGGGGAGTAAAGGGTTAAAAATGAATCTCTTTCTAATATAGATATCAGTGTTATGGGTGGTAGAATAAAGTACTCCAAGAAATAATTTTAAGTTTGAAGTTGGTATTTGTTTATCCACTGGAAACTGAAATGTACTGTGGTCTTTTAATTGAACTGTCTTCTGTGCACTTAAAGAGATATAATTGTCAAGTGCATGGAAAGAAATGAAAAAAATGTGTCTAAAGAATTACCTTACTTGACAGTAAAATACAGGTTTTAAAAAGTTTCTCAGAGTAAAAGCACATTTATTATTGAAAAATTAGAAAAATGTAAGTACAAAAAGGTTTAGAAAATTATCTGTAATCTTGCCACTAAGATATAATTACTATAAACATTTTAGCGTATGTCCATATACTCCTTTTTTATGCTTGTGTAATGTATGTGGTTTTTGTAATTTTTTTTTTTTTTTTTTTTTGCGGTATGCGGGCCTCTCACTGTTGTGGCCTCTCCCGTTGCCAAGCACAGGCTCCGGACGCGCAGGCTCAGCGGCCATGGCCCACGCGCCCAGCCGCTCCGCGGCATGTGGGATCTTCCCGGACCGGGGCACGAACCCGTGTCCCCTGCATCGGCAGGCGGACTCTCAAACACTGCGCCACCAGGGAAGCCCGTTTTGTAATATTTTTAAACTTAGCAAGGTAGTAAAACATTTTACTTATACACTGTGATTTTTTTTGTTTTGTTTTGGTTTGTTGTTGTTGTTGTTGTTTTTGCGGTACGCGGGCCTCTCACTGTTGTGGCCTCTCCCGTTGTGGAGCATAGGCTCCGGACGCGCAGGCTCAGCGGCCAGGGCTCACAGGCCCCGCCGCTCCGTGGCATGCGGGATCCTCCCAGACCGGGGCACGAACCCGCGTCCCCTGCATCGGCAGGCAGACTCTCAACCACTGCGCCACCAGGGAAGCCCTACACTGTGATTTTAACAATTTTTTTATATTAGGTTGTTTCTGATTTTTTTTATTCTTGTTATCAAACATCTTGAACACAGAATGTAGATTTAGTTTTTAAAATTACGTTGGTAAGTGAACAAATTTCAAATCCTGTATTTGTAAGTATTACTTTGTAGATGCTCAAAATAGAATATTCTGGTAAATAACAGGAGCTTATTAAATATTTATCAAATAAATGTGCTTATACTTTTGGCATTAAACGTTTACTTCTGACCATTTATATTTCCCTGATGTTACTTTCTTTCTGTGACAATATGGTATAATAAGGGACAATGTGACTATATGATATAAAAATACATTTATTTAAAAAAATGTGTTATGCCAGGGTGTGATGTTTATTAACTGTTCTTCTTTTATTTTTGTAGAAGGGTGCCTCTTAAAATTGCATTACAATTAAAATTGTATTGTTTTCAAGATCTCTTATCACCAATCTTAGTTAAGCTGTATAATTATAATAATGCATCGACTAAGTAGTATTCTGGGATGGAATATCCTTTATGATGAGGTCCACTGTATTAAAACACATCTTTATGAATCATGCCAAACCAGGTTGGAGTACATCATACTTTTAAAAAGTGGTAGGCCCACTAAACTTTGTGTTTCTGTAGTTCTGGCTATTGCTGTTAATACTTGTTAAGATACATTCAAAGGTGGACAAAACATGCCTGTTAGGTAAAACCATAAAAGAACTGTGTGTCTTTGGTGTTTCTAGCGTTCCCTTTCTGTAGTCTTTCTCTCTTATCATTTAATAAACTCCCTCCTTTAGGCATCTGCTCACCTCTTCCTTTATTTAGAAATTTTTCTGATATCAGTCACATATATATGCTGACTGTTAAAGGAATTGATTGTCAGTAAACGGATTAAGAAAGGAATGTTGGAACTGAGTACTTGAATCCTTGAATGTAGTAGAACCTGAAAGCAAACTTGATTGAATTGTATTTAGATAATAGGCCAGAAAAATTATATTAAGATAACAGGCTAGAGAAGTCTGATTTATCTTGATTCCCTGTCTCTGGCTTTGCTGTTTAGGAAGCTGATCAGGTCTTAACAACTGGAAACCTATGTTCTGTGAGTGGTAGGGAAGAAAGGGAGGGAGCAGGCTACATTGCTTTGTCAGCATTTTCTAAGACTTGATGCTTACCTTGTTAAAGAATGCGACAGCTCTTAAGTGTTCTTCGTGTTTCTCCAGCCATAAAGCTGTTTTTCTCCTTTAGAAATGCAAAAGTGCATTTTTTAAATTTGACATCTTGATATTAATTTAGCTGAGCACTTAGTGGACATTTTGTGTCATAATCCTCTTTTATGAAATTCAGTATGTTCCTATGCTTCCTATATTTCTGCCTCAAATTATCTTTGAAATAAGCCTTTATAGTCAGTGGCTCTTACTGGACTTGTCTTCCTCAAAAGTTGAATTGTTTTAAGTCCTTTACTCATTCTCCTTGTCCAGTTCATCTACATTGGTTATTCTGTAAAGTCAGGATCAGAAGTAGTTATACAACTTCTGAATTCAAAATAGATGAGCCTGTTTAGGAGCTTTTCTGTTTCGTAAGTAGTGCTTTCATAGTCATAGTGTTGTTGATACTTAATATAAGAACCAAAAATTTAGCTTCATTTCTTCCATTCCTTCCTTAAATATTTGGTGGAGAGACATTGACATGTTCTGGGAGGTAGTATTTATTTTTCAGCTTTCTTTTGTCTACCAATCCAATTTACTGTTATGCATAATTAGCAGGGTAGTCAGAAGAAACTCTTTAATACAGCCTCCACCCTAACAGTAAGCAGTTTTTTTTTCCCCTTTACCCTCTGAGATTATTTTGGTTTCCATGTTTTCTCTTGGTCTTAAAAAACTATTATTCTTGTTCCTTCCTATTCAGGACTATGCTTATAGAGGGAAAGTGATGCTCAATAACATTACATTTCTTTCTGGGTCCTGGGAATGCCCTTGGTAAAGAATATAAAAATTGCTCTGAACTCAATTAACTTTATATCTTCTGGAAGCTCTGTAACATCAAATGAAACATCATTTTCATTCTTGTAATGTAGCTGCAGTTATTGACAGCACTTTGGGAACAAATGTACTGTAGGGCGGTGGTTTTCCAATTATTATAGAGCTTTAGCACCGTTTTTAAAAAACACATTAGCACTGTAAGAAATACAGATTTTGAGTTGCTCTAATACCTATATACATGAAGCAGTTTTTGTCTGTTTTGTACATTTTTTAAATCCTCATCTGGCACATACATACTCAGATAGTTAGTGAAAGAGTTAATGTGTACAAAACAGAGAATATAGCCAATATTTTATAGTAACTTTATTTTAATTTTTTTATTTTTGGCTGTGTTGGTTCTTCATTGCTGCACGCGGGCTCTTTCTAGGTGCGGTGCGCGGGCTTCTCATTGCGGTGGCTTCTCTTGTTGCGGAGCACAGGCTCTAGGCACACGGGCTTCAGTAGTTGTGTCTCGTGGGCTCTAGAGCACAGGCTCAGTAGTTGTGGTGCACGGGCTTAGTTGCTCCGCAGCATGTGGGATCTTCCTGGACCAGGGCTCGAACCTGTGTGCCCTGCATAGGCAGGCAGATTCTTAACCACTGCACCACCAGGGAAGCCCTATAGTAACTTTAAATGGAGTATAATCTGTAAAATTTTTCCATCACTATGTTGTACACCTGAAACTATAATATTGTAAATCAACTATACCTTAGTTTAAAAAAAATTTTTTTAAATAATTAGTGAATGAAACCCTATTAGGTATGGTGCACTCTGATTTTTCTATACCATTAAGTGCTCTTTTTTTAAAAGCTACTCATAAAATCAATTTATTAAATTGACAACCACCTAGTTGCAACAGACAGTTGGAAAAACAGTTTTGAGGCTATCAAGGACTTTCTTCAGACGTTACCTCAAGGCTCTCTTTAGTCCCACTACACCTTAACTATTGAAGTTCTTCATTTATCTGCCTTACATGTTGGTTTCCTTGGGGAAAAAAAAAAGGCTTAATGGCTGTAAATATTTTAGAGCTACTGTGTGTGGAAGGGAGATTTGTGCTGACATGAATCTTCCTAAGTGTAATAATCTGTGTAGAGAATTTCAACAACTTGTGTTTAAGGCAGTGGTCAGCAGACTTGTGTAAATGGTCAAGTGGTAAATATTTTAGTTATTGTGGGTCTAAGTGCTCTGTCTCTGTCACAAGGACTGAACAGACTCAAAAATGGTATTGCAGCGTAAAAGCAGCTAATAGACAATATGTAAATGAATGAGTGTGACTGTGTTCCAATAAAACTTACTTATGGACACTGAAATTTGAATGTGTCATGAAATATTCTCTTTTTTTTTTCATTTAAAGATGTAAAAACCATTCTTAGTTTGTGAGCTGTACAAAAAACAGGGTGGGCCAGATTTAGTTCATGGGCCAAAGTTTTCAGACTCCTGGTCTAGGGGAGACTAAGTATATCATATTTGAGGTTCTGAAATTAAGGTGTGGGTTAGAGTTCTATAGAAAGTTCATAACTGCTTTTAAAAATCGGGTTTATTGGGATATAATTTACACATACTATAATGTACCATTTTAAACACACAGTTTGATGAGTTTTGACAAATGTATATAGTCATGTAACTACTGCCACAGTCAAGAGATAGAACTTTTGATGGAAAAGTTCCCCAGTTCCTCTTTGCATTCATTTTCCTCCCCACCCCACCTCCAGCCCCTGGCAAACACTGGTCTGATCTCTAGCTTTGCCTTTTCCAGAAAGTCATATACATGAAAACATACAGTTTGTGGTCTTACGTATTTGGCTTCTTTCATTTAGTTTGATATTTTTGAGATTCACCCGAGTTGTTGCATGTATCAGTAATTAGTTTCTGTTTATTGCTGAGTAGTATCGTGTGGATGTAGCATGACTTATTTCTACATTTACCAGTTGATGAGTAGTAGGGTTCTTTCTAGTTTTCAGCAGTTATTAAGGTTGCTATAAGTGTTTGGGTTCGGGTTTTGTGTGGACACTCATTTTTATTTCTCTTGAGTAAGGACCTAGATAGAGCTTGGACTAGTGGGTCGTATGGTAAGTATATATTGATATTTAACTTTATAAGAAAGTGCCAAACTTTTCTAAAGCAATAGAAACCATTTTGCGTTGCCACCCACAATGAATGAGAGTTCCAAACTCTCTCCTTGTCATGTCAGTCTTGTTAGTTTTAGCCATTCTAGTATGTATGCAGTATTGTGGTTTTAATTTGCATTTTCCTAATGACTAATGATGTTGGACATCTGTATATATGCTTATTTACTACCCATATATTTTCTTTGGTGCAGTATCCATTCACATCTTTTTATTCAGTATTTACCTTCTTATTATGGAGTTGTAAGAGTACTATATACATATTCTAGATACAAGTTCTTTGTATCAGATATGTGTTTTGCACATGCCTCCCAGTCTATGGCTTGTCTTTTCATTTTCCTAAGTGTCCTTTGAAGAGTAGAAGTTTTATTTTTGATGAAATCCGATTTATCAATTTTTTTTTTTAGGTTTCATGCTTTTCGTGTCTTACCCAGTATATCTTTGCCTAACTTAAGGTCATAAAATTTTCTCCCATGTTTTCTTCTAGAAGTTTTACAGTTTTAGCTTTTACATTTAGGTCTATCATCCATTTGGAGTTATTTTTTATATGTATTGTGAGATAGGGTTAAGGTTTGTTCATTCTTTTTCATATGGATGTCCAGTTTCACCTTTCTTGAAGAGACTAACCTTTTTCTGTTGAATTACCTTGGCACTTTTATTGAAATCAGTTGATGATGTTTGTGAGTTTTATACTCTGTTTTATTGACGTATATGTCTCTTCTTTGGCTGGTACCACACTATCTTGATTGCTTTATAGTTCAGTCTTTTTTTTTTTTAATATTTGTTTATTTATTTATTTGGTTGTGCCGCGTCTTAGTTGCGGCAGGTGGGCTCCTTAGTTGCAGCTCACTGGCTCCTTAGTTGTGGCACGTGGGGTCCTTAGTGGTGGCATGCGAACCCTTAGTTGCAGCATGCATGTGGGATCTAGTTCCCTCACCAGGGATTGAACCCGGGACCCCTGCATTGGGAGCTCGGAGTCTTATCCACTGTGCCACCAGGGAAGTCCCTATAGTTCAGTCTTAAAATTAGGTAGATCCAGTTCATAGGATTTTTAGAACTTTAAAATTTGATTTTTAAAATTTTTTGTGCTATTGTCTTTTGAAAGGACAGGGTTCATAATTTGCTTCCAGTTATCAAAGTTGTCTTCTACTCAAAAAAAGCTTAAGACTTACCATGGTATATAGTTAACACACCCCTATCTTGAATCATTTGATGGAGAGGTTGTGAAAAGTGGCAGGTAAAGAAACATGTTTCATCCAAAATTAATTTTTTTATAAGAATTGAAGGTGATACCTAATAGGTGGCACCAAAAAGTCAATGTCTTTTTTTTCCACCATATTTCAAAAATGTTAACTGTAATCAAGATACGTTTAGGTGAAAGTGAATATGCTAAGATGTTTATTCACCAAAAAAGTCATGGAAAATGTCAATCAAGTGGTGGGGGATACTAGTTTATAATACTAGCTGTGTCATTTTCCATCTTCAGCGTGCGTTTTCCCATTTGAAACCTATGTCATGTTCTGTGATGTTCCAGAATTAACACCTTTATTACTCTTAGAGGCATCATTAAATTGTTGTTACTAAGGATAAGCATATGATGGTTGTTGGCCATATTTCTGCCTTTTTCATTTGGACCGATAGGACCCTTTACCTTGTTTTAAATTACAGTGGTAGTAGCTTTTCACTGCTTAGCCTGCAGGGCTTCCCTACCATATAAAATGATATTTCTAGTTATGATTTTTGCTTAAGAATTATGAACATGTTTCCTGATTTTTTTGTTTTTTAAGTTTCATTATGAAGGAAGAAAGACTTAAGTCTTAAAAATGAGCATAAGTCTTGAATATCTGACAAGTGCAGGGTCATGTGACAGTTGGGAAGGTAGATACT
Organism: Mesoplodon bidens; assembly: GCF_964165515.1. Lineage (NCBI taxonomy): Eukaryota > Metazoa > Chordata > Mammalia > Artiodactyla > Ziphiidae > Mesoplodon > Mesoplodon bidens. Next base: position 93,855,527 of record NC_138166.1, on the reverse strand, counting down.
GTTCAGGCTTTCGTTCATGTTGTAAGTAGTAGTAGTCTAATTGTATTTGGCTACCTTGCAAATTTGGAAATGGCACTTACAGGGAGAGAGAACCATAACATTTTGGAGACTATTTTCAACTGTTCTTCCAAAATTAGTGTGTTTAAAAAAAAGTATGCATCTCCTTATTGTAAAAGATGCCTTGTGGTTTTTTTTTTTTTTTCTTTTTTCTTTGCGGTACGCGGGCCTCTCACTGTTGTGGCCTCTCTCGTTGTGGAGCACAGGCTCCGGACGCGCAGGCTCATGGCTCACGGGCCGAGCTGCTCCGCGGCACGCGGGGTCCTCCCGGACCGGGGCACAACCCGCGTCCCCTGCATCGGCAGGCAGACTCCCAACCACTGCGCCACCAGGGAAGCCTGATGCCTTGTGTTTAAATTAAGAAATACTCTACTCTTCTTTTACGTTTTTTCTTTCACTAAATATATAACCTTTAAGTTAATAACACCAGAAAAATTTGACTTTTTATTTCCAGAACAGCTTAAATTAAATAAAAATTTAGGATGCTTTGAATTAGTCACTTACCTTTAAACAGGTAAGTATTTTGAAACACTTTAAAATACTGCTTGGGGTTGTTCCTCCATTGACCTAGGATTTTTAAACTGTATTTACTACATTACAGGACTTATTTTGCAAAGTAAATTTCTTTTTAAAAAAATTAATTAATTTTTGGCAGCATTGGGTCTTTGTTGCTGAGCGCGGGCTTTCTGTAGTTGCGGCGAGCGGGGGCTACACTTCGTTGCGGTGCGTGGGCTTTTCATTGCGGTGGCTTCTTCTCTTATTGCGGAGCACTGGCTCTAGGCACGCGGGCTTCAGTAGTTGTGGCTTGCAGGCTCTAGAGCGCAGGCTCGTAGTTGTGGCGCACAGGCTTAGTTGCTCCGCGGAATGTAGCATCTTCCCAGACCAGGGCTCGAACCTGTGTTCTCTACATTGGCAGGCAGAGTCTTAACCACTGTGCCACCAGGGAAGCCCACAAAGTAAATTTCTGTTTGAGTTTATAGAGGTGCTCTATTAAAGAGGATTACTAGGCCCAGCAGTAACATTGTAAATAGTTATTAGAACCTCTGTTTTTTGTTTGTTCGTTTTGTTTTGTCACCTTGGATCTAATCCCATTTCGTCTGTTTTAAAGTTTATACTCTCTACTTAGAAATCTGTAGCATAGAGGGAAAAAACTCCAACAGTTACTAATTTGAGAGTTTTATTTTTAAAGTGTTCTTATTAGCATAATTTCTGGTAATGTTGTATGAAGGTAATTTAATTCCCATTTATTATTTTTTAAAAATCCTATCTTTTCTGTGAATCCCAAACAATTATTGCTTTTGTAACTTTTTTTTTGCTATAAAAAGTTAAAGAACTATTGTGAATTATTCCTAAATAACTCAGAATTCATTTTTTACACATTATATTACTATATTTCCATGGGAATGGTGTCAGAGAACTTCAGATTGTAAAGACATTATGATTCAGTATAGTCCTTACGTTCCTGTTTTACAACCGCTGAAAATGTTCATTTCATCTTAGTTTTTACATGCTTCTAAGATTTGAAATATTCTACCCATATATTCTTCCTGCACATGTCTTCTCATGTTAATAATAAATTACACAATCTTAAGTCTCATTATACAAGAATTTAGTTCATTGTAACTTCTGATAACTCTATTGCAGATGATTTTCTACTACTGAGTTTGCACTTTTTAAGTTTCTATATGAATTTATGAATCAAACTTTTGGTTATTGGTTATCATGGATGGCTATTTGAGAGAAAAGTTTAATTATAAAGTCATAACTATTCTATGTCATAGCCATTCATATGCTGCTTGCTTTTCACTGGCAACTCTTGATCCTTCTCCTCCTGCTGCTAGGTTAAGTAAGATTAAGAATTTATCACTCTAATTAAGGTATTGGTGGTATTGATGCTTTACACAAGAAGATGCTGAGAGAGATATTCGATTGAGTGATATTAAGAGAGAAGAGGAGGGGAAATGAAGATAGTGAAGACTTTTCCTATAAAGGGAAAAGAGAAATGGGGCCATAGGTAGTGAAGGAGATGGGGTCAAGGAATTTTTTTTTGATGAAAAAAATAAGGGCATATATTGTAAGAATGAACCATTAGGGAGTAAAAATGTGATTTCAGGAGAGAGAGAGAAGAATTGCTGGAGCAATGTCTGAAGAGGCAAAAGGGAGAGGGATTTGGTGTACAAGTGGAAGGGTTGGCTCTCAGTAGGAGCATAGACACTTTATCTTTGATAATAAGTGGTAAGGCAGAATATGTAGAATAGTGATGCTGATAGGTAGATAGATGTGATGCTGGGAATCTGTACATGTTCTCTTCCAGGTGCTTCATTTTTTTTTTGGTGAAGTAAGACTCAAGGTTATCAGTGAAGAGTAGGTCTTGGGGATGTGGTGTTGTAAGGAGGAAGATGAAGGTGTTAAAAGTTGTTAGGGAGCATGTGAGAGTGAATGGACTAGGAACAAATAGTGAAATTGATAGGCAATATTAGGTTATGTTACTTAATATTTACTTGCTGATGTCCAGACAGCATTGTGGGCCTCCTAACTTGTCCTCAGGTCAAAGTTCATTGTAACTTGCCAAAGCAATTTAATAATTGATATGAGTCATTCTCATTTTGACTCACAAACATAGAAGCGTTGGGAAATAGAACATGAATTATTACTTCTTCATGAAGTATCTGCCATTATCCTGCTATGAATGTAAGCTAAATTTGGAGAGGTCTGGTTGCTAATTTTCTCTTTAAAAATAATTCTTTCTTTCTTGAAATTTTTTTGAATATTTATTGTTTTGTCTATATAGAATAGCATCCCCACCATTGTAGTCTAATTTTTATACTGTATAGTGAAGCAATTGCTATCCTGTTATTTTCTTTTAAAAACTCTCCAAATTTGACCTGTCTTTGCTCATGCTTTTCCTGCTGCCTGAAATATAGATTCCTTCCTCGTACCCATCCCCCAAACCTTTCAGACTTAGTTCACTTATTGTAGGAAGCCTTCCTTAACCTCTTTCCAAGGCCTAGTTAGGTGCTTCTACTTTGTGTTTTTATAGCATCCTGAGGTATACCTATATCATTTTACTTTCTACATTGTATTATAGGTTTTTTGTTGGTATCTGTCTACTCCCTCTAGACCAGCACTGTTCAGTCAAAATATCTGTCATCATGGAAATGTTCCCTGCTGTCCAGTATGTCCACATGTGGTTCTTGTGTACTCAAAATGTGTATAGTAGGACTGAGGAACTGGCTTTTAAATTTTATTTGATTTAAATTAATTTAAATTTAGTCACACTTAGCTAGTTGGCTACCTTGATCAGTACAGTTCTAGACCTTTTAAAAGTCAAGGCTTACTTATTTACAAAACAGAAACAGAGTCACAGACATAGAAAACAAATTTATGGTCACCAAAGGGGAAAAGAGAGGGGGAGGGAGGGATAAATTAGGAGTTTGGGATTAACAGATACACACTACTGTATATAAAATAGATAAACAACAAGGACCTACTGTATAGCACAGGGAACTATATTCAGTATCTTGTAATAACCTATAATGGAAAAGAATCTGGAAAAGAATATATATATATTATGTATATGTATACACATACACACATAACTGAATCACTTTGCTGTATACTCGAAACTAATACATTGTAAATCAGCTATACTTCAGTAAAATAGATAAGTAGTCAAGGCTCGTGTGGGATTCATATTTATTTTCTCACTGCTTACCAAGAGTACTTAATCCTACTTAAATGATTGTATTCTTTTTCAGTGCTCTTAGTCCAGATAGTTCTCGCTCACCTGGAATATGGCAATTTTCTTCTCTAGACTTGTGTTCTTAACCACAGCTTTCCAGTTTGTTTTCAGAATTATTTTGAAGCCCTAAGTTCTTCAGTCCTGTAAAACTAGGGTTTTTTTGGTTTTGTTTTCCTCTTTATTTTATTTATTTATTTATTACTTTTTTTGTGGTACGCGGGCCTCTCACTGTTGTGGCCTCTCCCGTTGCGGAGCACAGGCTCGGGACGCACAGGCTCAGTGGCCATGGCCCACAGGCCTAGCCGCTCCGCCGCATGTGGGATCTTCCCGGACCGGGGCACGAACCCATGTACCCTGCATTGGCAGGCGGACTCTCAACCACTGCGCCACCAGGGAAGCCCCTGTTTTCCTCTTTAGAAATGAACACCTGGGTGCTGTAAGGTTACCTCAGAGGCTTTCTCAGGGGTGGGGAGTGTGGCAAGGAAGAGCTCAGTGAAAGGTTTGGGGTGTTAGGGAGGCAGTTTCTGCTGCGGCCAAAGTAATTACACTTCGTAAGTTAATGTATTGGAATTGTGCTTAAGATTTCTTTTGGAGGGAAAAGAAGACTTCTAAAAGGTAAGAACACTCTTAACTGCGTGTGAGGGCATGCACGTGGCATTATGTGATTAAGTGTCAGAGCGGGTGATGGAGAACAATAAATGCAGGAGGAGTTCAGACATGGAAGGTTATTATAGGCTAATAAGGTCTTGATGGAAGTTAGTGTTTAACCTAGGCAGGTAGAAGGAAGGAAAACGGATGTAATAGGCAGTGGGAATAGAATTTGAAAAAAATTAGAGATGGAAATAGATAAGGTAGTTTTGTTGAAGGAACAGAACAATCTGAGTATAGTTGGGTGAATTGTATGAAATAAAATTTGGCTAAATTTGATGGCACTGGATTGTGGAAAATAGTGATAGACTGAAAAAAATTTTAACTTTATATTGTATGCCGTGGGATGAAAGTGGAGATTTAAAATAAAAAATGATAAAAGCAGTGTTTGAGGATGATTGAGTTGGTAAGTGTTTGTAGGGTAGATTCAAGATGGGAAGAGGTCAAATAAAAAATGTTTAGAGAAAGACTTGGTAGTCAGACGTTATACTAGGCCGCTGTTGGGGGTTGGGTTCTTTGAAAGCAGATACTGAGACATTTTTTGCAGTGCAAGATGTTTATTAGGAATCAATACCTGCGAGAGGAAGAGGCACGGTGCAGGATTGAGCAGACAAAAAGTTGTATTGTGATGCAGGCTTCACAAAACCTTTGCCTATCAGCATGGTGCTCTGGAGTGAGAGATTGCCTATCAGAGAGTCCCACATTGAGCCAGAATGGCTGGGCCTTTATACCTCTCCTTGTTTGGTCACTAGATGTGGGCTGCAGTTGAGGTAGACCTTGAAGGAGGTGACATTTGTCTGCTGACTGTACTCACAGCTGGGCAGCAATTCCTTCCATGAAGGGAGAGCTTGGTGGTACATCTCTGTGTTTTCTATAGCCAGAGGGTTTGCATATGGGCAGTTCTTCCCCAGAGGAAAGGTTTTAAATACTTGGAGGTGTTTTGGTTTTTACAAAGATGGGGGAAAAGGGTACTTACTAGCATTTAATGAGCAAGGACCAGGGAAGTCAGCCATCCCACAGTGTTCCAGACAGTCTGCACATTTAAAAATTGTTCAAATGAGCACAGGACTTAGAATGAGTTTCTGGACTTTGATGTAGGGAAAAAAGTGATCGTAATGATCTGAGCTTAGAAACTAACTTTGTTTTATGTATGAGGCTTTTTTTGGGGGGGGCATTATTTTCATAGAGTACACCAGAAGCTTCAGGAATTCAGTTGTCACGTAAATTGGAGGAATATTAAAGTTTTCAATCAGAACTTTATCAAGAGTTCTTTACCACTTCAGAAAATCACATAATTGATGGCAGTGCCACTCGTACAGTAATTGATGACTCAAACACTCTTCCCCTCAGTCTACAGTTGTAACCACCACAGTCACAGTGATTCTGTGTATAGACGCAAGCACCTGATGCCCTCATTATGTTGTTTATTATAGTAATTGCTTTCGCATTTTGAAGTAAATATTATTTATTATAAATTAATTTCTTTCATAGGATTGAAAGTACAATTAGGGAATTATACTGACTTAAAGTTGTGCTTATGTACATTATCACTGAATTTCAAGAAGTATTACAGGGCTTCCCTGGTGGCGCAGTGGTTGGGAGTCCGCCTGCCGATGCGGGGGACGCGGGTTCGTGCCCTGGTTCGGGAGGATACCGCGTGCCGCGGAGCGGCTGGGCCCGTGAGCCATGGCCGCTGAGCCTGCGGGTCCGGAGCCTGTGCTCCGCAGTGGGAGAGGCCACGGCAGGGAGAGGCCCGCGTACCGCAAAAAAAAAAAAAAAAAAAAGAAGTATTACAAAATGGTTGACATAAAAGGGGGAAATTGAATTATTTTCAGTAATGGTGGATTGGGTTATTTGGACAGACTCTTTTGATGAAAACAACTAAAAATCTTGGAAACACTATTTTTAAAAATCTTGAAGAATGAAGAGCTGAAAAGATGATGGAGAGTTGCCAGGCCAAATTATAGAAAAAAAGCAGAAACCCAAAGAAATAAGTAGATGATGAAGTAGCTTTTGCCCTAGGGGCAGTTGCCAGTCTGTTTGAATTTGGGCTTTGGTTTTGGTGGACTTCATGGGGGTGAAGAGGACAGAATTCAAGGCCTAGAGTTCATCCAGAATGAGAGTCAAAAAGAGAACAGCTCCATTTGAAGATGGTACCCAAGAACTTCATCATTAGGTTAAGGGTGAAGGAGAACTGTCCACCAGTTCCAATATCTAGGGGATTGTAGGGTTGATTGGAGCAGGGCAAGAAAAAGGAAATTAATTAAACTCTTCAAGTTGTGACCATAGTTTTAGCCCTCACACTGATTGGCAGTTAGATTTGTCCTGCCTGGGTGATCCAGGGACCCTGTTATTATGGTTCCTGTTTCCGACTGGTAGTACTCCCAAGGTCTGGCAGAAGGAAAGGCAAATCATCTGTAGAGAAAGTCCCCTTCATTCTGAGGGAATTGCCACCAGTAATTTTTCAGGGACAAAGAACAGTACATTGTCACAAGTAACCAAGCATAGTTAAAAAAAAAAAAAAGAAACCAAAATTATATGAAATATGATGTAGAATTCAAGTAACATAGTTAAGATTTGTGTAGTTTTAAAATTGAAATATAATTGATATATAATTGTGGTTTTTCTTTATGTACATATACCTCGAGGTAAGTTTTTTATTTTTTAAATTTTTCATAAATTTATTTATTTATTTATTTATTTATTTATTTATTTATGGCTGCGTTGGGTCTTCATTGCTGTGCATGGGCTTTCTCTAGTTGCAGCGAGTGGGGGCTACTCTTCGTTGCGCTGCGCGGGTTTCTCATCGTGTGGCTTCTCTTGTTGCGGAGCACGGGCTCTAGGCGCCCGGGCTTCCGTACTTGTGGCACGTGGGCTCAGTAGTTGTGGCTCACAGGCTCCAGAGCGGAGGCTCAGTAGTTGTGCCACACGGGCTTAGTTGCTCTGTGGCATGTGGGATCTTCCTGGACCAGGGCTTGAACCCATGTCCCCTGCGTTGGCAGGCAGATTCTTAACCACTGCGCCACCAGGGAAGTCCCTCGAGGTAATTTTTTTAAAAAGAAAAATATAGTAACATGCATGGAAATGGCACTGTGAATAAGAACTAGAGAGCATAAATGGATCCACAAAATTCTCAGATATCGCAAATTTCGGAGTTAAAACAGTTGCTTTTTGTTATGTTTAAAGAATTAAAGACATATTTGAAGACAAGCAGGGAACAAGAGATAAAAACCAAATAGAAATTTCAGAAATGAAACTATGCCAAATATACCTAAGGGGAAAATTTAACAAATTATGCCTAGCTGAAGGAAGAATTAGTTACCTGGAAGGTAAGGCAGAAGAAACTTTCCAGAATGCACCACTGAGAGTCAAAGATATGGAAAATATTGGAGAGGTTAAGTGGCGTGCAAGACAGAGTGAGATCTAACATAATTAAATCAGGGCTCCAGAAAGTGAAGAAAGAGATTGATACGGAGGTAATATTTGTAAAGGTATTTCTGGCTGAAAAATTTCTAGTTTTGATGAGAAGCCAGTTGATAGATTTAAGAAGCTCAGTGAATTTCTAACAGTATAAATAAAAAGCAGTCTGCACCCAGACAGATCACATAGTGAAACAGCATAAACCCAAATACAAAGAGAAAAACCTTAGAAGCAGCCAGAGGAAGAATTTCTTTCAAAGGAGCAACCGTGGACTGACAGCTGACTTCTCAACAGAAAATCATATATATTCTCAAAATAACTGCCAGTTTATACTTACAAATTCTATACTTAAAAAAAAATACCCCTCAAGGATGAGGGCAAAATAAACATCTAGTTGAACAAAATCCATCAGCCCTTTGTAAAGAAAATTGAAGGCAATTTAGTTTCCTACTTTAGGCAGAAAGATTCCAAGTAAAGGTCTGAGGTATAAGATGGAATGAAGAGTAAAGAGAGTGACAAATATGTGGATACATTGAATTAAACATTGTATAAAATATTAGTAAGGCCTTTATTAAAATATATGACAAATGAAGGCTGTGTTCTGAGATCTGTTTTCTGGGAGAAAGACAGTGTATTAATTGACTTGACTGATAATTGCATGTTTTAATTTCTAGGCTAAATATGAGTCTAAAACCTAGACTTATAACTTCTAGGAGAGGAGAAACATGGAATAAAAAAAATCTATCCCAAGGAAAGCAAGAAAGGTAACAAAGAGCAGGTAGGACGAATAGCACAAAGTAAGATGAGTAGATTTAAATCTGAACATAGCACCAATTACATCAAGTACTAAATGAATTTAATGCTTCACTTAAAAGCCGAAGATTGTTAGACCAAATTAAAAAAAAATTAGTTATGTGGGGTTTATCTGGGACCTAAGTAAAAGCTGTAGTAAGATCATGCATATTTTAACAAAGTGAATATGGTACGGTTATATTAATATCAGACAAAGTAGACATTAAGGCAGAAAGCATTATTGGCAATCAGGAGAGTCCCATCAAAATGTAAAGTGAGCGATTCACTAGGAAGATTTAATAATCTTAATCATATAGGATAGCCTGAAATATAGCTTCAGAATACATATAGCAAAAATTAACAAAACTACAAGAAGTAGACAGATTTATAGTCTTAATGGGATTTTTTAAACATTTCTCTCATTACTTGATACAAGAAGCAGACAGGTTAGGTAGGATTTAAAATATTTGAACAATGCAATGAACAAACTTAACCCAGCTGATGTATAGAACCTACTGCACCCAGTGGTAGAAGACTACACATCATTTTCAGGCACATATGGATATTTGGGGGGAAAATTGTATACTAGGTCTAAAACAAGTTTCAACAAATTTCAAAAGATTGAAATAAAAAGAGCATCTTTTCTTTCCATAATGCATTTTTATTAAAAATTGTCAGTAAGGTAATTTTAAAAGCATCATGTGTTTATAAATTGTGTAACTACTTTGAATTAATCCATGCATCAAGGAAGAAATCACAGTGGAAATAAGAAAGTACCTTGAACTGGATGAATACAAAATTTTGATGTCAAGTTGTGGAATTTGATTAATCTCAGATCATTAAAAATGGGATAATCAGACGTTATGTTCCTCACATGTAAAGGATCTTGACAAAAAAAGAGGTAGGAAATACCCAACACCAGGCTATGAAAGATTCTTGATTGGAAAAAAAAAGATTGAATCTCATCAAATCTTTAGATCAAACCTCTAGATCTTACTGGCTTATGGGAAATACAGGAACAAGGTAAGTGACCCATGAGAAAGCAATCAACCAAACCTAGAAAGTGGGACTTCCTACAGTATACATGATTTTTCCTAACAACTCAATGTCATAGTAAAGGAAAGAAGGACAGGGAAAAGGAAAAGGAAAGGATGGATAGGTGTACTATTAGAATAAAAGTTTTGATAAATATAACAGTCACTCCCACCAATGGAAGCAAAATTAAAAAGTTATAGAATGCAGCTAAATAGTGCATGGGGAGAAATTCAGTCTTAAATGTGTACAACTACAAAATAAGAAATCTCATTAATTATCAACTTCAATATCCATTTATCACAGGAATTTAATTTTGACAAACACCTGGAAAATAAAGGAGGAAACAAATATTGCAGAGGAGAGTCATACAGTAGAGAACATTATCAAAAGCCAGAATTGATTCTTTAAAAAGAAGAATGGATAAATCTTGAATGAATAGTGATCAAGAAAAAAGTCATAGAATAACCAAGAGCAAGGAGCAAAAAAGAAGGGGGCTCGGAGGGAACATGATTACATACCCTAAAGACATTTTAAAAGATCATAAGACAGAATTATGAATGGCTTTAAGCCAACTAATTAGAAAACTTAACAGATATGGACAAATTCTTAGAAAAATACACCAAAGCTGACTCTTAGAATATTCAGAAAACTCGAAAGTAGTATCACAGCTTAAAACCAGTAGTCAAGGGAGTCCAGTGGTTGGGACTTCGTCTTCCAGTGCAGGGAGTGCAGGTTCAGTCTGTAGTCGGGGAGCTAAGATCCCACATGCCTCGCGGCCAAAAAACATAAAACAGAAGCAATATTGTAACAAATTCAATAAAGACTTTAAAAATGGTTCACATCAAAAAAAAAATCTTAAAAAAAAACAGTAGTCAAAGCTTTACCCCAAAGAAAACTAGTAATTCTACCATTCATTCAAGGAAGAAAATTTCTGTCTTGAATATGTTCTTCCAGAGACCAGCGAGAGAGAAAATGTTCTCAACTTCTTCAAAGTTAGCACAACTTTGATTCCAAAGCAAGACAAGAAGAAATGATAAAAGAAAATTACCAGGTTACTTCCATTCATGAACACAGATGTAAAATTTCTAAACAGGATATTAGGATATCTGTCTATCTAAATAAAACAATAGTGCATTATGACCAAGTTGGATTTATCCTAGGAATGTAAGATTTAATACTAGAAAAATAAATTTATGTTTGTGTTGCCATCTTAACAGGTTAGAAGAAAAGAAACATATGATCTGCTGAATAGTTGCAAACAGTGCTTGATGAAATTGAGCATTCATTAATCATAAAACCTGAGACAAATCTAATGTGATAAAGGGTATCTACTTTAAAAAAATCAAGTTTCATAATTAATGTTGAAATATTGAAAGCTTTCTCTCTGAGATTGGGAGAGAGACAAGATTGTCCATTATAACTACTTCTAGTCAAAGTTATACTAAAAGTCGTGACCTTCACTAAAACAAGAAAATATTTTTGACACATAATAGATTAAAAATAATATCCATAATATAAAATAGAACACTTAAAAATAAATTTTAAAAACAAAACACTTAAAAATAAATTTTAAAAACAAAATAAGCACAATACATAAATGGGCAGAAGATGTCCACAAATAATTCAAAAAGAAAAAATCCAAAGGCACATAAACATATAAAAACATACTCAATCTCAGTAATAATCAGGGATAGAAATTAAATTTTTTTCTTCTATTATAAAATTATGTAAAAACCTGAGAATTGGAAAGGAAGAAATAAAACTATCACTATTCACAGACTTAACATGAGTGTGTATTTAGAAAATCTAAAAATATGTACAAATTGTTAAAAACTAAGAGTTTAACAAGATTGCTGATTAGGAAAATGAAAGATCATTTTTATTACTATATTCTAGCAAATAGGAAAGGAAAATCTAAAACAGTATAATTTCACAGTAGAATAGAAAATATGTACTCAGAGATAAGTCTAAAAAACAGTCTAAGACTTATAGGAGCCTTGTTGAAATAAATTATAGAAGACCTATTGTTTGGAGTAAAATACCATATATTTACATGGTTGATCAACTTGATATTGCATAGATATTATTCTCCCCAAATGGATTTATATATTACAGTTCCAATCAAAACATTAGTAGGGTTTTTGTTTGTTTCGGTGGAACTTAAAAAACTGGTTCTAAAATTATATGGAAAATCCAAAAAGGGCCAAAGTAGCCAAGACACTCTCAAAGAAGGCAATATGGGAGGACTAACTTTTCCAGTTTTTGAGACATTACAAAGTGTAGTAATTAAGACACTGTCATCAGTAGTCTAGTGATAGATGGAGGACCAGTGGAACAAAACAGAATAAAACCTATACTTATAGGTTACTTGATATATGACAGATAGATGTTGGAAATTAGAAAAGAATGCCCTTTTCAATAAATGGTGCTGGAAAAATAAATTTGGATTTTTACCTCACAGTATTCACAAATTCTGGGTAGATTAAATGCATGGATGTGAAATGCAAAAACATAAAGATTTTAGAAGATAATATGATAACATGTTTTTCTTTGGAGAGCTTTTAGAGCTTTTTTTAAAAATTTGGGAGCTAAAGTTACATTTTTCATTAAATTTAAGATGTAATTGATTCTTAGATTCACCATTACTTTTGCATTTCTGAAATAAAATATTGCTAGTTAACCATGATATGCTATTGATTGTAAAATGCATCCCAACTTTCACTTTTTCAAAATGCTTTAACATCTTACAAATGATGAAGTACAGTGCATTTCCTGAACTCCCTCCCGTCAAATGTGGATGCAGTTTAGGTTCTTTCAGTTAGATGAATTCCCACAGTTTGGAAGCCAGATTGGACAAGGAAGCTTTCTTTTTGCTGCTGTTCTGGCTGGTTAGCAGAGTGGTGAAATCTGAGTAAATAGAACCAGTTGAGGTGTCTGGACTGAGCATTCCTGTGTTTACAAGCTTCATGGCTATGTAGAGGCAGTGGCAGCGAATGGTTTTTGGACCTTTGACTTGCAGCGTATCCTTTAACTCCTTAGTTCAGTGGCTGCTCCTTAGTCCCAGTCCTTCCATATGTTGAATGATAGGCATCTTAGTCCTTGTGTTTAATGCTTTACTGGTTGCAATATCTAAGTGATATGTATTTTTTTCTTTTCTGCATTGGGTCCTGATTAATGAATTTTTATTGGCTCAAGGAATCATTTAATGTTTAATGTTTTAAAAATTTGTGTTAGCATATACCTAACATAGTATTTGTCATTTTAACCACTCATAAGTATATAATTCAGGGGCATTCAAAATACTGTATCACCATCATCATTTTCTATGCCCCCAGTTTTTCATCATCCCCAACAAAAACTACTCATTAAAAAATAATTCCTTCCCAACCCCTGGTAACCTCCATTCTACTTTATGTCTTTATGGATTTGCCTATTCTAGGTACCTCATATAAGTGAAATTGTACATTATTTGTCATTCTGTGCCGGTCTTATTTCACTAAGCTTAATGTTTTCAAGGTCCATCCTTGTGGTGACATACATCCAAAAAACCGCCAAACTTTTCCCACCAGCATTCCATTTACATTCTCACCAACAACGAGAATTCCAATTTCTCCACATCCTGTAAGCATTGGTGGTTCAGTGGTAGAATTCTTGCCTGCCAATTTTTCCACATCCTTACCAACATTTGCTATTTTTCTTTTTTTTAATCGTGGCATGTGGGATCTTAGTTCCCTGACTAGGATCAAACCCATGCCCCCTGCAGTGGAAGTGCGGATTCTTAGCCACTGTATCCAAAGGATTATTTACTTTTAGAATTAGATGATAATGCATCTAAGGACTAAGCATATTATTGTGCCCAGCACATAGAAGGTACTCAATAAATGGTAGTCCCTGTCCTTTAGAGGCTTATAGTCTAGTGGTAGAAGCAGACAAATAAATCAAGAATTAATGACAGTATACTATGTTTAAAGTGTGCCCCAGGTGCAGAGGAATCACAGAAGAGGAGCATATAATCCAAAATGGTTGCGGGGGATAGAGGACAGAAAGATTTTCAAGAAAAGGAGATACTTAAACTGAATTCTAAATATGTAAGATGTGTAAGACCTTTATAAAGACAAGTAATTAAACTTTATTTAGAGACATAAAGGAAGACCTAAATAAATGGAGTTACATATCCTATACTGAGGATGGATTGGAAGACTGAATGGTAAAACTGTCAGTTTTTCTCAGATTGATCAGTAACTTTATTGAAATCCACACCTCTGTAGGTTTTTCTGTGGAATTTGACAACTTGATTAACAGTTTCTATTGAAGTAAAAAGAGGCAAGAATTGCCATGATATCCTTAAAGAACAGTAAGATGAGACAACTTCTTTAATCCATTTTTTCAGTCAACAAACTTGAATGCTTGCTATACGTGAGGCACTGCTGGGCCCTGGTTATTACCCTGGTGAATATGACGTGTGGCTCCCACCAAAGGTCACATTCAAATTTACTTCTAGAGATATCTGGGGGTTTTAACAGACCACTTCCTAAAATATCAGATGAGTGCTAGGACTGCCAACAAACTTATCACTCTAATTTTAGTATCTGATTTTTATATTTAAAAATTTTCCTCGTTGTATATGTTTTTTGTTTATATTTCCTTTTATTAATTTCTTTTAGTGGTAGGAAGCCTAGAAGTAGACAGGTTTTTCTTTAAATAGACCTTTAAGAATGTCAATTGGATTACAGTCTTGTTAGAAAGGCAGGAGAGGATGGGGATCTGCTGCTGAGTGATGTCCAGAGCAGTTACCTGACCTTGGGGAGCAAGGGAGAGTGACTTTGAGGGTTCCACAGGCGTGGGTTTTGAGGCCTAGCCAGCGGGGTGTCTTAGGAGCCTATAAGAAGAAAAGGGAAGATGAATAACAAAACGACAGGTGATACTATATAAGTAGAGGTTGCTAATGAATTTTATATGCTTTTATGGGGGTAGGTGGGTGGATGCATGCTTAATGGCAAATTAGTTGCTTATTGTATTAAATAAATAAAGCTGTACCCCCACCTCTTAATATGCATAAAAGTTAATTACTAGTGGATTGAAGGTTAAATACAAAAAGACAAACTCAGAAAGCTTTTTAAAAGAGGGGGCATACTTTTATGAGCCCAAGGCAGGGAAGGATTTCTTAAGACTGAAAAACACCATAAAAATTGATGAAGTTTTGACTATATTAAAAATAGAAACTCTATTGAGATCCCTGTAAGAGGCTAAAAGGCAAGGCACAGATGGAAGATATCTGCAAGACAAGCAGTAGCTACCTACTGCTGTGTAATAAACTATCCCTAAAGTTAGCAGCTGAAAACAACAAACATTTATCTCTCTGTTTCTGTGGGTCAGGAATCTGAGAGCAACTTAGCTTGGTGGTTCTTGCTCAGGGTCTCTCGTGAGGCTGCACTCAAGGTGTCAGCTGGGCCTGCAGTTATCTCAAGGCTGGACTGAGGGAGGACCTAATTCTGGGATCCCTCACGTGCATGTTGCAAGCCTCAGAAGATCCACTTCCAAATTCACTCACGTGGGCCTCTTTATAGGGCCACCTCATAACATGGCAGCTGGCTTTTCCCAGAATGAAAGATCCAGAACAGAGTGAGAGAGACTTTCTAAGGTGGAAGCCACAGTCTTTTTCTTTTTTTTTTAAAATCTGTATTCCCTGTGCTGATCAATATATCCTTGTAGCTTATTTATTTTATACATAGTAGTTTGTACCTCTTAATCCCCTACCTCTATTTTGACCCCTGCCTCCTTCCCTCTCCCCACTGGTAACCACGAGTCTGTTCTCTTATTTCTGTGACTCTGTTTCTGTTTTGTTATCTATATTCACTTGTTTTATGTCTTAAATCCCACATATGTGATAACATAGAGTATTTGTCTTTCTCTGTCTAACTTATTTCACTAAGCATGGTACCCTCCAAGTACATCCGTATTGTTGCAAATGGCAAAATTCCATTCTTTTTAATGGCTGAGTAGTATTCCATTGTATATCTATCTATAGATATCTGTAGATATCTATATCTATAGATATAGACATACCACATCTTCTTTACCATTCGTCTGTTGATGGACACTTAGGTTGACGGTCTTCTTTTTTTTTTTTTTTTTGCGGTACACGGGCCTCTCACTGTTGTGGCTTCTGCCGTTGTGGAGCACAGGCTCTGGACGCGCAGGCTCAGCGGCCGTGGCTCACGGGCCCAGCCGCTCCGCGGCATGTGGGATCTTCCCGGACCGGGGCACGAACCCGTGTCCCCTGCATCGGCAGGCGGACTCTCAACCACTGCGCCACCAGGGAAGCCCCCGACGGTCTTCTTAAAACTTAATTTTAAAAGTCACATCCCATCACTTCTGCCATATTCTATTCAGTAGCAACTCAGTAAGCCCAACCCACACTCAAGGAGGGGAGGTTGTACAAGGGCATGAATACCACGAGGTGAGAATCATTGGGGCCATTTTAGAAGTTACATACCACAACATATAATGAATGGACAACTGTTATGAATCACTAAGGCAAAGAACACCAAGTAGAAAAAGGGCAAAAAGGTCTGAGAAGGCATTTGATGATAGAAGAAATTTAAATGACTGGTTAGCATATGAAAAGATTGTTATCCTCATTAACAGGAGAATAGAAATTAAAACCACAAGAGACCATTTTATACAGACTAACTTGACAGAAATAAATATGTGACAACATCAAGCATTGGTAAAGATATGGAGCAGTGGGAGCTCCTCCACTGCTGGTAGGAGGGTGAATTGGAAGAATCACTTTGGAAATTAATAGTTTTCTACAACCTGCAACACTACTGGGCAGTTACCCTAGACCAGTGGTTGTGAGACTTGAGTGTGTATCAGAACCACCTGGAAGGCTTCTGAAGACAGATGGCTGGGCCCACCCCCAGAGTTTCTGATTCAGTAAGAATGGGGTGGAGCCTGGTAATTTGTATTACTATCAAGTTCCCAGGTGATGCTGGTGTTGCTGGCCCAGGAATTATACTTTGAGAACCAACCATTGTCCTAGAGAAATGTGTCAGTATGTGGACTAGGAAGCTTATGTATAGAAGAATGTTCATAGCAGCATTTCTCCTGTTAACCCCAAAATACACAGACACAAAATTCAGATGTCCATCAGTAGTGGATTGGATAGATAAATCATGGTATATTCACTTATGGAATAAAAACATTGTTCAGATAGATTAGAAAAAAACCACAGACGGTTCCTGCATCAATCGGTGTGAATCTCCCAAACATAATTTAGTCAAACATTAGAAAATCACAAAAGACTACATGCAACATGGTTCTATTCATAAACAGTTCAAAAACAAATGGAATTAACTATATTGTTCAGGAATGCAAATTGTAGATACTAGAATTATAAGGAAAATCAAGGGAGTAATCACAAAAATAAAGAGTGATAGTGATTATTTCAGGGATGACAAAGTGGATGCGATTGAGGAGGACGCATGGAGGCTTTTAAGATACTAGCGGTGCTCTTCTTTGGGTTGTGATTATGTAAGGTTTGTTTTAATTTACAGTTATTCTTTAAGCTATAGATATGGTTTGTAAACCCTTCTCTACATAATTTTATAATAGAAGAAAAAAATTTAATTTCTATCCCTGATTATTACTGAGATTGAGTATGTTTTTATATGTTTATGTGCCTTTGGATTTTTTCTTTTTGAATTATTTGTGGACATCTTCTGCCCATTTATGTATTGTGCTTATTTTGTTTTTAAAATTTATTTTTAAGTGTTTTGTTTTTAAAATTTATTTTTAAGTGTTCTATTTTATATTATGGATATTATTTTTAATCTATTATGTGTCAAAAATATTTTCTTCCAGGCTTTTGTTATGAAGAAGTTTGTTGTTATTGTTTATGTGGTCGAACTTATCCATCTTTTCCTTTTTTTTTTTTTTTTTGCCTTCTTGTCTAGAAATCTTTCTGTACCCAGGATTTAAAAAGATATTACCTTATTTTGTCTTCTGATAAATCTAAAGTTTTAAAAATTTTTGTAGGTATTTAAGTGGTCTGGTATTTATCATGTGGAGATATGAAGGTATTTGGGGGGATATAATTATCCAAACACCATTTGCATACATGTGCATGGTCTTTTTTCCTCTTTCTGTTTTGTGACGCCATCTCTAATATATACCAGTTTTCCATGGGTCTGTTTCTGGACTATCTCTTGATTTGTTTGTCTGTAATAGCACTAGGTCTGCACTGCTACTTTATACTGTATCTTGCATTTTGGTAATGCTAGTCTCTTCTCTTTGTTCATTTTGTGCAAACATGCTCATTTACTCTTCCATGTGACTATTAGAATCAGGTAGTCAAGTTCTATAAAAAGTCCTACTGGGATTTTGATAGTGATTGTATCAAATTTATATATTAATATAGGGACATGTATATTAGATATTTACAAATTGAGTTTTCCAGTTCATGAACATGGACTTTATCTTCATTTAATTAAGGCCATTATTTCCTTAAATAAATGCTTATAGTTTTCTATATAATGTTCTCATACTTTGGGGAATGGGGGATTAGTTTTATTCCTGAGAATCTTTTGTGCTTTTGCAAATGGGATTAAAAAAAAAAACTTATTGTTTGGTATGTAAGGAACCTATTGTTTCTTTTGTACATTGATTTTTGTATCTGGTTCTTATAGAACTCTTGTTACTTCTCAAGTTCATCAGTGGATTGTCCTGGATTTTTAAGTAACAATCATATGTACGAGTAATGATTATTTTACTTTTTCCCTTCCCATGCTTATGTCTTTTTTTTGTTGCTGTTGTTGTTCTAACACACTGCCTGGGGCCTTCCATACAGTATTTGATAGTTGTAGTGATCTGTATCACTATATTTTTATTTCTCCTGTCTTTAATGGGAATGCTTCTATATGCTTGTTGATTGAATTTCTAGTTTGAGAGGTTTGTGTTTTTGTTTTTTTTTATTACCATAAATGGGTATTGAATTTTGTCAGATATTTTTTCCTACATCTGTTGAGGTGATTGTAGGGTTTTTTCTTCTTTCTTCTACTAATGTAAGTAATTATATACACAGACATCCTAGTTTTGAGAAACTCATTGTTACTTATGGAATACATTTTATCACAGTGTGTAGTATTCTTTTAATTTGTTGTTGAATTCCATTTGCTAATACAGGTTTTTATTTAGGGCTTTTCCATCTGTGTTTATAAATGAGATTAGTCTGTAGCTCTCTTGTGCTGTTCTACCCAGTTTTGGTATCAGGATTATTTGTGTTGTTAGAAAGAGCTGATTAGTTTTCTCGGATTTTTTATGGTCTTGAACAGTTTTTATACCAAACCAGAGAAAATGTTTCTTGAAATAAAATGGTTAAGGTTTTATCATTGCTTATGATTCCCTGATTTAACTAACCTTCTCAATTAACCAACCGTTAGACTTTATTACATTGAATAAAGGGGCTTCTCTTGCACCCACTTCAATACTACAATTGTGATGATTTACTTTGTAGAGTTGGGATTACAGTTTCTCTCAGCACCCTACTTTTCTGGTCATCTAAACTCATAGCTGAATTATTAGACAAAAATTTCTCAAACTTCCTCTTTTGGAACGGCCATTTACTCTCTCAGAACCTTAACTTCTTCCTTGCTACCCTGCAGGGTTGTGGTGGGATATTAAATTGATCAACAGTAGTTCAGACTCTCCTTACTTCTTGCTGATAATTGTAGCACGCTTTTCATGGGACTCTCTGCCTCTAGTACCTCTCTGACTTGTTAGTTAACCTAAACATTGTTGCCAGAGTAAGCATCCTAAAATATATGTCTAATCAGATCAAAAGCCATTTATAACAACAAAAACTGCATTTAAAAAATTACGCTATGTGCTGGCTTAGATGTAGTCTCTGCCATCAGCTGTCCTTTACAAAATTATTTTTAAAATACATATATACACATAAATTCTGAAATGTGATTATCTGCTGTGAGAGTTTGAGTATCCAATATAGATTGGGAGGAGGGTAATGAGGAAAAGCCTCTGCGAGGAAGTGAAATCTAAAGATCTTTTCTATCTGAATAAGCTGTGCTAGTTTGGAAAAGTGCTGAGCAAAGAGTTTTCCAGGAGGAAGGAATAGCATGTGAAAAGGTTTGCTGCTGGAACTCCATTGTGGTTGAGTTTATTGAATAAGGGATGGAGAGAATAGTGCCTGATGAGGCAGGAGGTAGGCAGGAACAAAATCCTTTAGGATCTTGTATTCTTTGCTAAGAACTTTAGGTTTTATTCTGAGTCATTGGGGAGCCCTTAAAGGTTTAAGCAAGGAGAATGATGCGATCAGATTTGTGTTTTAGGGATTTCATTCTGACTGTGGAGAATGGATGTGAGAGGAATGGAAGTAGGGCAAAGGAAGTGGGGCAACCAGTTAGGATGCCTTTGTAAGTAGTAGTTCAGGGAGAAAGGATAATAGTTTAGAGTAATGATAGTAAACAAGGTAACACATGAAATGATTGTCTCATAAAACCATTAAAATAACCTATGAAGTAAGAGCAGAATAAGATTTGGAATAAATTGATCCAAGCCCATCTAGTAAATGGTGGTATAGAATTGAAACCAAGGGTGTTGACCATTTGGCCTTGTCTTTAAAATAAAAGCCAAACTCCACTGTGGATTTTTCAGCCTACCTTTATTACCTTTATCTCCTCCTAAACTCTTATTCATTTATGCTGTAGCCAAACCAAACTATTGCAATAGTTATCATTAACATACCTTGTACCTTGATGCCACTGATGATTGTTTACTATGACTGGAATACTCTTACCCCATATACTTAATAAAATTCTAACTATCCTTTAGGATCCAGGTCAAATATGAAGGCTTCCAAGTGTGCCTCCTGACACATGTTGTCCTTTTACCGTTTGTTTTTTGTTTTTTGTTTTTCGTTTTTTGTTTTGCGGTACACGGGCCTCTCACTGTTGTGGCCTCTCCCGTTGCGGAGCACAGGCTCCAGACGCACAGGCTCAGCGGCCATGGCTCACGGGCCCAGCCGCTCTGCGGCATGTGGGATCCTCCCGGACCGGGGCATGAACCCGCGTCCCCTGCATCGGTAGGCAGACTCCCAACCACTGCGCCACCAGGGAAGCCCTTACCTTCTTTTAACCAGAGTAGTTTCTTTGTATTGTAGTATGTTAATTCAACAGATTTATGTGATGACTGTGTGCTGGGCACTATGTGTATACATTGTGGACGTTGAACAAAATCTGTGCACACATATATGTAATTATAAATCTTGAAAAGTGATATGAAGGAATAGTAAAGGGTACCTGTGGGTTCTTGAGACCCTTAGAGGGTCCTTGAGGTCAAAACTATTTTCATAATACTAAGACTTATCTGCCTTTTGACTCTCATTCTCCTGTGAATATACAGTGATGTGATGTGTGATAGTGCAGCAGATTGAATGCAGAAGATGATATGAGAATTCAGATGTCTTCTGTTAAGGTAGCTATTAATTAATATTGTAAAAAATGCCACTTTTTATTTTCACTGTTTTTTATTTTTTTGGAAAATGTAGTTATTTTTTCATAAAAAATAGATGATTTGTGTTAATGAGTTTGTTGTAATTTTTAAATGAACTAGGTATAAAACTTTCTTGGATATAATTTTTAATATGATGAATATTGATAGCTATAACCTGCATGAATAAAGGCTCTGTGACGTCCTCAGGAAATTTTAAGACTATAGAGGGATCTTGAAACTGGGAAGTTTAAGAATCTCTGTAATGGGGACCTGACTTAAATTGGCAGCTTCTGGAGAAGTAAAAGTTATCTTATGTCTCCTTTTAAATTCTCATGTTTTTCTAAAAAGTAGAGTCTGGTTATCTCCATATTTCTAAAGCCTATAGTTATTTGCATATAATGGGTATGTTGGTTAAATTTCATTGTCAAGGTCTCCTGTAGATGGTCATTCTTTATTGGATTTGTGATTTGTCTGAAGCCTTTGTTGAAATACTGTCATTTCTCATTACTAAAGGAGATGGATCTGCATTCAGATCCTTCTTGTTATGAATATGGGCAAGTTACTTAACCGTGCTGAACCTTACCACTCATCTGTAAATTGGAGTACATATTATCTTACTCTGTTGTAACAGTTTAATGAGTTAATGTATGTAACCTGATTAGTAAGTGATAGTTACCATTTTATTGCGTGCCTCTGTGCCTATTTTTATTTTACATAGCACATACATACTGGGCTTAGCTTAGTTAGTAGGGAGGTCTGTGAATAAATCAGTATATAAATTAAAAAGTCACCATTTGAGTACATATAACAGTTTATCAGGAGGGGAGAAAGCCAAAATAATATATTGTGTGGTTATTCATCTCTTTTTAAAAAAAATAAATGTATTTATTTGGGGCTGCGTTGGGTCTTCGTTGATGCGCGCGGGCTTTCACTAGCTGCAGCGAGCAGGGGCTACTCTTCGTTGCGGTGTGCGAGCTTCTCATTGCAGTGGCTTCTCTTGTTGTGGAGCATGGGTTCTAGGCTCATGGGCCTCAGTAGTTGTGGCACATGGGCTTCAGTAGTTGTGGCTCACGGGCTCTAGAGTGCAGGCTCAGTAGTTGTGGCACACGGGCTCAGCAGTTGTCATGCACGGGCTTAGTTGCTCTGCGGCACGTGGGATCTTCCAGGACCAGGGCTTGAACCCGTGTCCCCTGCATTGGCAGGCAGACTCTTAATCACTGCGCCACCAGGGAAGTCCCGGTTATTCATCTTTAGAAAAGGGAACTGAAACAAAATGTGGGCTTGGAATAGTTTAAGTAACTCCCTTAACACTATAAGGATAGGGACAGTGCCTCACATTTACGGAATATTTAAACAGTATTAAATAGCTACAGATACTTAAGAACACATTTTAGAAGCCTTGAAAAATATGTACTATAGATTAAAGGTTAAGCCCTGAAATATCGCACATGGCTAACTGGAAAAGTAAATAAGTACCATGGAAGAAAAATAGAATTGCCCTGTGGGAATAATATGATTTACAAGATGTAACTAAATATGATCTAGTAAAATAAGAGAACATAGGACATCCTGCCTGTGGTGGAATCCAAATTCGGTGGTTAAAATCCTAACTATATTAAAGGTAGACTTCTTAAGATAACAGTGCAGAATGTTTGCCAAGGGATGACCAGGAAATAGTTAGGAAGATCAAGTGACTGCTTTGCTTTGCTTTTCATAGCAGAAAACTATAGGAAAATTATCCTTTATAGTATCCTTTGAAGCAGATAGTTCAGTTGTGCTTAAAAATGAAAAAAAAAGAAATAATACAGTGTTTTCTTATATGAGATAAAAATTAAAGTTGGTTTAAGTTCTAGGTTTGGACCTAGAACTTGCTTACATTTTAAATAGAAAGGGTTGTAGACATTCTGTTCTTTGTACAACTGTGAAGCTTTCTAGGATACGTGTGTGTGTGTGTGTATCCTAGAGATACACACACACACACACACACACAAATGTATTCATAGTATTTCTTTCTTGTTTGAAGATTTTATCAATTTAAGGTTTATTTGATTTTTCATTGATTATTGCTGTGTATTATCTCCATAGCTGTGATCTTTGAACTTATAGTCCATTAGGTTGTGATGTCATTTGTATTAAAAGCAAATGAAAAGCTATCTTGCTATTTACGTTTGCCATTTAAGTTGATGCTTATATCATGCAGTCAGTGCCAGTTAATTGAAAAAGGTTGTTAATTGAAAATGGTTAAAATGGAAAATTATTTAAGGAAAGAAGGAGATACATATTTCATCTTAATTGAAAGCATATAAATATATTCTCATATGACTATATTTTGATATAGGGCTTAAGTTTTTTGCTTGATTAATGGTACTCTGAGTGGAGTTACATGTTGTTTTTAATGCCACAACCATACCCATAATGCATTATCCACAATTTCTTGTTTTCTTTTTCTTTTCTTTCATTTTTCTTAGTAAATTTGTTAATTAATTAATTAATTAATTTTTGGCTGCGTTGGGTCTTTGTTGCTGCACGTGGGCTTTCTCTAGTTGTGGCAAGTGGGGGCTACTCTTCATTGAGGTGCGTGGGCTTCTCATTATGGTGACTTCTCGTTGCGGAGCACGGACTCTAGGTGTGCGGGCTTCAGTAGTTGTGGCATGTGGGCTCAGTAGTTGTGGCATGTGGGCTCTAGAACACAGGCTCAGTAGTTGTGGCACATGGGCTTAGTTACTCCATGGCATGGGGATCTTTCCGGACCAGGGCTCGAACCCGTGTCCCCTGCATTGGCAGGCAGATTCTTAACCACTGCACCATCATGGAAGTCCTCTTTTTATTTTAGTCATCTGTAAGTTCAGTGAACAAATCGGTGGAGATTCTGGGGGAGAGATGATGGTAGTTTGGACTGGAGTGATAGCAGGGGAAGTGGTAAGAAGTCATCTGATACAGGATATATTTCAAACATGGAGCCAAGATAATTTTCTCTTGGACTAATTTCCAAATGTATAACTTCCGAAGACAAACTGAAAAAGAAACCACTGCTCAGAACAGAATTTGTGTTCTGGAAGACCAAGTAAAATCTTTTTTTCTTCACATCCAAAATCTCTTCCAGTGAGTGCCATTGGCTCTACCTTTGAAATACCTCTTGAACCAGATCAGCTCTCACTATTTTCTTTGCCACCATCTTAGTCCTAGCTACCGTCATCTCCCCAGTTACTGCAATAACCTTCCAGCTGGTCTTGCCCCCTTATATTTTGTTCTCTACATAGCAGTGGGAGTGATTATTTAAAATGTAATTTATATTATGTTATTCCTTTGCTTAGAAAACTACACTTAAAACAAAAGCCAAACTTTAAACTATAGTTTCAAGGTTTATGTAATCTGGCCCCTGCCAGCCTCTGTAACTTCATCTTCTAAACCAGTGATTCTCAAAATGTGGTCCAGGGGCAGCTGGAGGTCCTTAGGCCTCTTTCAGAAGAGCCATAAGGCCAAAACTATCTTTATAATAATAGTGGGATGATATTTACCTTTTTCTTTCTCATTCTTCTGAGTGTAGAATGGATTTTCCAGACGCTACATTATATGTATCATTGCTACAGGTTGATGTAGAAACAGATATGAGAATCCGGCTACCTTCTGTTAAACTAGTCATTAAAGAGAATTGTAAAAATGTAAAACAGTGCCATTCTTCTCACTAAATTCTTTTTTTGTTTGTTTTGGACGGTGGACTTATTTTTTTATTTAAAAAGTTATTTGTGTTAAACATAATGGATTTATTATTAAATTAATACTTGAACAATTTCTCAGTCTTATTTCTTAATATGGCAAATATCATTAGATACAGCCCACGTAAACAACAGTTTTGGGGATCCGGAATCCTGAGAGCAAAAAGTTTGAGAGCTGTTGTTTTGCACTATCTGCATTTTCTTACTTCACATCAGCTACACTGGCTTTCTTGTTCTCAGAGTACTCCAAGCATACTTGTAACCTAGGGCTTTTTTTTATTAGTTGCTATTTTTTTTCCTGCCTGGAGAATATTTTCCCCAGCTTTCTCACTTCATCCTTATATCTGTTCACATGTTACCACCTCTTTGACAAGACCTTTCCTAACCACAAACTACTCTTTCTAAAAGAGCCTTCTTGGGACTTCCCTGGCGGTCCAGTAGTTAAGACTCTGCACTTCCACTGCAGGGGGCATGTCTTCAATCCCTGGTCAGGGAACTAAGATCCCACATGCCGTGAGGTGCGGTGTGGCCAAAAATAAATAAACAAACAAATAAATTTTAAAAATAAATAAAATAAAGGCCTTCTTCCTACTCTCTGTCTTTTACCTTGATTGAATTTTCTACAAAGCATTGATCACTGCTGGAAATTATACATTTGTTTTCTTGTTTGTTTGTTCCCCTAATAGAATGTATACTCCATGAGGGCAGGGACTTTATTTGTTACATGCCTAAAGCCTAAAATAGTGTGTTTGGTACATAACCCGTTAATCAGTAAAAAAAGAAAAATACACAGAAATGGAATTCATTAGTAAAAATGTAAGTGACTTAGAAGATAGACGCAGGAACTCTAACATGAATTAACAGGTTTCTAGAAGGAAAAAAGAAGCAGAGAAGTAATAATTAATTAAATAATAGAAGACTGTATCTTGAGCTGAAGAAAGACTTGAATCTGTATATTGAAAGGCAGAATAACAAGCAAAAGTTACATTTCTTGGTGAAATTACTGAGTATTAGGGATAAAGATGATCATAAGCTTCTATATAGAACAGAAAGGAGAGATAATCAGGTGAACAGTGGCAACACTGAGAGAAAAGTAAAGCTGTGATTAAGAATCCCATACCTGGCCAAGGTATTTTCAGACACCAAAGGAAACAAAGTATACATATCACCCCTATACACTATTTGTACATTCAAGAGATACGGTTAATAAAACTGGAAATCAACAATATCTATTGAAAACTGATCCCATATCCTTTAACATAGCTTTTTAGAAATTAAGAAACATTCTTTTAAATAAATTGTTCTCAAAGTGTGGTACCCATATCAGCAGTGGCAGCATTACCTGGGAATCTGTTTAAAAATGCAGACTCTACCTTAGACCTACTGAATCAGAAACTCCGAGCATGAGGCTCTGCAGTCTGTATTTTAACAAGCCCTCTGTGTGATTCTGATGCATATTTAAAGTGAGTTACTTGTAGACACCGTGTATTTAGGTATTTTTTCATCCCTTCTGATGATCTTTGTCTTTTAATTTGTATCTGTAGACCATTTACATTTAATATAGTTATTGATAAGTTTGGATTTAGGTTGACCAGTTTAATAGTTTGTTTTCTTTATTTTCCTCTGTTTTTCATTACTCTGTTTCTCCTTTCCTGCCTTCTCTTAGGTTGAGTATTTTTTTACTAT
Source organism: Mesoplodon bidens (assembly GCF_964165515.1). Lineage (NCBI taxonomy): Eukaryota > Metazoa > Chordata > Mammalia > Artiodactyla > Ziphiidae > Mesoplodon > Mesoplodon bidens. Next base: position 93,828,920 of record NC_138166.1, on the reverse strand, counting down.
TCCATTTTAAATTTACCTAATGTGGTTATTTTCTTTAAATATGTCTCTCTATGTTTTCTTTAGTGATTGCTCTGGAGATTACATTATATGTATATATAATATACATACTAAAGTTTTCACTCTCTGCCTAGAATAAATTCTCTACTCCCTTAAGTGGATTATAGAAATATAGTTACCACTATATAGGTGTCTTTATCCCTTCCACCCCACCCCTTTCTGTTATTCTTGTCTTGCATATTACATTTTCCTTTATGGAAAGCCTCATTAGGAAATGTTATAAAATTTCCTTTCAACTATTAAACATATTTAAAGAATGTAAGAAGAGAGGATTAGTGTATTATATTTACCCAGATATTTACCATTTCTGTTGCTCTTCATTCCTGCTCTTTCAAGTTTCCTTCTGATATCATTTCTCTTCTGTGTGAAGAATTTCTTTCAGTAATTCTTTTAGAGCAGGTCTTGTTGGCAGCAAATGTCCTTAGTTTTCATTTATCTGAATATATCTTTATTTTACTTCATTGCTGAGAGATATTTCACTAGATAAAATACTAGGTTGACAGTTCTTTCAACACTTTGAAATGTTGTGCTACTTCTTTCTGCCTTCATGGTTTCTTTTGAGAAATCTGTAGTCATCTGAAATGTTGTTACCTTATAGTTTATGGGTCATTTTTCTCTGTCTACTTTCAAGATAATGACTTTGTTTTTAGTTTTCAACACTTAATGATGTGTGTGGGCGTGTATTTCTATATATTTATCCATTTGGGGATTCACTGACCTTTCTGAATCTGTAGTTTTATGTGTTTTGTCAAGTTTGGGGAGATTTCAACCAGTATTTCTTCATGTATTTTTTATTGCTTCACTCTCCTCTCCTTTTGGAAGTTTAGTGACACAAATGGTAGACCTATTGTTGTCCCATAGAACCCTGATTTTAAAAAAAATTTCAATCCTTTTTCTTTCTGCTGTTAAGATTGGACAATTTCTATTGATCTGCCTTCATATTCACTGACTCCTCTATCTTCATTCTGCTGTTGAGCCCATCCATTGAGTGTTTAAATTTCGGTTATTGTAATTTTCTGTATCGTCTTCTCTTGCTTTGCTGAGACTCTCTAGTTTTCCATTTGCTTCAAGATTATTTTTGATTGCTTGTTGAAGCATTTTTATTAAAGTTGCTTAAAGTTTTTGTCAGATAACTCCAACATCTGGGTCATGTTGGGGTTTGTAACTTTTGCTTGTCTTTTCCATGTGAGTTGGAGGTTTTCTTGGTTCTTTGTATTCTGAGTAATTTTGAATTGTTTGCTGGACATTTTGAATATTATGTTAAGAGAATTAATCTGACTAGGGAATGATAGTCATATAAGTTCACAGTGAAGCTTAGAAATGCTACTCAGATATTCATCACTGCCTTTCCATGCTCAGATGTGAAGATTCACATACAGTGATGATTACTCTTCCCTTCCCTTTACCCTTCACCTCTGTCTTCCTCTCTTTTTCTTCTTTTTTGGTTGAATCTATGTAAATGAGATCTATTGAATATATCAAGTTTCAGTGAAAGTTACCTTCTTGTGTTGAAAGTTTTGTCTTTTTTTTTTTTTTTTTTTTTGCGGTACGCGGGCCTCTCACTGTTGTGGCCCCTCCCGTTGCGGAGCCCAGGCTCCAGACGCGCAGGCTCATCAGCCATGGCTCACAGGCCCGGCCGCTCCGCGGCACGTGGGCTCCTCCCGAACCGGGGCACGAACCCGCGTCCCCTGCATCGGCAGGCGGACTCTCAACCACTGCGCCACCAGGGAAGCCCCAGTTTTGTCTTTTTTAACGTATACTTGGTAACTTGATTATGGCTACTCGAATTTATAAGGCTTACTGCTGATCAGATTTTTAAAAATAATTAACACAGGTAATTTCTGTTCGGTTCATGTTGAATAGAACTAGTTACATAACCTTTGGCATGATCAGAAAGGAAAATTGGATACCTCTAGCATATGGATATTTCTTTCATATGTTTATTTTTCAGTGTTACTCAATTTGAGTCTTTTATCTGGGCTTTCTAGCCAATCTCAGAATTCATTATGCAGCCTGGATTAGATGGGCATGTTTGTAGCCAGATACATTTCTTCCTAGTTTTCATGCCATCTACAGGGAACCTGTTCTTCTGGTGTTCTTCAGCCAGTGGACACTGAAACCAAATTCTTCTTTTAAATATATTATTTGGCAAAAACAGTGTTGGTCAGAACAGAAACTTAACTCAATTCAGCTTAATCAGAAAAAGGGAAATTTATGGGAAGTATACTAACTAGTTGAGCTGCAGGAATCAGTCAAGGCAGGACCTTAGATTGTCAAACACCAGTGGTATTCTATTTTCCACCTTTCTTTGCTTGTTTCTAAATATTTGCTCCTTTTTTTCTTTGTAGATAGGTTTTCCCCCGTGGTGGGGAGCATGGCTGTAAGTAGCCCTAGATTCATTTGCTTCCACTTACGTGACTATAGTCAAATGTATATAGCTAAGAACATATAGTCACACATATATAGTCAGGAAAGCTAAATTTCAGGAAAATTCCAGGGAAAATATTTAATTGTTTATGACTGGAATCATTTGCCCAATTGCCCAGTCTGGTGGGTTGACGTACGCGATTGGTCCATCCTGTATAACATGTCCTTCCTGTGTCCAGGTGGCAGTGTCTGTTATCAGAAGTAAGGTGTTACAGAATTATTATGGATCTCAAGGAACACCCTAATTTATATTTATAATTTCTTCTTTATAGATAGCCGTTTTACTTCCTAATTTTTCTTCTTTTATCATTGGGAGAAGAGAAGAAAACAACATTAAATTTCAAATCCTTCAGTTTCCTGGCCAAATATTGGAATTTAAAATTATATCCCAGATTTCTTATGATTGTATTGTTTGTTTCTATATGAATCAGCTTAAGTATGTGCTAATCAGTGTGTTTGAGGCTTACAGTTTTTGTTCACATTCAAGACTTTAGGGGAGGGGCTTCCCTGGTGGCGCGGTGGTTGAGAGTCCTCCTGCCGATGCAGGGGACACACGTTCGTGCCCCGGTCTGGGAGGATCCCACATGCCGCGGAGCGGCTGGGCCCGTGAGCCATGGCTGCTGAGCCTGCACGTCCGGAGCCTGTGCTCCGCAACGGGAGAGGCCACAACAGTGAGAGGCCCACATACCGCAAAAAAAAAAAAAAAAAAAAAAGACTTTAGGGGAAAAAAACCTAGTTCCCTATTTGACTGTATTGTGGAATGGTGTGGGTAATGGAAGAAAAGAATGTTCTAGCAGAAGGGGCAGAGTATTCCAAGACCATTAAACTGTGGATAGTGTTTGATAGATGGAATGTGTTTCTTCATTTCTTCCATGACATCTAGTAATCATTCTTTCTAAGCCAAAGTCTCAGACTGTTTTTCTACAGTTTTCTTGTATCTATGGATTTCTAGATAAATTAGCCTTCCCTGGCAGTCATTTGTGCGCCTTACCCATATCCAGCTTTCCTATTCTGATCACACAGAAGGCCATGTGACTAGTTCTATTCATTGATATGACCTGTGTCACTTCATGTCCTATGTCTAATTGACAGTGTCAGGCCCTCCAGAGTTTTTTTTTTTTCTATCCAGCCTGGTGATTGGCATTTTTAAAAATAGTGACGGCTGCTCTATCAACCTGCATCCTGCCTGACTACAACAGGGCTTCCCTGCCTACCTGAAATGGACATATAGCATGAATGAAAACTAAACCTTTTTTTTTTTTTTTTTTTTTGCGGTACGCGGGTCTCTCACTGCTGTGACCTCTCCCGTTGCGAAGCACAGGCTCCGGACACGCAGGCTCAGCGGCCATGGCTCACGGGCCCAGCCGCTCCGCGGCATGTGGGATCTTCCCGGACCGGGGCACGAACCCGCGTCCCCTGCATCGGCAGGCGGATTCTCAACCACTGCGCCACCAGGGAAGCCCCCAAACTAAACCTTTTTTGTTTTAAGGCAAAGAGACTGCGGAGTGTAATGTAGCCTTCCTGGCTGGCACACCTTCCCTGGAAAGTGGCCCATTGATGGAACTTCTGTCGTCAGCCTTTAAACATGTGATGATAACCTACTTGTATTTTCCATTGCGTCTTCAGCAGTCTGCTCAGTGCTTTATAAAATATCTTGCTGAACCCTAGCAAATTCCCTGTGAGGCTAGAACTGTGATTAGGTAGGGACTTGCCCTGTGTCTCTCTCTTCTTGTCTCTTTGTACCGTCACTTCCCTGGTAATCTGATTCATTCTTGTGATTTTAAATGTCATCTGTCATGTTTCACTGCATTTAAGACACTGTTGCTTGTAAGATGCATTGTTGTTTTATGTACCACCAAAAAGTAGTCTATGTTAGTGTTTATTTTCACTTAACATTTTTATTTCATACTGAACTGTTGTAGCCTGTTGACTGACTGATGGAAGTATAGTTGATTTACAATTTTGTGTTAGTTTCAGGTGTACAGCAAAGTGGTGTTCCTTTCCAGATTCTTTTCTGTTATAGGTTATTACAAGGTACTGAATATAGTTCCCAACGCTATACAGTAGGTCCTCGTTGTTTATCTGTTTGATATATAGTCGTGTGTATCTGTTAATCCCAAATTCCTAATTTATCCCTCCCCTCCCGTAACTCTAAATTTCTTTTCTATGTCTGTTTCTGTTTTGTGAATAAGTTCATTTGTATCATTTTTTAAGATTCCACATATAAGTGATATCATATGGTATTTGTCTTTCTCTGTCTGACTTCATTTAGTATGATAATCTCTAGGGCCATCTGTATTGCTGCACACGACATTATTTCATTCTTTTTTATGGCTGAGTAATATTCCATTGTGTGTGTGTGTGTGTGTGTGTATATGTGTATGTATATATGTATACACAGACATACACACGCACACATATATACCACATCTTCTTTATCCATTCATACGTTGATGGACACTTAGGTTGCTTCCATGTCTTGGCTATTGTAAACAGTGCTGCAATGAACATTGCGGTGTATGTATCTTTTCGAATTAGAATTTTCATCTTTTCTGGATATATACCCAGTAGTGAGATTGCTGTATGATACGGTAACTCTATTTTTAGTTTAATTTTTTTTTTTTTTTTGTGGTACGCAGTCCTCCCACTGCCGCGGCCTCTCCCGCCGTGGAGCACAGGCTCCGGACGCGCAGGCCCAGCGGCCATGGCCCATGGACCCAGCCGCTCTGCGGTACATGGGATCCTCCCAGACCGGGGCACGAACCCACGTCCCCCGCATCGGCAGGCGGACTCCCAACCACTGCGCCACCAGGGAAGCCCTATTTTTAGTTTTTTTAAGAAAGCTCCATACTGTTCTCCATAGTGACTGCACCAATTTACACTCCCACCAACAGTGTAGGAGGGTTCCCTTTTCTCCAAACCCTCTCCAACATTTAGTATTTGTAGACTTTTAAAAAAATATATTTATTGATTTATTTATTTGGCTGCATTGGGTCTTAGTTATGGTACATGGGATCTTTGTTGTAGCATGCGGGATCTTTCATTGTGGTGCATGGGCTCTTCGTTACGGTGGGTGTGCTTCTCTGTAGTTGTGGTGCGTGGGCTCAGTAGTTGCGATGTGCGGGCTCTCTAGTTACAGTGCACAGGCTCTAGAGCGCTTGGGCTTAGTTGCCCTGCAGCATGTGAGATCTTGGTTCCCCAACTGGGGATCAAACCTGCATTCCCTGCATTGGAAGGCAGATTCTTAATCTGGACCACCAGGGACCACCAGGGAAGTCCCTTGTATACTTTTTTTTTTTTTTGCGGTACGCGGGCCTCTCACTGTTGTGGCCTCTCCCGTCGCGGAGCACAGGCTCTGGACGCGCAGGCCCAGCGGCCATGGCTCACGGGCCCAGCAGCTCCACGGCACGTGGGATCCTCCCAGACCGGAGCACGAACCCGCGTCCCCTGCATCGGCAGGCGGACTCCCAACGACTGCGCCACTAGGGAAGCCCCCTTGTAGACTTTTTGATGATGGCCATTCTAACTGGTGTGAGGTGATACTTCACTGTAGTTTTGATTTGTATTTCTCTACTAACTAGCAATGTTGAGCATCTTTTCATGTGCCTGTTGGCCATCTGTATGTGTTCTTTGGAGAAATGTCTGTTTAGGTCTTCTACCCATTTTTTGGTTGGGTTTTTTTTTTTTTAATATTGAGCTGTATGAACTGTTTGTATACTTTGGAAATTAAGCCCTTGTCAGTCACATCATTTGCAGATATTTTATCCCAGACATAGCCTTTTTAGGCTTATTTGCTTTATCAATATCAAATTTATGCTTGGCATCTCTACATGTCTTTCTGCATCTATAATAACTTGTTTCAGTATGGAGTCATGTTATAATCTTAGTGGCAGTTAATCTCAACATATGCAATACCAACAATGCACATAACTTAGTTGACTGACAGCAGTGTGAATAGCCTTGACCAAATTGTACATCCTCAGGCAATGGTAACTATATCATGCCCACCACGTGGGCAACAGCAATTTTAAGATGTCATCAATCGTAAGATTGCATTCTGTTGTTATAATGTGCATGTGTGTGTGGTGAGGGGTGGTCTCTTAGAATGAGTGAAAAACATGTTATTTCTCAACTTCCAAATTTGTATCTCCAGCCCAGACATCTTATTTAATTCTAGATGTGAATACCCAGCTCCTATTTAATGTGTTTACTCTGGTTCTTTAATAGGCATGTCAGGATGTTTAAAATAAAATTTCTAATTCCACATGTGCCTTTTTCTCCTATCCCCAGTGTTCCCTCTGCAGTCTTTTTGATTTGGGGCTCTTATATTCTTTGACTTAGGTTAAAAACTGCAGAGTCAAAGATGATTGCTTTCCATCATACCCCACATTCAATTCATCAGCAAATCCTGTTGACTCCACCTTTATACTATATCCAGAATCTGACGCATTTTACCACCTCTGCCAGTATAAATTTGGTAAAAAGCACCATCATCTTTCCTTTGGCAGTCATCTCCCATCTGGTTTCTTGGCATCGACTCTTGCTCCCACTGTGGTCCATTTTCAATGTAGCAGCCATTTAAAAAATCTAAGTGATCATGTTACTTTCTTTTTAAAAAACTAATCTCTATAGATATATAGTTCACATACTATATTAATCACCCATTTAATGTGTAATTCAGTGGCTTTTCATATGTTTACAGACTTGTGCAAAAACCCTCACCAAAATCAACTTTAGGATATTTTCATCACTCCAAAGAAGAAACCCACACCTTTTAGCTCTCATCCCTCAATCCCTTTATTCTCCCCAGTCTTAGGCAACCAGTAGTCTAGTTTCTGCCTCTGTGGATTTCCCTATTCTGGACATTTTATGTAAATGGAAATACACAATTTGTGGTCCTTTGTAACTGGCTTCTTTCATTTAGTATTTAAGGTTTGTTCATGTTGTAGTGTATATATTTCTTGCCAAATATATACATTGAATGGATATACACCACATTTTATTTATTATCAGTTGATTAATGTTTGGGTTGTTTCCCCTTTTTGGTTATTATGCATAATGCTGCTATGAACATTCACATACTAGTTTTTGTATGTGTTGTTGTATGTCACTGTTCCTCTAATACAATGTATTATCTATTGTGTCTCAAGCCACCCCAAAGCTTAGTACTTAAAACAATCACTATGCGTCTATGAGCAGTCTTACTTTGGCTAGACTATGCTTTTATGACCAGCTGGTGGTTCTAGGTAGGCTGGCTGGTCTAGGATGGCCTTGAAGGGCACTTGGTTCTATCAGGCTAGCCCACGCATGTTCTCATAGCAAGGCAGGGGTGTAAGAGCAAGTTCAGTTGTGCAGGAGGGCAAGAAGAAGTATATATTTGCATTTTAAGCCTCTGCTTGGATCATGTTTGCTAATAACCTTTTGCCCAAAGTGAGTCACTTGGAGAAGCCAAGGGTCAGAGTGGGAAGGGGACTACAAAGTTATGACTCAGAAGGTATGTCTACAGGGAAACCATTAATTGGGGTCTTGAATGCAGTCAGCCTGTCTATCACACACAGCAGTTTTGCTCCTACCTTAATACCTTTGCCTTTGTTTCCCCTCTGGTCTCCTTTTTATATAGCTGCATGGTGAGCTTGCTCCCTCACTTTTTCAGGTCTCTGTTCATACATCATCTTATCACTGACACGTTCAAGTCTGACCACTCTCCAAAATTCATAGCCACCTACCTCTCTCCTGTTTCCTGGCTCTATTTTTCTTTGTAACTTTTTATCACCATCTGATATATTATGTATTCTCTTTGTTTAGTGCTTGTCTTCCCTCAACTAGAATGTATGCTCTGTGAGGTCAGGGACTTTGTTTAATTGCACTGTATTCATTGCCTAGAACCCTGCCATATAGTAGGCAATTATTAAATATTTGTTGAATGAAGGAATGAATCTACATGGAACCACTTTTACTTAAATTCTAATTTTCTCAAAAGTTCTCACCTGCCTTATGTTGGAGAATGTGTAAACGGTCAGCTGTTCTTGGTTAGAATATCTAATGATGGAATATTTCTTCTGCTTCTTATAAACACATAGACTGTGCAGTATATGAGTAGTTTTGCCACTTATTAGCTGTCTGTCCTGGGCCAGTTTTTTTTTTTCATCTCTGTTTTCTCATCTGTAAATTAAGGATAACAATAGTTTCAATCTCATTGAGGCGTTGGGAGGAGTTGAACAATGTAATATATATAAAGTGTGTAAACAGTGCCTTGTTCACCAGTTACTGCATAATATTCCTGTCACCCACTTGTTATGTACATGGCACAGGGAAAATGGAACGGGAAGCTGGAGAGATCTTACACTGATGGAGAATTTGTGAGGTCTTTGAAAACTGGCAGTATATTTTTTTGGAAGTGGAAAGCACAGCAGAAAAAATAGCCGGGTGATATTTTTCCAGTGTGTGTATGGTTACATTGTATTCTTAAAACATTCACATACCACTAAGTGCTCTTCACAGAATATTATGTTTGTTCCAGGGTTTACAAAAAAAATGCCTAAAACTAGTGAGCATTCGTTTTAACTCTTGTCTCACTTGGGAGTCTTCTAGGTACCATTCTAGATATATCGGAGACAGGGTAGTTCATTACTAACACTGGATGCCTTGGGGCATGAGAACTTAATTCTCTCATGGAACCCCAGCTGAAAAAGAAAGAAAATATCTTGACTAAGGTGGCTCCTACTTCTCTGACCTCAGTTGAACCCTCTTGAATGTGATTTAATCAGTCTGCTCTGAGCTTACCCAGAATATAGAGTTTTTATATTTTCGTGCAGCCAGCACCTATAAAATACCTGCTTCTTGCCAGTATACTTAAGTGCTAGGAATAAAACAGTGATCAGTGTGTTACAGATCTCAACTTTACTGAACTTCCAGCCCTAATAGGCCATTATGGCCCCAGTTATTTACTTGTGACAGTGTTTTTCCACAAATCTTTGTGACAGTGATTTTAGAATTGTAGGATGTGGTGCTCAAAAGTGTTTCCCATGGTTCTGGAAAACAGAGAGTGACTTGGGATAGGAGGATACAATGGAAGAAAATTATGACCCGGGGGTTGTACCAAAATTAATAGCAGGAAACATGATAAGTTCTTAAGATGTGTAAAAATATTTGTAACTGAAAGTCCTGAATCTGTACTGCATCTGTTTCACATGATATAAATCTGCATTTTCATCCAATTTTATTCCTACTCCAAATACAGTTCTGTTTAATTCAGTTATATGTATGTGACAAAAATTTGATCTGTTTACTGAAGACCCTTTTGAATAGTAGTGGTGAGTAGTTGAATTTTTTTAAGTTAAGTAAATTTAGTGGACAATTTTATGGACAGTTTAAAATGGTTCATTTATGGTGCTGTTTTCTTTTGTGTTTTGTCAGGATCCTTGAAATGTTAGGATTTACTTGCTCTTAACCAACCAAAAGAAATATTTTGATCCTCTTATTCCATTTCAGATAATTTTAGATTAATTTCCAAATTTAACTCAAAGTCAGGATATATTCTGTTATTGATTTCTTGAGTACCACTTTCCTATTTTTATTTATTACTGTCTACTGGCCAAAGTAATTGAACAACGATCAACAAACTCTTAAATCCTCAGCCTCTTTCTTAACCTGAAAGGTTCCAGACACTTGTCTGGCCCTTGATTATAGCTGTTCTTCAGCCTTCTCAAGTAAAACTGTTTCTTCACAACTCACAGGCTTCAGGACTAAGATATTAGTAAGGAATGACTATAAGAATTAATAATATCCTTGGGGAGAGGGTGGAGGAATTGGGAGATTGGGATTGACACATATACACTATTGATACTATGTATAAAATAGATAAGTAATGAGAACTTATTGTATAGCACAGGAAACTCTGCATAATGCACTGTGGTGACCTAAATGGGAAGGAAATCCAAAAAAGGGGATGTATGTATATGTATAGCTGATTCATTTTGCTGTACAGTAGAAACTAACACAACAACGTAAAGCAACTATAGCCCAATAAAAATTAATTTAAAAAAAAGAATAATATCCTTGACTCTCTAGTCCGCCTCCCCTTTTATGGGCGGAATAAATATTGATACCAGCTGCCCAGCGTCTCTCTGCCTGCACTCAGGCAGTTGAATGTACTGCTCTAAATTTATGCCATGAACCAACAACAGTGTCTGGCAGTGCTGCTCCTTCTTCACTTTCCCTATTAAGACTGCATTTTCACTCATTGCAAACCTCTCACAGCCCCCATTCTCATATGTGGACTTCACCTCAAACTTTATTGAGAAATTGGATGCGGCTGTCATCATCTTTGCATCACCATATCTGCAGACCTATCTGCATTGGTCTTCATGTTCTCAGTCTTCCTTTCTCTTGTTATCAGAGACCTTCCATGACAGTCTAATTCCTCTTCTTGTGACTCAGGTTCCATCTCTTCTTACTGTCTCTAGGGCTTCCTTCCTGCAGTTAGCTTCTCTTTTCCACATCATGAATTTCTCTCTATTGGATTTTCCCTTCAGCCTACAAACATACTCTGTTATCTGCCAGCCCTGATACATATGCAAATATATGTAAATATGATGATCAAAGATGTACAGTTATATAGATTTCATCCTTCCTAGTGTCTTCTATCCACTATTTCTTGTTCCCATGCTTATCCAGTAAATTATCTTCATTGAATAGTTTTTCTTCTACCTCAGTGTCTGTTTCTTCTCAACCATTTTTGTGGACTCTGTTCTTTACCAATCCTCTAAATATTGGTGGGCTCTAAGGTTGAGTCTTCTTTGCCTACACTCTCTTGGAAATTTGCTTATTAAAGTACTATGACACCCAAATGTATCTCTTGCCTCATATCTCTTCCTGAGTACTAAAATGCATAGCTAGCTTGCCTCCTTGATCATTTAATTATCCTCTCTTGTGGGTGATATAATACTTGATTTCTTCTCCTCGAGATTCCCCACTTCAGTAAATGGCATCACCGTCCACCCTGTTACTTAGTCAAAATCTTGGGGTGAGCCTTGATTCTTATTTCTCTCTCTCACCTTTCTCCCATGTCTAATTTATTAGTGAGTTTCATTTTCCTACCTCTAAAATATATACCAGATTCACCAGTTTTTCTCCATCTCCACTGCTTCCACTTTAGTCCAAGCAATCGTCTCTTGCTTAGCCTACAACTGTAGTCTCACTGGCCTTCTCTGCATCCACTCTTGCCCTTCCTATAATCTCTTCTCCACTAAAGTGATATTTGAGGCACTATAATATATACTGTTTTGGATTTACATTGTCTAGAATTAAATTCTGACTTCATTGTTTACCAGCTTTGTGGCTTTGAGCAAAATACTTAACACCTCTGTGCCACAATATTCTCATCTATAAAATGGGATGAGGGCTTCCCTGGTGGCGCAGTGGTTGAGAGTCCGCCTGCCGATGCAGGGGACACGGGTTCGTGCCCCTATCCCGGAAGATCCCACATGCCGCGGAAGATCCCACATGCCGCGGAGCGGCTGGGCCCGCGAGCCATGGCCGCGGAGCCTGTGTGTCCGGAGCCTGTGCTCCGCAACGGGAGAGGCCACAGCAGTGAGAGGCCCGCGTACAGCCAAAAAAAAAAAAAAAAAAAAATGGGATGATAATTGTCAATAATAATAAAATATCAATCAGGTTATGTCTCACACACACACACACACACACACACACACCCTTCCACTTTTGAAACTTTGAATTCTCGTATCTTAGAATAAAATCAAAGCTACTTACCATGGCTTTCAGGATGCTTCATAACCTGGCCCTTTGCCTAATTGTTCTGACCACTTTTTGTTATCATTCTTGCTATCTTTAACTCTCTACTTTGAAACATGACTTTTTATGGAATATCTTTTTTTTGGTTGGGGAGTAACTTAGGTTTTTGTTTTGTGTTTGTTTTGTTGTATGTAAAGATAGTGCCAAATTTTTAAAAATCAGTTGATGTTTTTTCACCTGGTGAATCATTTATCTTTATAAATAGACCTACTGTGTTTTCTAGTTTTGTGGGAGACTGGTAAATTCCTAGCTAAGTCAAAAGATAGGAGTGTTTTCAGAACTATGAGTCCTGTTGAGGTAAATTTTTGAGACCTTACGTGACCAAAAAGTTTCATTACCCTCATGCTTGATTGGTAGTTTCCTGGAGGGTAAAATTCTAGGTTCAAATCATTTTTATTCAGGGCAATGAAAACATTACTCCATTGTCTTTTCTGTTCAAAGCTTTATTGAGATATAATTCACATATCATAGAATGCACCCATTTAAAGAGTACACTTCAGTATTTTTTAATATATTCCCAGAGTTGTGCAGTCCTTATCACAATCCATTGTAGAACATTTTTATCACCCCAAAGAGAATCCCCCAGATAGAATTCATTCCCCATTCCCACTAACCCCCCAGCCTTAGGCAATAAGTTAATCCATTTTCTGTTTCCATTCTCTTTTCATGTTGCTGATGAAAAGTCTGATATCAATTCTAGTTATTCATTAGGAAACATTTAGGGTTTTCTTCTCAGCTTTGAGTTTCTGAAGTTTATTCATGGAAACTAGGATTTATTCAGACATGAGTCTTTTTTACTCATCTATCTTAGCCCTCACTGAGCGTTTTCAGTCAGAATACTGATGTTTTTCCTTAGGTCAAAATATTTTAAAATTTTTATTTCTTCTATTTTCATCATTTAGAGTTTTTATTAAATGAATTTTGAACTTCCCGGATATGTTCTTAATATCCCAACTATTTACTTGTGTTATGCACCTCTGTTTTTTCCTTTGTTTTGCTTTGCTTTACTTTCTGGGAAGTTTCTTTAATTTTATATTGCAAATCACTGCCATGGTCTTTACCAATGCTCATTCTGTTATTTACCCCTTCTAAATTTTTTCCCCAATAATAATATTTCCATTTTCTCTTTACCCAGTCATTCTGTTTGTTCATCGTGATCTTTCTCTTTCTTCCTGTTGGATTTTCAGTGTCTTTTTTTTTAATTGAGATATAATTGACATATAACATTATATTAGTTTCAGATATACAACATGATGATTTGATATTTGTGTATATTGAGAAATGATCACCACAATAAGTTAGTTAACATCCATTTTCACACAAAGAATTTTTTTTACCCCTTAGGATGAGAACTTTTAAGATCTACTCTCTTAGCAACTTTCAAATGTACAGTACAGTATTATTAACTATAGTCACTATGCTGTACATGTCTTGTGAATCTTGACTGTCTATTCATACTTACGAATAAAAGACTGAGTTAATTACAGTAGAGAACTTTGTAGTTATACAGATCTAGACTTCTTTTCTAAATGGGAAGTCTGATCGTGGATTTTCCATAAGTCTTTTGTGTTCATTGGTTGGTTTCTTTTAGGGCACAGGGATTGGAGTAGGCAGGTTTAGGGCTGCCCCAGTTACAAAAGTAAGGACAAGTTTAGTGTGGAAGGAGCTAACCAACTCACCAAGTCAATTTATTTATTTCCTTCCTTCTTTCCTTCCTTCCTTCCTTCCCTTTTCAAGCATATAGAAAATTGTAGAGAATAATATGACCATCCATTGTATCCATTACCCAACTGTGTTGAATCATGTCTTTTTTCATATTTCCTTCAGATTTTTTAAATATATAAGAAAATTATAGAAACAATCATCAAAGAGATCATATAGAGATAATCGAAGATTACCTTTGAATCTATTCCCTGCCCTCTCTCTTTTCAGAGGTAACCATTATCCTGAATTTAGTGTTTATCATACCCATGCATGTTTCTATATTTTTGCTGTGGGTATATATCGATAAACAATGTCGGTTCCATGTTTAAAGCTGTACATACCCTGGAATTTGCTTTTTTCACTCAGTATTGTGTTTTTGAGATGTGTTCTTGTTGATATATTTAGCTTTAGTTCATTTTGACTTCTATCTAGTGTTCCATTTCACAAATATATTGGAGTTTGCTCTTTTTTCTCTTAGGGAATATTTGACTTGGTTCTAATATCTTGCTACTATAAACATTATTGCAATGAATATGTCTTGTGCCTCTGTTAATATATAATAGCTAGATGATAACTTAATGCCCATGTTCAACTTTACTAGATATTGCCAGTTTATTCTCAGACATTTACATTATACCCACCTGTAGAATAGAAGAGCATCTATTGCTGTACATGGTTGGTGCTGAATTTTTTGCCAGTCCCATGGGTGTGAAATGGTTTCTCATTTTAATTTTCATTTCTTTGATTACTAATGAGGTTGTTTATTTTATCATGTGTTTATTGGATATTCTGAATTCTCTCTAGTGAACTCTTATTCATAAACCCTTTGCTCTGTTTTCTTTTGGATTATTTGACCTTTTCGAAAGAGATAACCAGTTACCCCAGCATTATTTATTATACAGTTTTGTTCCCCACTAAGTTATAATGCCAACACAAACCATATGCCATGTATATAAATACCTGTGCCTACTCAGCCATAAAAAAGAATGAAATAATGCCATTTGCAGCAACATGGCTGGACCTAGAGATTATCGTACTAAGTGAAGTAAGTCAGACAAAGACAAATATCATATGATATCACTTATATGTGGAATCTAAAAAAAAAAGATACAAATGAACTTATTTACAAAACAGAAATAGACTCACAGACATAGAAAACAAACTTAGAGTTACCGGAGGGGAGGGATAAATTAGGAATTTCAGATTAACAGATAAATACTGCAGGGACTTCCCTGGTGGCGCAGTGGTTGGGAGTCCGCCTGTCGATGCAGGGGACGTGGGTTCGTGCCCCGGTCTGGGAGGATCCCGCGTGCCGCGGAGTGGCTGGGCCCGTGAGCCATGGCCGCTGAGCCTGTGCGTCCGGAGCCTGTTCTCTGCGACGGGAGAGGCCACGGCAGCGGGAGGCCCACGTACCGCAAAAAAAACCCAAAAAACCCAAAAAACAGATAATTACTGCTATATATAAAATAGGTAAACAACAAGGACTTAATGTATAGCACAGGGTACTATATTCAATATCTATAATGGAAAAGAATCTGAAAAAGAATGTGTGTGTGTGTGTGTATAAAACTGAATCACTTTGCTATATACCTGACAGTGTAAATCAACGATACTTCAATTAAAAAAAAATCCATGTTAAAAAAAAAATCCCTGTGCTTCTGAGTCCTTTATTCAGTCCATTTACTCTGTTTTTCTATTCCTACCATACTATTGCTTTATAAATCTTGCTGTCTGGTAACACCTTTCTTACTTTCCTTATTATTAAAAGGCTATCATTTTACAGTGCTTCCATAAGAATTTTAGAGTTTGTCACATTCCATGGGAAAAAAATCTCTCTTGGGAATTTATTGTACTGCACTGAATTAATTTGGGGACAATTGAGATTGTTATGGCATTGAGTCCTCACACACACACACACAAACACACACACACACAATTTACATATTTGTCAAATGAAGAGGGGGCACACACACACATATCATATAGTGTAAATGTGAAATAAAGTCTGGTGGAGAAGAGTAAGTACCAGAATACACACAATCCCCTGAGCTCTTTTATTTCCACATATTTGTGTTCTTAGGGTAGACATAACTAGAATTAATTTACCATGGAAAGAGCTCCTAGGTAATAATTGGAGCTTTGATGTTGATGAAATGGCCTTATTAGAAAAGGATCCTGAGCTCTGTAGCTGTCCTCAGCCTCTTCTTGCATTGAGTAAACTCAGGCTGTTGAGTCAGCTTCTTGATAGGCTATAAGAGGGGAGGCAATTAGCCTCCAGAGTCATCTGAGTTTGTCTCTTATCAATATTCTTTTATGCACTTGTATATTATTTTGTTGTTTACGCCACAAAGATCTTGCAGTCTTTTGTTAGATTTATTCCTGAATTCTTTACAGTTTTTGTTGCTGTTGTGAACAGCATCTTTTTTTAATTGCCTCTGGCTGATGCATTGGAACACTATGTAATATTTGTATCCTTGATCTTACATCCGCCAGTCCCAGTCTTGCTGAACTCTTACATTAGTCTTTATAATTAATAGTTATTAGCCCTAACCGTTTATAGAGTCTCTTGGGTTTTTCTATAGATAGCATGTTTTCTACAAATAAATTTTTATCTCTACCAGTCCAATTCTGAAGTCTCTTTTTGTATCGTATCTCCATGCCAATAACTGTGATGTCTTGTATGTCACAGCAGTGATAACAGGCACCCTTATCTTATTCCTCATCTTTCACTTTGGTGTTTTGCTGCAGGTTATTCTCAAATGAGAATAACTATGACTTTTCCCAAAAAGGCAGGATAAATGCCTAATTCTTTTCCATTACTATTTACTTTTCTAAAGATGTCACAGTTACCTAAAGTCTCCCATCAAACACTATTTTTATGGGCTAGTGAATTTTTGTTTTTTTCAAGGTATGCAGTCTAGTATCGTTAACTGTCGTCTTTACTCTCTTTGCTGAAAACCTCCCCAATTTGACCAGTAGGAGTCCCTTCAGGCTATAGCTCCTGTGTTGTTTCCACATCCGTCCAACACAGTGAGATGTTCCGGAACGCCTCTTCTTGAGTAATAGATGGACCTTAAAATGCTTTCGTGCTGGCCATTCCTCCCATTAGTTGTAGTCATGGTTTTAGTTGTTATTTTATATAGTCTATGCTTATTTATATATACTGTCATGTTTAGAGTTTCTAGGTTCCCCATTTGTATCCGTTTGCTATGGCTGCAATAGCAAATTGCCACAAACTTGGTGGGTCACAACAGTACAAATTTATTCTCTTAGCAAGTCCAAAAGAGGTTTCACTAGGCCAAAACTAAGGTGTCAGAAAGGCTGTGCTCTCTCTAGAGCAATTTCCTTGCCTTTTCCAGCTTCTAGCGTTGCATTCCTTGACCCATGGCCCCTTCTTCCAACTTCAAGGCCAGCAGTGTAGCATCTTCACATCTCTCTGGTAGGTCTCCTATTGCCTAATGCTCTGTAGTAAAATCTCCCTCCAGTTCCATTTTATAGGGACGTGATTACACTTAGGGCCCACCCAGATAATCCAGGAAAATCTCCCTAACTCAAGATACTTAATTACATTTGCACAGTTCTTTTTGTCATATAAGGTACCATTTATAGGTTCTGGGTTTCAGGATGTATACATCTTGGGGGATGTTAATTAGCCTGCCATACTGTTCTTTTATAGTATTCTGGGTTCAGTTTCCTTCTTCTAGGTTGTTAGCTATTTTCTTTTAGCACCTTGAAGTCAATTCATTATCCTCTGGATTCTTTTACTGTTCTTAGGAGTATGACATCAGTCTAATTTATCTTTCTTTTCTTTCTGGTTGACTTTAAGAACTTTTATGCATTTTCACTTCAACCTGGATGGTTGTGGATTTAGTTTTATCTGTCATGGCCAAGACTCATTTTGCTACTTTTTTTTTTTGCGGTACGTGGGCCTCTCACTGCTGTGGCCTCTCCCGTTGCGGAGCACAGGCTCCGGACGCACAGGCCCAGCGGCCAGGGCCCACGGGCCCAGCTGCTCCGCGGCACGTGGGATCCTCCCGGACTGGGGCACGAACCCGTGTCCCCTGCATCGGCAGGCGGACTCCCAACCACTGCGCCACTAGGGAAGCCCATTTTGCTACTCTTGAGTATTTTTTATTTCCAACTGTTTTGGAAAATTACAGCCATCTTCTTTTCAAATATCTCTCCCATTTTCTGTTTACCTCTGCATTTACTAATTCTGTTCTTTATGTCTTTCATGTTTTCCTTTCATTTTTCTCTGCCTTTTGGCTAATTTTCTCTGAATCATCTTCTAGTTCTTTAATTCTCTTTTCAACTCTATTTACTTATACTGAGATTTTTTTTAATGACTATATGATTCAAAATTCAGTCTTTGTAGTTTCTTCATGCTTCCTTTTTATATGTATGTGTTGTCTTTAAGCTTTGAGATCTTCCAGACTTATTTCAGTAGGAACTTGCAGTTTATTAGCTTTGATTTTTTTTGGTCAAGCTTGATTATATCTGTATTATTTTAGAGGAATTACTCAGAGTTTTTTCCGGTGAATGACAGGTGTGCTAGTTTTCTTGCTTTCAGTACCATGATTCTTTTAACAATTTTCTTGGAATTTTAGGACAAAGTCTCTTCTTTATTATTATTTATTATTTATTATCTTTGGTAATAATCATTTGTTTTTTGGCATCAATTAGACTAGTCCTGTAATTTTCTCCTTTGACCTAAAGTATTATGTTACTGGATTCCTAATGAATGACTATCCCCACATTAAAAAATACATATATAGTACTGAATTATGTTTAAGAGTTTGTCTTTCCTCACAGGTTGGATTATTTTGTGGCTTTATTTTTTTGTCTTATCTTTGTCAAGGTTTGACATCTAGATTTTGCTAGCTTCATAAAATGAATTTGGAAGATTTTCTTTTTTACATATATTATCACCTATTAATAACTGATAGTATATTTCCTTAAAGTTTTGATAGAAACCAATAATTTGGATCTGATACCTTCTTATTGGGAGGAGGGGAGTCAGTGGCTGTAGTTTTTTCTGCCTTTGCTACCCTTCAATTCCTCCCATGGCAGTTTGTCTGCATTATATTTTAACTTGGCTTTTAAAAAAAATTTTCAGTCCTTTTTTGGAGAGTGAATTTTGCCATTTTTAAAGTTCCTAGAAATGATAAGTTGTTTACTAGTATTGCCTGGTTTTAATTGCTGTGTTCTACTGAAGAGATCAAAAAAGGATAGGAAATCTTCTAGTACCTTTCTTGAAGTTTTTTGTTTTTAATTCTTTCATTTCCCTTTTAGAATTGTTGTAACAGTTTTTCTTGTTTTTCCAAGAAGACATGTTAAGGCCAAAGCTCTATGTCTACTGTTAACTTTACAGTATCTTATTCTACTTTTTAATATATCGTCAAAGTATAAATATCATCAAAGTTTTTTTTCTTACTCTTTGGGGAAAATCTGAAAGAATTTCCTGTCCCAGACTCATCTTTTCTAATTACAACTAGGGTTCATAGTGATTTTTCTTCATTCTTCGGATATAAAGTTGCTTTTGTTTGGAAGTTAAGAAACCTGCCTTTCAGGCATTTGTGGTCAGGCCCTGCATTTTCTACCTCCAGCAAAAAATTTAATTCTAATCAGTTCTAATCAGCTCAGTCTCCTCATTTCCCCCATGCTCTTTGCCCTCTCTAATTTTTTTTCTTTTCCCTTTCTCCCATTCTTTGGGGGAATGGTTCTTTACCCTAACTGCACATGAGTTTTATCTGTGGAGCTTTAAAAAAAAAAAAAAAAAAAAGGAATGTACTTAATTTCCTGGACTGGAAAGAGTCGCTGAACTAGGATTAATATTTCTCTCTTATCCTATTCTGAAGACAGCTTAAATCTTAGCCTCCAGTACTAATTGAATACATATTATGACAAAGACACACCAAGATAAGTGATGGGGGAATAAAAGATGAATAAAACATGTTTCTGATCTCAAAGTAGCTAGTAGACATGAAAAACATAAGCAATTTTAGGATATCAAATTTTGACTATAAAGCAGTTCTGCCTGGGTGGTCAATGAACTCATCATAGAGGGAGTTTGTCATTTTCTGAGATGAAGAGACTTTAAGAAAAACAAGTTTTGAAGGGGCTCTGGGGGACAGATCAAAAGTTGACTTTTGAACATGTTAAGTTTGAGATGCTTATTAGTTACCTTAGTAGAGATATTCAGTAAGCAGTTGGACAAAAAGTCTGGAGTTGAGAGGATAGAGTTGGGTTTAAAAATTGGGTTTCATCATTTCATATTTGGCATATAAAGCCACAAGATTAGGTGAGATCACTTGGGGAGTAAGTGTAGCTAGAGAAAAGAAGATATCTAATACTTGTTGGGGATATGAGAAATTAGCAAAGGAGTCATAAAGGAAAATATTGTAATATCTGACTGTAGAAGAAATTAGAAATTTCTGTCATTTCTTCTCAAACTTTAATAAGGATCACTTTGTTGAAGTTCGGTAGGTCTGAAATGGGGCCTGAGATTCTGCTACTCCAACAAACTTCCAGAAGATTATGCTGCTGGTAGTCTATGGACCGTGCTCTGAGTAGCAAGACTTTCTGTGACTACAGAGACATAAAGTAAAAAGAAGGAAAGACTGCAACGTTTGTAGGAGAATAAGGATTAATACCCAGAATATCCAGAATAAAGGGTATCTATAAATGAACAAGAAAAAAATAGATGGGGAGAAAGAATACAGATAGGGAATTTTCCATAAGGAAATTAAAATGGTCAATAAACATGAAAAATGCTCAACTTTCTAGGAAATACAAATTGAAACAACAAGATCATCTTTCCCCTTAAGATCAGGAAAAGTTTAAAAGTTTGAAAATATCCAGTGTTGGTGGGATTGTGGGGAAAAGGGTGGACTGATACCCCAGGAGGGTATCTTGGTACCTTCTTCCTTTTGGAAGACCATTTGGCATATTAACTTTTTAAATGTGCATATCCTTCAATCCAGGAATCCTTTGCCTTAGTATCTAAAAGGAAAACTTGTACCTTTGCCCAGAAGGGCATTTCAGAGCTATTCACTGAATTGTTTGAAGTTGAGAAAAATGAAATAATCTAAATGTCCTCTAGTAAGGAATTATTAAATAAACGAAGGGTCCTGAAACCCTTTGCTCACTTATTCTCCCTTGTACATTTTAAAATTGTCTCACATTTTTGGGACTTCCCTGGTGGCTCAGTGGTTAAGAATCCGCCTGCCAATGCAGGGGACCTGGGTTCGAGCCCTAGTCCGGGAAGATCCCACATACTGTGGAGCAACTAAGCCGGTGCACCACAACTACTGAGCCTGTGCTCTAGAGCCCACAAGCCACAACTACTGAGTCCACGTGCCACAACTACTGAAGCTCACACACCAGAGCCTGTGCTCTGCAACAAGAGAAGCCACCGCAATGAGAAGTCTGTGCACCGCAATGAAGAATAGGCCCCTCTCACCACTAGAGAAAGCCTGTGCGCAGCAACAAAGACCCAATGCAGCCAAAAAATAAATAAATGAATAAAAATTTTTTAGAAAATTGTCTCATGTTTTTTCATTATAACTTTAATAGTTTAAAAGACCATGATTTCTAGTATATGTTAAGTACATTTTGGTTACATCTTAAAATTGCAGATTCAAATCATTCAGTTTATAGAGAGTATCACATACCGTATGATAATTTGCAAAGCAGATTCTCACACCACTCAGATAAATTGAACTCATTTTTCATTAAGGAAAAAAAATCTGACTTCTTATTTATCTTAAAATAAACATGTAATATGTGCCTGTATTATGACTTCTGAATTCTAGACTTTGAATTCTCAGCTGGCTGAGACTTCTGAATTCTCAGCTGGCTGGCTGGTTAAATGGATGAGGCTTGGAGCCTTCCCAAGAATGTGTTTCATTAATAAAATAAGGTCTTGCTCTTAATTTCCCCCCCCTTTTTTTCAAGGGATTTTCCTTCTTTTGTTTGTTAGGTGCTTTGAAGTTTATACAGCTCAGAACAGTGCACCTTAGTAGGATTTGAGATGGATAAGAACTTTGCCTTTCTTTTACAAAGTGGAGAATTACAAAGTGGTAATTTTAAAAGCAGAGGAAGAAAGGAGAACTAGTTCTAAAGCAGATCAATTAGGAGGAGTACAGATAGACATTGAGGATCTGGAAATTGATTCTCCTAAAATCATCCATGTCGACCTAACCTTAGGTTACTGTTGAAGTTTGAAGACCGTTGAAATAAGCAGTGCCATAACAATATTTTGAAATGAATGTTATCTATCTATACTTAATTCAGCCATTTAAAAGGATGCTTATACAACCCTTTAAACGGAGTAAAATACATGTGTATTGACATGGAAAGAATTCTGAGGCATGTTGTTTGGTGAAAAAAGCAAGTGTTAAAAATATTTTAATATGTAATATTTATATTATATATAGTTGTATATTTTATATATGTATATATTTATGTTTTTCTTAGAAGATGTTGGGGGTAGGAGTTTATTAATTTATTTATTTTTGCTGTGTTGGGTCTTCATTTCTGTGCAAGGGCTTTCTCTAGTTGTGGCAAGCGGGGGCCACTCTTCATCGCGGTGCGCAGGCCTCTCACTATAGCGGCCTCTCTTGTTGCGGAGCACAGGCTCCACACGCGCAGGCTCAGTAGTTGTGGCTCACGGGCCCAGTCTCTCTGTGGCATGTGGGACCTTCCCAGACCAGGGCTCGAACCCGTGTCCCCTGCATCGGCAGGCAGATTCTCAACCACTGCGCCACCAGGGAAGCCCTATATTTATGTTTTTTACTTGAGTGAGAAGGAGACATGGAAGAATGTATATCAAACTGTAAACAGCACTTACCTTTTTGGCAGGGGGCCCAGCAATGTGGGGAAAGTGAAAAGAGATTTTCATTGCTTGTTCCTGAATACTCATGTATTACTTAAATCTTTTATAGTTGAGAATATATTGTGTTACTAGTGTAGGAGAAAATTTAAAGAAGTTTAATAATAAAAGGGAAAAACCACTATACTAGATGATCTCTAAGGTCTCTAAGCTTTAAATTTCAAGGAACACTGACAGTTACTGCAATATTTTAATAGAAATGTTAAAATATTTCTAATTCATATTCTAAATGATTTGTATTCAAATTCTTTCAAAATATTTTTTAGGTGTGGAATATCAAACAAATGATTAAATTGACACAGGAGCATATAGAGGCCCTACTGGACAAATTTGGTGGGGAGCATAATCCACCATCAATATATCTGGAGGTAAGCTTTTGAGTATCATATATGTAGTAATTTTGAAAAGGAGAAAATGAACTTATAGAAAAGCATTTGTGCTGGTAATATTGGTTATTTTAGGGAGTGGGATTAGAAGTAGATATGGGAAGAGAGAATTAGCTTTGTCTTTATTGTACTTTTTCATCTTGTTTCACTTGTTACAATAAATATGTAGTATTTTCTAATTTGGAAAATATCAAAACTAAAGGAGAAGTTGTATATAAGCTTCAAAATATCACCCTGGTTTAAAAAAAAAAAAAACAGTGAAAAAAAGAGAGAGAGAAAACAGTCTTTTCTGGAGGTCAGCAAACTAGTTACCATATTAGAAAATGGGGAGAATTTTGTGAAATATCTTTTTCCCAGAACAAATCCCCACAAAATAGGTTTTTGCTTCCTTATGGATAAAGTCTACAGTATTTAAATAGCTCAAAATTGCTTAGCCTTACTGTTTGATAGTGCCTTCAGGCTTTTGTATCCAGCCTTTAACATAATGGTAAATTTATTGACGAGTCATTGTTCTTACTCCTATGAGGTAGTAGTTACTGTCATAATCACAGGTAGGCTTTCTTGGCATTAGTTTCCTATGTAAGTCACTCAGGTTCCACAGCTAGGAAGCTGTTATGGAATCTAGGCAGTCAGGCTCCACAGCCCACACTGCTTACCATTACACTATACTGGCTGTCTCTATAAAAGCTGGCTCCAACTGTAATCACTAGTCATACTGGGAGATAACCCTAAATGACAAATGATCAGGACCCTAAATTACAAATGATCAGGTTACCATTTGCCTTCAAATGCCAGAAATTTTTAGGCATGGATTGACAGACTCCTAAATGAAAATTCTAATTTAGTAATCTAATTACTTTTAAAGGGTAAGTTAAATCTTCAGTATTTCAAGAGAAAGTAAGCTTGCATTTCTAAAATAAACTTGGAAGTTTGGAAATAACTGCTAATAAACTGTTCTCTTCTTCATATGGCTTATCACAGAGCACACTGCCAGTTAGTATCGGTGCTAGGACTAGAATTCATACCTCTGAATATAGTTAGTACACTTTTTCATATCCCATGCTGTCTGTTTTACTTGTATGTGTGAGGAGAACAAACAAAGGAGTCATAGGGAGGCAAATAGTCCTGGTGAAAATAGTAGTAATTCTTTGTTAATCAGAATTAGACAACTTAACCAGCAGTTTTTCTGCCAACCATTTTGTGTCAGGAAACTTGCCCCATCCTCAGATGTAATCCATTTGCATCGATCACCATGTCCCACTGTTGCAGGGATTTACTACCCCTCCACACACATACGCTTCAGGCTTTTTACTATTTGAATTACATCTAACAAGGACAGTATACAGCAGACTATACCTCATAGGTTATATCATTAGCATGTAGATTCTTACTCTCAGGGACTAACATTACACAATTTCTCTGTAGAAGGCAGTATAATATAGTGGTTCAGATGAACCATGGAGTCACACAGACCCTGTGTTTAAATTCTGGCTCTGCCTTAATTTATGCAGACAGGTTACCTAACCTCCTTATACCTCACCTCATTGGTAAAATGGGACTGTATCACACATATGGTAATTTAAAGATTAAATTGAGTTTATAATTATGAAATAGCATAGTTCCTGACACATATTAAGTGCTCCGTAAATCTTTGATTCATTTGTTCAACAGGTAATTTTTGAGCGCCTGCTAATATTTGTACTTATCTAAGCTCGGGGGATATAACAAAAAACAACCCCACCCACCCCACCCCCAGCCAGATCTCTGCCTTCAAATAGCTTGTATGTTAATCAGGGGAGTGGGTTACAGAAGATAAACATAGAAATAATAAAACATTGAACTTACCACCGTTTGATATACTGTGAAGAGGAGCCTGGCTGCAGATGACAGTATTCTTCCCTGAGGAAAGTTGACCAGGCCCAGGGAAAAGACTTGTGGGTATTGCTATTTGAAGGCCCTTAAGTGGGTAATCTCCTGATTACCCACTGAGACCCACCATCCTCCTTTCTGTCTCTATGAATTTTACTACTCTAGAATGTCACGTAAGTGGAATTCTAACATACTTCCTGTAACTGGCTGATTTCATTTAGCATAATGTCTTCAAGATTCATAGCATGTGTCAAAATTTTCTTCCTATTTAAGGCTGAATAATATTCCATTGTATGTATATATCACATTTTATTTATCCATTTATCTATCAGTGGCTACCTTCAGTGGTTTGTTGTTTCCACCTTTTGGTTACTGTGAATAATGCTGATTTTACTTCTTTTGGGGGTGTATACCCAGAAGTGGAATTACTGAATCATAAGACAATTCTATATTTAATTTTTTAAGGAATTGCCATTCTCTTTTCCATAAGCAGCTACATTTTGCATTCCCACTAACAATCCTTTATATGCTTGCCAAGACTTATTTTCTGTGTGTGTGTGTGTGTGTGCGTGTGTGTGTTTAATAATAGGCATCCTAATGAGTGTGAAGTGGTATCTCATTGTGGAAATGCAAATCTCCAACTTTGTTCTTCTTTTTCAAAAATTGTTTTGGCTATTTGGGATCCCGTGAATTTCCTCATGAATTTCAGAATGGATTTTTCTATTTCTCCAAACACATTGCCATTTTGGTAGGGCTTGCATTGAATCTGTAGATTGCTTTGGGTAGTATTGACATCAAGAGTCCTTAACTCTTAAATATGAATGGACAGTTAAGAATAACCAGATAGGGACTTCCCTGGTGGCACAGTGGTTAAGAATCCGTCTGCCAATGCAGGGGACATGGGTTCGAGCCCTGGTCCAGGAAGATCCCACATGCCACGGAGCAGCCTGTGTGCCACAACAACTGAGCCTGCGCTCTAGAGCCTGCGAGCCACAACTGCTGAGCCTGCATGCCTAGAGCCCGTGCTCTGCAATAAAACAAGCCACCTCAGTGAGAAGCCCGCGCACTGCAACCAAGAGTAGCCCCCGCTCGCCGCAACTAGAGAAAGCCAGCGCGCAGCAAGAAGATCCAATGCAGCCAAAAATAAAATTAAAAAATAATTAATTAAAATTATAAAAAAAAAGATTAATAAATAAATAAATAACCAGATATTTAAAGAAAGCTATTAACAGGAAAGATAATGGCAGAAATGGTCAAAAGGAACTCAGAAACAGTGCAGAGAACAGAAGAAAATTTGAAAATAACTATAACATCAAAGATAAGAGAAAATATAGCAATCTGTTCTTGTTTCATGGTTGTATTAAAGAAGCAAAAGTCAGAAAGAGCTCTTGGAAACTAAAATAGTAAATTAAAATGGGATAACAGAAAATTTAAATGTGTGTGTGTATCTGCATGTGCATATAAACAGACAAACAACTGCTATAAAGTTAAAGACATCTTCCAGAAAGTAGAAAAAAACAAAGATGGAAAATATTAAAGGAAAGATCGGAAAAATTAGAGAATAAGTCTAGGAGATCTATAAAAATTACAAATGTTTTTAATCTGCAAAAAACAAATAACAATTTGTCCAAACATGTAGGGGTTTTAATTTTCGCTCCCATAACAAGAAACACGGAGGTAAATTATTCAAAGATTGTTCTACAGCTCAAGGTTGTCAGACACTGGGGTAGATTGCTGTAGTCCTTTTGGTTTTTCTGTCATAACTGCAGCACATCTGAGAATCGTACTCTAACACAACACGTCAAATCAGGAAGAAGGATCACAGATGTTCTCTGGTGTACTGAGCCCTTGCAAGGAGGAAAACCTTCCCCCCCAAATCCCTTACAAGTCTTTACATTTCACCAACCAGAATGGGGTTACATACACCCCTAGACTAGTGCCTGTGCTTACATTTCCTGAAATAAGAGGCTAAAAAGTAAAATTTTCCCAGTGTTCATAATTTGGCTTCAGATTAGTTTGTGCACTGGCAGGTAGAAGTTGTGCTATAGCATTTCGAAAGAAACCCCTTTGGTGTTTTCATAGAAAGATAAATCTTTACCTATCTCTCCATTTCTTCCTTTCAGCAGAACAGAATGAAATCACTTATATCACCATCAGAAATTCTTGTGGCTTTCTTTTTTCTATTTACTAATTTATTTAAAAATGAGCTTTTAAGTTCTAGATTTTCTCCAACTGGCATATGAATAATAATTAACATTCTGTTGATTCCCTTGATGATAACTGCAGTGAAATGAACTATTGTACTCTAAAGAATTTCAGGTTTGTCTTTTCAATCTTTGGTTCCAGTCTTTTCTTTTTACCATCATACAGAGGAAGAAAAGATGAGTTTCCCCTAAAAGTCATTTCCCAGAATTTCTTATTTTTCTCCCAATTCTTCTGTATTTACTTATCCAATAAATTAT
This sequence comes from Mesoplodon bidens, assembly GCF_964165515.1. NCBI lineage: Eukaryota > Metazoa > Chordata > Mammalia > Artiodactyla > Ziphiidae > Mesoplodon > Mesoplodon bidens. The sequence continues at coordinate 93,801,312 of NC_138166.1, read as the reverse complement.
TTGAATGCCTTCTGTGAGTAAGATATAATGCTAGATGCTTTTCTAGTAGTAGATTCTTCTTTCTAGTCCTGATATATTGGATTCCAGAGGTGAAGGGATAAAGTATCTGGAATAACCCTACATATCTAGTGTTAACACACTGAATCCAAGCTACCACCGAATTTATATGTATGCTGGAGTCCCCTGCAGACAGACAGATGATGACAGTAAAGCTCCTAACATTTATTGAGTGCTTGCTGTGCCAGGAACTGTTCTAAGCATACAGTAGGTCATTTAATCCTCAGCCTGCCCTGTGAGTTATATTTAATATTCTTATTTCTATTTTATAGATGAAGAAGCTCAGGCGCAGAGGGTTTTAATAATAACATGACAAGGATTACACAACTAGTAATGGGGTAGCCAAACTTTGAAGCCAGACATTCTGAATTCAGAACCTGTGTTCTTTTACTTTTTTTTATGAGTCTTCTAAAACTGCTTACATTTTCCCCACGTGTATGTCTTCTTCTTTTTTATCAGAGCCTGTGCTCTTAATTGCTATATCATTATTATGATGCTGACAGCCTTTCTGATCTGTAGTCTGTGTAGAACCCAGGATAATGCAGAGACATTTATCAAAACAAATACTGCAATGAAAAATAATACTGGGACTCCCATGGTGGTCCAGTGGTTAAGATTCTGTGCTTCTAGTACAGGGGGCACAGGTTCAATCCCTGGTCAGGGAAGTTCTGCATACCACTCAGTGTGCCCCCCCCCCGCCAAAATCTGCAAAGAAAATAATACTGGAAGCTAGGTGCTTCCTTTGGAATGCAGAACAGTTCATTAATTATCACTCCTAGGCAGTTTGAAAGATTTCATTGTATCTTGTAAGATTAAGTTCCAAAGAATAAATATAATGAACTCTAATGATAAAAATTTTTTCTTCCACTGCCTTTTCCCATTATGTTTTTTTTTTTTTTTTTTTTTTTTTTGCGGTAGGCGGACCTCTCACTGTTGTGGCCTCTCCCCTTGCGGAGCACAGGCTCCGGACGCGCAGGCTCAGCGGCCATGGCTCATGGGCCCAGCCGCTCCGCGGCATGTGGGATCTTCCCAGACCGGGGGCACGAACCCGTGTCCCCTGCATCGGCAGGCGGACTCTCAACCACTGCGCCACCAGGGAAGCCCCCCATTATGTTTTAATTAAGTACGTCCTTAATTTTCTTCCCATTTTTATTTTTTTATTTATTCTTTTTTTAAAGTCTTTATTGAATTTGTTACAATATTGCTTCTCTTGTTTATGTTCTGGTTTTTTGGCCATGAGGCATGTGGGATCTTAGCTCCCCGACCAGGGATTGAACCCAAACCCCCTGCATTGGGAAGCGAAGTCTTAGCCACTGGACTGCCAGGGAAGTCCCCATCTTCCCATTTTTAATTGGGAAATAATTCATATACCATAAGATTCACTTTTTTAAAGTGTACAATTGCATAGTTTATAGCATATGCACAGAATTGTACAGTCATCACCACCATCTAATTCCAAAACATTTTCATCACCTCAAAAAGAAACCCTTTACCCATTGGCAGTCGTTCTCTCCAGCCCCTGGCAACCACTGATCTACTTTCTAAATCTATGGATTTGCCTATTTGGACTTTTCTTGTAAATGGAATCATACACAATGTGGCCTTTTGTGACAGGCTGCTTTCACCTTAGCAGAATGTTTTCAAAATTCAACCATGTTGGGCTTCCCTGGTGGCGCAGTGGTTGGGAGTCCACCTGCCGATGCAGGGGACGCGGTTCGTGCCCCGGTCCGGGAAGATCCCACATGCCGTGGAGAGGCTGGGCCTGTTTGCCATGGCCGCTGAGCCTGTGCGTCCGGAGCCTGTGCTCTGCAACGGGAGAGGCCACAACAGTGAGAGGCCCGCGTACAGCAAAAAAAAAAAATTCAACCATGTTGTAGCATGTAGCATTCATTGTAGCATTTATTCCTTTTTATGGCTAATATTCTATCATGTGGATATGTCACATTTTGTTTATCCATTAATCAACTGATGGACGTTTAGGTTTCCTCTTTTGGGCTATCATGAATAAAGCTGCTATGAACATTCATGTACAAGTTTTTGTGGTAGGCATATGTTTTCAGTTCTTTTAGTTATGTACCTAGGAATGGAATTGCTGTGTCCTTTGGTAACTCTGTGTTTTAACTTTTTGAGGAACTATCAGACTGTTTTCCAAAGTGGCTGCACCATTTTACATTCCCACAAGCAATGTGTGAGGGTTCCAGTTCCTATACATCATCACCAACACTTGTTATTTTCCATTTATTATTATTATTGTTGCCGTCCTAGTAGGTGTGAATTGGCATCTCATTGTGGTATTTTGATTTGTAATTCTTTGGTGATTAATGATATTAAACATCTTTTTCATGTGCTTATTAGCCATTTGAATATCTTCTTGGGAAAAATGTCTATTCAAATCCTTTGCCCATTTAAAAAACTGGGTTGTCTTTTTATTACTGAGTTGTAAGAGTTCTTTATATATTCTTGGTAGGAAATTCTTATCAGATATGATTTGCAAATATTTTCTCCCATTCTGTGGGATGTCTTTTTTTCACTCTTTTGATAGTGTCTTTTGAAGCACAAAAGCTTTAATTTTGATGAAGTCAAGTTTATCGACTCTTTCTTTGGTTGCTGTGTTTTGGTGTGTCATCTAAGAAACCATTGCCTAATCCAGGGTCATGATGATTTACTTCTATGTTTTCTCTAAGAGTTTTCTAGTTCTAGCTCTTACTTTTAAGTGTATGATACACTTTGAGTTAATTTTGTAATATGATGTTAGGTAGTGGTCCAACTTCATTCTTCTGTATGCAGATATTCAGTTGTACCAGTAACATTGTCAAAAACCAGTTAGCCATAAATGTAAGGCTTTTTTTCTGGACTCTCAATCTATTGTGTTTTTTTATATGTGTATCAATATCATGTGTTTTGATTACTGTAGCTTTATAGTAACTTTTGAAATCAGGAAATGTAAATCTCCAAACTGTTCTTTTTCAAGATTGTTTTGGTTATTCCAAGTACTTTGTACTTCTGTGTGAATTTTAAGATCAGCTTGTCCATTTCTGCATAGAAAGCCAGCTGGGATTTTTTTTTTTTTTTTTTTTTTTTTTTTTTTTTTTTTTGCGGTACGCGGGCCTCTCACTCTTGTGGCCTCTCCCATTGCAGAGCACAGGCTCCGGATGCGCAGGCCCAACGGCCATGGCTCACGGGCCCAGCCTCCAGCTGCTCTGTGGCATGTGGGATCCTCCCAGACCGGGGCATGAACTCATGTCCCCTGCATCGGCAGGCGGACTCTCAACCACGGCGCCACCAGGGAAGCCCAGCTGGGATTTTGATAAGGATTGCATTGAACCTGTAGATCAATTTGAGGAGTATTTTCATCTTAATAATGTTGTGTTCTTACATTCTTTTTTAAGTTCAAAAATAAATGAACTATACTTCAGTTTGAAAAAAGAATCCAGTAAATGAATGAATGAATAAATAAATAAATAAATAACATGAGCTGTGCCCTCAACTACCTTATAGTTTAGTAGAGTCATTTTGAGAACTCAGCGAAGTAATACAGTAATAATGATAAGAACTAGTACTACTTATTACTACTAATAAAAGTATTTATTGGGTTTTTGCTATAATAACTTCCTCTGCTAGTATTATTTCACTTAATGCTCACAAAGTTTTTTCACAAATGATTGTTTAAAAAGCCATATAAAGAAGAGTGTGGTAATACTCCAAAGGAGGTGAAAAGAAAATACCGATTTTGGATTTTTACCAAGCAGGCCTTTGAATTAAACTTTGAAAAATAAGTAGGATTTTGATGAGAAGGAATAGGGTTTTGGAAAAGCTGCCTCCTGAAGAAATATCTGGTTTCTGAAGCTTCTTGAAGCACCAAAGGAATTTTGTTGATGGTGGTAATGGTGCTTGAGGTGTATGTTTATGTGGGAGGACTTGCTCAAGTTTGCAGGGTAAGAAAACAGAGAAAAAGGGAAAGTTGGAAGATATGAGAGAAAATGGAGATAATGATGAACCAAGGCCTCCACAGAAGAGGCTCTAAACACCCAGTGTTAATACTAAATTGAGAGCAAAAGAAGAATGGGGAAAGATGGGGAGAATTGATTGGACAAAGAAAGAAGAGGAAGCTTTTATTTGATGGCTTTGATCTTCAGAGTAAATTTGAAGGTAATGCTATTTTCTTGAGTGAATTAAAGGTTGGGGGATGAAGTTAGGATCCAGAGAAGCATAGGAAAGGTGGGAGTAAGTATTGTGAGAAATGTAATACGAATTAAAAATAAGTACAGGGGCTTCCCTGGTGGCGCAGTGGTTGGGAATCTGCCTGCCAATGCAGTGGACACGGGTTCAAGCCCTGGTCTGGAAAGGTTCCACATGCCGCACAGCAGCTAAACCTGTGTGCCACCACTACTGAGCCTGTGGTCTAGAGCCTGGGAACCACAGCTACTGAGCCCATGTGCTACAACTACTGAAGCCCGTGCGCCTAGAGCCTGTGCTCCGCAACAAGAGAAGCCACCGCAATGAGAAGCCCGCGCGCTGCAATGAAGAGTAGCCCCCGCTCTCCGCAACTAGAGAAAGCCCGCGCATAGCAACGAAGACCCAACGCAACCAAAAATAAATAAATAAATAAAAATTTAAAAAAATAAATAAGTACAAATTTTCATATAGTAGTGTGAAAGACTAATTTCCATGAATTGATAATGGAACCAGTTGGCCTTGTTTTATTATTTTCTTCAGTAATGTGTGGTAACCTGAGAGAAAGAATGGAGTAATTGAATGATAGAATTTACCCAAAGTTGGTATTTTGACAAGCAAGTTGGTAAAAGAATAAGAAGAATTAACCAGACAATCTAAGATGTTACCATTGGCATTGTTGGAATGGTGAACCACAAAGTATGGGAAGTAAAACAGCAAAGAAATCTGAAAAACATTAAGGGATTAATGTTGACAATGAACAGATTAGTGTGGTAGTGAGGGTGACATTTAAGACAGTGGGATAAGTGTGTGTGCATAGGGGTATGGGAGGTTCCCAGTTGAGATCTTGTCATCATTTGGAACTCTTTGGTAAAGAACTGTTTGTATCTCTGGATCTTGAAGTTAGAGTAGAAACAAATGCCTTTATAGATACGAGGTTTAGAGAACTTCAAGGCAAGAGTGTTGTATGAGTAATCAGCATCCACACGGAATGCAGCAAGGATAATGGGGTGAAATGAGTCAGACCAGGTTCAAAACAAGGTAGGCAAGTACCTTGGTAGATTGCAGCTATGAGGATGGAGAGAGGTGGAATAAGTAAATGTTTTGTACTTAAGGAAGAGTTATTGATAAATGCAGTGAAATAATAGATTGTAATCCACAGTGGAGGGAACAATATATTTTTAAAAACTAAGGCTAATATTTTGATAAAGAAATAACATTCAGGGGCTTCCCTGGTGGCGCAGTGGTTGAGAGTCCGCCTGCCGATGCAGGGGACACGGGTTCGTGCCCCGGTCCGGGAGGATCCCACATGCCGCGGAGCGGCTGGGCCCGTGAGCCATGGCCGTTGGGCCTGCGCGTCCGGAGCCTGTGCTCCGCAACGGGAGAGGCCACAGCAGTGAGAGGCCCGCATACAGCAAAAAAATAAAAAATAAAAAAAAAAAAAAAAAAAAAGAAATAACATTCAGAAAATTTGTTTACATTTATTACTTTTCCTAAGCCTAACTTTGTGTAGTAAATGTACTTGCCCAGGTGACAGTAAATAAGAATATTTCATCTACGCAAGGAGGAATTTTTGTCTCCCAGGCTGCATGTACATAATCTTCAAAGTGTAGGAATTGTGTTAGTCTTCATTTTTGTGGTTTGAGCCCAAACACTACTAGGTACATGTGTGCTCAATATATATTTATTGAATGATCGAAATCTCAATAAGTGGATCATACTGAAAAAGATGCCCTTAAGTAATTAATCGAACTGAAAGCTAAATAGAAATACAGCTCAGAAAATTTTGGACTGATTTGGTTATAATGCCTGAGATGCTGTGAAACATTTCATGGTCAGCGTTGGACAACTATTAGATTGTAAAGGAGAGGGCATTTTGGTGTAGTTTAGGCCCTTCAGTAGCTCATTTTAGTATTTTCCCTCCCCAACCCCCCAAAAATTATATGGTAGTATCAAGCATATCAGGTGTGGTGGCCTATATTGAAATGAAATTTCTCCTTTGTTCTCCTCTACCTTAGATAATTCTCCCTTGCTTATAAAATGAAGTTCAGGCTTCATAACATAGTATATACATTCTCTACAAGCTGGTCCGTTACCCACTTTTCCAGTCTTATTATTTGTGTTCCTGTTCTTCACTTAAATTTCACAAACATCTATTGATCCCTTGATATGTCCCAGGTATTATATGACGTTCAGCTCTACTAGTCCATAGTTTTCCTCTATGTCTTAAAATTTCTTACCTCCTTACTCTGTTACAAAATTTCTTCTGTGCTACACAGTACTCTCTTCTCCCTACTTAACTCCATCTATCTAAATGCTAACCTTTAAGACCCCCCCTCTTTCCTTACTCTTGTCTTGTATCAAGAACATTCTTTGTTTATTTCTCATGTACAATACTTGCACAAATAAAAATGCATCCATCTGCTTCTTTGTAGCCTAGTAAGTGATGGGAAATGCCATTTTTAAAAATCTGTGATTCTTTTAAATCTTTTTCAATCTTTGTAGCCTTTCATAAATCTTTCTAGTGTTGCATCTGTTTGGGGTGGTGGGGAGACATGGTGGACTATAGTGTGGGGGAAGGTGATTACTACTGCCTTAAAGAGCCATGGACACATACATTCCAATTCATTCCATCTCTTTATTTTCGGTATCATTCTGTTTCCAAGATTCTTCCTACTTTTAGAATATGATATCTTATGTGATCATTTGACCTTATAGCTTTAGTAAAATAAAACGTCTAGAAAGATACCCTGATGGATAATGGCCTCAAAATTTCTTGACTGCAGGGTGTAAACTACCTTTTCAAACAAAATTCTATTCTCTAAGCAGTATTTGCTGGGAAAGGGGAGGTCATAAGATATCCATAGTGAGTAAAAGAAGGTATTTTAACTAATAGCTGTTTCAGAAAAAAAAAGTGGCAGTTATACATCCTCTAATCCCTGTTGAGGTGATTTTGGTGGTAATGGTGAGATCTGACACTGTCTACCTTAGTCTTGTTTTTTGACAGATCTCTCTAACACCTCATCTCCTTCTCAACCTCTCTCTCAGTTCTTTAGAGAGAGAGAGGCAGAAAGAAGTATGAAACCTTATAATGCCTACAACTTTTCTGGAAAAACAATTAATAGAGAGGGTATTCATCTGTGATGTATTAGTACTTTATCTTATGTTAGATATGTAGTTTGGAATATAAATTGTGATTTGGCCAGAAAATTGCAAATACTGGTTTTTTTAAATTAATATTCATGACTCTTATAGACATATATATGTGTGTGTGTGTGTGTCAGTTTCTAGATGTAGTGTCTTATAACAAAAGATTTATCAATTTAAAGGTAAAAGTACTAATTTACAATACTTCCAGCACTTATTTTGTAATTTGTAATACAAAATCGTGTTAGCTAGGTTATAAAGAGATTATAATCAAAGACTTAAATTTCATATTTCCTTTTGTTACTGTCAGGAAAAAGTCCAGATTCAATGTAAGTCTACTTTATTTTATAGGCCTATGAAGAATACACCAGCAAGCTAGATGCCCTCCAACAAAGAGAACAACAGTTATTGGAATCCCTGGGGAATGGAACTGATTTTTCTGTTTCTAGCTCTGCATCAACAGACACCGTTACATCTTCTTCCTCTTCTAGCCTTTCAGTGCTGCCTTCATCTCTTTCAGTTTTTCAAAATCCCACAGATGTGTCACGGAGCAACCCCAAGTCACCACAAAAACCTATCGTTAGAGTCTTCCTGCCCAATAAACAGAGGACGGTGGTGAGTCAACTTTAATATCATCATTGCTTTTTCTTTGTATTTTTTAGAAAGCCTAGTTGTTGAAAATGAAATGTGATACCCAGTGGTCATGCAAATGTAAGCATCCGTTTCAAACAAGAATGGGAAAGACATAATTATTTGGTGCCTAAGTCTGTGTTCCTTAACTGGAACAAATTGCATTGTTTTTAGTGTCAGATTTGACATTTATACCTGTCTGTCAAACTTGAACCACACTCAAGTCTGAGTCCGAGTGCCAGGGCTCCAAATAAAGGTTAAAGTTTCCCTTGTGAATTCTTAACTATAGACCTGTTCTTATCATAGCATGTGGGGTTCATAATTATATTACCTGTATTATTCAGGAATTCTTAACCCAAGAAATTAACAACTGCTCCTGAAGTGGTAATAGCATTCAGGCACTGCGCAGAAACAAATGCAAACCCTCCCTTAGCCCATATAGGTCTCGTGGAATTCACATACGGAAGGCCTCAATGACAAGGTCAAAATCATAAGTTATAATATGCAAGGAAACAGTCTACCATCAGTGCATTAGAAGACTTAAAAATAGCAGGATTAGATTCCTAAGAAGGAACCAAATAGAATTTCTAGGTGGCCTTAAAATTTAAAACTCAGTGGATGAGTCATTATCTCTGAAGTATTATTACTAAAAATGATTGTGTTGAATGTTAAGCTTCTGGACTTTCCATTTTATAAGAAACACAGGAAAAAGGGAAAAGTTAAGCACCATGAGGGAGCAATTAGACAAATTCAGAAGGTGGACATTCTATAAGACAAACAGCCTGGACTCAGTGTTGTGGAGGATAAAAGGTTGGGGATTATTCTACACGGAGTAAGACTAAAGAGACAAAACAGACAAATGTGCTGTGTGATCCTGGTTTGGGGCCAGGGTGGGGAAGAGCTGTAGAAGTCCTTCTTGAGATAGGAAATGTTGCGTGTTGATTGAATATGATGTGTTCTTATGGAATTATTAGTTAAGTGTGACAATAGAGATATTTTTATGTAGGAGAATGTCTTTATTCTTAGGAAATACATGCTTAAATATTTAGGGGTAAATTGTCATGCCTGCAACCCCCCTCCCACCCCTTTTTTGAAATAAAACTTACATATAGTAAAGTGTACAAATCTCAAGTGTACAGCTCAGTGACTTTCTACATGTGTAAGTGCCTTGCAGACCAAGATATAGAACATTTCTAATGTGAGTGTTCTCTTGTGCTCCCTCAATTCAGTGACCACCTTCAAAGGTAACCACTATTCTGAATTCTATCTCAATCAGTCAATTTGGAACTTACTTTCAAATGGTATGATGGAAACAAAATGTTAAAGAGAGAAAACAAATATGAAAAAATAATTTTAGGATCTGAGAGAACTTGGATGTTAATTGTACCACTCCTAATTTTCTGTGTTTAAAATTTTTCGTAGTAGAGTTGGAAAAATTCAAAGAACATAGAACAAAAGAAAAATAGAAAGTTAAAAAGAAACAGTTGCCACTAGGAAAAAAAACCTGATGAACATATTCATGCTGATTTGAGGAAGTAGCAAAGGTTTAGAAAAGAACATTCATAAGGTTTTTAACTTTTTTATTTAGGAAACTTACTTATATGGAAAAGTATAAAGGACAATATATTAAACACCTGTGTTTAGTCACCTACAATGAACAAGTATTAATGTTTGTTACATTTGCTTCATATTACACACACACACACACACACACATACATATATAACATATATCCATACATACGTAAATACATATATATATTTAGGTTCTTACCTGTCCCATTCCCTTCCCAAACATCCTTCATCCCACCTTGTCCCCCAAGAAGTAGCCACTATGATAAATGTGGGGTACATTCAATCGATATTTTTATATTTTACTACATGCATATGTACCTATAAGCATTTTTTAATATATAAAATAGTATGATACTGTATGTAATGTTCAACCTCTTGTTCTTTTTATTCAAAATTGTAATTTCAAAGTATACATATGTATGTGTTGATACATATAGGTCTGATTCTTTTCAATTTAACATAGTTTATCCTGACAGACATCTAGGTTATGTTCAGTTTTTTTGTTATTACTAACAGTGCTAAAATATGAACATCTTTATACAGGACTCTTTGTCTACAAGTAATGGGGTATTTCCAAGTTGCAGACCTGTAAGTGGATCTCTCAATGGGAAATGCAGATTTGGTTCAAAGGCTGTAAATACCAGGTGTCTGAAAAAAAATATCTAAAACTACTAAATTAATTTTAACATCTGTGGGGAGGAAGCTCTCAAAGCAGCTTATCTTTTTTGATTTCCTCTGTGTCTAACAATTAGTAGGTGTGATTGCATCTAACATAATGAAAGGAAGGACAGTGGGAACAGATAGGGCAATGTTGGATCCTTCAAAATCATGCCTTGGTTGTGTGATAATTAAAGCAAGAAATGTTTGTGGAATGGAAGAGATAAGGAGAAGCTAAACAAGCTGTTCTCGTTTTAGCCAGTTTGAGGAAAAACATGTAAAGAGCACAAAAACGTGTAGGAAACTCTAACTCTCTTACTAGCACAAGTAAGTAGTTTTAATGGAATAGATTGAGTAAAGGGACATCATTAGAGTAAATGCTAGAACCCCAGGGAATACCCTCCCTCTCGCTTTGTTTTTAGCAAAAGCAAAGCAGAAACCTCTAAGATCTGCAAGTGATGAAAGAGAGTTACACATTCCATCCTTTTGTAGACAAGAAGAATACCTGTTGCATAGTGGTTTACAGTTTGTAAAAATGTTCCACCATACTCTCATTTGATCCTCATAGTAACTTTGTGAGACAGAGTACTATATGCAGCAGTATTAACTCATGTTGATAATTAAAATACCGTGTTTGGGCTTCCCTGGTGGCGCAGTGGTTGGGAGTCCGCCTGCCGATGCAGGGGACACGGGTTCGTGCCCCGGTCCAGGAAGATCCCACATGCCGCGGAGCGGCTGGGCCCGTGAGCCATGGCCGCTGAGCCTGCGCGACCGGAGCCTGTGCTCCGCAACGGGAGAAGCCACAACAGTGAGAGGCCCGCATACCACAAAAAAAAAAAAAAAAAAAAAATACTGTTTAATTTTAATAAAATAGCTGTGAAGTCTGGGACATTCTTGACTCTTCATAAATTCTATTAACTTTTGCCACAGTGAAAGGACTTAATCTGTTGCTAGATAAGTTTTCCCCCTTGGAGGTCTAATGAGGTAATTGATTAAATTTAGTTTTGGTTTTCGATTTAATTGGGACCAGCAATTTAGGAGTAAAAGACCTACCACCTTTATCACTTCTTCTTTGTCAGTTAAATACAACTTGACCTGGAGGCATACTTAATTCTAAAATCGCTTTCACTTTAGGAAGTTTTGATAGTATATATAGTCAGCCTCTTTTTACTTTAAAAAGACCATGTTATAAGCAGATCAAGTTTTTCCTTTTATTGTGAATTGGTTTAACAGTCTATAATAATAAACTATATTATGACTGGTTTAACAGTCCTAAAAAAGGACTTGGCATCAAGATAAATTATGATAAAATCAGGAAGCTATAAATTTAGGTTTATTTTTAAAACTCATATGTTAGCATGTATAATCTGTGCCAGTTTATACAAGGAGATCTCAGTGTATCATGAAGTTTACTTAAAGCATGTAATAAAGTCTGCATTGTAAAGAATTTAAACTACCAAATTGATCTACTAGCTCAGATAATTAAACATGTAGTAACTGGGATGGCCACCTGAATTTTGATGGCCACTCCTTTAAGAAGGAGTTCTTAAGGTTTTAAGAGAACATTTTATATGGAAAATTTTAAACATACACAAAAGTAGGGTAGCGTGGTGGACCATCATGAATCCATTGATAAAAGATGATTTATATTCACTTTAAAAACTGGTATGTTACAGTTTAGACTGATACATTTTGTTTTGGCCTAAATTTTCCTTTGGCAAATATTCAGATGATTACATTGACTATAGATCTTTGTTCCTTAAGGTAGGATGCTTGTTTTTAAATTATTTTAGAGAAAAGTTATTGCTGCTTTGACAGCCTAATCAGGGACATTTAATTTTGTAATTTGGAGACGAGGCATTAACCTGGTTCTTTTGAAAGTATCTTTTTAGTCTTTTCAGTCTTAAAATTTGAGACAGTGCTCCCCTTCCCCTTCTCCTTTTTGAATAGGTAACTCTTTTTTTTTTTTTACATCTTTATTGGAGTATAATTGCTTTACAGTGGTGTGTTAGTTTCTGCTTTATAACAGAGTGACTCAGTTATACATATACATATGTTCCCATATCTCTTCCCTCTTGCATCTCCCTCCCTCCCACCCACCCTATCCCACCCCTCTAGGTGGTCACAAACCACCGAGCTGATCTCCCTGTGCTATGTGGCTGCTTCCCACTAGCTATCTATTTTACGTTTGATAGTGTATATATGTCCATGCCAATCTCTCACTTTGTCACAGCTTACCCTTCCCCCTCCCCATATCCTCAAGTCCATTCTCTAGTAGGTCTGTGTCTTTATTCCCGTCTTACCTCTACGTTCTTCATGACATTTTTTTTCTTAGATTCCATATATATGTGTTAGCATATGGTATTTATCTTTCTCTTTCTGACTTACTTCACTCTGTATGACAGATTCTAGGTCCATCCACCTCACTACAAATAACTTGATTTCGTATCTTTTTATGGCTGAGTAATATTCCATTGTATATATGTGCCACATCTTCTTTATCCATTCATCCGATGATGGACACTTAGGTTGCTTCCATGTCCTGGCTATTGTAAATAGAGCTGCAATGAACATTTTGGTACATGACTGTTTTTGAATTATGGTTTTCTCAGGGTATATGCCCAGTAGTGGGATTGCTGGGTCATATGGTAGTTCTATTTTTAGTTTTTTAAGGAACCTCCATACTGTTCTCCATAGTGGCTGTACCAATTCACATTCCCACCAGCAGTGCAAGAGTGTTCCCTTTTCTCCACACTCTCTCCAGCATTTATTGTTTGTAGATTTCTTGATGATGGCCATTCTGACTGGTGTGAGATGATATCTCATTGTAGTTTTGATTTGCATTTCTCTAATGATTAATGATGTTGAGCATTCTTTCATGTGTTTGTTGGCAATCTGTATATCTTCTTTGGAGAAATGTCTGTTTACGTCTTCTGCCCATTTTTGGATTGGGTTGTTTGTTATTTTGTTATTCAGCTGCATGAGTTGCTTGTAAATTTTGGAGATTAATCCTTTGTCAGTTGCTTCATTTGCAAATATTTTCTCCCATTCTGAGGGTTGTCTTTTGGTCTTGTTTATGGTTTCCTTTGCTGTGCAAAAGCTTTGAAGTTTCATTAGGTCCCATTTGTTTATCTTTGTTTTTATTTCCATTTCTCTAGGAGGTGGGTCCAAAAAGATCTTGCTGTGATTTATGTCATAGAGTGTTCTGCCTATGTTTTCCTCTAAGAGTTTGATAGTTTCTGGCCTTAACATTTAGGTCTTTAATCCATTTTGAGTTTATTTTTGTGTATGGTGTTAGGGAGTGTTCTAATCTCATACTTTTACATGTACCTGTCCAGTTTTCCCAGCACCACTTATTGAGAGGCTGTCCTTTCTCCACTGTATATTCCTGCCTCCTTTATCAAAGATAAGGTGACCATATGTGCGTGGGTTTATCTCTGGGCTTTCTATCCTGTTCCATTGATATATATTTCTGTTTTTGTGCCACTACCATACTGTCTTGATTACTGTAGCTTTGTAGTATAGTCTCAAGTCAGGGAGCCTGATTCCTCCAGCTCCGTTTTTCATTCTCAAGATTGCTTTGGCTATTCGGGGTCTTTTGTGTTTCCATACAAATTGTGAAATTTTTTTTCTAGTTCTGTGAAAAATGCCAGTGGTAGTTTGATAGGGATTGCATTGAATCCAGATTGCTTTGGGTAGTAGAGTCATTTTCACAATGTTGATTCTTCCAATCCAAGAACATGGTATATCTCTCCATCTATTTGTATCATCTTTAATTTCTTTCATCAGTGTCTTATAATTCTCTGCATACAGGTCTTTTGTCTCCTTAGGTAGGTTTATTCCTAGATATTTTATTATTTATGTTGCAGTGGTAAATGGGAGTGTTTTCTTAATTTTACTTTCAGATTTTTCATCATTAGTGTATAGGAATGCCAGAGATTTCTGTGCATTAATTTTGTATCCTGCTACTTTACCAAATTCATTGATTAGCTCTAGTAGTTTTCTGGTAGCAAATTTAGGATTCTCTATATATAGTATCATGTCATCTGCAAACAGTGACAGCTTTACTTCTTCTTTTCTGATTTGGATTCCTTTTATTTCCTTTTCTTCTCTGATTGCTGTGGCTAAAACTTCCAAAACTATGTTGAATAAGAGTGGTGAGAGTGGGCAACCTTGTCTTGTTCCTGATCTTAGTGGAAATGGTTTCAGTTTTTCACCATTGAGGATGAGGTTGACTGTGGGTTTGTCATATATGGCCTTTATTATGTTGAGGAAAGTTCCCTCTGTGCCTACTTTCTGCAGGGTTTTTATCATAAATGGGTGTTGAATTTTGTCGAAAGCTTTCTCTGCATCTACTGAGATGATCATATGGTTTTTCTCCTTCAATTTGTTAATATGGTGTATCACATTGATTGATTTGTGTATATTGAAGAATCCTTGCATTCCTGGAATAAACCGCACTTGATCATGGTGTATGATCCTTTTAATGTGCTGTTGGATTCTGTTTGCTAGTATTTTGTTGAGGATTTTTGCATCTATGTTCCTCAGTGATATTGGCCTGTAGTTTTCATTCTTTGTGACATCTTTGTCTGGTTTTGGTATCAGGGTGATGGTGGCCTTGTAGAATGAGTTTGGGAGTGTTCCTCCCTCTGCTATATTTTGGAAGAGTTTGAGAAGGATAGGTGTTAGCTCTTCTCTAAATGTTTGATGGAATTCGCCTGTGAAGCCATCTGGTCCTGGGCTTTTGTTTGTTGGAAGATTTTTAATCACAGTTTCAATTTCAGTGCTTGTGAACGGTCTGTTCATGTTTTCTATTTCTTCCTGATTCAGTCTTGGCAGGTTGTGTATTTCTAAGAATTTGTCCATTTCTTCCAGGTTGTCCATTTTATTAGCATAGAGTTGCTTGTAGTAATCTCTCATGATCTTTTGTATTTCTGCAGTGTCAGTTGTTACTTCTCCTTTTTCATTTCTAATTCTATTGATTTGAGTCTTCTCCTTTTTTTTCTTGATGAGTCTGGCTAATGGTTTATCAATTTTGTTAATCTTCTCAAAGAACCAGCTTTTAGTTTTATTGATCTTTGCTATAGTTTCCTTCATTTCTTTTTCATTTATTTCTGCTCTGATCTTTATGATTTCTTTCCTTCTGCTAACTTTGGGGGTTTTTTGTCCTTCTTTCTCTAATTGCTTTAGGTGCAAGGTTAGGTTGTTTATTCGAGATGTTTCCTGTTTCTTAAGGTAGGATTGTATTGCTATAAACTTCCGTCTTAGAACTGCTTTTGCTGCATCCCATAGGTTTTGGGTCGTCATGTCTCCATTGTCACTTGTTTCTAGGTATTTTTTTGATTTCCTCTTTGATTTCTTCAGTGATCACTTCGTTATTAAGTAGTGTATTGTTTAGCCTCCATGTTTGTATTTTTTAGAGATCTTTTCCTGTAATTGATATCTAGTCTCATAGAGTTGTGGTCGGAAAAGGTACTTGATACAATTTCAATTTTCTGAAATTTACCAAGGCTTGATTTGTGACCCAAGATATGATCTATCCTGGAGAATGTTCCATGAGCACTTGAGAAAAATGTGTATTCTGTTGTTTTTGGATGGAATGTCCTATAAATATCAATTAAGTCCATCTTGTTTAATGTATCATTATAGCTTGTGTTTCCTTATTTATTTTCATTTTGGATGATCTGTCCATTGGTGAAAGTGGGGTGTTAAAGTCCCCTACTATGAATGTGTTACTGTCGATTTCCCCTTTTATGGCTGTTGGTATTTGCCTTATGTACTGAGGTGCTCCTATGTTGGGTGTATAAATATTTACAATTGTTATATCTTCTTCTTGGATTGATTCGTTGATCATTATGTAGTGTCCTTCTTTGTCTCTTGTAATAGTCTTTATTTTAAAGTCTATTTTGTCTGATATGAGAATTGCTACTTCAGCTTTCTTCTGGTTTCCATTTGCATGGAATATCTTTTTCCATCCCCTCACTTTCAGTCTGTATGTGTCCCTAGGTCTGAAGTGGGTCTCTTGTAGACAGCATATATATGCTGTCTTGTTTTTGTATCCATTCAGCCTGTCTGTGTCTTTTGGTGGGAGCATTTAATCCATTTACATTTAAGGTAATTATTGATATGTATGTTCCTGTTCCCATTTTCTTAATTGTTTTGGGTTTGTTTTTGTAGGTCTTTTCCTTCTCTTGTGTTTCTTGCCTAGAGAAGTTTCTTAACACTTGTTGTAAAGCTGGTTGGTGGTGCTGAACTCTGTCAGCTTTTGCTTGTCTGTAAAGGTTTTAATTTCTCCATCAAATCTGAATGAGATCCTTGCTGGGTAGAGTAATCTTGGTTGTAGGTTTTTCTCCTCCATCACTTTAAATATGTCCTGCCAGTCTCTTCTGGCTTGCAGAGTTTCTGCTGAAAGATCAGCTGTTAACCTTATGGGGATTCCCTTGTGTGTTACTTGTTGTTTTTCCCTTGCTGCTTTTAATATGTTTTCTTTGTATTTAATTTTTGACAGTTTGATTAATATGTGTTGTGGCGTGTTTCTCCTTGGATTTATCCTGTATGGGACTCTCTGTGCTTCCTGGACTTGATTTACTATTTCCTTTCCCATATTAGGGAAGTTTTCAACTATAATCTCTTCAAATATTTTCTCAGTCCCTTTCTTTTTCTCTTCTTCTTCTGGGACCCCTATAATTGGAATGTTGGTGTGTTTAATATTGTCCCAGAGGTCTCTGAGACTGTCCTCAGCTCTTTTCATTCTTTTTTCTTTATTCTGCTCTGCAGTAGTTATTTCCACTATTTTATCTTCCAGGTCACTTATCTGTTCTTCTGCCTCAGTTATTCTGCTATTGATCCCTTCTAGAGTATTTTTAATTTCATTTATTGTGTTGTTCATTTTTGCTTGTTTCCTCTTTAGTTCTTCTAGGTCCTTGTTAAATGTTTCTTGCATTTATTCTATTTCCAAGATTTTGGATCATCTTTACTATCATTATTCTGAATTCTTTTTCAGGTAGACTGCCTATTTCCTCTTCATTTGTTAGGTCTGGTGGGTTTTTATCTTGCTCCTTCATCTGCTGTGTGATATTCTGTCTTCTCATTTTGCTTATCTTACTGTGTTTGGGGTCTCCTTTTTGCAGGCTGCAGGTTCGTAGTTCCCGTTGTTTTTGGTGTCTGTCCCCAGTGGCTAAAGTTGGTTCAGTGGGTTGTGTAGGCTTTCTGGTGGAGGGGACTAGTGCCTGTGTTCTGGTGGATGAGGCTGGATCTTGTGTTTCTGGATCTGGCCCCGCCTCTGCGTGTAGGTCGCCGGAGGGCGCCTGTTCTTCACTCAGACAGGACGGGGTTAAAGGAGCAGCTGCTTCGGGGGCTCTGGCTTACTCAGGCCGGGGGGAGGGAGGGGTACGGATGCGGGGTGAGCCTGCGGCGGCAGAGGCCAGCGGGATGTTGCACCAGCCTGAGGTGCGCTGTGCATTTTCCCAGGGAAGTTGTCCCTGGATCCCGGGACCCTGTCAGTGGCGGGCTGCACAGGCTCCCAGGAGGGGAGGTCTGGAGAGTGACCTGTGCTTGCACACAGGCTTCTTTGTGGCGGCAGTAGCATTCTTGGCGTCTCATGCCCGTCTCTGGGGTCCGCGCTGATAGCCGCGGCTCACGCCCATCTCTGGAGCTCCTTTAAGCGGCGCTCTTAATCCCCTCTCCTCGCGCACCAGGAAACAAAGAGAGAAGAAGTCTCTTGCCTCTTTGGCAGGTCCAGACTTTTTCCCGGACTCCCTGCCGGCTAGCCGTGGCGCACTAATCCCTTTAGGCTGTGTTCACGCTCCAGTCCTCTCCCTGCACTCAGCCTGAAGCCCGAGCCTCAGCTCTCAGACCCCGCCCGCCCCGGCGGCTGAGCAGACAAGCCTCTCGGCCTGGTGAGTACCAGTCGGCACCGATCCTCTGTGTGGGATTCTCCGCTTTGCCCTCCGCACCCTTGTTACTGCACTCTCCTCCGCGGCCCCGAAGCTTCCCCGCTCGGCCACCCGCAGTCTCCGCCCACGAAGGGGCTTCCTAGTGTGTGGAAACCTTTCCTCCTTCACTGCTCCCTCCCACTGGTGCAGGTCCCGTTCGTATTCTTTTGTCTCTGTTTTTCCTTTTTTCTTTTGCCCTACCTAGGTACGTAGGGAGTTTCTTGCCCTTTGGGAGGTCTGAGGTCTTAGGCCAGCGTTCAGTGGGTGTTCTGTAGGAGTTGTTCCGGTAATTCTTTCATGTGGTATTTACATCAGGGGATCTTGTTTCCACCTCTACCTCTTTACATCCAGTTTCCCCTGTACCTTTTAGGTAACTATTTTTATTTGGGTAGGTGTGTGGGTGTGTGTGTTTTCTGGGTTTCTTCATGTAGCAAGAAGAAAATAGAAAGATATATTCTTATTTCTCCACTCCTCTTCATACACACAAGGTATCATACTGTATATATCATTCTGTATTTTGCTTTTAATGTTTATATAGGCTATCTTGGAAAATTTCCATTTCCACATATAGCATGCTTAAATATTCTTTTTTATAGCTATAGATTCCATTGTATAGATGTACTATAGTTTACCAGTTAAATTATGGTATACCAAAAGTAGGCTTCCTTGATCAAAGAGAAATTTACATTTGTAATTTTGATAAGAAACTTTCAAATTTTGCTTCACAGGTTTTGCTTAGTCTTGCACTGCTGTCAGCAGTGTATGAGATGCCTACTTACCATAGCCTCATCAACAGAGTATGTTGTCAGACTTTTGTATTTTTGCCAGTGTGATAAATGAAAGATATTTTGGCAAGTTTGAGTTTGCTTTTCTCTGAGGTTGAACACCTTTTCTTTAGTTTGAAGGCCGTTTATATTTCTGTTTTCCTGAACTGTCTTTCATGCCCTTTGCCCGTTGATCCTGATCTCAATTTTTCAGGAGCTCTTTATATATCATGAAGATTATATGCCTCTTATATAAGTTGCAAATATTTTTTTCCCAGTTTGCATTTGTCTTTTGACTTTGCTTGTATAGTCATCCCTCAGTATCTGCAGGGGATTGTTTCCAGGACCCCCTGAGGATACCAAAATCCTTGGATGCTCAAGTCCCTTATATAAAATGGCATAGTATTTGCATATACCTATGCACATCCTCCTGTATACTTTAAATCATCTCTAGATTACTTATAGTAGGCAAATTTAAGTTTTGCTTTTTTGGAACTTGCTGGAATTTTTTTCTGAATATTTTTGATCCTCAGTTGGTTGAATCCATGGATGTGGCACCCACGATATGGAGGGCTAACTGTAGTATGTTGTGTGTGTTTTGCCATCTAAAAAGTTCTTAGTTATGTGTAGGTGAATTTAACATTTTTCTTTTATGGCTTCCAGACTTTGCATCATAGATTTATCAGCCTTCTTCACTTGAGGTTATAAAGGAGCTTGCCATGTGTTTCTTCCAGTTCTTTTATGGTTTGTCCCCTCCTTCCTTCAACATTTAAATATTTGATCCATTTGGAATTTACCCTAGTATACAGTATGTAGTATGGGTGAACCTTTTTTTCCTAGATTGGTTCCAGTAGTTCCAACATCAGTTATTTAAAAGTTCATCTTTATCCTATTTCAGATGCTGCCTTTATTTTATTTTGATTTTCTTTATGTGTTGGAGTCTGCTTTGGTCTTTCTGTTTTATTCCGTTGGTCTGTCAGTCTGTTGAACAGGTATCATGAAGGAACAAAAATGAGCCTACAGAAGTGAATGAAGGACTGGTAGGTGACTTTCCCTTGGTGATAAGAGTGGAAAACCAAATTTTTACCTACTGATGAAACATATATACACCTTGGAATCAACCTGTTCAGAGAAGCATAAGGGAGCATAGCTATATTAGAGGATGGCATTACAGGAGTGCATGAGGGGAATTACCAAAGGAACTGAAAGGCTGATAGCCCCAGCCCATTGATGACCTCGTATGCCATATTAAGGAATTTGAATTTTGTCCTATAAATAACTGGAAAATTTTGAGAAGACTAATGAAATATAAGGTTATATCTTAGAATGGGATTCTAAATCTGAGTTCAGTGGACTCCTCAGCAGTCCATAATGGGCTTGAAATTTTATGTTCCAGAGAGAGTATCTAAGGCTTTCATCAGGTTCTCAGAAGTATTTGACACGCACACATGTTAAGAATGCCTTCTTTAGAAAGATTTCACTGATAACATGGGGATAGGATAGATTGGATGGGGTTTAAAACTAAAGATAGGGTTGCCAATCAAGAAGTTTTTGCTTTAGAGTAGGCAGAATATGAGTTGCAGAGGGAAAAAGTAAGCTTTCCCTTCTGTTCATTATTTCTGGAAGGTATGGCCATTTCTCACAATTTGCAGTAGTTATGTTCTATACATTCCCTGCAAACACTGAATTAGTGAATACTGAACCACTGCTCCTAGGAGAAATGCAGAATTACTGTTATAAATGAGCCAAAGATGACCTCTGTATATTGACCCCTAGATTGTTTATTTCTTCACAGCCGACTGGGGTCCATTAGCTTAAAAGTCACCTGGCACTTGTCTGCAGTATGAGAGCTAGAAAAAGAAGGCAGTGTCACCTTGATTAACCTCAGCTGGGAAAGTATGCCTTGAGCAACTCAAATTTTTCAGTCCTCTGCGCATGTCTGCAAAAGCACTGCAAGTATTGATTTTGGGGTTACAAATAAATTTTAGCAAACAGACAAATTTGCAAATGCAGAGTATATGAATAAAGAGGATCAACTGTACCAATCCAGTCTCTTGAATATTTCCAATGATGAACCTACTCCCTCATGGTAAACTTTTCCCTTGCTGGATAGTTTTAACGGTTATATTGAGCTAAAATCTGCCTCCTGTGTTTTCTAATCTTAGGTCCTAATTTGGCTTTCTCGATTGTTCCCCTTTAATATACTGTTTGGATTCAGCTGTCTTATATTCATTTTCACTCCATTTTCCCCCTCTAGCATAAGTTTCCCAATTTCTTTGGAAACTTTTGGTTTTCTAAGTACTTTAGTGATTTAAAAGAATGAAACCTTTAATTTTGTTATTAACTAACATTTCCTCTGTCTGCACTCCCCTCCCCCCATAAAGACTGACCAACCTGAACTCCCATTGCTTCACTTTAGTCTACACTGTGTTTGTCAGTCCTTTTTCAGTTTAAAGTTATTCGGATTAATATCTGGGGAGATGGGTCACTGGCAGAAAAGGCCAGGATAGAGCTAACTTCAAATATACAGAAAGATTCTTATCTCTATTGTCAGTGCCTCTTTTCTCCCCTCTCCTAATGTCATCTCTACTTCTCCTTAGGTTAGCTTCATTCTGTAGCCAGGTTTCCTCAGTGTACTAGGGAAGATGGCCGTTAGGGACTCCAGATTTCTGTCCTTTTGGATTTAACTACAGTAGAAACAGAAACTTCTCTCAACCAGTGTTCATCTGTCAGTTAAGGAAAGAATTCTGGTACTGTTTGGGTTATATATCTAGCCCTGGATTAGGGATGTGGGAAACTGATCAGCCAGCTTCTATCATGTGTAGCCAGAAAAGTAGTGAGCCTTGTGATTGATGGCCTCTCCAGAACCCTGTGGTTTTTAGGGAAGGGTGGGTTCCCAGAGGAAATAGCAGTGCTAAACAACTAAACAGCAAATATCAACTGTATACATTAAGACAGGTATTTTCTTCTGCTATGTTTAGGATCAGTAAGACATCTCTTAGGGACCATCATTATGATTGAAGGATTAGAGTTTTCAGCTTTGAACAATGTTGGATCAAAATTGATTTTGCTTTAAATGTTGACATCTATTATTTCTCAGTGGTGAGCACATAAGGATCTGTAGTATTTTCTGTTCTTTTATATGTTTAAGATATTTTGTAATTTTAATAAAAAACTAAAAATTAATTTTGCTTTACGTTGGTGAGTAATAATAGATACTTGAGTCATAATTTCCCATTATTATTAAGTTAGTGAAATAATTTTCTGACATAGTAATCCATATGACATTTTAAAGGTGTTATAAAGGTAAATTATTGGTTTTTTTCAATAATGTGAAAAATATATAATTTATTTCCTTTACCTCATATCATATGTTTATGATACCATAGGTACCTGCAAGGTGTGGAGTTACAGTCCGGGACAGCCTAAAGAAAGCACTGATGATGAGAGGTCTAATCCCAGAGTGCTGTGCTGTTTACAGAATTCAGGATGGGTATGGTTTGTATGTGATGTGAAACTTTGTTTAAAAAAGGAAAAGAAACCCTCAGACATGAAATTTTGGGGTTTTCTGTAAGATCTTTACCCAGACCTAGGGTATTGAAAATCAACTTCAGGAAAAAATTATTAATACTAAGTTAATTAGCCTAAGGAAATCTTGTAGGCCCTTTGAGGAGTTAACATTAGATAATTCCTTGTGATGATAGTGTTTGTTTCTCTGATCAAATGACTTTGTTTAGAGTTTGAGATTCTTAAAATTTTTGAACTGTTTTTTATGTGTCTTATTTGAATAATGGACTCTTTCCCAGTCCTTTATTTTTAATATAAACTCATAGTTTCACAAAAGACTTACCAAATTAACATTTTATATTGAATTATTTTTCAGAAAGCATCTAAAATTTTGCCATGAGCCCCCCAACCCCAATTTTGAGTCCCGTTTTTTTAAAACAAAAAAAAAAAGTCTCCTTTTTGGGGCATATTGTCCCTTGAGTACTCTTTTTCTTTGAATGGGTAGGTAAATCCATACCTGTGATTTTTTTTTTTTTTTTTTTTGGACCCCAGGAACAATCCATTTTCTGCTGTTGTAGGTCTTTTCTGGAGCTGACTTGAAGAAAAGAGTACATCTCTTTACCCTGCTGTTTGTCCAAGAGTGATACATTTATTTGGGGTAAACTTAAAAATTAATTTATTGCCATTTAAATTTCTAACGATGGAAGACCAGGGAGCCAAAACTCCCTCACCATTACTAGCCCCTCAATAACCAATTTTCATATCTTCAGCATGAGGTTTATGAAGATCTTTAGGTATGATAACCAAGAAAGGCTGTGTCTACACTTTTCAGAGAGAAGAAACCAATTGGCTGGGACACTGATATTTCCTGGCTTACTGGAGAGGAATTGCATGTAGAAGTGTTGGAGAATGTTCCACTTACAACACACAACTTTGTATGTACCTTTATATATTTTTTAATGTCAAAAATCTTCAAGTTCTTGTGAATGAATTTTTATGTAGAGAATATGAAGTATGGATGAATAATTTTGGCATTGATATTTTACCTAAGTTGAAAATCAGTTCTGTTATTTAGAAAAACAACACATATTTAAAGAGTTTTATTTTGATCATTATACTTTATTTTTAATTTAAAAAGTAATAACATATATGTATGTGTATAATTGACTCACTTTGTTGTACACCTGAAACTAACACAACATTGTAAATCAACTATATTTCAATTTTAAAAAATTCAAAAAAAAGTAATAGATATTCATTATTGAAAGAAAATTCTTAAAAATTTGAGTGGTATGAAAGTATATCAAGTAAAAACGTGAAAGTACCCTACCAGAGGTAAACAGTTGTTAATTGATTATTGTGTAGTCTTCCAAAGTCTTTCTATATATAAAACATGTGTCTGTGAACCCAAAGTTTTCTCCTTTCTTTTTTTTCTCCCTTCCCTTTCCTTCATTATTTTCCATTTTTTCCAACTAAAAAATGGAATCATGTTTTGTATGATATTCTTCATTTTTTTTTAAGTTAAACAAAACATCATGGGCATCTTTCCATGTCAGTACACCTAGCTTTATAATGATTGCAGAATAGTCCATAAGAATATAAATTCAGTATATTTAACCATCCCTCTTAACAAACATTTAAGTTTTTAAGAAATCTGTTATATACATGGTAAATAGACTCTTTCTGCATACATCTTGACACACTTGTGTAAATGTTTCTGAAAGATAGACTAATGGAAGTGGAATAGCTTTCCTTGAGGACTGAAGAAAGATAGATGTTAAAGCTCTCCTTCAATACTTCTCCCTTTATCTGGTTTTGCATTTGCCAGAACCTAGCCTAAGCTAAGTGTCACCAGCATGAGGCCTGGAACAGTGGAACCTCTCTACCTCAGAGATAAGGTAGAGGGTACAGTTCCAGAGCTTGAGAACCTGTCCTCTAAAAGAGTAGGCAGGAGCCAAGATTAGAGTGATCTGTAAGGCAGGAATGCACTTCTTACTTTTCTATATATGGAATTTGGACCACAGTTTATTTTTCTAGATGGATAGTTATTGCTACCCTTTTGGCATCAAGTGTTTTCCCTTGTGCCTTGTTGATTAGTACAGCTGGGCTCTTTTGATTTCCTGGGGGGTGTTAGTGTTTTGGAGGCTCCATTAGCGGTGAATAATGAGATCAAGTTTGTGCTTCAATAGATAAGGTATCTTTTGGAGGAGTGTAAGATAAACCTGATGCCACTCAGATTTACTGTGTAGCAGATAGTTTTATAATGATGAGATAAGGAGTTCACTACTATTGACTTTTTTTTTAAACCTGTAGAATTTTGAGAGGATAAATCTTAAGATTTTTTATTTAAGTTTTTAGGAATTAAAGTACTCTTTTTCTTATTCTTCTTAATTAGAAATTGGATATGAGGAGGTAAAAGAAGATCTTAGTTACTAACCTTAAGCAGTGCCTCAGGAAGGTCCTTGCCACAAGAGGGTAATGAAAGCAAACTGCAGGTTAGTTGCAGAGTATGGAAATCTTCACAACACAGTTGGAGAGCTGCCAGTTAATATTTGTTGAGATCTTTTCATTTGCCAATATTTTGTCTGATCTGGGGATATAACAATTAATAAGAAAACAGTATCCCTGCCTTAGAGTAGAGAGACAGATGATTTAATTAAAATTTTTCATAAGCACTCTAAATTACTGTGTATGTTTAAAGTGCTATAGATACACAGAGTAGAGATTCCTAACCTGGCCTTTGAGGAGTCAGGAAGTTTTCCCAAAGGAAGAAATATGAAAGCTGTGGCCTGATGGATGAGGGAAGAGCAGATGAAGAGTGAAGGGAAGAGTACTCTGGACAGGGACTTCCCAGGTGGCACAGTGGTTAAGAATCTGCCTGCCAATACAGGGGACACGGGTTTGAGCCCTGGTCCAGGAAGATCCCACGTGCTGTGGAGCAGCTAAGCCCGTGCACCACAACTACTGAGCCTGCGCTCTTGAGCCCGCACTCTGCAGCAAGAGAAGCCCGCACGCCGCAACGAAGAGTAGCCCGTGCTCACCACGACTAGAGAAAGCCCATGTGCAGCAACAAAGACCCAAAACAGCCATAAATAAATAAATAAATATTTTTAAAAAAATGAGTACTCTAGACAGAGGGAACAGCAAGAAAGCATGTTACAGTTTTGAAAAGGAGTTTTGAAAGGAGTTCAGAATGGATGATACAAAGTTGGAGAGGTGGCTGTTAGAGTGTAGCGTGTATATGGGTGGAGTAAGCTCATGAGAGTTCTTGTAAGCTATGTTAAAGATTTAGACTTTTCCCTAAAATCATTGGAAATTTAATGATTATAATAGGCAGGGGAGCAGTGTGCTTAGATTTGTGTTTTGGAATGATTGCTCTTAGTGTCATAGAGAGGCAAGAGTAAGCCTGTGTTCTGCTTAGAAAGGGAAAGAAATCCTCTCTCTGCTTCTCTGGGCTGGCTTTTGTTGACTACTGGAGGAAGGCTGCTTATGCCTCCTGGTTTCATAGTCTGTTATAAAAGCGATTCCTTCAGTATATACCTACATCCCAGGAATCCTTGGGAACTGGCAGGGGGCAGGGAAGGTAGAGAAACAAGATTAAAAACAGGTGCCATGTGTCCAGACCTTCCCATTTTCTATAGGCACTAAAGTTAATGTCTTCCCTCAGACAGCCCCACACCTTACAAATTAATGCATGCAAACTACCTGTTCTATGGCCCCCACGAGTTTACCATCCATGTCTTGAATTCCAAAATAAGCATAAGTTGTGGCCCAAAAGAAAAGATATACCTTCCTGTTCCCACCTTTATTGACAAAGGTATATTCACAGATAGAGGTATATGTCACTTACTCAATTTATGCTCAAATGCATACCCACTTTTTCTCCTGCTCAGGTGTTTTTCTCTCCTTTCTGCTTTCCTCCCTCCTGCCCTCCTTCCTTTTCTCTCTTTTTTCCCCCTTCCTTTACATACAGAAACAACCAGTTACACAGTTTTCACATATAATTCAGTGACAGGAAGAAAGACTGCAACTGAGTAGATTAAAGAAAGAAGAGAAATTGGGGCTTCATGAAAGTCTGCAGATTATTAGGCGATTGAGAGTATGAGTAGTTAGCAAAAAGGATAAAGTGACTATAAAATACTGATTCCTGTGAATACGTTTTGTATTTTTCTGTGCTCTAATTTCCAGAGATTATGCTAGCAATATAAAAAGATGCTTGCTTTAGTAAATAGTAGCCACATAAATATTAAAGAAGATTTTCTAATTGCTTTTATATCCAGAGACAAATGGAAAAGGAACAAAGCTAAAAACAGTCAGTTGCTTTCTTATATCCCCTAAAAAGTGATACATAGACAAAAAGGTGAAGAAAACAAGAGCTACTCTTAAAACTATCTAAATGTTCTCAAAAAGCCAGAATGGATGATGTGCCAAGATATCATATTCTTGATGAAGTATTATTTTTAATAACATTTTATCGTGTTAAATATGTGTTTATTGAAAACAGTTTGATAAAGTGGGTGTTGAAATCAATTTAATGGATCATGAAAAGCATTTACATGCAGTAGAATGGATTAGAAAATTCTGATATGTATTATGTATAGTTAGAGTAATATTATTATATGAATACAGGTGTGTCCTGGGTCATGATGTATTTTTCTCACTATTGTGTGTGATTAATGCTGTCTGAAAAACTGAGATGAATTGAGAATATACAGCAAAGAACAAAGGACAAAATAGAGTCACCCATGCTCTCATCACTCTCAAATAGCCATTGTTAACATTTTTTATTTGTTTATCCTTTTTATGTTTTCTGCTTATATATACAAACCAAACGGTTTTAAACAATTTCTGGTTTTGTTCGTTATCAAGATAGAGCTTCCCTGGCACAGTTCTGTTTATGTGACCCATGTTTGGCTTCTGACATGGAGTTCTTACACGTTGCCTTTTAAGTTTCACACAGAGGAATGTTCACAGATACATTTAGGTGTTATAATCCTCTAACAAACTGATAATTTGTTAAAAGTAGTTCTTACCTTCTTTTAGGTGATTTTCCTGTCCCTTGTCCTAAGTTAGCAAGATTAGGTAGGGTTGATCTGATTTTCATATAATTATAAACTAGTTTTTTTCTTTTATAAATTCTTTTTTACATTTTAATCAAAGTATATTACATTTTAATCAAATGTATATTGTTTTTATGATAGTGCAGAGGGGTTTACAAAAAAAAAAAAAACACCTGTTGCCCTATCCCTTGTTAGCCTCTAATGCCACTCTCCAGGGGAAATCATTCTTTTTTTTTTTCTTTTTTTTTCTTTTAATTAGATCCCATTTGTTTATTTTTGTTTTTATTTCCATTACTCTAGGAGGTGGATCAAAAAAGAACTTGCTGTGATTTATGTCAAAGAGTGTTCTTCCTATGTTTTCCTCTATGAGTTTATAGTGTCCAGTCTTACATTTAGGTCTCTAATACATTTTGAGTTTATTTTTGTGTATGGTGTTAGGGAGTGTTCTGACTTCATTCTTTTACATGTAGCTGTCCAGTTTTCCCAGCACCACTTATTGAAGAGACTGTCTTTTCTCCATTGTATATCCTTGCCTCCTTTGTCATAGATCAGTTGACCATAGGTGTGTGGGTTTATCTCTGGGCTTTCTATCCTGTTCCACTGATCTATATTTCTGTTTTTGTGCCAGTACCATATTGTCTTGATTACTGTAGCTTTGTAGTATAGTCTGAAGTCAGGGAGTCTGATTCCTCCAGCTCCGCTTTTTTCCCCCAAAACCACTTTGGCTATTCGGGGTCTTTTGTGTCTCCATACAAATTTTAAGACTTTTTGTTCTAGTTCCGTAAAAAATGCCATTGGTAATTTGATAGGGATTGCATTGAATCTGTAGATTGCTTTGGGTAATGTAGTCATTTTCACAATATTGATTCTTCCAGTCCAAGAACATGGTATATCTCTCCATCTGTTGATATCATCTTTAATTTCTTTCATCAGTGTCTTATAGTTTTCTGCATACAGGTCTTTTGTCTCCCTAGGTAGGTTTATTCCTAGGTATTTTATTCTTTTTGTTGAAATGGTAAATGGGAGAGTTTCCTTAATTTCTCTTTCAGATTTTTCATCATTAGTGTATAGGAATGCCAGAGATTTCTGTGCATTAATGTTGTATCCTGCAACTTTACCAAATTCATTGAATAGCTCTATTAGTTTTCTGATGGCATCTTTAGGATTCTCTATGTATAGTATCATGTCATCTGCAAACAGTGACAGTTTTATTTCTTCTTTTCCAACTTATATTCCTTTTATTTCTTTTTCTTCTCTGATTGCTGTGGCTAGGAATTCCAAAACTATGTTGAATAATAGTGGTGAGGGTGGACATCCTTGTCTTGTTCCTGATCTTAGAGGAAATGCTTTCAGTTTTCACCATTGAGAATGATGTTTGCTGTAGGTTTGTCATATATGGCCTTTATTATGTTGAGGTAGGTTCCCTCTATGCCCACTTTCTGGAGAGTTTTTATCATAAGCGGGTGTTGAATTTTGTCAAAAGCTTTTTCTGCATCTAATGAGATGATCATATGGTTTTTATTCTTCAATTTGTTAATATGGTGTATCGCATTGATTGATTGGCGTATATTAAAGAATCCTTGCATTCCTGGAATAAACCACACTTGATCATGGTGTATGATCCTTTTAATGTGCTGTTGGATTCTGTTTGCTAGTATTTTGTTGAGGATTTTTGCATCTATGTTCATCAGTGATATTGGCCTGTAGTTTTCTTTCTTTGTGACATCCTTGCCTGGTTTTGGTATCAAGGTGATGGTGGCCTTGTAAAATGAGTTTGGGAGTGTTCCTCCCTCTGCTATATTTTGGAAGAGTTTGAGAAGGATAGGTGTTAGCTCTTCTCTAAATGTTTGATAGAATTCACCTGTGAAGCCATCTGGTCCTGGGCTTCTGTTTGTTGGAAGGTTTTTAATCACAGTTTCAATTTCAGTGCTTGTGATTGGTCTGTTCATATTTTCTGTTTCTTCCTGGTTCAGTCTTGGAAGGTTCTACCTTTCTAAGAATTTGTCCGTTTCTTCCAGGTTATCCATTTTATTGGTATAGAGTTGCTTGTAGTAGTCTCTTAGGATGCTTCGTATTTCTGCAGTGTCTGTTGTAACTTCTCCTTTTTCATTTCTAATTTTATTGATTTGAGTCCTCTCCCTCTTTTTCTTGATGAGTCTGGCTAATGGTTTATCAGTTTTGTTTATCTTCTCAAAGAACCAGCTTTTAGTTTTATTGATATTTGCTATTGTTTTCTTTGTTTCTATTTATTTCTGCTCTGATCTTTATGATTTCTTTCCTTCTGCTAACTTTGGGTTTTGTTTGTTCTTCTTTCTCTAGTTCCTTTAGGTGTACAGTTAGATTGTTTATTTGAGATTTTTCTTGTTTCTTGAGGTAGACTTGTATAGCTGTAAACTTCCCTCTTAGAACTGCTTTTGCTGCATCCCATAGGTTTTGGATCATCGTGTTTTCATTGTCATTTGTCTCTAGGTATTTTTGATTTCCTCTTTGATTTCTTCAGTGATCTCTTGGTTATTTAGTAACGTATTGTTTAGCCTCCATATGTGTGTGTTTTTTACGTTTTTGTCCCTGTAATTCATTTCTAATCTCATAGCGTTATGGTCAGAAAAGATGCTTGATATGATTTCAATTTTCTTATATTTACTGAGGCTTGATTTGTGACCCAAGATGTGGTCTATCCTGGAGAACTTTCTTTGCGCACTTGAGAAAAAAGTGTAATCTGCTGTTTTTGGATGGACTGTCCTGTAAATATCAATTAAATCTATCTGGTCTGTTGTGTCATTTAAAGCTTCTGTTTCCTTATTACTTTTCATTTTGGATGATCTGTCCATTGGTGTAAGTGAGGTGTTAAAGTCCCCCACTAAAATTGTGTTACTGTCGATTTCCTCTTTTATAGCTGTTAGCAGTTGCCTTATGTATTGAGGTGCCCTTATGTTAGGTGCATAAATATTTATAATTGTTATATCTTCTTCTTGGATTGGTCCATTGATCATTATGTAGTGTCCTTCCTTGTCTATTGTAACATTCTTTATTTTAAAGTCTATTTTATCTGATATGAGTATTGCTACTCCAGCTTTCTTTCGATTTCCATTTGCATGGAATATCTTTTTCCATCCCCTCACTTTCAGTCTGAATGTGTTCCTAGTTCTGAAGTGGGTCTCCTGTAGACAGCACATATATGGGTCTTGTTTTTGTATCCATTCAGTGAGCCTGTGTCTTTTGGTTGGAGCGTTTAATCCATTCACGTTTCAGGTCATTATCGATATTTATGTTCCTATTACCATTTTCTTAATTGTTTTGGGTTTGTTTTTGTACGTCCTCTTCTTCTCTTGTGTTTCCCACTTAGAGAAGTTCCTTTAGCATTTGTTGTAGAGCTGCTTTGGTGGTGCTGAATTCTTTTAGCTTTCTCTTGTCTGTAAAGCTTTTGATTTCTCCATCGAATCTGAATGAGATCCTTGCCAGGTACAGTAATCTTGGTTGTAGGTTCTTCCCTTTCATCATTTTAAGTATATCATGCCCCTCCCTTCTGACTTGTAGAGTTTCTGCTGAGAAATCAGCTGTTAACCTTGTGAGAGTTCCCTTGTGTGTTATTTGTCGTTTTTCCCTTGCTGCTTTCAATAATTTTTCTTTGTCTTTAATTTTTGCCAATTTGATTACTATGTGTCTTGGCGTATTTCTCCTTGGGTTTATCCTGTGTAGGACTCTCTGAGCTTCCTGGACTTGGGTGGCTATTTCCTTTCCCATGTTAGGGAAGTTTTCAACTGTAATCTCTTCAGATATTTTCTCTGGTCCTTTCTCTCTCTCTTCTCCTTCTGGGACCCCTATAATGCGAATGTTGTTGTATTTAATGTTGTCCCAGAGGTCTCTTAGGCTGTCTTCATTTCTTTTCATTCATTTTTCTTTATTCTGTTCCACAGCAGTGAATTCCACCATTCTGTCTTCCATGTCACTTATCCATTCTTCTGCCTCAGTTATTCTGCTATTGATTCCTTCTAGTGTATTTTTCATTTCAGTTATTGTATCGTTCATCTCTGTTTGTTTGTTCTTTAATTCTTCTAGGCCTTTGTTAAACATTTCTTACGTCTTCTCAATCTTTACCTCCATTCTTTTTCTGAGGTCCTGGGTCATCTTCACTATCATTTTTCTGAATTCTTTTTCTCAAAGGTTGCCTATCTCCACTTCATTTAGTTTTTCTGGGGTTTTATCTTGTTCCTTCATCTGGTGCATAGCCCTCTGCCTTTTCATCTTGTCTGTCTTTCTGTGAATGTGGTTTTTGTTCCACAGGCTGCAGGATTGTAGTTCTTCTTGCTTCTGCTCATCCTCTAGAGGATGAGGCTCTCTGAGAGGAAATCATTCTTAACTTTCAATGGTTTCTGTTTCAAGCTTTTCTCGTGATTATTTTCATATTACTAAATAATAACTTTAAGCTACAATTTCTTACTTTATCAGTTTTAGACATTTACTTATGGCCAGTTCCATAGGGAATTAGATCATTTGTAACATTACAACCTTCCTCCTCTTTTCTCTCCTCCTCTGAAGCATTTTTGTTTTTTGTGGGTTTTCTGGTTCCTCTATTGCATAACCTTTGTAACTTTAAGTATGCCATTGTTTCTTGTTCTGTCAACACCAGTAAGCATCTGTTAACTCCTTTCTTTGTAGAGTTATTGAAGTGTACCCTTATTCTGTCTTTCACCTGTTTCTTCCTTCTCCTGCCATCTCTGCTTTTACTTTTATGTAGTAAAGCATATTAGTTAGTGTTTTATTTATTTTCCATCTTCTTGACTTCTGAGTTTAATTGGTTAGTGGGTGGGAGATAAATACATGTAGTCCATCTGTTATCTTGAATCCACTAGTTTTCATTTTAGTATCTTAGTGTTTAAGTCAGTTCTCATGATGTAAGCATATTCAAGATTTGTTATTTTAATCAAGAGTAAATAAGTTGATTTCTAAAAAGATTCTTACTAGTTTTTGAAATCCTCTACGATGTTTTACTTTGCAGGTACGGAAAACTTTTTTCACCTTAGCATTTTGTGACTTCTGTCGAAAGCTGCTTTTCCAGGGGTTCCGCTGTCAAACATGTGGTTATAAATTTCACCAGCGTTGTAGTACAGAGGTTCCACTGATGTGTGTTAATTATGACCAACTTGAGTAAGTAATCAAAAAATTTTTCTTTTCTGTCTTCCACTTTACATTTAACTTTTCTTAATGTGAAACTAGTATGTCTTAGAGTCTGTGGAAGTTTTCTGCACAGAAGAGTTGTTACAGGGAACTTTTTGAAGTGTGGCTAGAGAGTAATATGTAATATAGCTAGTACTTCTCTCTCAAATTATAATTCTGGTTTGCTGTACATTTCATTTATGTTTTATATTCTCTTTTAATTAATAAAGATCCCTTGCCCATAGAAATCACTTTTCGATGGGTTTTGGGTGTTTCAATTAAATTAACCATTATATTTTTGGACCGCAGATTGGGGAATCTGGTTCTGTCAGCAATTTTGTAAATTAAGTGCTCTCTCTCTCTCAAAGTTTGTGTGCCTGTCTGTCTGTCTGTCTGTCTCTATCTCTCCCTCCCCCTCTCCTTCTCTTACTCCTCCTCTCTTCCCCCTAGTCCCTCTCTTCCCCCTATTACCTCTCTCAATAGATTGAGTCTATCTTAATCTTTTTTTGTATTGTTACTGCTGCTAGTAAAAGTCTTATTCCTTTTTTTGATTACTTGAGTAGAGGGAATTCAACTCTGTATTTTAAAGTATATCATAATGATATAACCTAATTTTTAGCAGTAGATACATTTTCTTCTAATTCCTTAACCATAAAGCATGATTTTTCCACTCTACTATGTAGAAATTTGCTGTATATAGCAATTAGTTTTAGATTCTGAGCTTGCCTTTGAAAGTACAATATAATTTTTTTACAATAAGCCTTTAGACAAAAAGTACAACTAATTGAATTTAACAATCCTTCCTGAAAATGGAATTTGATCTCAGACATTTTTGTTAATTCTTTAAGGTATTCTGGTATATGAAGCTTCTGGGTTTTGCACAAGTTAGGTTTGTTTTTGTTTTGTTTTTGTTTTTGCCTCACAGTTTGCTGTTTGTCTCCAAGTTCTTTGAACACCACCCAATACCACAGGAGGAGGCCTCCTTAGCAGAGACGACCCTTACGTCTGGATCATCCCCTTCTGCACCCCCCTCCGATTCTATTGGGTATGATTTGATTCCTGCTGTTCAGTGACATGCTATTTGAGCTGATTTCTTTGGAACTTTTGGTTAATTATAAACCTTTCCAACATTTGGATTGTTAAATTAAGGATTTTTTTTTTTCAGGTAACTTATCACACCAGTCAGCTAATTTACATACATTTGGTACAGATACACAGGGTTAAAGCTGACATAGACTGTTTTAGGACCATCCTTGAAAAAAAGCAACAGATAATTTAGAGTCCCTGCCTTGTGCTCATTGCTTTATTTTTAATATCAGATATAGAAGTATATGATTTCCATTTAGAAAAGTAACATTAACATATGAGATAATGGCCGATGACTTAAAAATAGTATATAATTATAATCTACAATTTATGATATATTATTTTAAACTATGTGATAAATATTATCATGTTTACAGGAGAAGAGAGAATAGTGAGAGAGGGTAGTCAACATTTAATCAAGAAAGTGGGATTTGAACTGGACCGTAAAGAATTCTAGAATCTGAATGAGCATAGGAAATAAAAGCATGGTGATGGTGGGGGCACAGGAGCAAGGGGAGAAGGGAGGTACAAGCAGCATATCTTCATCTTCTAGTATACCCATTTTCTTTAGATTTGCTAATAAAATATATTAGATTTAATCCAAGTTTTTGTTTTTCTTACTTAAAGACCAATGTCCTTTACATACATATTTCTGACTTACTGTGTACTACATGTTGCTGTCATAGTTTTAATTCAGTAAGTTTCAAGAATGACTTGCTATCACTACACCAGATCAGTTTTGTTAATTAGACTACCCTATTCAGTTGTAGTAAATTCAGGCTTTTTCCACTTCTAAGTTCTAACTTAAAGTATGTTACTGCTTTGAGACTTTAAATGACCTGTAAGTAGTGTTTAAAAAGTCAGTGCACTTTCCAAAACTTTTAAAAAGCTAATATTGTCACTTTTACATTCTTTTTACCTGGCTCCCAAAATCCCTTGCCAACTGCTTTTATTGGCTGTCTAAAGCAAAAATAAAGACAGCTTTGTCACAAACTAAATATTTCTCAGTTATCAGAATAAAATGGACCAGTAGAACGTGCTAATTTTCTTAAAGGCCAGTTCCATCAGCCTTACCTATAATTCTTATTGGTTTATAGCAGTTTTTTGAAGTACATAATATTGTATTATTTTTATTTCTCTTCTAAGTGGATTCATTTAGATAAAGTCAAAATGTCTTTCCCTACCCTTAAAAGTGTGCTTCAAAGAAGCACAAATTCTTGTTCAGATTCTATTAACATATTTTATTTAGAAGCCTTTTGTCACTATTTGGCTTCTTTGGCTGTTTCAACCTTAATCTAGTCCTTTTCTACTGTATTTTCTTCTCATTCCTCTCTAAACCCTCTCCCGTCTTAAAAATGTCTTTTTATTCCCTCAACATTGTCTTTCTGGCTGTCTTATTAACCACTAGATAATGCTGATTAGTTATAGCATTTGCATAAGATGGGGTGCAACAGTAACCAATCTCTGAAGAGAGGCTATTAGCACTGAGTCATTCATTGGTCCTGATGGAGCTCACTAAGACAGTCACACCTCGTCAGTCAAGTGACACTCATTTCTTAGCTCCCTAGGGTATTCCTTCTGAGGGGCACAGACTTCTCACAGGTGTTTACAATCTATTCTCAAAACTTTAATGTGCTCTGGGAGTGCCAGGTTCATTTTGGGAGCAGTGAGAGATCATAGACTTTGTTATTTATCCACGGTACCAAAATAGGTCACTCTGTCACCTATTTTGGTGGTTTCATCAAAAAGCAGTTGTTACAAATATTTACTTTAATGCTTAATATATTATTTTCCTGTGTGTCTTGTATCGATTATTGATCATGGTAAACATTTCAAAATATGAGAGATTGATACTCTGAGAATCATCTTTTGAATCTTTTGCTATTATTGTTCAGGATTTTAATTCAACTCTTGTATAAAGCAATAGGTATATCTTTTAGGTCCTGAAAAACACATGTATGTTTTTAAAAGATTTATAATTTCCTAATATTGATACTTCCCATAAAAATTTCATTTTAGTAACTTCAACTATCAAGAAATGGCAAAGGTAGAAAAATTGGCAGACATTATTCAGTCAGTGCCTACCTAGAGCATTTTTGTATAACTTTAAAGGACAAGAGTTTCTTCAGCTGATTAACAACAGGTAATTTTTAGCCATTTGTAGATTTCTCTGGAGTTTTCTGGATAAGAATCAGTGTTCTTATCATTGATACTCCCTGGAGTGTCTGCTTGAGCCAAGCAGCTTTGTCAGTGTTAGTTGCAAGCACGTATTAGTTTTTTAAACTAACACTTTTAAAAGCCATTACTGCTGGATTTTTAATGCTTTATTTTAAAGATTTTATTTGAGAATATGAAAACAAGAAAATCTTTATATCATCCATTTTTCTATGTTATTATCTCTATAAAGTTGCTCTGAATCTTATCTTCCAATCACTTGATTTTTCCAGGCCCCCAATTCTCACCAGTCCGTCTCCTTCAAAATCCATTCCAATTCCACAGCCTTTCCGACCAGATGAAGATCATCGAAATCAGTTTGGACAACGAGACCGGTCCTCATCCGCTCCAAATGTGCATATAAACACCATAGAACCTGTCAATATTGATGTAAGTATCCAGCAGTGCTCGAACTTAGAAAATTCAAGTGTGTTTATTTTTTCTGCTACATTTATAATATAGATCAGAAATCAGTGCCATCTTTCATTTATCACAGTTATTATAAGTGATAGACTTTTCATGAATTACAAATCAGAAAAGCCTTTTCATCTTCTCTGATGGCATAAAATATTGAACTAGCACCAAATTATAGAGTTATTCTCATTTTTTTTTCTTATGACACCATCTCTGTAAAAGTCTTATCTTCATTTATTTAACAGATAATCCACTTGACCATTTTGGGGTAAAGAAAAAATAAGAATACACTTGCATATTTCCTATTTAGATCAATTTGAAATCTTTACCTAAATTTCTAAAAGTTTAACTTTGAGTTAAATAACCCTTAAGGACTAATCATTACTCTATGTACTTCTCATGCAAAGCTACCTTTTACCTTCTTTACTTTCTTGAGTATACCATTGGATTCCATCTCTACAGAAATCAATTATTTTAGTCTCCTTCTGGGGCTGGTCACTCGTGAATTTTTTTACTTTCCCGGTTTATCTTACATACTATAAGTTAATTACGTACATTAGTGTCACTTCTTCGATTTGACCTTAACTCCTGGACAGCAGAAACCATTCCTAATATAGTTCCCTAACATAGGAACTATTAAGTGTTAGTTGGCATCTAACATAAGAGGTCATCAAAAAATATTTGTATTAGTAAAAGGGTTAGAAGACAAAGCAGAGGTCTGTTTCCTGTAATATAGACCAGGGATCAACAAACTCTTAAAGGGCCACATAGTAAATATTTTAGGCTTGTGCGTCATATGATCTCTAATGATAGCTGTTGAACTCTGCCACTGTAGTGTGAAAACAGCCATAGATAATACATTTTAAACAAATAGGTGAGGCTTTATTCCACTAAAACTTGAGTAAAGCAGGTGGCCAGCCCATTGTATCTTGCCAGTCCCTGATATAGACAAAATAGAAGGAAGAGATGAGAAAAAAGATGAGATATGCAGGATCAGTCCAAAAGGACTGGTTCATTCAGCTATCAGTACATCATCTCAGTAACTGAGTTACTAAAGAGAATAAAGAGCCCTTGCTATCTGAGCTGTGGTGGGGTTGGGATCACTTCTCCCAGAATTTGTACTTTAGGATAAAAAATGTGGGTTATTCTCAGTCTCTGTCTGTAATAAGCAACAAAACAAAAAAGCCACCAAATTTGTTTGCCTTGGAAAGTAATTATATTTAAAAAGGAATTTGAGGGCTTCCCTGGTGGCGCAGTGGTTGAGAGTCCGCCTGCCGATGCAGGGGACACGGGTTCGTGCCCCGGTCCGGGAAGATCCCACATGCCGCGGAGCGGCTGGGCCTGTGAGCCATGGCCGCTGAGCCTGCGTGTCCAGAGCCTGTGCTCCACAACGGGAGAGGCCACAACAGTGAGAGGCCTGTGTACCGCAAAAAAACAAAAAAGGAATTTGAAACTGTTTCACCATGTAAGCAGGATACTGAAGTTACTGAGGGGTCATGTGTATGTTAGAGGACAGGGGTTGTTCTCATTATACCAGCAGTATTCCTTATGTGAGTCCTCATAAGGTTGAGTAAAGAAGCAAAAATTATCCTAACAGGAAAATAATCACTAATTAACAGACTCCCTTAATATTAGTCTCCACTCACATATCCCTCCCCATTTAATACCAGCTTGCATTCCGGCCCTTTTCCATCACTATCCAACATTTCAGTGAAAACATAAGGCAGATTGATTGTGAATCTGACAACAAAAAAAAGATTTTAAGGATTTTATGAAGACGGTGAAAAAGTCACTTGGTAGAACTACTCAAATCTTATAAAGTCATTGAGAAATAAGGGTACAGCAGAATTAAATTAGTCCAGTTAACAGTAAAAGAGAGAAAGTCTATAAGGATGACAAGAGAATAGGCTTTTCAAGTGAAAATGATTTAAATATCATAGGATTGATGGAGGCCTTTGAGGGAATTGATGAAGTCCTTTAAAATTTTTATAAAAATGATTATGATTGTGGGGCCTCCCTGGTGGCGCAGTGGTTGAGAGTCTGCCTGCCGATGCAGGGGATACGGGTTCGTGCCCCGGTCTGGGAGGATCCCATATGCCGCGGAGCGGCTGGGCCCGTAAGCCATGGCCGCTGAGCCTGCGCATCTGGAGCCTGTGCTCCACAACGGGAGAGGCCACAACAGTGAGAGGCCCGCGTACCGCCAAAAAAAAAAAAAAAAGATTATGATTGTGATGTAAAAGATGAATATGAAATTAAGAATTTCAATTTGTGCTGTCGTTAAGTTTGATATTATTCAATGAAAACGATTTTTTCTGTATTCTAAGGATTAGCGTACTGTTGAAATTATAACTTAAAGTTTTGTTGAATGTAACAGAAAATAAACTTTTTATAAATCTTAATTTCATTTTTCAAGATACATTCCCAAGTAAGACTTTCTTCCTGTTTTTTACTATGAAATTTTTTCTCTATTTTTATTGGATTCATTTAAAATAGCCTTTTCTTAATATCAATTTTTCTCAACTAATAAGGTCTTCTTCTATCTGGCCAGACCTGAATACAAAGGAAAAAAAAATAGGAGAGGGAAATATGGAAATAAGGAGATTGTGTGAAATAAATCAAATCTTATTTTTACGTTAGATCTATTGTCAGTATGTTCAAAGTTGTTACCTTTGTATTTACTTTCAAAACTGACGTTCTTTTAGACTATTTCTCTTTATGTCTTAGTGTTATTAAGTTTCTCCTATTCTCTTAGGCTTGAACATTTGGAGTGCCATCTTTATATCTTGCTTTTTCATCTTCCCCTATAAGCAAATAGTCATAAGATATCACCTTTCCTTTTGATATATATCTCAAATTTGTTATTACTACCACCATTTGGGCCCATATTTCTTCACTTGAACTACTTATTACATTAATCTCCTAAATAGATTTCCTGCCATTGATTTCTCTCTGCCCGCTTCCATTTTTTATTGCTATTATCAGAATAATTTTTTATAAGACCTCTATCATCATCTGTTCCTTTGTTCCAAAATTTTCATTTACTTCCCATTGAAAAATATAAACCTTTTAGCATTTCATTCAGTTTCAGTCATTTCATTCAATTTCAGTCATTATTTGTCATTTATTATTCCAGTAAACCAGATTTAATATTTAATCTGGGATAGGCACTGTGTCAGAATAGGGAATTAAGATGAATTAGCACAGTCTTTGCCCTCAAGGAGGTCACAGTCTAATGGAAATGGATGAATCAGCCATATAAATAAATAAACACAAAATATACAGTGATAGTTTATAGAAGGGGATGATAAACCCTACCTGGTTAAATCTAGTAATGTTTAGCAGAGAAGGGACAACATTTAAGCCAGACTGTAGAAGATGAATAGGAAGGAGTCGGAGTTTATTCAGTGCACTAGGTGGGGGTTTTAAGAAGGAAGGACATTTGTTAAGGAAATGGTATGTGCAGAAATATAGAAGTACCTTTATGTGGGTTGTAATGAATAGTTGGTATTGTAGGAGTTTAGGGTTCAGGAAAAGGGTGGGTAATGGTAGAGGATGAAACTAAGTAGGTAGAGTCCACACTGAAAGACATTATGTTATTTTGAGGTCACTGTAGTAGTTGGTAATAGGGGGTCCGATAAACTGAGTGGCAAAGAAAGTGATCAGCTCTTTACTTTAGAAAGTTCTTTTGAATTAGTGAGAGATTTGATAGGCACGATTGTTAGGATGGATACTGTAAATGGCTACTGTTAATGCTTACTGTGTGCTAGGTACTTTACTAAGTACTTTACATAAGTTTTCTTACTCTGTCCTCACAAACACTTGTGAGTTAAGTAGTAGTATTATCCTTATTTTACTGTTAGGAAAATTAGATTTAGAGATATCAAGAAACTTACCCCAGATCACACAGGTGATAAATGATTGAAAGGGGGTAAAACCTGGCCTTTCTTTCTTATCTCAATCACTGTTCTATATAGTAGTAGAGGAGAGAAATGAAAGAGATGAGAGGTAATAAAAGATAATGCCTAGGGACTTCCCTGGTGGCACAGTGGTTAAGAATCCGCCTGCCAATGCAGGGGACATGGGTTCGATCCCTGGTCCGGGAAGATCCCGCATGCTGTGGAGCAGCTAAGCCTGTGTGCCACAACTGCTGAGCCTGTGTTCTAGAGCCCGTGAGCCACAACTACTGAGCCCGCGTGCCACAACTACTGAAGCCCATGCACCTAGAGCCCGTGCTCTGCAACAAGAAAAGCCACTGCAGTGAGAAGCCCGTGCACTGCAACAAAGAGTAGCCCCCTCTCACCGCAACTAGAGAAAGCCTGCGCACAGCAAATAAGACCCAACGCAGCCAAAAATAAATAAATAAGAAATGGTAATTTAAAAAAAAAAAGATAATGCCTAGAGTTGTCTGGCTTAGGTGGATAGATAGTATTTATTCTATCCATTAAGACGGGAAATGCCAAAGGAAGAAGAACAGGGTTTGTAGAAATGAAAACTTTTAACTTTTATTTTGGGCATCTTGACTTTAAGATGTCTGGAACTTTCCTTGTTTAGAAGTCCTGTAGCAGTTGAAATAAGGACCTTGAGTAGAGATACAGATTTAGAAATAATTAGCCTATTTTTGTCAGTTAAAGTCATGGATGTAAGTGATATTACTTAAAGACTGTATGTAAACTGAAAAGAGGGTAGACATGCAACCTCAGTAAACATTAACATTTGAGATACAGGCAGAGACTGTCATTCTCTGTCTCCATTTTAGGCTTCTCTTCCTAACTTTAGCTTCAAATAAGTAAGAGAAAGTAGTGTTGCAGAAGCTAAAGGGAGAAAAGGGGACTTCAAGAATGCTTAAGTAGTTGAGGTCAGTTGCCATTGAGACTCAAATGAGATAAGGACTGGAAATGACTATTGAATTGGGCAGTTACAATGTCATTTTTACTTCATTGAGAGCTGTTTTAGAGGACTGTTGGAGGATAGCAAAACCAGGTAAAGATGTGGGATTAAGTGCCAATTTTGAGAAGCTTGGCTATAAAGGAATGATGAAAGGGCCATAGATTGAAGCAGAGACTTGAGCATATTTGTAACTTCAGGGGAAGAAGCAAGTGAAGAGAGAGGTTAAAAATAACAAGAAAGAATAACTGAGGTAGTAAAATTCCTTGAACTTGGAAGTGATGTTCCTCAGAGGCTATGAGGAATTAAAGATGAACATAGCTATCTCCGCAGCTCTTTACAGGCAGTATGACCATGGACAGATGACTTAACCTTGAGGCCTATAGTGTCTACCCCTTGTAGTGATTTGAAAATGCTTATTGTTCTTGGCACAAAATAAGAATTCAAAAATTATAGCTAGTATTATTATACAAATGTTTGTAGATATAGAGGCAGAACAGAATGTTCTTTGATAGCTTCTGTTTTCTCTGTCATGCTAAAAAAGGGAAGAGATACAAGTAAGAAAGGAACCCCATAGGAGATTGGCAAAAAGTTTGAAATAGCCAGTATTGGAATGCTAGAATATCCTATTTAACCTAGGTCACATAGATAAAGATTGTTAAGGAGCTTTAAGAACATATTTGAGATTGGAAAATATAAGTTTATGGTGGTTATTAGCAGTAGGTTGTCTAGAAGACTTTTTTTTTTTTTTGCCACGCCTCTCAGCTTGCAGGATCTTAGTTCCCCGACCAGGGATTGAACCCGAGCCACGGCAGTGAAAGTGCGGAGTCCTAACTGCTGAACCACCAGGGAAGTCCCCCTCTGCTTTTCTTTTCTGCATTCCTGTCTACCCCTCAAACCCCAACACTTAGATCATCTTCTTCAAGTGCTTCACCAATGGCCAAGTTCTATAGTTATTTATTTATCCGTTGAACTTACATAGCATGAAGAATCTTTTCACCCATACTATTTATTTGGCAATTAACTAAGCAACTTTGGCACCTTTTTTATTGTTTTCTTAAGCTCTTATTCTTATATCACATAATTTCTATGTGTGTATATCTTTCTTACACTTAGATTATAAGCTCTCAAGAACACAAAGTTAGTGAGACCACCATG
The DNA here is from genome assembly GCF_964165515.1 of Mesoplodon bidens. Lineage (NCBI taxonomy): Eukaryota > Metazoa > Chordata > Mammalia > Artiodactyla > Ziphiidae > Mesoplodon > Mesoplodon bidens. The sequence continues at coordinate 93,758,896 of NC_138166.1, read as the reverse complement.
ATTTTTTATATTTATTGATAGTCACACAACCCCTAACATTTAGCATCTTATTTGGAGATATGAGTATTTGTTGATTATTCTGTAGAAAATGTTAAAGGCTTTATATAATACATTGAACATGACAGAAATACATCTGTAAAGAATGTGCTCTTTGTTTTAGCCTATAAACGAAAAGCTGCCTATTTGCAAAGAGACTTTGAGCTTATTTAGAGACCTCATATTTAAGTTATACTGGGTAGATTAAGTTCTGTCTGTCAGGGTCCAAATTGCATTGCATTGCCAGTAGGCTCTTCCCCCACTGCGCTGCCCCACGTTGTCTGTTGTAAAAAGCTGTATTTTAATAATAAAGACAAATTTTTTCCCCTTCTAGTGTGTCCTTACACATTTATATTTTTATAATTTTATCAGTGTACATTTAATTTTGCATTCTTTTTTATTGTAAACATGTTTTATGAGTCAAGCTTCATAATTGTTTTAGTAGCTACATAATACTTACTAAATTGATACACTATAATTTAGTTAACCAATATGTCAATATGCCTAAAATAGGGAAATAATTTCTGGTTTTTTAGTATAATGGATAATGTTGCACTAAACATCTTTGTGCATATCATTTTTTCTTCTGAATTACTTCCTTAGGAAAAATTCCCAGAAGTGGAATTACAGGATCAAAGGGTATGAACATTTTATGGCTCTTAATATGTGCCAGTAGAATTTTTTTTAAGAATTAATGCAGCCATTGGTTTTGAATGGCCTGAAATGGATTTCAACATTTCATCAGGACTAATAATCCCTTCAGTCTAGGGTTAGGTTGGCGAGTGCTTCAAATTTTTTATTTTATCATGTTCACTAGCTAATTCCATATTCTTTCTGTTTTGTGAAGTAATTTATAAGGCAGGTATTATTTTGAATTAACCTTTCTGTGAATGCTTAGTGGAAAATAAAATGTTATTACTTTCTTACTATATGCTTTGATTAAATATACATTACTGTTTATTTGTAGGACTTGATTAGAGACCAAGGGTTTCGTAGTGATGGAGGTAAGTAGTGATTTCAATTTAAAAAAAAAAATCAGGGAAAAATGCAATTGCTTTGCTGCTTGTCTCCTTTATATTTGCTTCTTTCATGAAACACAGACACAGAGAAAAATGTGCAGAGAAAAACCAAAAATTGTTTGCTTTTCTTTAGTATTTATCATTTATCTCTAATAAAATTTTAGAAATAATTCATAGCCAGAGAAATTCATAGCCAGGGAAAAAGAGAGGACATAAAAGGGAGTCTTAAATGTACTATCTACAGTTTTTTAGATGTTGTTATTGAGGAGAGATCCTTAATTATTTTACCCACTTTATTCCTAACCACCTCCACTAATACTTAAAGATTGAGCTTACAACCAGTTAAAACTTGCCTCCCCTACATCATTCTTGGGGAGAATCCCTGGGGTTGCCTGCTACAACTTGTCAGTTTGTTAGACATTGTCAGCCACTTCCCTTCAGCTTTCTAGAAGGCTTTGGAATATATACTTTATAGCATGGACCCCTAATAGAAAAGCCTAGTTCCCCTTTTACTAGTCCAGTAAATAAAATAAGCAAATGAGAAACTGAATTGAGATTTCTTACAGAATTTTCATCAGATGTTCACTCTAGCACACAGTGAAAATTGGGAGCATAGCAAAACATTACTTTAGAAAATACTTTTTAAATAAGATTTTACCCCCATAAGATTTTTCTAAGAGATGGTGTTTGAAACTATCCTGACGTTTTCTTCCAGGTGGTCCTTTATGCTTACCTCTTCAGCTGTCTTCTATTTAATAAGGAAGCCCTACAATACCTGCATATCTTGTTTAGAGTTGGTCTCTTCACTGTGACCTGCTTTATATTCAAAATATCTAAGCCCAGACTCAAAGATACTTTTATGTTGAATAAACATTGAGTAAACCATCTTTTGTTGTAATATTTATATATACCTGTGGACCTACCAAAATAATAAGCCTACGCTATGTACCCTGGACTTAGTATTTACTATAGCACATAGTTATAAAAGGGTTTTTTTTTCCTGTTTGTTGTTCCATGAACCCACCAATTAATGTTGCTGCCAGTTTGACTTTCATATGTCTTAATAGCTGTGGCTTTTGATAATTTTGCCCAATACATCCAGCATTTAAATGTTGCCATCATGTTAGCATCACAGAGTTAACTTAGTCATAAAAATTGCCTGCTTAGTACCAAAAATCAAATGCCATTTCTTATCCTTTTTGTGAATCAGTTTATAAAGAATCACTGGAATTTTATGAAAATAAGCAGATTTTTAGACATCCAGAATTATTTTGTGAAGCAGGCTTCAACTCGTTTATTCCCCGTGACTTCTTTCATTTCTTCTGTGTGTCTGTCTGCCTGTGTTTGCCTGCCCCTCTCTTTTTCTTCTAACAGCCCCTTTGAACCAGCTGATGCGCTGTCTTCGGAAATACCCATCCCGGACTCCCAGTCCCCTCCTACATTCTGTCCCCAGTGAAATAGTGTTTGATTTTGAGCCTGGCCCAGTGTTCAGAGGTAGTTGGGCTCTTCTTTCTTGTTTTCACCCAAAGCAAACTAAATATAAACAACAGATACTATTTGTGCCTCACCCTCACAGTGTGTGTTTGTAAGTGTGTGAGTTTTCAGTACTAAATTTCTGCTTGGCCTGGCTGGAATGCTCTGAATGTGCTTCTCACACACACTCACTACCACAAGCTTTCTGTGTGCTGTCATAAATTTTTAATTAAAAGCAAGAAAATTCTGAGCTTAGATTTCCATCTTGTTTTTTGTTATATTACTTACTTTTTGGTCTTGATAATTTCTTAAACTCAGTGGGTGACAGTAAATAATGTGGGGAGGGGCTTCTTCAAGTTGAATTTACTTTACTTTAATCCATTTAGGTGATAACCTTGATGGCTGCTAATAATGGTTATCAATTTTTTTGGTTTTTAAAAAAAGTGGAAATCCCTATTATGAGTTCTTACTAGACTTTTCACTTTATTTTTCTGTAATATGTGTCCTTTTTTTTAAAACGTAGGACATGTATATTTTATATCAAAGGTAGGGAACCTTGTTATAACCTTGTTATATTCACTAACGAAGATTTGTAATATATTTGGGGTATTTTAGCATACTTCAGAAAATTAGGATTTATACTTTCAGTTATGCCCTCATGTGAGCAAAAAGTTAGCAGTATAATTTCACTCACCCATTTTATCTTTCCATCCTTTCATTACTGGTTAAACTGATTTTTAAAAATTTAAGTCAAAATTTAGATGGGTGTCTTGCTGTAAATATTTTTAATGAATTATATTTACTGGCTTTTGCTAGTTAGTGTCTTTGAACTTATTCTGAATGTAATGGTGGCATTTCAGATTTTTGCTCTCTCAGCTCAACTTTCTCAGAAAATCCATGGAATGGGCTGGAAGTTATAGAGTACTGAGTAGTGTAATTAAAGTAAGTGATACAATACAGCACTGAGTAGATCAGAATTGTGAAGCCTGGGTAAGCAGTTAAGGCTTCATGATGTTGAAAATTATCAGTGGAAGGCAGAATATGGATTGTGCTCTAATAAATAGACATTCCAGATACCATTTTCTTTTAGAAAATTGTATGTGAGGCCATGGAAATTCCACATGATGACACATGTGGTATAGTAATGAGAAAAGTTCTACACAGTTTTAACATTTAAATGTTGCCATTAGTATTCTGATCCTTGTTCTTTGAAAGATAGTGACTTTTTAACTAGAGAATAGTTATCTCCTTTTTAAAAAAATTGAAGTCTTTTTTTTTCTGTATGTGCAAACATTACCTGACATCTCAGTCCTACTTAGCTATACTCAGACCCCTCTAGGAGTCATTGCCCTGAACCCCTCTGAACCAGGTGCTTTCTGTACATGAACTGGGATTTTTGCTCAATCAACATTTGGAAAAATATCCATCAGAAAGGTATGCAACCCTGCCAACTGAGTCCATTTTCAAAGAGTGTACCCCTTGGACTCATTTGGCTGATAGAATTTTTCCATTCGTAGTAACTTGGCTGAGAGGCCATAGCGCTTACCTTGGCCTCATTTTATAGGCAGAGATTTTTCAGAAAGTCTTGAGAAACCTGCTTGGCTTTGTTTGCATTAACTTTGTTATGCAGGTAAAATTTCATCTTTGTTTACCAAAATAAGCCTCCAGGAACCAATGAAAGTGACCAGTATCTCTCACTCTTAAATAGTGTAGTATGTAGTATAGGATTTTTTAAAATTTCAGTGGTTAATATGAAAGAGCCAGGTAATGTCAGCATTATGGCCGTTATTAGAATGTTTCCATTTGGGGAATTTCTATCTTTTTTTTTATTGATAGGCTGTTAAGGTAACATAATTAAAAGTTTATTTTTTATATTCGCTTTTAAGTTGATTTTGCTTCTTGTTTTTTGATCAAAGAAAGAACTTGGGAGTATTTTTTAGTGTTTATCTCTTATTTTAAAAAGATTATTTTTCTCCTAGACTCTGCACCAATAAACAAAGTATATATCTGTAATCAGACGTTTTAAAGGTCATTAAATTGACCAGAAAGCTAAAAGTATAAAACTAAAAGAAATTACAGTTTTTTAATTTAAAGCTAGTCACCAAATGAGGCTCCCTTTTTGCGTGTCCTTTCCAAATGGTATTAGAACATATACTGCATTTTTAAAATAAGTCTAAATCTCCCTCTACCCTCTGCCCCCAATAAGCTAATGTACTTGATCCTCCTTTAATAGATATATTTTTCCTTTCACTAACTTAGGATCAACCACAGGTTTATCTGCCACGCCCCCTGCCTCATTACCTGGCTCACTCACTAATGTGAAAGCATTACAAAAATCTCCAGGACCTCAGCGAGAAAGGAAGTCATCTTCATCCTCAGAAGACAGGAATCGAATGGTGAGAGTATATGATATCTTTTTTCCTCTAAGTTCTGTCTTAGAAGTCATAGCCAAATGTAATGTCACCTTTTAGATATATGATATATAGTGGCATATATGTCCATATTTGACACAGAATTCCCATAATCAAATAAATTTAAGAGCTGATAGTTTTTCGCTTAAAAACACAACACAACACTGATTTTTGCTCTCAACTCTAATGTAATTGAGTAAAAGGCAGTTTTGGAAGAGCAAGAATAGTGCTCTGTTTCTAAACTATGGGAAGAGAGTAAGCTGGTATTTTAGGAGGCATGATTAGGCATATATGTTCTAAAGAGTTGGTCTGAAACACAAATATCTACCAAAGGACATTCTTCCGTAATGAAAAATTAGCTGTCTGCTGTAAACTAAATCTATATTAAAAACTAATCATTTTAGCAATAGTATACGTTGGATATGTGGGTCCTTTATCATCCCAAAGTGATTGTATATGTTGATAATTTTTTTTAAGAGAGAGATTGGGTCAGATAAGATACATGAGGAAATTTAGCACTGACTGGGAGAAAGTAATTAGATTATCAACAGCCATAGTACGTTAACTTAACTTTTTGGCCTTTGGAGCCCAAACTAGTCACAAACGTATAGCACTTATCTTGCTCCTAGTAGTCTTCCAAATGGTAAAAAAGCTGCTTTATTTTATTGATTTTAATAATAAAATTTAATAATAGTAACATTTCTGCTCATATCCAATAAGTAATTTTTATTTTTTAATAAACTATTTCCACCCTAATACTGACTTAGGTCTTAAACTTAAGTTCTATATTGTAAGAATCATCCTTCTATTATTCCTCTAGAGTATGGGTTTTTTTTGTTGTTTTCTCCAAAGTTCTTGCTCTCTTCCTAACTTATGTCCCTTTCAGGAATAGGGAAATGTACTTAGTGTGAAGCATAAGATTTTCCCTTTTTGTTTGCCTTGCCTTGACTTTTGCACTATTTTTATCAAGAAAACACTTGGTAGACGGGATTCAAGTGACGATTGGGAGATTCCTGATGGGCAGATCACGGTGGGACAAAGAATTGGATCCGGGTCATTTGGGACAGTCTACAAGGGAAAGTGGCATGGTATGTATGTAATACGGTGACCTTGTCACAAATTATAATAATAGAATATAATAACTTTTATAAAAAAATATCAAAGGGAGTAGTCACTGCGTCATTAAGCTAATTTTGATCAGATGCAAGAGTCCTCCAAAGGTTTATAACAGAAATTATGGGAAATAAAAACTGGATTCACAGCAGCCAGAAGTTTAATCATTATACTACAGTAATAATTTTTAAAGATGATCCTCCAGATGAGCTAGTCCCCAAGATTTTTTATTTTTATAAGTCTTTCTGCTGGTAATTTTATTTGTATTATAAACCACAAGTAAACATATAAAAAGAGTACTTACCAAAGGAAAGACTAGGCAGTAAACATATAAAAAATGTTCAGTATCACTAGTTGTGAAAGAATTACAAATTCTAAAAATAGAAATCATTATTGCCTCTCAAATGACTTATATTTCTTTGAAAAGATAACCAAATGGACAAAGTTTTTTTTTAATTGATTATATTTAGAGTTGTGATTGTAATGCTGCTGGTAGAAACATAAATTGCTATGAATTTTCTGGAGGGCAGTTTGGCAATATGTATATAGAGCCAACAATTCCATTTGTAGAGCAGGAACAAACAGATGTGTGTGCAAGTATATTCATTAGAGATTTGATATTAATGAAAAATGGAAATAACTTAAGTGCTCATTAATAGAGGAAGGAATAAATAAATTGATAACCTCCATATATGATTATATAGAAATTAAAATGGTATGGTAGATGTCTATTTCATGGAAAAGTGTATGTGGTATATCTTAAAAGCAGCACATATAATACCCCATATTATGCTGCTACATATAAATATATATAACATAATTTTTTAAATGACCATCAATATTTTAGTATATATCTTTTTAGGTTGCCTTTTTCATATGTATTTATAAATATTTATACTGCATACATATAAAAGCCTAGTAGGGTATACATCAGTAGGTTAACAATGGTCATTTCAGAGTGACATGATTGTGGGAGATTTTAATTTTATTCCTTTTGCTTTCAAAATGTTTTAAGTTTTTAATTTTAAGTTTGATTTTTTTTTACTATAAGCACTTTATTTGATAATCAGGAAAAATCAGTAAGTTAGTTTAATTATATTGAAATATACATGCAAAAAAGTACACATAAGTGTACAAGTAGCTAAAATTTCACAAAGTCAACACACTGTTCAATAAACAAAACATTACCAGCACTCTAGAAGTCCTCCTTAAGCCCTCTGCCCCCAAGGGTAACCACTGTCCTGACCTAAACAGAAATAATACAGGATGTACTCCTTTGTATCTGGTCCTTTTTACTCAATATTGTTTATAAGGTTCATTTATATTATTGTATGTAGCTGTAGGTTATTCATTCTCTATATAGTGTTCATTGTGTGACTGTAGCATGACTATCTGCTGTGTGATGAGCATTTGAATAGTTTACAGTTTGGGGCAATTATGGATGCTGCTTCTATGAATATTCTTAGTACCTGTCGTTTGGTGAACACATGTGTCCAAGTTGGTTGGTATATACCTAGGAAAGAATTGTGGGGCCCGTAGGTACTGCCAACAGTGTTTCAAGTGGTTGTACCAATTTATACACCCTTTGGCAACGTGTAAGAATTGTACCTGTTTCACATGCAGTTTTGTGTTTTTTAAATAATTTTCCTAAGTAAAAAGCGACAAGTTATCCATGGATTTGAAAAGGTGTTAAATACTCTGATAAAGAAGTCTGCAGTTTTCTATTTTGGCCAAGTTCCACTGGGCCTGTCTACTGCAGTTTTAGCATTCAGTTAGTGAATGCATCTAATTTAGTGTTGTTAAATAACTAGGAAAATATCATGGGTGTTTAATTGGTTAAACTAAATATCAGGGGAAAAATGAGATTGGCTGGTTTTTCGGATTGGTATTTTGAAATCCTAGTATAGGAATATTATTGTTGATTTAGTTTTTATCCTTAGAAAATTAATGCAGTTTAGGAAGTTAAGGTATAATTTATTTGCAGTTTTATAATGGTATAGTTTTAAGGCTGTGGTAATTAGTGAAAATACCCTAGGTTTTTTTATATTTTTAAATTTTAAAAATTGGAATGACATTTGGAATGGCACTTACCTTTTAGGTGATGTGGCCGTGAAAATGTTGAACGTGACAGCACCCACACCTCAGCAGTTACAGGCCTTCAAGAATGAAGTAGGAGTACTCAGGTGAGCTCGTGAGAATCCCGTTTTCCAGAGAAGTCATCTTGATCAACTTGTGTTTTCCAGTGGTAGCCACTGTTCGCTGTACAGATTTACTTAAAATGAAGAAAACAAAGTTTGTCTGAGCATATTTTGTCTTTAACTGTATTCTTTTAAGTGGTATGCAATATTATATAGTACAGCTGATAGAAATATTAATCCTAGAGTGAATTAATGGAAATATAGTGTTCTGATCACGAGAAGTAATACTTCCACTTATGGAGACAATGCTCTCAAAATTCTAAGCTCATCAGAACACATTTAGAGATTGTATCAAGCCCTGGAACTTGAGGAAAATTAACAAACTAGAACATGTCCAGGCAAGGACAACTTAGGTGAGGAGGATTCTGGAACTGTAACTCAGGGAGAAAATAGTCAACAGAACTGAGAATATTTGGGTCCATAGAAGGCTGTTATGTTCAAGAGGATATAAACTTACTCTGTTTCATTGCAGAGAGCAGAACAGGGAATCCAGTGGCGGAAGTTGTAGGAAAATGATTTTTTCTCAACCTAAAATTTTACTAATACTAGAACCACTTTAAAAGAAAAAAAAGAGGGGACTTTGCTGGTGGTCCAGTGGTTAGGACTGCGAACTTCCACTGCAGGGAGCGCAGGTTCGATCCCTGCTTGAGGAACTAAGATCCCACCTGCCACGCAGTACAGCCAAAAAAATTTAAAAAAGAAAAAGAGTAGTGGGAACAGGCTACAGTCTCAGTGATAAACTTCCCATAATTGAAGGTATTTAAGGAATCTCTAGTTGCCTGTCTATGAGGTATACTAAAAAAGATGTATATGAAAAGGGTAGGATGTTAGACTAGGCAATTCCTAAAGTCTCATCTAAATTTATCCTTCTGTTGGCTTTTTTAAAAACACCTTTTTCTGACAACATCTTATTAATAAGTAGACTGCTTCGGCCCTCTTTTTTAACATTTGCTAAAGTTTATCAACATTTACTATTTACTGTCACATTTCTTTTTACAGGAAAACTCGACATGTGAATATCCTACTCTTCATGGGTTATTCAACAAAGCCACAACTGGCTATTGTTACCCAGTGGTGTGAGGGCTCCAGCTTATATCATCATCTCCACATCATTGAGACCAAATTCGAGATGATCAAACTTATAGATATTGCACGGCAGACTGCACAGGGCATGGAGTAAGTTCCATTCTGTTAAATCTCTTGTAAGTTACTTTTGAAGACCATTGAGGATATTTTAAAGGTTTTAGCTATTATACTTTTGACTTACATTTTCAGTTACTGTCCAGCAACATGTAGACACTTTTAACTAATGGCTAGCAATATGATATTAAGAAATAAAATAGTCTCTCTCTAGTATAGTCTTCAGAACATATATCAAATATTTGATAATAAATATGTGACTACAAATTTCTGTTTAGCATGCTCTAATTTAGCTAAGCAATAAGGGTTCAAAAGACAAAAATAGGCCAAAAAAAAAAAACCCACTAAAAAGTCATTAACAGTTATTGAAGTATATAAAATGATTGTTAGTTATCCTTTCAAATTTTTTCCACGTACCCATATTTTCTATTGCAAGATGATCATCTGTGTGAAATAAAGTAAAAGTAAAGTAAAATGAAAGTCCGCATTTTGATCCTTTTTGAGGATTTCAAGTTGACCTGTTCATATCCATTGAATTTTGCTGTGTAATTTAAAAGATTAAAAGTTACTCTATAAAATTTATCATGGGTCAACATAGGAAACTGACTACGAAGGATAAATTTTGCATGCAAGTACAAATAAACAGGTAAATCAAAAGGTAAAATTAAATAAATTTTGAAAGCACTTTGATGAAAAAATTTAAGTAAGTAAAATATGTTTGAAAGTTCCATAGGTAGTTTAAAAATATGCATGTGTCTTAAGTTAATTTAACATTTTATAGTATACAAATGGCTTTCACATGCATAGGCCATTATGTCATTTAATCTTTGTAATGTTATGAAGTAGATATTTTTATTTTATGTTTACAGGTAAGGAAACTGAGGCTTCTAAATGACTTGTCTAGACTCCACATTTAATAAGCAGCAGCAAAGGTGTTTAAGTCAGGACTTTTGACTCCCAAACCATTATTCTTTCCCCATAACCACTATAACCACTATACTGCTTTTACATTATAAAATTAGAATAAAAAAGGTAAAAGAGTATACATGTACTGATGCCTAAAACTCTGACTCAGGATCATTTGTAGCAAATAAGCATAGAACCAAGACTCAAAACCGGATCTAGCTGTTAAATCTTCCCACTGTCCTACCCTCTCTGTCTCGAAACTAGGCAATATATCTGTAATTTAGATTGTTTATAAACCTGTATTCAGCCAAAATCCTTATTGCAGCAAATTATTACCTTATTCAATAACATTACCACTTATCCAGTAGACTTAAAACATCCCACCTCTGAATCTGAATCTGTTCAAATCTGAAAGATTATATTAAAATCTTGCAAAGAGGGACTTCCCTGGTGGCACAGTGGTTAAGAATCCGCCTGCCAATGCAGGGGACACGGGTTTGAGCCCTGGTCCGGGAGGATCCCACATGCCACGGAGCAACTAAGCCTATGGGCCATAACTACTACTGAGCCCATGTGCCGCAACTACTGAAGCCCGCGCACCTAGAGCCTGCGCGCCGCAACGTGACAGGCCACCACAATGAGAAGCCCGTGCACCGCCACGAAGAGTAGCCCCTGCCCGCCACAACTAGAGAAAGCCCGCACATAGCAACGAAGACCCAACGCAGCCAATTAATTAATTATTTAATTAATTATTTTTTTAAAAAACCTTGCAAAGAGTAAACCTTGGCCAGAATGGTAAACATTGAGAGAGAAAGAAAGCTTGTTCTGCTCCCACCCCACCAGTCTCTTTGCTGTTTCTTCAGCAGGCCAAGCATGCTCTTTCCTCAGGGCCTTTGTACTTGTTATTTTCTTTTGGAGATAGGTACTCATGCCACAAATATTCATAGAGCTTCTCTCTTTTGTCTCTGTTCAAAAGTTGCCTTTTAAAGGAAGCCTTCTCTGATCACCTTATATAACATTTTCCTGCCCCACTCTGTCACTCTGTACCCCATTCTTGTTTTTAACACCCAATTCCATATAACATATTTGTTTATCGTCTGTCATCCCCACTAGAATACAAGCTGTACAAGAGCAGGGGTCTTGTTTTGTTCATTGTTTTATCTCTAATGCCTAGAACAAGGCCTGGCCTATGATAGGTACATGTTACAAAAATTTGAAAATGAAACCATGATTACACACAACTGCATATTGTTGATAGATTTACCTTCCAGAAGAGAAAGCGTCACATCCTAGTCATATCAAAACTGAGAAATGTCGAGGAAAGGAAAAATAGTCAAAGAAGTAATAAAAGAATAACAGAGGGGAAAATGCTTTTGCTGTACACAGAGGCAGCAGAGAATAGTATTAAAAGTTGTTTCAGAAACAGTAAGGGGGCAGTGAAGTGCCACTGTCGATTAAGGTAAGAAGTGCCAGGAGAGGAGAACACCGTCAACTTGGAATCGTTCTGTGGTCTGGGGAGTAGTTAGTTAAGAGGCAATATTTTCCCATTACTTTACAGTTTGGGATCGATACGTATAAAGCTTTACAGTCAATTAATTTCTCTAAAAGACTTTGCTTACATTTTTAAGTAACACTTACTGTATGATGAGTATGTCTGGCTATGAATGTAGATCATCCCATCAGTTTATCCTATATTTTAATAGCTGAAAAAGTATTAATTATAAAACGTAAGCCTTCTAACAGATTATATTTTTTATTACCAGCTGAAATTTAATCAAAGAAGATACATTTCCCTTCGGTTCTTCATAAGACAATATATACAACTGGGGTTAAATGTACCAACACATCTTTAGTTTCTGAAGGCTTTGGCAGATTGCAGATCCTCTTATTAAAGTGGCTGTGTGATTTTCAGGTTAAGGGGACAGGTTTTTGCTCTCTTGAAACGCCACCAAAACTGTAATAATGAGAATTTTTTTGAAGCATGAACATATAAAGATGGAGAAAACAAAGAGGAAGAAAAGAATAGCAGTAACATTTTAGAAGCTAGAAAGCAGATGGAGAAGTGATAATGGACATAGTACACCCAAAAAAACTAAATTATTAACTGACTGTGGAAAAATGGAAACCAACCTGATTTGTACCACAGAATTCTCAAGTCTCAAGAATTGGCACTGTGGGGTTATCTCTGGAGGAGAAAGAGTACATAAATGAAAAGGCCTGTCTGAAATGTCTCTCTAAATCCCTTCTGCTCTGTGCCACTGGGTAGATACCCCATCCCTACCCTGGCAGTACACTGGAAATGTATTCTCTGGAGAGGGGAGAAACTCTCTGGACCCAGGACATAGGGGGAAATGGCGGTGGGGGGGGGGGCGGTGAGTGACTGCTTACTGAGTGATGAGCGGAGAGTTCCCCTGTGCTCTTTTCATTTGCTTCCCGGACTGCTGGCAGCCAGACCTTCCCCTTCACGCAGGAGATTGGAAGAGTTTTGTCTGAGGAATCTTACCAGCCAAGAGTAAAGACCCAAAGGTAGTGACATCAGGAACTCCACCTAGACGGGAGTACATGGGAGTTCAAACCCAAGAAGCCCATCTGCGTGCTCAGAGCTTTCCGTAGCCTTTAGTCTCAATCTGAGTAAAGACAAATTCTCTCTCAATTACCAGATATCAGAGGGAAAGTCTCTGATGCCAGTGAGAGAGAACAAATGGGGGAAAAGGCAACTAGGAATAAACAAACACAATGCAAGGAGAAGAGATACCCGCCCCCCCCCAAAAAAACCCTATCACTTTTCTCAGAGATAAAAGAAGATTTTCTATCTATGAAACAAGAACAGATGCTTTATAAGGAACATTCAGATAACAATTAAAAATGTTAAAATGCTGATATTTACAGTACACTGGAAATTACTTTCCTTGCAATTATTAAACTTTTAAATGTCGGGTCCCTCTTCCCTTGTCTTCCACCATCATTGCACAAAGAACAGAACCAGCTAGATGTAGCTGACCAGTAACTCCACAGACTATTTAAATAGCTGCTTAATAATGTACTTCTGCACAGCCTCATTTCAAAATAGTCTGCCCCCTGCATGATTTCCAGATGCTGTTGAAAGTGACCTTTTCTACTTTGCAAAATTGACTCTAAAGTCACAGGGTATAAGCAGAGTAAGAGCATCCTATCTCATTGTATAAAGTATTGAGGTCACAGTCATTCATAAGATAAAAACTTTAGTAATTAGGAAGGTTGAATCATTGGGACTTTCAAATATGTCACCTTTATTGGATTATAGAATATAAGCACACGGTGAATGAGTGCCATTTCTCCTGTGTGGTTCTGTTCTCTCTCTTCAGTAAACGATCATTTCTGATTCCTAGGTTAACTTTAAGAGGGCAGAGCTATTCTAGTGGTAGATAATTAAAGACTCACTCTTAGGAATCAGGGTTCATGTAGTATGTTTATCACCTTCTCACCTGATAGTCATTGATTCAGCCTAAGGGCCAGGGTATTTTAAAGAATAATGTTACTAAAGAAATTTCAGGACTCGTCAGTCTATCATGCTGTTTCTTTGCAGGACTTTTCATTTCGGTCTAATATTTATTTATAATTTTAAATTTAGCTTTATTATAAAATTGACTAAATGTTAAATCAGGGAGGCACAAAGAAAAGGTTGTGGTCTGTTGTTTACTCACAGGAGTGTTATATTCTGTATATAAGGTGATTAAAAATAATTTGGGGATAAATGGTCACAGTTTACTTTTTTTTTTTTTTTTTTTTTTTTTTTTTTTTTTTGCGGTACGCGGGCCTCTCACTGCTGTGGCCTCTCCCGTTGCGGAGCACAGGCTCCGGACGCGCAGGCTCAGCGGCCACGGCTCACGGGCCCAGCCGCTCCGCGGCACGCGGGATCCTCCCGGACCGGAGCACGAACCCGCGTCCCCCTGAATCGGCAGGTGGACGCTCAACCACTGCGCCACCAGGGAAGCCCACAGTTTACTTTTTGAAATAATGGAGCGTATGCCTCCTTTTACTCATAAGTAAACCTATTTATAGGAAAGATAGAAGGATCAATTGAAGCTGAGAAGTTGGTGAACATGTATTAATGATTGAAAATAATTCTAATTAATTGAAGAATAATTCTAGCAAGCGTCATTTTCTGGTAGATAAAAACAGTAATTGAGACGAGGATGCTGATAATCACAAACAATGCAAATTAAAAGAAGTACACTATTTTTTACCCACTGGAATTGGGCAAATTCCTAAATTCTGGCAAGGTTAAGTGTTGATAAAGTTTAGGGAAATTGCTTACTGGGACACTCCTGATGCAACCCAACCACCCTGGGGACATTTTGCAAGTATCTGTTAAAATGTAAAGTGTCTGGTCTACCCACAAGAAACACCAGCTTTTGTTCCAAGAGATGTGTATAGGAAGAGATGTATTACAGGAAAATATATAATAGTGAAAAATTGGAAACATAAATGTCCATCAGTAGAGGACTGATAAAGTTTGGCACATATGTGCAGGGAAAGAATATATAGCAGAAATGAATAATACATGTATCAACATCAGCTTTACAATATGTCCAGTGAGAAAAGCAAGCTGTAGCATGAGACCACTTAAAATTTTACAAACAAAACATTATATATATATTTTTTTAAGTCTTACATATATGTATGTAGAAGCAGTAAAGCAAAGATTAGAAGGTATATGCCAAGCTCAGTAGTTGTTTTCTCCAGGAATGGCAAAAAGGGGTCAAGATGGGGATAGCTATCAAGGAGAGAGGGGCTTTAGCTTTACCTATATAAAATTCTTGTGGTTTCTGGCTTTTAATTAAAAAGATTCTACAGTTGTGTTTTACTTTCACAACCTTTTTACAGGTATAAATTTTTTAAAAAGACAGGAGGCAAATGTGTAAAAATTTAACTGGGTTAAGTATGGTGAGAATAAGTGATTTCTACATTAGCCTTTGTTGCAGTTTTTCTTAATTTCAAAATATAAGATATTATAAGGAAATACATAATCATTATAGAAAATATAGAAAATGTAAACATAAATAAGCACCAATACTCCACTGAGAGAGAAGTATCATTAGTGTTTTGATGTGTAGTATTATGTATCTTTTCAGAATTCTGTATTTTAATACTGTATACAGTGGTTTGTTGTGGTTTTAAATATAGAATCACACTGGTTTTACCTTTTTTTTTTTTACTTGCTCTTATTTTAGACATCTTTACTGATCAATACATATTATGTTCTGACTCCACCTCTGATACTACTAGTAACTCACTCTTTTTTTTATACCAACTATGTTTTGTGGTTTTTTATATATACAGTGATATATTTAGCAATTACATAATACTTTGTGCCAGACACTGTTCTGTGTACTTTATATATACTATCTCAATTAATCCTCAACAACCCTGTGAGGTAGATCCTATTATTATCCCCTACTTACTGATGGAGAAACTACAGTTTAAAAGGCCAAGTGACTTGCCGCAAGCCCTTTGGCTCCAGAGTGTATTTCCTTAAACTCTACACTGTTCTGCTTCTTGAGTTTAGTCAATCCTTTCAACACCTCAAGTGAGCCCTTCATGCCGTGCAGCAATCACACGTTCCCTTCCCTGGTTTTTTGCTCTTCCTCTCCCGTAGACACTGTCATACTTCCTTTATCCTCAGTTCTCCAACACCTCTTCTCCAAGAACTGTCAGCTGATAACCTTGCTTGCCATTTCATTAAGAAAATTAGAAGCACCCACCATAATATCTACCTACCTACCTACATTCATGCTCAGTTTTTCTGTTTTATCACTAAGAGTAAAAGCCCGTCCTTCAATTTGTGCACTAGATTCCATCCCCTTTCTCCTATCCACTGACATCTTTTGCGTGGCTCTCTCCTGTACATCATCAGATTCTCCTTTTCTACTGGATTTTCTCCCATTTTAAAACATCCTTCTTATCATGCACATTTGGAAGAATGCTGACCATTGTTGAACCTAGGTGGAGGGTACCAGGGTATTTATTGTACCCTTCTTTTAGTTTTTCTCTATGATTAAACATTTTCATAATAAAAAAGTTGTGCTAGTTCTTTTTCAACTCCTTAACCTCTCTAAATATTGGAATAGTCCAGGGATTACGTTCCTTTGGTAATCCCATCCAGTTTCGTGAGTTAAAATACCATTTAATTACCTTTTCTATGCCAGTCTCCAACCAGTTCATTTCCTCTGAACTCCAGACTGTCATATCTAACTGTGTGCTCAACATCGCTTGATTGTCTAATGGACATCTCAAATTTAACTTGTCTAATTCTGAGCTCCTGATCTTTTTCCTCAAGCCTGCCCTTCCAACAGTCTTTCCATCTCAGTAACTGACACCTCTGTTCTTAGGCTGCTTATGCCTGACGTTTTGTACTTAATTTTTGACTCCTTTCTTTTTCTCACACCGTACAACCAACCTATTAATCAACTCCTGTCAGCTCTATCTTTCAAGTATATCTAGACTCTTACAACTTCTCATCACCTATTCTGCTATCACCCTGATTCAAGCCACAGGTATCTCGTGGCTGGACGAGTGCTTTGCTTCCACCCTTACCCACCCTCGGTTTCCTCTCAGCACAGCAGCCAGAGTGGTCCTTTGAAGACTTGGGTCAGATTACATTGCTCCTGTGCTCCTCCAGTGTCGTCACTTTTCATGCAGAAAGGAAGCCCAAGTCCTTATAATAGTCCTTTGTCATGTGACCACCACCACAACCCTCCCTCCCCCACTGCCTGTTTTACTCCCTCTCTCAGCTCACTCACTACTCTTCTCCCTCTTGCTCTTTCTGTTCCAAGCCAGTTTGCCTTCTTTGCCATTCTTAGAACATGGGAAGTGCACACCTGCTGTAGGACTTGACCCTTGCTAGTCCCTCTGCCTGCTGTGTTCTTATCCCATATCTGCATGACTCCCTCCCCTCCTTTGAATCTTTACCCAAAATGTCCTTTGTAAAGAGGCCCTCCCTGGCCTAAAATGACAACCCCCTACAACTTAGCATTTTCTGTCTCCCACCTATAGAATACAGTATATTCTACTCATGCATCTTTTTTATTTTCTATCTTCTATACTAAAATGCAAGCCCCTTGAGGGTAGGGATTTTCTGCCTTATCTCCAAGACTTAGAACAGTTGTTGCTTAGCACATGGTGGGCTTTCAATAAATATGTGTTAAATAAACGAAAGAACCTATGAAGGTCAACATAATTATTATCTCCATTTTACAGGTTAGGAATCCAAAGCTTAGAGAAATGATGTCATGTACCCAAGGTCGTATGGCTAGTAAGTGATACAGTTGGAATTCAAAGCGAAATCTGTACACTCAAAACCCATCCCCTTTCCACTATGCCTCTCTGGTCGTGTCACTTAGGTCCTCTAGGCTCTGGTTTTCCCATCAGTATAAGTGGAATTATTGCCTTTTTTGCTTGCCTCACAAAGAAACACAAAGGTCATAAAACGAAGTGATGTAAAAATATCCTGAGAACTTGAAAATGCTTTACGTGTACAAGAGGGTGATAGTAATTCTTTGTTTTCTTATAGAAGTTTTACAGTTTTTGCTTTTAGTTTTAGTTCTTCAACCCACTTCAAATTGGTATGAGGTAAGGGTTGAAGTTTTTTTTCCCTCATACGGGTATCCAATTGTCCCAGCAACATTTGTTCAAATATCTATCCTTTCCCACATTGAGCTGTCTTGCTCTTATAAATAAACAAATATCATGCTTCTGATTTTATGTATTTGGGCTTATGAATGTTTGAAGTGAACTTAAAAAGAGAGAATAGCATAGTTTTTGCTATTCCATCAATATCATGATATTCCATGTTTACAATACATTCTCATTTATTCTCTTCAGGCCAGTGTTGTACTTAAGAAACTATGATGAGAATATTTTCCAAAGAGGGATTATACCCTCTCTAATGCAGGTCCCAGATAGGAAACAAAAAAGACATACAAATATCATATTCATGGACTAGAAAACTCAACATTGTTAAGATGTCTGTTCTTTCCAAATTGATCTATAGAATCTATAGGTTCAGTGCAGTCCCAGTCAAAGTCTCAGCAGGATTTTTTGTAGAAATTCACAAGTTGATCCTAAAATGTATATGGAAATGGCAGTGGCTAGAATAGTCAAGACAGTTTTGAAAAAGAACAAAGTTGAAGGACATTTAGTGTGAGATTTCAAAACTTTCTATAAAGCCACAGTAATCAAGACACTGTGATATTGGCATAAGGATAGATGTGTGAGTCAACACAGGGAGGAAAGAAAGCCTACAAATATATCTATTATGTCTATGGTCAGTTGTCTTTTTTTTTTTTAACCAAGATGCTAGGGCAATTCATGGAGAAAGGATAGTCCTTTCAACAAATGTTGCTGGGACAACTGTATATCCATATAGGATAAATAAATAGCCCTTTCCTGATACAAGGCATGAATATTCATTCAAAATGGATCACAGACCTAAGACTAAAAGGTGAACATCTTAAACTTCTAGAAGAAACATAGGAGAAAATCACTGTAGCCCAAAGATAGGCAAAGATTTCTTAGGACACAAAAATTAAGAACCGTAGAAGAAAAAATTCGTAAATTGGACTTCATCAAAATTCAAAACTTTTGCTTTTTTGAAAGACATTGTTAAGAAAATGAAAAGACAAGCCACAGTCTTGAAGAAAATGTTCGCAAGATACATTATCTGTTGAAAGAAGTGTATCCAAAACATATATAGAACTCTTACAACTCAGTAATAAGACAAACTACCCAGTGGAAAAATGGGCAAAAGATTGGAGTAATTTATTAAAGAATATAAAAGAATGGCAAATAAGCAAAGCAAAGATGTTCAATATGTGAGGCATTAAAATAGACGAGGTTCCCCTGCACACCCGCTAGAACGCTTATAATCAAAGCCAGCAATACCAGGTTTATTAGCAAGGATGCCGAGTAACCAGAATTCTTATACATTGCTGATGAGGATCTTAAATGGTACAACCACTTTGGCAGTTTCTTTTAAAATTAAAATTACCATATGAGCAATTCTAATCCTACTGATTTCCCCAAAATAAATGAAAACAAGTCAGCAACAAAGATTTGTACATGAATGTTTATAGTATGTTATTCATAATTGCCAAAAAACACAGCAACCCAAATGTCTGACAGGTAACTGGGTAAGTTATGGTATATCTGTACACTCTTAATACTGCATGCAGCCAGTGTGTGAACCTCAGGATCATGCTGAGCCAAAGAAGCCGCATGTTTTTGTTTATGTGAAATTCTAGAAAAGGCAAAACTAATCACTAGTGACAGAAATCATTATCAATGGTTGCCTGAGCCTAGGGTGGGTGTTATTTTTTTTTTTTTTTATTTTATTTTTTTTTTTTTGCTGTATGCGGGCCTCTCACTGTTGTGGCCTCTCCCGTCGCGGAGCACAGGCTCCGGACGCGCAGGCCCAACGGCCATGGCTCACGGGCCCAACCGCTCCGCGGCATGTGGGATCTTCCCAGACCGGGGCACGAACCCGCGTCCCCTGCATCGGCAGGCGGACTCTCAACCACTGCGCCACCAGGGAAGCCCAAGGGTGGGTGTTATTAATTGCAGAAATGTGTGAAGAAACTTCTAGGGGTGATGGATATCCATCTTGATTGTGGTCGGTCTTTAGACAAGTGTATATATATGTGTTTGTGAAAAACCCTTTAAACTGTGCAGAAAAATTGGGTGCATTTTGTGTTGTATACTAGTTATACCTGTCAACAAATTTGATTTTTTTAACGCAAGAGAAACTGAAAAATCTAAGTAAAAATAGAATTTAGGCCACTATAGAGCACAACTGAAAAATGTGTGAACTCCATGTATTAAGGATTTTAATTATTTTAAAGTGGTAAATGATTACTGACTAAACAGGAGTAGCAGAATGGCATTCCCTTTGGTCTTGCTCACTTCCCACATTGTGATTATGAGGGCTTGGAGGGCAACAAAGTAGAAGGGAGACCAGAATTTGGAACTGCATTTGGGTAAAATAACACCTTGTCACCACCGTCATGCATACCAGTCCAGTCAACTGCTAAATTCTCTATTGGTGTCAGAGGAGAGATTTAGCTTGCTGTGTGAAGACTGATGAACTTTTTTGAAATTGTGTAGCATTAGATGAAAGAGGACTGAAGTGCTAATGTCTGTGTAGGCCAGTCATTTGGTTTTAGAAATAGTAGAAAATACAAGAAAATAGCAAACTTGAGTGAGAGATACTTGAGGCTTTTGTAAATAGACTAGACTGGTAAATGCCTGCACCTACAGATGATGTAGGCATAGTATTTGAATTTCAGCAAGGTATTTGAATAATATTTCTCATGATATTCTTGAGGATAAGATGGAGATATGTAACAAACGAAGAATTTAACTAGGTTCATAATTGTATTATTGTCATACCTGAAGCTCTTAAGCTAGGAGATTTTTGTCCTCCTTCTTCTCTTGAATATGACTGCGTATTTACAGATAACTTAGATGAGGGCATCATTAGCATGCTGATCTTTTATAACTTATTTTTTAGTGAAAACTAAAATTTTAATAAGCTGAAATTATAGGTCATGTCTACAAAATATGAAATCTTATCCAAGTCCAGAAAAGAGAAGTATACAAATGTTGGATGAGGGAAATGGTTTTGTAGGAGCAATGCAAGAACAACAACTCTCTAGGGTTGTAATTGAATATAATTTTAATAGGAGCCAGTAGAGTGACTGTGGCTGCCATAATAATAATGGCTGGTGCAATAAACATTTTTTCCCACTGTAAGGAAGATGAAGATGAATTTGGGTTTTGTTTTTGTTTTTTCTGTTTTTTGAGATTCCAAATGTAAGTGAGATCATACAGTATTTGTCTTTCTCTGACTTATCTCACTTAGCATAATGCCCTCGAGATCCATCCATGTTGTCATAAATGACAGGATTTCCTTCTTTTTTTATGGCTTATTCCTGTGTGTATGTATGTGTGTGTTACATTTTCTTTATCCATTCATGGACACTTAGGTTGTTTCCATGTCTTGATTGTTGTGAATAATGCTGCAGTGAACATGAGAGTGCAAATAACTCTTTGAGATCCTGATTTAAATTCTTTTGGATATATATATACCCAAAAGGGGAATTGCTACATCATATGGTAATTCTGTTTCTAAGTTTTTGAGGAACCTGCAGTCTGTTTTCCATAGCAACTGCACCAATTTATATTCCCACCAACAGTGCATAAGTATTCCCTTTACTCCTCACCAACATTTGGTATTTCTTGTCTTTTTGATAATAGCCATTCTAACATATATGAGGTGATATCTCATTGTGGTTTTGATTTGCATTTCCCTGGTGATTAGTGATGTTGAACACCTTTTCATGTATGTATGTACCTGTTGGCCATTTGTATGTCTTCTTTGGGAAAATGTCTATTTTTAAAACTAGATTGGGTTTTTTGCTACTGAGTTGTATGAGTTCTTTATATTTTTTGGGTATCCCCTTATCAGATATATGATTTGCAGATATTTTCTCCCAGTTGGTACGTTACCTTTTCATCTTGTTGGTGGTTTCCTGTGCTGTGCAGAAGCTTTTTAGTTTGGTGTAGTCCCACTTGTTTGTTTTTGCTTTTGTTGCCTTTACTTCTGGTGTCAGACCCAAACAACTTGTCATCAAGTCCAATGTCAAGGAGCTTACTGCCTATGTTTTCTTCTAGGAGTTTTATGGTTTCAGGTCTTACATTTAAGGGGAGGATGAAGATGAGACTCTCACTCTAGTTTGTGTCGATCAGATCAAATCTAGAGCATTGTATTTCCTTTCGGGGCATCATATTATGGTCTAAAAAGAATGTTGAAAAGCTGAATCTTGAGTAAGACCTTGGAAGAAGCAGTGTAGAGAACAAATTTTACTGGATGATTTGCCAGCTTTAAGATTAAATTGAGTCTGTAGATGGACACTTTTTCTTTTACAAGGAAGGAGGCTCCTAACAGAAACCTATCAAGAGAATGATATTCATTTAGTTTATAGCATGTTTTTTCTTTCCTGCTACTTTTATAAACTTATAAGGTTCTACTTAACATCTTCAAAAGGTAAGAAGGAGGTCCAATTTAATTGTCCTATGTAATGGATAGACCCTTGCATCATCTGTAGCAAAGTCAGTTTATTCTTGTTCCCTTCCTTACCCTCAATCAGTTATGTGGTTTTTGGCGTCTTCCATTGTAACTGGTTGGTGCTTAGGAAATTATGGTTTAGTGTCAGCCTAAATAGAATTATTTAGGGTAGTAATTACTCTGGAATATTAGGTAGGGATTGAGGTATGATACCTATCCCATTTTTCCAGCTGGGGAATTTAAGTCTCTTTTCTTTCCAACCTTCCATTATATAGACCTGGATTTGTGTTCTTTTGCTGCTTTTGTTATAGAAGTGTTACAGAAAGAGTTTATTAAATGAGATATAAGTTAGTAAAGCAATTTCTAAACAATAGAGGATTACACAAGAATAAAGTAGTGTTATTTCAAGTTGCAACTATATGCAACTTTGGCCTATAATAGATTTATGCTGTTTATGGTTATATCACTAGCTTAGCCATCATATTTATATCTTGTTAATTACCTAGTACTTTCCTGGGCAGAAATTTTCTCTCTTCAACCCTCTAGTTACATTTCTGTCTACCTTATTCTTGCTGTATTTCTTTGTATCAGATTTGTTGAAAGGATTGACACTATCCATCAATACCTTTATCTTCCCATCTTATAACTTCATCATGCCTTCGTATTTTCATGTATACCATCCATTTGTTGTTGTTATTGTTGTTTTTAATTTCAAAGAAGACAGAATGTCTTTTCAAAGACCAACACCTTATCTGTGCACTAAATACCAGACTGAAGCACTGTGCTCCACCGCCAGCACCATCACCTGTCCCCTTTTCTTTCTAATGAGGATAAGGTCTCCCCATCTTGGAACAGCTTTTGATTGAGACTCATTTTTCTCCATCTGTTTTTTACCTTTGTTTGCCACTGCAGAACTTTTTAAGCAAATGAGACCTATGACATCATGTTTTTTTTTCAATGGAAGAGTGACAGTGTGATGTCGTATATCAAATGCTAGGCCTAAAAAATCATAACAGCAAGATAAGTTCAGATTGTGATAAATGCTGTGAAGGAAGTAAACAGTATCATGTAAGAGTAATTGGAGGAGAAGGAGTTACTTGTATAAACAAGTAATTTTAAATGAAAATTTGGTCTGAGAAAAAATTTCGAGATCTTGATGTCTGGATGAGAAAACTTAATTGAAGGTGAGAAAGCGTAAATAATAAACTTAATTATTTGCAAATCTTTCATTTTTAAAGTGTTCATTACATAATTTTGATTATATCATTTGAATTTTAAGGTTTTACTTTAAGGCAAAATTTATTTCCTAAAAGTCATTGTTAGATTTCAGAAGTCTCATATGTCTGTTCTTTCCAGTATTAAATGAAGAAAAATAACCTTGATTAGGACATTATATGCGTCTCATTGTAGTTGAGTCAACAGATATGTATTGAATACCTACCACATGCCAGGCACTGTACTAGGCACTGGGGATAAACAGAAATAAACTAGACACAGCTCTTTCCCTCAATAAAGTCAACTAAGACAGTTCTTAGGGGTATCAGATGATTTAAACTTATCACTGACTTTGAAATAGATTCACTGTGTCCATTACATTAGAAAGTTAGCTCCTCACTAGTTTTAAGAAGGTATTTTAAGAATATGTAATTCTACTTTTAAAAATAGTTTTATTTTATCAAATGGAGTTTACATTCCAAATAGAAAGTGAACATAAGCAGGTGAAAAAAATACATGAATCAAACTGTTAAAATAATTACTACATAACTGAACAGGGGAAAGAAAGATCACTTGTGGTTGAGTCTTGGGAAAGCTTCACTTAGGAGTCATAATGTATATTGAATCTTAAAGAAAAAGTATGATTCAGTAGAGAATAGAATGAAAGCTAATTTGGTGTGAGAGGGGAGCATTGGTCACAGAGGTGGGATTAAATACCAAGGTATAATTAAAGGACCTGGATAAATAGGCTTGACTGGAGTGGAAGGTTTGTATTGGTAAATAGTAAAAGATAAAGCAAAGTCTTTCAATAGAAAAGATTTTGGTTGTACCATAGTAGTAATATGGTCCTAAAATCCTTAGTTCACTTGCAGTCTATTTTACTATTTCTTATTTAAAGGGGTTATGTACAGTTTGCAGTTGTATCATGATTCTAAATAAATCTTTATTTACACCCCTAAATGTGTTCTATAGATACTGAGGCCAGAGTCTTTAGCTCTACTCAGGTTAAAATGATGTTTTGTTTTTCAGTTACTTACACGCCAAGTCAATCATCCACAGAGACCTCAAGAGTAATAGTATCCTTCCTGAATTTGTCTGCGAAGTTTGAAAACATCCTGACCTTTTCTCCTGCATTTTATCTTCACATTATGTAAAAACAGTTTTCATGCTAAGTTCAATAATACACTGTAAAGGGAATTAATAAATGGGTTTACACAAGAGTATAGTAGTACAAGGTACTACAACCTGCTTTTGGTTTTTGAACAATTGACCATTACAAAAAAACCTATCAAGTCATTATGATAGTAGGACTCTTTGATTGCTTGTTTATGTTCTATAAGCAGTACAAAATGCATAGTTTTGTAGCTATCTACTAGTTTCTTTCAGTGCTCTGACCTTGCTCAGTGGTAGTTGAGATGTAACTGAAGGCTCTACATTATATAACAATGAGGTGAGAAAAACGTAACGTTTCTTCTTCCATAAGCCCAGATTAAGATCCTGTCTGCCAGTTGACCTCTTTCATTCCAGTGAAGAGCCTTTACAGCTTTCCCAGCAGTGCCAGAAAGATATTTGGGCCTACATTACTGAAATCTAATGGGAAAGTTTCAATGTCTCCTCCCATAAACTTAGGAAAACATCTCACCTCATCCTACCACATTTCAAGCACCAGATATCTTAAAAGCAGGTCACAGAGTCCAAATAACACTATTTTTAAAACATATTTATTAACTTTAAAAGAAAATATGAAGTACTATACTTCTTTAAAGAATATCATAATATATAGAATTATAGAAATTAGATCTCTTGCCTAAATTTTTCATAATGGTTGCTTTGATAGGAAAATGAGATCTGTTGTTTTCCTTTACTTACTACACCTCAGATATTTTTCTTCATGAAGACCTCACAGTAAAAATAGGTGATTTTGGTCTAGCCACAGTGAAATCTCGATGGAGTGGGTCCCATCAATTTGAACAGTTGTCTGGATCCATTTTGTGGATGGTAAGAATTGAGGCTATTTCTCCATTAATTAAATTTTTGGACCCTGAGATGCTGTTGAGTTATTAGAAAGTCACTGAAGATTTCAACTATAGTATTTTCATAGTTCTCAGTATTCACAAAAATCAATGTTGATCTTATTTTATATATAAATAGATTTTAACTTTTTTCTTTATCTTTAAAAAGATTATGAAACCAGTTTCAGTATATTTCAAACAAAAAGTGTATTTTATAAACACTGTTTAAATTTTATTCAGATTGTCTCTTTAAAATATTTTGTGTTCAGAATGTTCTGTGTATCCTGTTTCAAAAAAAAAAAGTATGCAATTTAAGCAGGTGTGATCTGTAGCCATTATTAAGGTTTCAATAAAAGAATTACTCCCTTTAAGAGAGAGGCTGTTTCACAATCTTATTTAAGCCTAAATTGGGAAGTTACTTTCTTTAGACTAGAAAGAACCATATAATTATGTGCAGCTGGGAAAGGAAAGACAAAAACAAAAATGAAAGGTAGATTTTTAACACTGTCAGTTTTGTGTGCCCTGCATAGCTCTTTCTCTTTCTTTATTCCTATTTCTGCTTTGTGGAAAATAAGGAAGAGAAGTTATAAGAGAAGGGAACTAAAACTTCTGTGCAGTTACTTTCAGCAGGCTGTGAAAAGGGCAGCATAGGATCATTTTCTTAAGCCAGCTGTTCTCAGGAGGGTCCTTAAGACCCTTTTAGAGGTCCCCAAGGTCGTCCTGTGTGAAACTAGATTTTTCTTCATATTCTTCAACACATCAGAGCAGATTGAATGCATAAGCGAATATGTGACTCTAGCTGGCTGCTGTTAAATCAGTCAAAAAAAATTGCAGGGACTTCCCTGGTGGTCCAATGGTTAAGACTCCACGCTTCCACTGCAAGGGATACGGGATCAATCCGTGGTCGGGAACTAAGATCCCACATGCTGCACAGTGTGGCAAAAAAAAAAAAAAAAGCAATACTATTCTTCTCACTAAACTTTGTTTTTGAAAATACAGTTACTTTTCATTAAAAAATGGGTGATCTATGTTAACATCTAATGACTGTTTTGTTATTTAAATTAATAAATATTTTAACAGTTTCTCAGTTAAGTTTTAATATGAATATCCACAGGTATAATCCACATAAACTTCTTGGGGTTGTCCATAATTTTTAAGACTGAAAAAGAGTCCTGAGACCAAAAAGTTTGAGAACGTCTTTTCCAGGCTGAATACAGGGTGTCCCAGAACTCTTAGTGCAGTTTTAGGCTTTAAATAACTGAATCTGCAGTAAGACTTTGAGACACCCTGCTGGAAATAGAAAAGCTGCAAGGGCTTTCAAAGCCACATTTGCCTAAATTCCCTGAACTTATCTGTAGCAGTTCCATAAGGAGAATTCCAAGGTAGGATTCTGAATTAATCAAGATACGCCTAGGGTTAAATTTGGCCATGATTTCTTGTAATAATAACTGGCATTAGAGTGGCAAGGTGGGAAGGGGGCGGCATTGGACTTGGAGTCATAAGGTCTGTACTCTTGTGCTCTGTTTGACTCTTAACTTGCACGTTTCTTGACCTCCTCCAAGTCTCTCCATCTTTAACATTGGGTTGAACTAGTGGATTTTGAATGCATTTTCTCAGGTTTAGTAATTAGAGTTAGCTATATTTTTTTCTTCAATATATGTTTGTTTTAATAAATAGTTATAAACAAGAAGCTAATTAATAATTGTAATCTGGATCTCAGATACCTTTAAGGCATATACCTTGTAACAAAGATAACAGTGTATCCTAAGGGGGAGAGAAATTGCAAAACCTACAATTATAAAGAAACATTGTTACATGTTTTAAAGGTGTGTTTATTTTAACTACTGCAGGGAAAGTTAGGCTCAGTTAAGTCTCCAGATTTGTCCTTTTCCAAAAACCTTAGTTTATACAGTTTATAGACTACTATTATACATGAAGGTTTATATTCTCTTTTAATTTCTTTTTTGTTGATACCTGGGTAGATGGGTTCATCCTTTATTCCATCAAGCTGCGTTTTAAGACGAGATTAATCAGTAGTACAATTAATTGTTGAGTAAAATCCTTTTTGGGTTGATATTGCTTTCAGAAACAAATATGGTATATCCATAGACTAGGAGAGAAGAGTTTGTTCAGAACCAAAGGTTATGTAATTCTCTGAATTATTTACAATAGTATTCTCAACCTTGCTTTATTTATATCTTAAAGAAGAAAGAAACTTCTGTGAAAATTTTTACAAATTACTAAATTAATTGAAGATAAATCATGCATTTCTTATAAATAGATCCCATACGACCTTTCATCAAACCATCTACCAACAACAGTGAGGTAAAACTAAATTTTAAAAGGGTAGTTCTTACAGTGCCCCTCACAGAAATTGTGTTCTGGCTTTGAAAATTATGTCTGTATCATAACCAGCCTCTTATATTCTGGCTTGTTCATTACATCACAGTTGTATGTGGTTTATTTTGCGCTGTACTACCAAGAGCAGTTATCAATAAAATAAATGACAAAAGCAAATAGATACAACCTTCTTCACTGCACGCCCCCCCAATCCTTTACTCTCATCTGGATCTCCCACACATCTTTCATCAGTGGTTCTCAACCTTGGTTGGACATTAAAGTCATCCGGGGAACTATAAAAACTCACAATTGAAGCTGTTCCCATCCCCAGGCTCTGATGGTATATTATTGGGCTAGAATGTAGTCTGGATGTTGAGAGGTTAAAGGCTGCACAGGTGAGTCTGTTTTGCAGGTGAGGCTGGATGCTGTTATTGCCTGCCTTGAGAGATAGCCTGACCTGCCTTACCCTGACCAATAACCAAGAATCTTGTCCCAGGTCTTTCATTTTTGCAGTTAGTCCTGGTTTTGGTATCAAATTAATGTTTTTACAAAGTTTTTTAATACCCTGCAGTTTCTCTAATTTCTTCCAAATGAAACAATACAGAAGATGCAAGGTGAAAGAACTCCTTTAAGCTAAGATTTAATCAACCGTTTATTGTATTTCATGTAAACAGCTAATAAGAAATCTAGCTGTAGAATACAGTGACTGAAATGTGTAAAGATGTAACAAATATGATTAGGTCTGTATCTTTGCCCAAGAAGCAGCAGCCAAAAGATTCTTCATACCATCTTCTACTAAATCTACCTACTGTCTATTGCTTTTGTTATTAAAGCATCCATAGCATATTTATACCGCTTTTGGAGGCAAGAAAGGAGTTTGAGTTTATCAGTCTTGAAATTTTACCATTATTGTCTAAGGTGCCCTGGGATAAGTAGAATCATTTGTACCAGTGGGAAAACTTAAATTCTAAGGTGATTACTGTAGTGGTTGTGCTACTTCCAAACATCTCATAACAACAGGTCTAGTATTTCTTTCCTGAATCAAGAATGGAAGGTAGGAACTCACTCTTGATAGGGTAAGTCATGGGAAAAATTCAAATGGCAGTGATGGTATTTTGTACAGAAAGAGGGCAGCTGATAAAATTATAAAATCTTAATAATGTATATAGTACTGCCTCTCTCAGAGTTTACAGAGCATTTTTTAAAATTTATCTTTCATAATCAGTTTTATTTCTTTGGCCATAAATAAGAATTGATTACATATTACATGGGTTATTTAATGATAAGAGCATTGTTCTGGGAATTATAATAGTTTGGTTTTCAGTCTTTATTCAGTTGATGTGAAGAATAAACAAGAATATTTTTCTTTTTATGTTCTACCAGGCACCAGAAGTAATCAGAATGCAAGATAAAAACCCATATAGCTTTCAGTCAGATGTATATGCATTTGGGATTGTTCTGTATGAATTGATGACCGGACAGTTACCTTATTCAAACATCAACAACAGGGACCAGGTAAATATTTACCATCTCTTGAGGTTCATTTTACTGTTTGTAGAAAGCCTCCAATTCATTGTAGAAAAGAGGTTTTGGATCCTGGGTAAGCATGAAAGATAGATGTCTTGATCTTTGTCACCAGTTTTAGAACCTTTTGTATACTTTTGGCAGTAATAGCAGCATGTAAGGCCTTTCCTGGAAATATCATGCTTAAGTCTTGTAGTGGAGTAAAACTCCTGATCTTCTGACTAGAAACTAAAGATGCAATAATGATTATACCTCATGCCTCTTGACCATGGCACAGTTAGAAGAATGAGCTCTGCTGCTACAGCATCTGGGCTTATCCCTTTTACTCTATCACAGATTGTGCTATCTGAGCCAGGCACTCAGCTCTGAACTTCTTTATATCAAATCCTTTTAAAATTATTAAGATTTCTCCATACTTCTTAAATTTTTAAAACTAGGTAAATGAAAGGACTGTTACATCATGCTTTCATTTTTCTGTGGTGAGAATTCAAGTAGGAGGGAAGTTTTTACTTCTCTCTTCCTAAAAGTTCCTGTTCTCTGTTCCTTACCTTCCAAAGTATCAACACAGCCTCGTGCAGCTCTTTGCCTTTTCGATCCCAGACATATTAAATTCACCTAGTCTTTTAATACTGGCCAAGAAAAATGAATTGTCTTTACTGAAATTACCTCATATACCTCAACATTTTAAAAGTGCGTGTGCCTGTGTGTGTGTGTGTGTGTGTGTAGAGAGAGAGAGATTGCAGCAATTACAGTTAATATATTAGAAAACAATAGTTGACCATATAAACTGATTAAATAATATTTATACATTATACTGTGATGCACATGTGAATCACCTGGATAATTTGTTTAAAAAATTGAGATGCTGGAGTAGATTCTGACTCAGTGGGGTGAGTCCAAGCATCTGCATTTTTAATAAGTTTGCTAGTTGTTTCTGATACATACCAAAGTTGAGAATCACCAGTGTAAAGAATCTTCAAAAGCGTGAGTGTTTTATGTGTTTGATCATAACCTCCCAACCTAAGGAAATGATAGTTTTTAATGTATAAATATATTACTTAATTTAGTAGTGTTTTGGTCAACAGTTCAACTCTCAGTCTTTTTGGTGATACTAAAGCTTTCTGAAGATACTGAGTAGCTTTCTCACTAAGAACTTATAACTATCATGTGATATCAGAGAAGTAATCTAAGTTGTCATATACTTTGCATATGCTTATTGAATCACCATATGGCCCTTACCCAACAGTGGTCTTGATTCTCTATTTTGAGAATTTTAAAAATGACTGCCTTTCTATATAAGTCAGCATAAAACTAATTTTTTAAATTGCTGTTTGGTCTTTCTAACTACTTTCATAGCTTTAGAATGTTGGATTATAGCTTTAAGTGTTAAAAAGAGATCTATGACCTGGCTTCTGATGATCTGATCTTTTAAGCCTCCATGAAACTTCGATTCAGGATGGACCAAGATAGTAGCTAAAGAACATAAAAACATTGAAACATTGCACTTAGTGTACTTGTGACAGATCCTAGATCATGGAGATGATTGATTTGATGATGGCAGTCTGAAGAGCAAGATTGTCTCTAATTTAGCAGCTTCATGTGCTCTGCCTTTTACACTTATTAACTCAACCATACAGCATAATACCCCATGCCGTGTTTAATTTTCCTATGCATTCTGTTCTTCTAGAGGAATTATGAGGGAATTTTAGTTTAGTTTTAGTTGATTTATCATAGAGACTACAAATAATAAAAATTTATGAACCTAAGATCTGGATGAAATCCGTTTGTCAGTAAATAAGTTTATTTTAATAAAATAATAAAGTTATATTATGGAAATAAGTAGTAGTGTCTCCAAAATATGGAAAAAGCCTCCCAGAGTTCTGCACTCATCCACTTCTTGGCATTTTAGGTGCTTTGTCCTCCATGGGAGTATAATAAATGATGTGGCAAGGGCTTACTCTCCATGAGAGAAGTAAGTGAGTGACCAACAGAAGGGTAAGGCCTTTACTAGTTAATTCTTTCTGGTAGTATAGTTAGAGCCTTCTGGAATATGCCAGTCTGAAACCAAGTATTTGATGAAGAAAAAGGATATGAAAGAATTATATACTCTTCCCATCATCCCCATTCTACTTCATTACCTTCTAGTCTGCTTTCTTCAAGTGGCGCTTTCCATGGAACTCCCTCTTTTGAATCAGTAACTCTAGTCATCCTCAATGAAGTAACCCCCAGGTACTGTTCCATCCATCTCCTTGATTTGATTTTTCTTTCTCTCTTACTTTGATCTCCATGGCTCTCAGATTGGACTTCTATTTGAAAATCTAGGAATATTCTTTTTCTTCCATGGGAGATGGGACAGCTGCTTCATTACCATATAATGTGGTAATGACCCATGCCCCTGCACTCTCACCCCCCATAGTCTGAGGTGGCAGGTTTTGCCTGTAAATTCAAGGCAGGACTCTGGTAAAGCAGTGTGATGTAACGGCAGACCTTGGATTCATGACCTGCATGACCTGGCCACTGTACCTCTCTAGGTATCTTTTTTTTTCAATTATTAAAAATCAGAGAATGAACTAAAGAATTCCTTACAGTTACAAAGATTGAGTTCTTTCCTAAAACAGGTTTCTTAGCTCCTTGAGGGATGACCATCCCTGTGTTACTTTGCAGAGTAGCATGCCTTTGTACTTCACTTACCCTAGTGCTGAAAGTCTGAGAAACTGCTTTGTCATTTTTCCCCCTCTTTATCATTCTGTTTTGCTTTCTTTCAGTGCAGCTTCTTTACTAAATTGGGATTAATGATGTGCTCAGTTAAGCTAGGTATATTGGCCTTTATTTTATTGGAGCAGACGTGCTGTGTCATCTTAGAAGAAAATAACAGATAACATTCATTATTTCACGTGAATTCCAGTTATCATTGCTATAACAAACCACCTAAAACATAGTGGCTTAGACAAATTGTAAATCTGCAATTTGGGCTTCTCTCAGTGTGGAAGGTTTATCTCTATTTCACATGGTATTATTGGCTGTGGTAGATTCACTGGGTGTTAAAGGATCTACTTCCAAAATGGCTCAATCACATACCTGAGAAGGTATGTGACCAGTTAGCCGTCAGCTGGAAGCTTAGTCTTGGCCAAGGGCCAGGGGCCTCAATTCTTCTCGACGTGGGTCTTTCTGTGACGACTTTTTCACAGGAACCTTGGACTTTCTCACAGTATGGTGGCTGGGTTCTAAGCACAAGATCTCAAGGAGACAGAAAATGATAATAAGTACCAGTGTCTTATCAACATGCAAATTATTTTATTTTAATAAAAATTTTTGATATCTACTGTATGCAAAAGCTGTGAGATATAGAAGGATGCGAAGGTGAATAAAACACAGGCTGTGCTCTCAGTTCTGTTGAGGCCGTGCCGGGGGTGGTGTTGAGGATGAGCAGACCTGTGCTCCAACAACACAGAGGAGTGAACGAAGGGGTAGGGATGCCAGGAGTGCGGCTGTAGATTGAGAATGAAAATAACCAGTCCCAGAATTTCAAACTGAGCTATTGATTTTGTAGTATAAGTGCCACTTGAATTTTCTATCCATGAATTACATCCAGGAAAGACCTTTGCTTTAAGCTTAAATAGTTGCAAAGAATGTAATTTCCAGTGTATTATATTGACATTTCAAAAAAAAAAAGCATTATATCATTCTTTTAAATGTACCAAAGAAAATCTAAACGTCATACCGATTTGATTCTTACCATCATCACTTGTTTAAAAAACCTCTTCATTAATTTTTGGAATTTTACATGGCTCTTTTTTTGTCTCTAAATTATTTGTATCCTACTTCCTCCACAGAATTTTTTCCCTAATGTAACATATTTGTATGCTCTAAACCCTTTTATTGGTCAGTCAAATTATATCTCTGCAACAAAAAAATGTACTTAAATTTAGAACTAAAAAGATTTTTTCCAGTGACTTTAGGCTGCTAACTTTTTAAATTCCAAATTATGCTATTAATAATTACTAAATATATAACTGATGAAAATAACATGAGTTTTGATATAAAGAAACAGGTAAAATTTTATTGGAAATGTGTTTCTTAATGAGCAACATGGGGCTTTTGTTTTCTCTTCAGTCATTTATTTGTGAAAAATATGACTTTTGCTAGAATAAGCTGGGATTTAGCGTCAGTCCTTCTCCTAGTTTTATTTTTAAAGAAGTAAGTGCTGAGGAATATTGTTCAAATAAATAAGAATATGGGAAAGTCAGGAGTTTTGTTATAACCACATGCAGAGTTCAGCAGACCACCGTCAGGTTCAGTAATTCATTAAGTCTTACAGAACTCACTGAAAGTTGTTAATACTCACGTTATGGTTTATTAAAGCAAAAGGATACAGATTAAAATCAGCCAAGGGAAGAGGCACATAGGGCAGAATTCAGGAGAGTTTCACATATGGAACTTCCAGTTGTCCTCTTCCCGTGGAATTGTGGCCAGCACTAAATTCTCCTGGCAGTCATGCATGACAACCTGCAGGAAGTATTGCCAACCAGGGAAATTCACTGGAGCCTTGAGTTATTGTTGGGCCTCAGTCACATAGATAACAATTGACCACCTCTGTTGTTGACCTTAGTTTTTAGCCCCTGCAGAGGTCAAGCTGATACCATATAACTTAAAGCCCCCTCTGTAGAATCACATAGATAGCATAGACTATCTGACATGACCTTAGACTCCCAGATAAACAAAGACACTCTTACCAGGCAGGACATTCCAAGGGCTTAGGGATCACCTCCCAGGAGCCAAAGGCAAAGGCCAGCCCTCTCTTTGGGCAAGATTAGTTCTTTACCATAACCATATCACTGCTTATTTGAACTCATTTCTATAGCATGCCAAAAATGATATAACTTGTCATTTAAAATTATTTTAACTATCAGCTGACAATTCAGTTAATTTTGCTGAAAGCAAAGAATTGGAAACCAACTGTCTTGCAAAGGGATTTGCTACCCATTCATTAGAGTCCAGTTAGACCAATATTTGGAAGCATCCCTTCGGTACCCTCAGCAGTGTTACACCCTGACTCAGTGTGCATGGTAGTTAAGTTCCATATAGGTAAAAGGTGTGCCTTTTGTGAAGTGGGAGGAGGGCAGTTGTGACAGAGGAGATGGAAAGGAGGTTAAACTTTACACCTTCACTTTAGTGGTGCTTGGGCAAATCAGCTTATAGTTAAATAAGGGTTATTACAGCACCAAACAAGAAAAAACATAAAATAGGATATCAAACTTGACTGTTCCTAAAATTTATCAGTTCTACCCTGTAACCGGGGATCTCTGACTGCCTCTCTCCACCTTAGCCTCTAGTCTGTCCCTGTTGAACCTATTCCCTCTAAGATCAAAACCCCTCTCTCTTCCGTGACACCTAAGACTGCTAACATCTGTCTCTGCCCACTTTCAAAAGAACCACAAGTCAGAAAATTAGAAACGTAAGAAATCAGAAAAATTATAAATCTCTGTACCCAGGGAAGACAAGGCTTTTTACTTTATTAAACATAAGATTTTAGTTACCAGTAGCTTTACCTTCCCTCTGGAGGAGGCTCTGATTCTCAGACTTATATAACTAAATGCCCCATTAGGGTTTCCTCAACAAAAGAATTTAAAATTCAGATGCGAAAACAGCTGTTAAAAAGGTTAACTATTTTGGTTGAGTAGAAGAGGCACGATCCCCATCTGTGTTTCAGAATTATTACTATCAGTGGGAAAATGGATTGGATAAGGAGAGACTGGAAGCATGCGGAGCAGTCAGGAGCCCTTTGCAGTAGTCCAGGGGTCATGAAGATTTCACCTTGCGGCACATTAAGTATTGATTCCCCACAGTCTATGGTATATAGGAATCAGAATACTAGCAGCATTGTGTTTTTTAACTTGCTACTGAAGTATAACGTACATACAGGAAAGTACATGTCGTAAGTGCACAGCTTGTTGAATTTTCAGTGTTCATATATTTTTCAACTTATCTACAAGGTTATATGATTTGCCTTTTTTTTCCTCCCCAGATAATATTTATGGTGGGACGAGGATATCTATCTCCAGATCTCAGTAAGGTACGGAGTAACTGTCCAAAAGCCATGAAGAGATTAATGGCAGAGTGCCTAAAAAAGAAAAGAGATGAGAGACCACTCTTTCCCCAAGTAAGAAAAAGCTTTATGTTACCTAGAAGGACAGACTAATATTCTGATGCAGATTTTTAAGCACTTTTTAGAGCACAGTTTGTATTTTACAGATTTGGATTCCATGTGATTATGTGCAGACTCCAGATAAGTAAACACGTAAAGGTGATTTTATAAAGGTTGAACAGTGGTACACCTAAAAACTTAGGATCCCAATACAAAATATTCAGAAAGATTTTGCTTTTGTCTAGTAGTTCTCAAACTTTTTGGTCTCAGAACTGTTTTCTACACTTAAAACTTATTGAAGAACCCCAAAGACCTTCTGTTTATGTAGGTAGTAATTCCCATTTTAGAAATTAAAAATACTTTTAAAGTATTTATTTATAAATTTATTTAAACATAATAAAACCATTACATGTTAAATAATGTTTTTATGAGAAATGATTATATTTTCCGAAACAAAAAATATTTAGAGAAAAGTGGCATTGTTTTAGACTTTCCATGAATCTCTGCAAAAAGAAGATAGCTGGATTCTCTGCTTTGCATTCATTATGTTGCAATATCTTACATTATATAGCCTCTGAAAACTCCACTTACACTTGTAAAATAATGACAGTAAAAAAGGCAAATAATATCTTAGTGCTAGTATAAAAATAGTTTTTCTACAGACTACACTTTGTGCACTGCTACTTTTATTCTTCTTGATGGTAAAATAAACAGGTTGCAAGCATCCCTTTAATGTTAGTTTTTTTTGAGGGGCATTTTTACCTGGGGCAAAAAGAAAAGGCAACTGTTGGTACTGTCTGCCATTCTCTGATTCTTGGAAACTTTCCATTGTTTTTTATCTTTTCAAGTTGGAAGGCTAAAGCCCTCAATTTAATAATCTTTCATAAGCCTCATGAACTGGAACTAAGTACCTGAACAGTTTAGCTATAGTAGATATTGTAATATAAATTCCATGTTTTATAATGCCTAGAAAATCATGATAGCGCTGTATAAATCTGTCCCGATGAGTCAGTACGGTTTTCAGGTGGGAAGTGCTGACTCCCATAACTCAGCTACCGTAATTTACTGACGTGGTCCTTTGTGAATGCTATCAGTCCTAGCTCAGTTTCTTAGAAGTCAGTGTTACAGGAATGTGTGAATCTTTTATCCCTATCTAAAGAATTAAAGATAGAATTTTTGCTTTTAACAAGTCTCTCAGGGGCTTGTCCCAGAGCAGGTAGGGGAGGCTGAATGGCTGCATGGGTAGTTATATGTTTTACATATTGGAATTCTACGTTACTATTCTTTTGAGGAAGAGTTGTGTTTTTTTAAACTCAGAAAACCACTGGTTTAAGACCATCAAAGTAAACGACCGGTATTGTTGGCCATTGTGAGCAGGAGTCTGCACCGTGTTCTCTTTTCACATCCCAGGTGCTAGAGTTTCCTATTTAACATGGTTGATGTACATTAATAATGCAGATTATATCCTTAGGCTCACTTTTCAAATGGTATTAAAAGGGACAAAATGGTCATATTTCTTAATATAAGTAATATTTTATTCTTTTCATGGTATCAGAAAGTGAAATACATATATGAGTATTCCAGATTATTAAAGGCTGCCCCTTTTAAGTATTATTTTTAAATTTTCATTACAGGATGTCTCTTCACACCATACACAAACATAAATTTCAGACGGCTAAAGGTTTATATGTAAAAAAAAAACTATAAAATAACAAATCATTTTTATAACCTTAAGGTAGGAAAGGCTCTCCTAAGCAAGAGGCAGAATCCAGAAGTTATAAAGGAAAAGGTTAGCAGGTATGACTACATTAAACATTTTTAAATTTCTATATAGTAAAAATAATATTGAAAGAAAAACACTGAGAAAAATAATTGTAACATGTATAATAAAGAGTGTTTATGTTATACAGAGGACTCCTACAAATCCATAAGTAAAAGGTAATCAAAAGAAAATCAACAAAGAATATGCACTGGTGATTCACAAAAGAAGTACAAATGCTGAATGAACTTAAGCACAGGATGTTAGGAATAATAACATCAGCGATAATCAGTAAAATGCAAAGTCACAACTGTGAAATATATTTTGATTTTGTCTCTGAGATTGACAGTATCCAGTATTGGGAACAATGTTGGGAAGTAAGGAAGGAATGTTGGTAAGAATGTAAATTGGTTTGACCTTTTTTGAAAGGACTTGGTAGACTCCATAAACTTAAAATACATATACCTTTTGCTCTGGTAATTCCACTCCTGAAAATCTATGCTATATGCTACAGAATCTTCCCCCACAGGTATCCAGATAAAGACTGTTAACTGTAATTGGAAAAATTAAAGACATAAAGATCAAGGTATCTCTCTGTAGTTGGCTTGGATGTCAGTGAGGGAAAAAGAAAGCAATGCAGAAAAATGTGTACTGTGATACCACTTTAAATGGTGGTGAGGGAGGGGATGGGCTCTGTTTTCATATGTGCATGTTTATGCATAGGAAAGGTCCAGAAGAAAGTATAGACTCTTTAACAGTGGTTACCCCTGGAAGGTAGGATTCATACTTTTCTGTATTATTTGAATTTTTGTGTGTTATGCTTATAATTTTAAAAATTTTGTAACATTGCTTCTTTGCCTTCTTATACTAATCATTCTACAGATTACAGTTTAACTTTAAAAACATTTTTGGTAGCTGAGAAAAATAATAATAGTAGTATATAATGTGTATAATACTCCTATATAGTATATAATCATAGTAGTAGTAATAATGGCTGCTAAAGTTTTATTGAGTACTTACTATATACCAGGCATTGTGCCAAGCCCTTTATATGTATGTTTCATGCATTATCATACTGTATGCCTTCAAGAGTCATAACCTGTTTCTTTGTACCTTAAAAATGTGCTGTACTTCTACATTTTGTGCATTGGTGTCTACTTGTAGAGTTTTCCTATCTTTTCTTTCACTTATGGGTATTCATCTGACACTTCTCATTCTTGTGGCGCTGGCATTCTGGGGCCCTGTTTTTAATTATGTGTGTGTAAGACATTTCCCATTACTAATTCTTTAAAGAATAAGTTGCTCTAATGGTTCTGTTTATGAAGTTATATAGTGCTTTAGTTATTTATGCTCCATCTTCTTCCCAAAAGGGACTTGTGGTCTGTGAGAAATAGGTATATAATTGATTTTAAATTTTTTATTATTTACTGTTTCAAGGCTGGCAAATGATCTAAAATTATAAAATGTAAAGAAAAGCTAACTATGGGTTACTTTTCCCATTCAGTTTATAGAGAGTAAAGCTGTAATAGTTTGGTAATTTTCTCTTCTTTTTAAGGAAAAGTATCGGTTTCTTTAGTATTTTCCAGGCATTTGGGATAATAGTGAAAACAATGTATTATAAGATTTCATATGCTTTCTTGTAGAGTATGATGGGGCTCTTAAAGATTAACACCACCTAGATTTTCATCATTCTTTCTTTTTTTCCTTTTTTTCTTTTTTTAGATTCTCGCCTCTATTGAGCTGCTGGCCCGCTCATTGCCAAAAATTCACCGCAGTGCATCCGAACCCTCTTTGAATCGGGCTGGCTTCCAAACAGAGGATTTTAGTCTGTATGCTTGTGCTTCTCCAAAAACACCCATCCAGGCAGGGGGATATGGTGCGTTTCCTGTCCATGTAACAAACTAAATGAGTGACAGAGTGTAGGACGGTAGGGACAAAGGAAAGTGAACATATGTTTGCTTACATATTTGTTAAATTGAATAGGATATTCTTTTTTTTTTTAAGGTGAACAAAAGAACACGTATGTGTTTTTAAAGACTGGATATAATTGTTTTGCCAATCTAAAATTCGTACTTAGCATTAGAGTTTCAACATCGAAGGGTTTTTGAAGTTCTCAGAAATTGCTGAAAATTCACAGTACCTTTTCCAGAGGTTTTACTTCCCGTTCCAAGTTTCTTTTGTTTACTTGGTTATTCTAATTATTAAACTTCAGTTAAACCTTCCTCACTCACCTTTTGCTGTTAGCTGTCCCGCGTCCATTAGGGGCTCCAAGAACAACGCTGCACCTGTGTGTGTGATGGCAGGTGGGAAGCTGACAGTACGTTAGGCTGTGTTAGTGAAGGTAAACTGAACAGGTCTAATTAGGAGTCACTAAAATTGAATAAGCTTATTTTTATTCTTAATATTTTTTCTTATAACTATTTCTTTATGTTAATACAGTTTGGAAAATATAGTTGTCCTTTATTCCCTTAGAGCAGTATAAATTATGGGTGCAGGTAACCAGAGATATTGCTGAGTGGCACGTTTGACATGAGTAACATGGTTTAACTTTGGATTTTTAGTTAATATTTCTTTATATATTAAGGATGTCTTACACAATGCAGAAGTCGAATTTCCTTACAAATGCATTACCTCCTCTTCCTGCCAAAAAGTTCCACAGAATTCTGTGAGAACTTGTAGGTTTGTTTTGTTCTTCTTTTAGATAACTGGTTGCCAAACAACCAGGTAATGGATTTTTAAAATACTATTATTTTTTTAGGTTATACTCACCTCTCATGATGCATATTAGCAATGACTTATCCATGTGTCTCGTAAAATATCTGTCCTCCTTATTATGAATGTATGAATTGTTTTTTTATTCCACGGTGTGTGTGTGTATGTATATATATGTGTATATATATATATATATATATATATACACATATATATACATACATACACACTTCAGAGTCAACCTAGGGACCAAAGCCAGCCTCTTAAATACATCTTCATGTACTCAGTTTGGAGTTGTGATGATATTAAATATAACTGACAGTTCCAGGGTTATTCAGGGGCACACAGATGGCATCTGCATAAATGCCATCCTTCTTGGAAGCCAATAAAGAAGAAAATCGGGAGGACTTTAGTGATAATTTAGTCTTGTAAGTAGCACAAATAAATTTTTGAAATATTTTCTTTATTTGAATAAGTTAGATTTCATCCAGGGAAACCACTCAGTGATAAGTTTGGCATACCTTGTGCCCCTCACTTAGGTATCTTAAGATAAATAATGCCATTCATGTTTTTAGAAATCAATTCATGACTTTGAATGTAGGAAAAGTAGTGAAAAAGAACGTTTATTGTATTTTTAAAAATGAGAATAAGAAAGTCATAAAAGAATGTGACTTATTCAGAAACATAAAAGTGTGTGATTTCTAAATCTTACAGTGATGCTAAAGATGTGATTATTAAACCCAACTATTAGATTGGGTTTTATTTATTCACAAATTGAATAGCAAGCATGTAGCTAACAAAGTTTTTATTTACAAATTGACTTGGTCTGTGGAATGCTCAAAGGTTTGGGCATTTTGAGGCACAAGAGTCAAAAGATCTTTTTATTGACAGAGCTCTTTCATAATTCCTCAGCATACTTTCTTCACTTTTATCTTCCTTTCTTTGTTCACTCTCTTTTTTCCCCCCAACACTACCCACACTAAATACTACCCAGCTCCCCACATCTGCATTTGACACTTTTCCTTCCTTTCCTTACCAGTCTCCTTTGCCAGAGGGCATTTGCTAAACTCTTAGAACTGCTCAGAAAACTCACTATACCAGGGGTCCCCAACCCCTGGGCCACACAGCAGGAGGTGAGTGGCAGGCTAGCAAGCGAAGCTTCCTCTGTATTTACAGCTGCTTCCCCATCGCTCACATTACCACCTGAGCTCCACCTCCTGTCAGCATTATGGTGAATTGTATAATTATTTCATTATATATTACCAATGTAATAATAATAGAAATAAAGGGCACAATAAATGTAATGTGCTTGAATCATCCTGAAACCATTCCCCCGACCCCGTCCGTGGAAAAATTGTCTTCCACGAAGCCGGTCCCTGGTGCCAAAAAGGTTGGGGACGGCTGCATAATACCATCCCATTGACGTTTGAACATGCCTTCAAAGGACTGCATAGTAATTCTCTTCTTTCCAAATTGGGCCCACTGGAAATGTTATTGGGAGAACATTAAAAATAGAGCAGGTGAAATATATAAATAACATGAATCTGGAGAAGTAGAAAGCATTAGAATGATACATGGTAGTTTCCCTTTCTGTTTGTCTGTTTGATACTGAGTTTTAGATGTATTCTCCAAATAAGAAAAACATTATTTTCCTAACCATATGTAGAGTTAATCTTTTTGACTAAGGAATTGAAACAGAAGGACATTCATTCTCTTGCAGCTGACGGCTTCTTTCCTAAAACCTGAAGCCTCAGATATTTTCATTAAAGTTGATATCCTTCTTCAGAAGCCAGCCTTTTTATAAAATTTGTTTTACATTTAGAAAGTTTTACTAGTCAGTGATGAGGAATGAGGTTTGTCTCCTTGATTTTAAGTAGTTTAGGGATCACAGCATTTAACTCAAATACTTCAGGTTTGTTTGTTTTCAGATATTACAGGATTGTACCAACCATTTAAATACTAAACCAGTAGTTAAAGTCATTCTCTCTAAAATAGTGACTATTTAACACACTTGCTTATTAAATGGCCTTTCTCTCAAGTGGATCACTCTCAATTTAAGGAAATGATCTGCCTTTTTTTTTTTTTTTACGTGAAAAGAGTATTTCATGACTAAAACGTTTTGTCAGTTATAGTCTTATTTGAGAATTACTGAACATTTCTATGGTACTTTTTCTTTTACTAAATATTTCATCTCTCCTGTGATCATTTCTCTAAGAATTTTAACAAGTCCAGTGTGTCTCTGCCAGAATGTTTCCCATCCTTTAGAAACTGCCTGAAAGGTCACCACAAAGAAAGAATGGGACTTATTCTAGTTTCAAATGACTGCCCCCCTACATCTAAGACAGGGATTTATTTACGTACAAAATAACGTGTTAGATTTTTCACAGCATATTTAATCTTTAAGGAATTCTTTATCAAATTATATGTGTAACAGCCACTGAAATACATTTAATTCTAGAATTAAGGGTGATTATTTAATAATATCTTAAAACTAGTTAATCAAGTCCTTAGCTTTCAAATTAACAAAGCATGATATTTGAGGTGTGTGAAATCTTGGGATCTTCCCAAGTGTTCTTTGCCCCTTTCCTAAATAAAGTCAAATGGAAAATAGAGCTTAGGTTATTCTCAGCTAAAAAGGAGGTTATTTTAAAAGTTTCATTTTGGCCTCTGATTGATTTTTTGGTTAATAATTAAATTATTTTAAACTCAGAATATCTAGATGTTTCACTTCAAATAACTTCACACAAGCAGAGTTGGCTCTTACCTCAAATAAAATAGGGTAGGAGTTGGGATAGTAGAGATTTCCTGATATGCAAGGAGGAATAAACAAGAAAAAAAATTTTTTTTTCCAATAGCAGATCCATCTCCTGTTACCCCTGTCTTATCCTTAAATTTTCTGTGATTTCAGGGACATATGTAGAAGGAGTTTTATTTTATTGATCTCTAAACTATGAGTCCTTTTTGTCTTTTTTTTACCCCCCGGACCTGAAGTCTGATTATGAAAAGAACCACATTCCATTAGAAGCAGTAGACTCTGGTAGCGTGATCTTTAGTGTTTGCTTTATTGGTATTTGATTTGGAGTTTGTTGGCAACATTTTGTGCTTTGGGGAGTTGTTTTGTG
Source organism: Mesoplodon bidens (assembly GCF_964165515.1). Classification (NCBI taxonomy): domain Eukaryota; kingdom Metazoa; phylum Chordata; class Mammalia; order Artiodactyla; family Ziphiidae; genus Mesoplodon; species Mesoplodon bidens. Next base: position 93,715,668 of record NC_138166.1, on the reverse strand, counting down.
TGTTTGTATTTTTAAGGCTAATATTTGTTTGTAGAGAACACTGTTCAATGAAATGGAGTGTCTAATTGTAATAATGAGTAGGAAACATCTGAAGATTTTTTTAAGTTATTTTTAACATGGTATATAAGATTTGGGCTTAGAGTTTATCATTTTCTGATATTTTCTCACTTAATAGATGAATTCTAGCCATTTTTTATAAAGATTTCTGTTAAGCAAATCCTGTTTTCACATTGGCTCCCTTTAAGGAGTTTTAGGTTCTGTTAGATACAGTGACTACTCATAAAGACTGTTGAAAATTGCTTTTAAGAAATGTATTAAAATACATTAAAATAGCAACCATAAAACCATAAGCAAAGGTAGTAAGGATGTTTATGTATTTCTAGAGTCTCTGTTAACATAATAGCCTCCTGTGATTATGCTCTAAATGTTTTACTCTCCAAGGTCTTAGTAATTTGACTTTTTTTTTTCCTTCCAATCAGTGCCAATTTCCCCAGTTCTTTTAACTTTAAATATGAAGGGTAATAAATCTTTTACCCTTCCTTGATCTTTTGACTCAGAATACCTTGGTTAATTGTTGAAAGGAATCCTTAGATGGAAAGAGATAGTATCACTGTCTGCAGTCCAATTAGTAGTTGTATTCAGAATAGGAAAGCAAATTATTAATTATTGAAAATCATTTAGGGGGTCTGTTAATTGTTAAGACCTTGGACTTTGGAGTCAGCACCTGGCTTTACATTCCAACTCTGCCATTTTCTGGCTGTGAGATTTCTGGCAAGTTACTTAAAATCCCAGCTTGCTCCTCTATAAATTAAAGAGAAGTAATAGTACCTGCTTCATAGAGTTATTATGAGGATCAGATGCAAATGTGTATAGTGTTGAGTGAGGCAACTGGTATACTATAATAGACACTCGAGTAGTTGCTAATATTACCAGCATACAATCTGAGGGTTCAGTCAGCCAGTCATTAGCAATCCGTTGTTTGTTAGAACATGCCAGTGTTCTCTAGTACACCAGTTGAAATCGAATAGCAATCAGAAAACAGATAGATTATTCCTCGATTAAACAGTGTATTCATATAAGTGATGCTTGGATCCTCATCAGAAGCTATATTATGGAAAAATGATGTTAAGGCTCACTAAATTCTGATAGCTGTCAGTTATCAACCAACCCCCAGAAATTAACTGTGGCGTATTTAATAAGAGGAACCCTAGTTTGAAGTAAAAGCTGTGGACAAAATAGTAGGTGAAAAATAATGGCATGGGGCTTCCCTGGTGGCGCAGTGGTTGAGAGTCCGCCTGCTGATGCAGGGGACACGGGTTCGTGCCCCGGTCCGGGAAGATCCCACATGCTGCGGAACAGCTAGGCCCGTGAGCCATGGCCGCTAAGCCTGCGCGTCCGGAGCCTGTGCTCCGCAATGGGAGAGGCCACAACAGTGAGAGGCCCGTGTACCGCAAAAAAAAAAAAAAATAATAATAATAATAATGGCATGAAGCCCCCAAATTCAGTAAGCTAAAAGAGTATAGTACCTCAAAGGATCTTTGTGGTTAAAAAAAATTTTATGCTGAGAATAATGTTCATTGACATGTGCCTATGAGTAATTTTTTGGTAGTTTAAAAGGTGAAATGAACTACAAATGGGAGAGGTCTGAACTTTCTTTCCTTCATTCAAATGTGTGATGTGGACAGATCATTTGACCTGTGAATTTTGTCTTTTACAAAATGAGAATAATTCCTGCTTCTTCCTTCCTAATTGTGGCATTATAATAATGAAAATGAGTTGATAATTTAGGGGGAAAGTGTTCTACAAATCAGCCTTACTATTTTACTGGCAGTTACTGAGAAATTCTGTTCATTGGAACTGTTTCAGCTTGATTAGAATCATAGCATGTAAAACCCAACTGGGTAATTAACTGCAGACTTAATATCCTATGTAAGTTGTCGTTTTTCATGGTTTCAGCCGTTTTTGCTTTTAAATTAGTAATGTCATTGCTAGATTTGTAACATATAGCTAGTCACCTTTCAGTGAGTTTTCCATGACGCTTTTCTGTGTCTCTAGGTTATTTGAGATAACGTTTTTAAAATTAGCTCTTGTCCTCCCTCTACAGGAGAATTTGCAGCCTTCAAGTAGCCACACCATCATGACAGCATCTACTCTTATTTAAGTCTTGTGTTCGTACAATTCGTTAACATCAAAACACAGTTCTGTTCCTTAACTCTTTTTAAAGATAAAAATTTTCAATGCATAAGCTGGTGTGGAACAGAATGGAATTTCCCATCCAACAAAAGAGGGAAGAATGTTTTAGGAACTAGAATTCTCTGCTGCCAGTGTTTCTTCTTCAACACAAATACCACGTGCATACAAGTCTGCCCACTCCCAGGAAGAAAGAGGAGAGACCCTGAGTTCTGACCTTTTGATGGTCAGGCATGATGGAAAGAAACTGCTGCTACAGCTTGGGAGATGTGCTCTGGAAAGTCTGCCAGTCAACTTTGCCCTTCTAACCACCAGATCAATATGTGGCTGATCATCTGATGGGGCAGTTGCAATCACCAAGCCTCGTTCTTTTTCCTGTTCTGGGATTTTGTTATGGAGCTCTTTCCCCTAGCCACCACTGGTTAATTTCTGAGGGATGGAACAAAAATGCAGCATGCCCTTCCTGTATGGTGCATGTTCAGTCCTTGATAAATTTTTACCAAAATGAAGCTATTTTATTTAAATGGAGGGTGAGAGATGAGGAGGTAGGTTTTGGTGTAGAGGAAAAGGGAATGCTGCATCTTTTTCCTGACCTGCTGGGTCTCTGGCCTTTGTTTCCCCGCTCACTCAGGCTCTGCCTGGCGGGCAGACTGGAAGCTCTGGCGCACATTGCCTTCTTTTCCCATTGGGTCCAGCAATGAAGACAAGTGTTTGGGGATTTTTTTTCTCCACGATGTAGCAAGTTCTCAGGAAAGTACAATTGATATCTTCCTCCTAAGCTCTTCCAGTCACCAAGTACTTATGTGGCTACTTTGTCCAGGGCACAAAATGCCTGTAATCTAATTAAAAGCCTACAAAACTGCTTGATAACAGTTTTGAATGTGAGACGTTTATATAATTTAAATGTAAGGTACAAGTTTTAATTTCTGAATTTCTTCTATTATATTTTTATTAAAAAAAATAATTTTCAGATTTAATTGAATTGGAATAAAATAATACTTCCCACTAGAATTATGTATCCTGGAAAATTGTATTTTTGTTATATAAACAACTTTTAAAGAAAGATCATTATCCTTTTCTCTACCTAAATATATGGGGAGTCTTAGCATAATGACAAATATTTATAATTTTTAAATTAATGGTACTTGCTGGATCCACACTAACATCTTTACTAATATCTCATTGTTTCTTCCAGCTAACTCCTGCACTACATCCTACATTTTCTTTCTAGTCTTTGATCTAGCATATGCAACCTCAAATAAAAATGGTGGTGTCTCCATTCATTCTCCTCCTTCCTTTTTTCCCAAGCCTGGTCTTCAAAAGGTTGGTTAACTTTGGCAGCCGAGTCCCCCAGGCGGAGAATAGAGCAATTTTAGGTGTATTGGGACTGAGGGAGGATGTGAAAAGCCTAACATCCGTAGTTTTTATAGAACTGCTGTGGTGTTAAGAACCTTGTACCTTATCTTTATAAATGGGGAATATAACCTAGTCATAACTTCCCTTGACCTTTACTAAAGTGTGGTATAAATCACAATAGTAGCAAAGAAAGTGACTCTGGATGTATTAATGGCAAATAACCCCCTTATCATGAATCTGGACTCTGTTATCAAGATTTAGGAATGTAAATCAAATGTCCCTAGCCCAACCAAGCTATGTAGTGAAGGACCTGAAAGAAATTAGACAGGACCTATAAGATAAATCAGGGAATTAGAAATTATTTAAAATTTTCAAATTGTAAATTGCCCCACTATTTTTCAGCCTACTAAAGCTTACTGTCATTAGATGATTTCTTGCTACGTTACCTATATTCAGAGGAAGGCCTGTTGAAAATTCCATGGACTTGTAAAAGATTGTCCCAGGAAAATGGGAAATAATCCTCAAGTTATTAACGAGTTTAAAAACCAGTGTGTTCTTAAGTCTTTCGTGAGCAGAGCAGTATCTTACAAAATTGAAGAATGAAAATGATTTGTGCTGATTTGAAGAGCATCTTGTGTGCATAATGCTGCCTCTCTTTTAAAAGCATTGTTTATTTTTCTTTTAAAATATGTCCCCATAGATGCTTTTGAATATGCTTGTGTTACCTTTTCCTAGATTGGAGAGAGCTGGGCTTGAACAGTAGGCGTGTCCTGCCGGAGGTCTAGTGCAGGACTCCCTCCCTGAGCACGGCAGGAGCCAGCGCAGGAGCTAGTTATGGAGGGAGCTTAGCGTTGGAGTTTTCAAAACAAAATTCAAGGTGATACATTGTTTTCTTCCCTTTCTTTTTAGAATAGACTGCTATCTCATTTGAAAAATCTCATTTCTTAAATGAAGCTGTGCCCAGAATCCAGGCTCAGGGTATTCTTGAGAGATTTGTATAGAGCCCTTAGAAAATAAAAATAAAATTTTAGCATTTCCCTTTTCTTCCTTTTCTCCATTAAATGCTTTTTCTCTAGTTTACAAATGGCATGGAAAAGGAATTTCCCCTGAGTTTTACATGCTTTTTTTGATGCTTAGACTACAGATAGACTTGAGCTCCTAAGAAAATACAAGGGGAGAACTCCTTGTTTGTTGTGCAGTGCACTTTATGAGTAGTTTGTATCGATATTATGTGGCTGCTTTACTGACAAGCTTGTAAGGCTGTACTTATCTGTCTTTCCTGTAAGGCGGCTGCAGTGCCTTCTGTAGTGTGTTTTATTTTGGATAAGGAGAGGTGACACCTTCTGAAAAATTTCAGAGTAACCATAAAAGATTGTTTTAAAGTATGTAGTATTCCGGATGGACTTTTTCATCATTAAACTAGTCTAGAGTCTAAACTTTTACCACTGAAATAATATTGACCAAAAAGTAATTTATAAAGGGGATTTGTGAATAGAAAATCCACTGTAATCATTTGTACTTAAGTGCACTCTTAAAAGAATATTCTGTCTCGCTGTCAAATTCTGGTTCCTTAACATCCAATCCCTGGTTGTGTTTGCGATCTGGTGGGACATGCTAAGGCAAGCTAGAAGATAAAATCCCATATACTTTAGTATACGTGTTATATTTATGTCAGTGTTGGAGAAGAAAGAGCAGTTACTTAGTAATAAAGATCCAAGACTTCAACACTGTCAACCTGAAACTTTGTAAATATTTCCTAAACTCTTGTTTGGTGCGGTCACAGCTCTTTATCACACAATGTTACCTTTTACTCATCAGGCAATTTTGGAACTGCTGCACACCCCTCCTCAGATCTCACCTGCCCCTCCCGTACATTCACCTCTCCAGCCTTGTGCACACCTCATTTAGCTTTACTTTGAAACACATTGCAGGGTTCAGGTGACCTCTTCAAAAACTACCTCCTCAGAATGAGGTAATGAATAGTTATTTATTTTAAAATATGAAAAGTCAGGAGCTCTAGAACATGAAGATGATTTAAGATTTTAACTTTTATGTGTACTTGTATTTGAGCCTTCTCATTTTGTCCTAAAGGGCATTATACATTTAAGCAGTAATACTGAAAAATGTAGCTCAGAGTATCTGAATGTTGTTGAAAGTGGTGCCAGAATCTGTTTAGGGGTACGTTTCAGAATTTTTAACCTTATATCGGTTGCATGAAATTAAATAGTTAATGGTAACACTTCACTAACAGTGATATAATTTTAATTTTCGGTAGGCTTAGCAAGACAGTACATCTTCATAATGAGTTAGCCGCAGCTTCGTCACATGCACAGATGCTCCTGTAGAGAGACTGCCCAGTTCAGAGGGTAGAATGATGACCCATTTTGCAAGTTTCTCTTCTTTGTCCAAATTGGCATTCTTTGTGCTAGAATATCAGCACTTTGAGACTAGCAATTTCAACCATTAGACTATTAAAAAGCAAAAAAAAAAAAAAAAACATAGCCAGACATGGAAAGTTTACTGTGAGTATAAACAGCAAATAGCTTACAGGTCATACATTGAAATGGTGTAGGTAAGGCTCTAGAAAAATACCTTGACAATTTGCCAAATGATCTTACTGTGCCTTCATGATGCAATAAAAAAGCTAAAATTTTAGCAGAAATCAGTGATTTGTGAAGAGAGCAGCCACCCTGGTCTAACTGAGCTGTGTTAATATTTTTTAGCGTGCAATTTAGACTGCAAAGATAAATGCACTAAAGAGTTTATAGCCAAAATCATGTTTAAAAAAAATGAGAAAACACACAGGTAAATTTTCAGTGAACAAAATTATTTTTTTAAAGCACATAATCCCTAGTATAGTCAGATATATTTATCACATAGAGCAAATAGGTCGAAATCATAATTCAGTGACATTTCTAGAGAAACTTTTTCTACTCCCGTAGGTTCTTCAAAGCATGGAACTTTTATATAACAGGAATGTTTGACAGACATTTTAAGAAATTGCTCTAGTTTAGGGTTGAAGTACTATCTGCTGGGCAGCAGTCATATGTATTAACTAGTGAGAAGGGTGGAATTAACACAGAGGACAGAATTTGATTTGCTCAGCTCCCGTAGTACTGCTGCCGACCTAGACACTGATTTTCCAGAGTTTGAAATATAAACTTGCCTCTCAGGATTCGTTTGCAGATTAAGTGGGACTGTCTTGCTAATGCTGTTCAAGGTGCTCTGGGGGCCAGGTGGAATCTCCAAGGGCTCCTCTATGAGGGGACGTATGGCTGGCGGCTGTGGACTGGACACACTCCATGGTGTGCTTCTAGTATCTTGATTCCTCGCCACCCCCAAGAAAGGCTTCAGCAAGTTCTCTAGACGTTTCACCAAGGAGTATTACTAATGCCCATAGGTTGTTGAGCACCCGAGGGGTGCAGTAGCATCTCTGCCTGATTGTATATTGGCCGCCAGAGGAGAATGAAGTGGCCAGTGTACTCATATTCCATGTTGCTAGCTCTGGTAAATTGAAAATACTGGTAAGATTTTTGTTTTATTAGTACACTAGAGAGTAAGCTTTGTTTTGTTGTTTGAAGATAATCAATTTTCACTTCTGTTTGGGAAAACATTTAAATTGAATTTCAGTCCTAAATTTTGCCAGTTGTGGCAATTAACAGTTTCTATCAGGTGTTTTTAAGGTAGCAGAGGACAGAAACATAAGTCCTAAAATCTTAAATTAAGGTAACAGTGGTTTATTTTAGAACGCTTAGGGGTGGTTAGTCTCTACCTCAAAAAATTGATTGAGTGTATCTTTTATTTCAGTATCCACAATTTCAACTGTTGTTCTTGTAATACTTTTTTTAACCTTTTGACCCCCTTTACCCAACTGTTAACTTAGTCTTATTAATTACTAAATCAATTTCATTAAAATGTTTAATTTTATTTAGCAGTTTTGACTAATTACAATGATATAACCAGTTGTGCATGAGGACACAGCCAGTGAGTGTATCTGAGTTTTTTTGTGATGCTTTTTTTCTTAAGAATTCTGTAGGTTGAAGTAGTCTTTGAAAACAAAGAACTAAAATACGTTTATTCATGTTAGCATAAAAAAAAGATTTGTGCAAAGCATCTGCTTCTCCTGGCAGGCTGAGCACATTGCCCAGCACCCACGAGTGGCTGGTTCTCATCACAGAGTCTATGTAGGGAATCGGGCATGAAATTCACTGAAGAGATAGAGCAGAGGAAGTGTTCTGTTTACAGGAGTGGAGATAGGGCTTATGAGCAAGTTGCTTAGTAAGTTGGTTTTGTTTTGAGAATTATTGTGTTACATTTGTGTGTTAAGCTTTTTTTTAACCCACTTGTGTTTTGGTGGAGTATGTGTTACATAAGAGGAAACGTCAGACTAGCATAAGCAACAAAGCTCACAGTCTAGGCACAGGTGTAGACAAAATGGACCAAAATGGGAGGGGGGAGGGTATGGGAGTAAGTCTAGGGGTAGGGAAGAATTGATGTGAGGGTGGGAAATAAACTAACTAAAATGTAAGAGTGCAATAAGTGTGCTTTTTATTCTAAGCTGTGAACGGGTTTTTTAAGAAATCATTCCTTCCTAATACATTTGCCTGTGTTCTGTAGCTGATTAAAACCAGCTATGTAAACATATAATGCCTTTTTATTCATGTTAATTACCAACATAAATGGCTAACCTTTATGTCTTATTTATCTTCATGTTATGTTAGTTTACATACAGGGGTGTGTATGTGTGTATGCTGTAAATTTTCCCTCCTTCATTTGAAAACGCCTTTGTTGGGTCCTCTGTGTTTCCTTTGGCCATGCCACAGGTTATAGTCTCGGCTTGGCCTTCATATCGCCTGATTTGAAGGACTCTATCACAGTGACATAGCTCATTCATTTGTTGTACACTCTGACCCTTTCCTCACTCAGCAATTGCTGTTTCTTCTAAAATAGGAGTGTACAACTATGAGGAGATTTAAATTAACTGTTTAACATATGTCCCTTTGAATTCTGTTTAGTAGTTATGATTGCTCTTTGGTTTGGACCAAGAAAAAGGAAATCTGCGCCCCCCCCCCCCCCGCCCACCTTTCACTTATTTCTTGGTTTGAGGACAATTCTTCTGTAAGAGAGAGGAAAGGGAAATCCTTCATGTTTTAAGTGCAGTGAGTTAATGGCCCCTGGTTTACTCCAAACCTTATGGCGATTCACGTTCACATTCCTCTCCTCTCTTGCTGCCAGAGGTTTGGGTTTAGTTCACTTCAGTTCCGCTCAAGCATTGAAAAGGTTCTCATGGAGTCTGGGGTGTGCCCAGTGAAAGGATGGGGACTTTTTAATTGTCCACAGACCTCTCTATACCTGCTTTGTGAAAATTACAAAGGAGTAAATATTTTTAAAGCTTATTTTTCAATTCATAAAAAAAGACATTTATTTTCAGTCAAATGGATGATGTTTCCCTCTTGTCCCTTAATCCTCAGTGTTTGCTTGAATTTTTTTTTTTCAATTCTTCCCCATCCCCGCTTCTTGATACTTTGGGTTCTCTTTCCTGCTCAGGTCCTTTCATTTGTATTTTGGAGTTTTTCTCATGTAAATTTGTACAATGGAAAATATTGTTCAGTTTGGATAGAAAGCATGGAGAATTAAAAAAGGTAGCTGAAATTCAGATTGAAGAAATTTATTTCTGTGTAAAGTTATTTAAAAACTCTGTACTATATAAAAGGCAAAAAAGTTCTATGTACTTGATGTGAATATGCGAATACTGCTATAATAAAGATTGACTGCATGGAGAAGTCTTTATCAAGATCATTTTTCTAGCACTGTCACATTCAATAAGGGAAGTAGGGCTTTTGACGGTCAGTTCTGTCAGGCAGTGGAGGGACCAAGAAGTGTACATTGTTTCCAGTTACTGCTTGGTGGGCAGAGGTACTTACATGAGAAATATTTTAAAAGTAAATTGTCAAGATGAATACCTAGTACATTGCACCGGCTACACTCTTGTGGTAGTTTTTTGTCCGGTGTTGGTGATTATCCTCAGGCATTTTATGATGCTGTGATCTGACTGTTCCCCTCCAGTGGTTCAAATGAAGTGTGTGCTGTAATAGAGTCATTTAAGTAGTAGTCTGTAGAAGTTCCCTTTTCTGAACTTTGGTTATCTTTCAAACTTTTTTGACACAACTTTCAGTAATACATTTTCTATAGGAACACAGACAGTACACACAAATACATGTATTTGAAACTATGCACTCCTGTTTTACATTTTTTTTTAATGCTGGCTACCTTCCCCCATGAGTTGATTTTATGCATTTGATTTCATAAAGCTTGAAAGACACCTAGAATATCATCAAGGCTATGTCATATTACCAGGCAGTTTCCAGAAGAGAGGTAAACAATTTTAAGACTTTACCTGGAAACCCTATGTCTGAGAAAAATATAAACAGAAAGGTCTTCAAGATGGTACATATTTGAGGAATCTGGTTTCTGGTCTTCATGCCTCTCCAGCGAATCATAAAATGCTGTTGAGACAAGTATTTTCTCTGAACTGCAGTTTTCTCATCTGAAAAATGTAATTCTGTAATAATTACTGAAACTCATTTTTAAATAACCTTCATACATGATTACAGTAGGGTAATTGTGGATTCGTTTCTTGATGCATTATTCTATAAGTTTTCCTTAAAATTTAGTCCAGAATTATGAATCCTTTAATTATTGTGATAAAATTCTATTATAAACAACCCTACCATACTAGCTCTTCTGAAATTTTGGGCCTACTGTCTGGGCTCTGTAGTTCTCCTAGACTCGTAAAATGTTAGAGCCAAAAGAGTTCTTAAAGATTACATGGTTTAGGGACTTTCCTGGCAATCCAGTGGTTAGGACTCTGCACTTCCACTGCAGGGGGCCCAGGTTCAATCCCTGGTTGGGGAACTAAGATCCTGCAAGCTGCGAGGCACGGCCAAAAAGTTTATATGGTTCAGCCTTAAAGATTTCATGGTCCCCTCATCAGCTACTGAATATGAATCCCCAGGGATGACTTCCCTAGGCTCACGTAGCCAGGACTCAGTCAGGACTTTGGTCTCCAAGATCACTACTATGCATTTTATATATACTGTATGTATAAAATTTTGTTGTGGTTGTGATGATGGCTGTAGTGAAATTTGGATAGAAATAGGTGTTGACTCCATGACATTGAGTTTGTAGCTAGAAAGGGATATTGTGCCAGGTGTATTCCACTTGCTCCTTCTGTCTTCTCCAGTCAAGCAAGCCCACTGCTCATGTAGGTGATAAAAGGTAAAGGCCCAGTTGCTGAGGCAGGTCAGTACCAGCTCGGGCAGCTCCCATTTCCTCAACTGTACACTGATGTCCTGCTGAAGCTCCTGATGAGACTGGTGGCAAAAGGTCCCCGGGTCAACCTCTTCTACAGAATAGTTCTAGAGGCAAGTGGAACCAAGATGACTTCTGTACCTTCCCAGAACAGGCACAACAGGTTTCCTTACACAGTACCTCCCTGGTCTCATAACTTTATTAGGTAATCAGTTGTGGTGACACTCAAGTTTCCATAGGAAACTTAGTAAACTTAAACTTACAAATTTGTATGTTAAAATTTGACACTTGATATTCTCTGTTGCCGTCAATAATTCTTTCACTGCCTACCTTTCCATTTATGAAGGTACATCTGTCCATCTACCAGGCTACACACTAAAACTGACTTAGAATGTACTTTTAGCTACTCAATAGGAAGGAAGGAAAGGTCATCCTAAATGTCTGTCTTGCTTTAGGCAGAGGAGAGGGGTGGTACCGCATCTGCTGAAATAATGTTTACAGTTTATCTCCATATGGAGGCTTTTCTATAAAAATCAATCCAGGATTCAAGGGTCACTATAAACTTAGCTTAGACCCAATGGTCTAGAAATAATAGTTGCTTCCATTCCTTCATGCCAGATGCAGTTCTGAGGGCTTTATGTGCTAACTCATCTATTTAATCCATTTTACAAATGAGGATATTGAGGCACAGTTCAAATAAGTAGTCTGCCCAAACTCACAGCAAGTAAATAAATGGTAGAACTATGAGTCAGACCAAGCAAGTTTGGCTCCAGGGCCTGAGTTCTTCAAGCACTGTGCCAGTTTTTCAAACTGCAGGTTGAAACCCATTAGTGGGTAGTAAAATCAGTCTCAACCATTTTTTTAAATGTAGAATAGAATATAAAAGAAAATGTAACATAAGTTTTCATAAAACTTTTGTATCATTTATGTACGTATGTATACATACACACACACACACACACTAGGTCACAATGTAAAATTACTTCTTAGAGTAGGTAGGTCATGATCAAAAAGATGGTGTAAACACCATCTACCTCACTGAGACCTACAGCCAGACAACCAGGATTTGAACCTCAGTTCTCTTAACTTGTATCTTGGGTAAGTTACCTATCTACAGCTCAACTTACTCATCTATAAAATGGAAAGAATGTGAGGAGGGTGGAGGCCTATTCCTTAGGCCGGGACAATTTCTGCATCAGTGCAAACTGATTTCACAGCCCAGGTACGGAAAAGAGGATCCAGCATGTGGAGGCCACATTGGCCAATTTTAGAAGACTGCTAGTTTTAAAGTTATCTTTTAATTCAAGTCAAGCAACTCTGATTGATTTCTAAGGAAAAAAGCTAATGGGATTATCCTATTTGAGTTCACTGTTACAGACTGTATTCCTTCCCAAAACAACTTTCATCGATTGGTTGGGGCGGGGGTGGCGGCAGTGGAGAACAACAAAAAACTGAAACCTACAAAGTACACAGAGATCTAATGGTCGTTTAAAGACCATAAATATTTATCAGGTGAGTAAACACAAAGCCAAGGAGAGCCTCAGACACCCTGTGCAACAGGCTCAGGACTGCTGGAGCTGGCGGGGGGAGGGTGAAACTGTTCGACTTAGCGTTTGCTGCCATTATGCCCACTCTGACACCTGGGGAGAACCAAAGTGGGGGGTGAAAAACCTAAGAACTAGGAACTCGAATTGGACCACCCCCTGCCTAGAGCCTGTCAGAAGCTTTCTCGCTGCATTTAACATAAAATCTAAACCTGCAGTCATGACCTATTAATCTCATCTAGTCCCACCCTCTCCTCCCCTGCTGGAACCCCACTGGACTCTGTCCCTTAAACATGGTGACCTTGGTCCCTCCCTAGACCTCGGTTCTCGCTACTCCTTGTCCCTGGGGCACTCTTCCTTCAGACCCCACACAACTGGTTCCTGCTACTTGTTCAGGTTTCAGCTCAGATGTCTTCCCCGCCCACCGAAAAGATCAGCATCAACCATCTCTAGCACCCAATGTTATTTCCTTCACAGCAATGAGTAAATCTCACTTAACTACTTGTTTGCCCTTCCTAAAATCTACGTTCTCATCTGCCTTGTTTAGCATGGTATTCCCAGCACCTAGGTAGCCAAAACCTAAATTAAAAATATGAATAGTTATGCTTCTGGGCAAGTCATTAAGCCACTCTACTGCATATTTTTATCGGTAGATAGAAGAAAATTCTGTCCTACCTCCTCTCAGAATTGTGATGCTACAGAAGGTTGAAAAGTGCTTTGAAACAAATTTTTGAAAAACGGCATCATCCTATTTCACCCTTATCTCGCACTCCTCTGGCCCCTAAGAATTCCTAGTTAGACGTGTGCCTTAAGAGTTCCACAAATGGTGACTCAACACAATGCCCAGCCACAAGAGAGAGATACATAAACACAACAGATGGACCACACCGACTTCTAACCTCTGTATACTTGGGCAAGAATACACTAGCAGTAGAGAAATGGCAAGAGTTTCACATAAACTGTCAGTGTACATACGACTAAGACATCCGCTAAGCAGGCAGGCAGCAGGGCACTGTAGGTAAGCGTGGGGTCAGACCTAATGTCGTCAATCATCAGTGTGTGACCCTAAGCAAGTTACTTCATCTCCTTGAACCTCGATGTCCTCACTGATAAATGGCACTGAGGCTTATCTATCGACGCCACGGGGTACCCAAGAAGACCCACCAAAAGGGCTATAACCAGTTAGCACAGCAGTTGGGAGCACAGGAAATAATCCATAAAGGGTGGTTGTCATGATCAGAAACATCCATAACTCAGTTCCTCATTCTTGACCAGAACTTTAATTTACAACTTAATATACAATATGGTGTCTGTAACTTCTTGAAATTCTCACCTGGCTCCTGCAAGGAAACAAAAGTGAAAAGCTTTAAGAACTTTTATTTTCAATAATTCAAATCCATCATGCTTGTTCATTCAGTTATTCATTCATTGAGCACCAGTCATGGGAGTCGCCTTGCAGAAGAGTCAAATCACCTTGCAGATTTCTCGAAGGGATTACAGTCTAGCCATTAAAATGTTAATGACTGTGTACAGGAATACTGGAAAACATGTAAGAAGATAGGAAGAGGCTAGTGTTGGCAGACCCGTTAACACTGGGGAAACAAGAGGCCTGGTAAGGACGTTGTAAGGCCTGGTAAGGACTCTTGTCCATAGGAAAGCCAGTGACAGGAAACGAGCTATAAAACAGCTTCACTGTTTGCCCCACCACCACCTGCCCCCGTATACACAGAACTGCTGTAATTTTTGTGTCAATAAGCTCCTTCGAATTAAAATAACAGCAATACTAGTAGTATAGGATTTAATGGGAACACTTAACTGTCTCTTAATGCTTCCCATCCTTTAAAACAATTTCCAAGGTATTTTGAATGATGGCAATTATTAATGTGCAATGGTTAATTTTTTTGTTTTACATTTTTATTGTGGTGTAATTAAAGTTAAAATGCGCAGATATTAAAGGTCTAGTTCAACGAATTCTGACAACTGTATGTACCCACATAACCCCAACCCCCCACCCTACCTCTATAGATGAGTATCACCAGTTCGCAGACTTCATATAAATGGAATTATTCATTATTAGTACTTTTAAGTAACTCTCTCTTTTTGCTTAATATGATGATTTTGAGATTTACCTAAATGACTGTCTTGTAACTTGTTATTTTTAATTGCTGAATTATTACTCAGTTGAATGAATATACTGTAATATGTTTATCCATTCTCTCACTGATGTACAATTAGGTCTAGTTTGGAGATACTAAGAAAAAAATTGCTAAGAAAAATTTTGTACAGATGGCCATATATTTTCATTTCTCTTGACTAAATGCCTAGGAATAAAGTCGTTGAATCCTAGGATATATGTGTTTACCTTCATTAGAAACTGCCAAATAATTCTACAAAATTGTTGTGCCTTTTTACGTTCTTACTGGCAAATATTCCAGCTGCTCCACATTGTCACCAACATTTAAAGCTGTCAGTCTTTCTAGTGGGTACAAATGATAACTTATTGTAGTTTTAATTTGCATTTCCCTGGTGATTAATGATATTAAGGGCCTTTTTTCATGTGATTATTGGCCATTCATATATCTTCTTTTGTGAAGTATCTGCTCAAGGCCTTTGCCCATTTTTTAATTGGGTTGTTCATCTAATTTGTTGATTATAGAGGTTCTTTACGTATACTAGATACAAGCCCTTTGTTGGATATATATGCTGTATTTTTTCCCAATTAGTGGCTTATATATTTATTTCCTTAATGGTGTCTTTTGATAGCAGAAATTTTTGATTAGGCTAAATCAAATTTATCAAGTTTTTTCTTACATCAGTGCTTTTGTGTTTTCTCCAAAAGTTTTTTGTATGCCTTAAGATTATGAAGATACTCTCCTGTGCTTTCTTTTAGAAGCTTTAAGAGTTTGGGTTTTATTTTTAGGTCTATTATCCATGCAGTGATTAATTTAAAATCATATTAAATGAGAATGTCTTCATCCCTGAGGGATTTGTGAGGAAAGGAACTCCTCCTAGTATCTTCCTTTTGAAAGAAAAACTCTCTCTGACTTCCTGATTTGGAAAATGAAAGGGCCACAGCCTTTTACTGTTTAAAGAGTTAATTCCATGAGATTCCATATTGTAACATTCCCATATGCTCGAATTTTCCATTAAAACGCTGAGGGTAGAACACTGTATTTTTGCAACTACAAACAAGCTCCGTATCTATCTTGTCCATCACTTTAAGCCCTGTGCATTGTTGGTGCTTAAAAACTCTTTGATCAATAGATAGATAAATGGGACCCTAAACTGTAACATAGCAAAACATGAAAAGGAAGATGAGACTAAAAGTGTGTATGGTGAAACGGGGGCAGAATGACAGCAAATGTGAAAATACCAAAGGCAGAAATTAGACATGGTGTGTTAACTGTTCTTCATGCTGTTATAAAATGCACTGTTTCTTTGAGACCATCATAGGTGCAAAGTCAAAACATGTTTATTGACAAAAGTTAAATATAACTTTAAAAAGAAACTTGGGGTATACCCACTTGGAAAGAGTTGAGTCTACATTTTCAGTCTTCATCATCAGGAAGGATACCTAATTCTTCATCCGTCCACTGGGAAGGATCTGGATATGGAAAGTGACCCTAATGACAACCAATTAAAAAAAAAGTTCATGAATCTATACTTCACGCAACGAAAAGAATCTACACTCCATACAACTGGTTACATTTGAAAAGAAATCTTGAAAAAAAAATGTGATTAAAAAAAATATCCTTGGGCTTCCCTGGTGGCGCAGTGGTTGAGCGTCCGCCTGCCGATGCAGGGGACGCGGGTTCGTGCCCCGCTCCGGGAGGATCCCACATGCCACGGAGCAGCTGGGCCCGTGAGCCGTGGCCGCTGAGCCTGCGCGTCCGGAGCCTGTGCTCCGCAACGGGAGAGGCCACAACAGTGAGAGGCCCGCGTATCACAAAAAAAAAAAAAAAAAAAAAAAATATCCTTGACATACCACAGGAATAAATTCTCCTTCAACTATCTGATGGTCCAGCTATTCTTCAATCTGTTCAAAAGGAGCTGTGGCCTGAATTTTAAAAGCCTGGCCATTTTGGAGCTACTGGCCTGAGTCAGCATTTGAGTATGTGTTTGTGATGGAGTGTGGGCGGTACAGAGACAACAGATTTCAAAGATACCCCGTGTCACAACAATCTCTTGAATCCCTGACAAAACATAAGGTCTCGAACTGTCCTGTCATTCCTGCTGGGAGATTTGGAAGCCCCAGGTGGACTCATTCCTTGTCTATCCTGATCTAGGGCATATGCGGCTGCATCATTATCTCATGCCAGACAGCCGCACAATAATCCTGACAGCTGACCTACAGTGAGATAAAGGTGTCTATGTGCTGCCACAGACACCATGCAGCTCCTTACTGGGTGACAAGGGCACAGAGAAATTGTAAGAGAAGTGGGATATTAATCAACCTGATGCTTCTAGAACTCACTGTATAAATTTAAGATTTTTCCCTATCCTAAAAAAAAAAAACCAAATTTACTAAAATTCAAAGTATTCTGGATCAATAAGCATGGATTTCAATGGCTTAAAGGTGTAATTTCCTAGAGAAGCATCTGTGCAAATGTGATTAAAAGCTCCTTTTGAGGCCAATGACATGTTAGAAAGTCACCAGTAACTAACTTCGCTCCTGAGGGAAATTAGCCCACATCCATCCCACCTCAACCTGGCTGCCTTGGGCCTCTGGACAGACTAAATAACATTTATCATTTAAAGGCATTTAACTGTGAAACTTAACCCGCTGATGAACCCCTACCCTAGCTTGGAAAGTAAGAGAATTAGCTTCTATAGTCTCCCTTCCAAATATGGCCACCAAACAGAAACTGTAAGACATGGGCCACCTACATGTAATACATCCCTGAGTGGAAAAGGTCAGAGACGATATGTTTCATAAAATAAAAGGATTCCTGCATATACATAAGGACAATGTGGTGAAGAGATACATCCAGGTTGAAAAACAGTCTACAAACAGAAAAAAGAAACAAGGTAAAGCTATTAAGAGATCTTCCCTCCCCACACCCAAAGAAGGACAAGAATTATTCTCCTGCACTTACCAGCACAGCATCTGAGTCATGCCAAAAGCGCCAGAGAATCCAGAACCACATGGTTGCACTGAAGAACTCTGCCTTGATCACCTGGGATCTGGTCAGCTGGGGAAACTGTCTGTACCGGGGCTCGATATGCACACCTCCACCAGCACTACATGACAAAACGAAAATGTTAAGCAGCTTGCTATATCTTCAAAGTATGAACTCATCCAAAACTTTGAGTTACATCCAGAAACTGAACCTTTCTCATCTCCTCCACGAAATGCAGAATGGCAGTGCTCCACAATCCCTCGAAATACTCCTTTTTCAGAAGGCTGCTTTAAACTTGTGCAGCAGCGAAAACTGGCCTGAATTGACAAGAGGCTAATTATGATTTTCATTTAGTGAATATTCATGTATTTTACACCAGAAATATGAATGTGCTGATTATGGGGTACTGGCCCCAAGGGTTTTGATTAAGGAATCATAAACCTGTAGTAGTAAGTCACTAGCTTATCCAGAAAAACAAATCAAATTTATTTTGTCTGGTTAGCCATCTATTTCAAAGGCAAAGTATGTCCTCTGCGTTATTACAATCTTTATTAAAAGACCACTTTATGGGGCTGCTCTGGTGGCGCAGTGGTTGAGAGTCCGCCTGCCGATGCAGGGGACACGGGTTCGTGCCCCGATCCGGGAAGATCCCACATGCCGCGGAGAGGCTAGGCCCGTGAGCCATGGCCACTGAGCCTGCGCGTCCAGAGCCTGTGCTCCGCAACGGGAGAGGCCACAACAGTGGGAGGCCCGCGTACCGCAAAAAAAATAAATAAATAAAAAATAAAAAAATAAAATAAAAAATAAAAATTAAAAAAAATAATAATAAAAGACCACTTTATGGAAAAGAGGACTCAGCAGATCCTTTTTAATAAGCCAAAAGCACTGAGCAAAGCAAAGAGTCTTAAATAGTAAGTTTGAACAAGTTTTTCTCGTTTTTGTGTTTTCATTTAGATACTGTTGACAAGGTGTGGAATATAATCCATACGAGCTATACTCATTTTATTCAGTCGGACTGTAATTATTACAGGTTGAATCTAATTCAAATAATAGAATTTTTACTTAATGGGGCTACTTTCAAGTCCTATTCAGCAGCTATATGTATGCTATTACATACAAATGGATATAGAAAATTTAAAGAGAGGGACTTCCCTAGTGGTGCAGTGGTTAAGAATCCGCCTGCCAATGCAGGGGGACACGGGTTCGAACCTTGGTCTGGGAATATACCACATGCCGCGGAGCAACTAAGCCCATGCACCACAACTACTGAGCCTGCGCTCTAGAGACCACAAGCCACAACTACTGAGCCCACGTGCCACAACTACTGAAGCCCGTGCGCCTAGAGCCCGTGCTCCGCAACAAGAGAAGCCACCGCAATAAGAAGCCTGCACACCGTAATGAAGAGTAGCCCCCACGCACCACAACTAGAGGAAGCCCGCGTGCAGCAACGAAGACCCAACACAGCCAAAAATAAAAATAAATAAGTAAAAAAAAGTTTCCGTCAAGCATCACTGCTTTACACCCTGAATTTATCATACTGTTTCTGTATGCCAATTATATTTAACAATATCTATTCAGGATCTATCTGCATATAGATACTACATTATATAAATAAACCATGGGGGTGGGAATTCAATATATTGTGACAACAGGCTTCCTCTTTGATAGGTTTTGGATATAGTCTAGTAATAAGTACCCATCAGTTAAACTCATTTAAAATAAGATTTGAGAATTATAGTTTAAACCCATTCCCAGAAACTCTCCACATTTAATTACCGCTGGAGTGACATGTTTTAACTATGACTTGAAATAAGTGGATCACTGACTGCAAGATGGAAATCTTTTTGAACAAAATTTGAAACACTGCAATTAGAGAAAAGGAATGGATGACATAAC
Organism: Mesoplodon bidens; assembly: GCF_964165515.1. NCBI lineage: Eukaryota > Metazoa > Chordata > Mammalia > Artiodactyla > Ziphiidae > Mesoplodon > Mesoplodon bidens. The sequence goes on along the minus strand of NC_138166.1, from coordinate 93,696,251 downwards.
AATTGCCATGATTAAGGAATATAAAGATTCCACAAACATCTAATGTTATGTTCCAAGACAGGTTGTTAACTGCACTATGGCAAACTAGACAAGCTGAACAACCCTCCAACTTGAAACAACTACAATAGTAGTTGAGATTTTTTGTTTTTTTTAATAAATCATTGACCAGACACAAAAGAAAGGAATCTACCAAGGGCAAAACCCAAGTTAAAACAAGACCTAGAAACTACATGAGTGCTGAAGCTGGCCTTCGCCCTGAGGGTTTCTGCTGTTCCCCAGACTCTGTGACCCTCTACCTGGACAGCTGTGGGAGACAGGAGAAGCCTGGGGCCCACCCAAGATGAGAAGTCTAATTACTAGACCCCTGAAGAAAGCTGCAGCCCCACAATGTAAGAGTGAATGGGACATAAACCTGCCAGGGAAGGGAAGGGAACAGGAATTTGTTACCAGTAGCCAGTCCTCAGGTGGGTTTGCACCCAAATTCACACTACCTGGGTTTTGGACATTATGGTCCAAGAGAAGCTCAACCCAAGAATTTAAAGTGGTCTTGGATTCTCTGAACCCTTGAGAAGCAAGACCTCAAAGAATTCTGACAGATAAAAGTTCCAGGAAAAGCTCACAGTCAAAAATTACAAGGAAATAAGACACTATGAGAATCAGCAAAACAACAGACAGCTGTATCAAATATACAAGACTTGAAAAATGGATAACTACAATTTATAATACAGAAAACACGTTATTTTTAAATAAAAGTTTGAAATTAAGAGCAAGGAACAAGAAACTATAAAGACCAAGTTTGAAACAACAGAATTTCTAGAAATAAAATGTAATCATCTGAAATAAAAAGGATTAAAGCCAGGATTAGACACAGCTAAAAAATATGAAAAGAGGTTAGAAGGATGAGAAAACCCAACATATGCCTAATTCGTGTCCTATAAGAAGAAAACAGAATGGGGAAGAAACAATATCCAAAGAAATAATGGCTGTTCCAACCCAGGATTTTTAAGTGTCAAGTTTAAAAAAAAAAAAGAAAGCACCATAACTCTCCGTGAAAGTTACCTTTTTAAAACATAAAGAAAGGATGAATTGGGAGATTGGGATTGACATATATACACTAATATGTATAAAACAGATAATAAGAACCTGCTGTATAAAAACTAAATTCAAAAAAGAAAAATAAAATGCAATAAAAAAAGTGTAAAAACATAAACCAGATCATATTACTTTCCTGCTTAAAGCCAACAGCCTGCCATCATTCTTAGAATAAGGCCTCGTCCTACAAGGCCCACCCTAATCGGGGCCCTGCTTGTCTCTCTACCACTGTCCCCTCACCAGCTTGCTTGCCCATTATCAGCACTCAGAACCTTTTCACTTGCTGTCTCCTTCGTCTGAGAAGCTCTTCCTGGCATTTTTGCATGGCTGACTACTCATCACTTAGGTCTTAGTTCAAATCAAACTCTCAGGCCTGCATTCCCACATCATCCTAAGTATAATAACCCACCCACTAACCCCAGACACTCTCTAGATTAATCCCGTTTTATTTCCTTCATGCCACTTAATACCTAAACATGTTCTTTTCTACTTGTTGTGTCCTCTCCCCAGAATGTAAGCTCCATTACCTTTCTTGTATTCTGCTCTATCCCCAGCACCTAGAAAGACTCTCCAGAAAACCTACTGACTTAAGTATTCACATACTGTGAAATACGGTGTGTTACGGAAGTACCAAGACCTCAGTGAAGAGGAACACCCCCCAGTCTTCCCATGCAGGTCAAGGGCTATTGTTGGTGGCTCTCCATCTCTGTCCTTGCTCAGGTCACACATGCCTTTTCCTTCTCGCCACCCCACACCTGTCCCAGCTCCGTATCCTTAATAGACACATGGCTTTAGACAAGTCACTCCTTTAATTTTCCTGGTCTCAGTTCCCTAATAATAACAGTTAAACAATACTTGTATGATCCTTAGTAGGCATCAGCAGCTCTCAAAACATTTTAGAGATTTGTTATTCATTTACTTACCTGGAAGTCAACATTATTATCCCCATTATATGGGTGAGAAAACTGAGTTATTAAGAGATCATGAAACTTTTCCAAGCTCATACAGCAAGAGTGTGGCAGAGATGAGATTTGAACAGAGGCACTCTGGGGGCTGAATCCTGCTTTTAACCACTACTCTGCACTGCCTCTTGGTGAAGTGTAGATCATGGTGTAAGGGGCCTGGCCCATTACTTGGAGAATTCCAATGTACTACTTTCAGTCCTGCTCTTACTGAACCTCTCTGCACTACCAACTCCTTTTTGGTAGACGTGCCCTCCCTTGGCATCCCAGCACTATGCTCTCCAGCCGGTTTCTTGGGCTACATCATGGGTGACTCTGCTTTTGCTCACTCTCTCAATTCTGGTGTTGCAAAGGTGAACTCTATAGTATGGGGCTTTGGGTGATAATAATATGTCAGTGTAGGCTCATCAACTGTAACAAATGTACCGCTCAGGTTGGGGATGTTGATTATGGAGAAAGCTATGCACGTGCGGGTCAGGGGATTTATGGGAAATCTCGGGACCTTCCACTCAATTTTTATGTGAACTTAAAACTGCTCTAAAAAATACTTAAAAAAAAGAAAAATTCCGGGGCTTCCCTGGTGGCGCTGTGGTTCAGAGTCCGCCTACCGATGCAGGGGACACGGGTTCGTGCCCCGGTCCGGGAAGATCCCACATGCCGCGGAGCGGCTGGGCCCATGAGCCATGGCCGCTGAGCCTGCGCGTCCGGAGCCTGTGCTCCGCAACGGGAGGGGCCACAACAGTGAGAGGCCCGCGTACCGCAAAAAAAAAAAAAAAAATTCCGATATTGCCCAAGCATCCACTTTTGGCTCTCTTCTCTTCCCACCCTTCGGCACTCTCTATGGGTGATTGCCTCTACGCCCGTGCCTTAAAGAACTAATTCTCTAGTCTGCAACCACAGTAATTTTTCAGAATTAAAATCTGGCCGCATGACGTCTGATTAAAACCTCTCAACGACCGATTATCGTCTGTGTTCGAAACCCCTGAGCCAGGAATGAGGACTCTACCATTCCTTCCCTACGTCCGAAGGTCTCCTGTGTCACCTTGCCTCGAACTTGACGCTTCAAACTACACCGTACAGGTGATTTCCTCTGCCCGCAACGCCCTCGCCTCCCCAACTCCTGCCCTCGCTTCCAGATTAGCTCCAGCCGTCTCCACTTTCAACTATCAACTTCCCGAGGGCAGGCTCCCGCTGGGGCAGGGCCCGCCCGAAACACACTTCGACCTGCCGAGCGAGCAGAGCTCTCCCGGGCCCCTGGGTCACGCCGTCAGACTACGAGTCCCAGCATGCCTCGGGGTGGAGGTCGCTGCAGACCCGATCTGCCCGTGGTGCTCGGCGTCAAGGTGAGGGCGTCCGGAAGAGTGGCACTTTTCGTTAGATGCAAGCGAAGCCCCCACCACAGGCAATACTCACTGACGGACTCCAGCGCCTTCAGCCGCCCGCACGCGGCGGCCCCTGAAGAAGTGGCCTCCAACGCGCGCTAAAGGCGCTAGACACGTCAAAGCCGACATGCCAGCCCGCGTTCGGACAGCAATCCCCAGGCCGCACCGCCGCCTCACGTCACTTCCTTTTGGCGCCCCACCCAGTGACGTCAATAGCGTCGCCCCGCCCGTCTCCCGGAAGGGGAAGTACGGAGGCGGGCGGGGAAGCAGGAGTTCCCGCTTCAAATTAGAGTCGGAGGCCATTCCCAGCTGTGAGGACCGTGGGGCTGCTAGCTGAGCTCGCCCTCCGCACGGAGGGACCCGGCTCGCCGTGGCTGTGATGGTCAGGAGGCGCCTCTGAAAGGCGAATGGTGTAGACGGCCCTGGAGAACTCGACTAGGTGGAGCCCCCGGATGGGCGTGCCGCGCCTCGGCGCTCCGCTTCAGGAGCCCCTCTTCGTTACGCGGGCGCTAAGAAACTTAACCCTGAAACTGAGCTCACTCCTCCTTACCGGTGCTTATCTAGATGCTGTTACCCGACCTGGACCCGCCTCCCTGCCTGCTCTCCTGAATTAACTACCCTTCCAGACCGTGTTAGGCGGCCACATCCTTTCTGAAACAGTATGTCCTTCCCAAAGCTAGTCCACTGTACTCTTCTTTCCTGCAAAGCCTCAACGGTTTCTTTAAAGCCTTCATGGTTGTATTGTTCTGCAAACTTGAACTTGATTACCAACCCAGTGGTTCCCAAATGTCAGCACCTGGACTGGTGGTATCAGAACCCCCTGAGGAGCCCGACCCCAGATATTACGTCTGGAGTAGGGCCAAGGAATCTGCGTTTTAGCAGGCCTCCAATTTATGCCTCCTTGATCCTGAGCCAGCCCTGGATTCTTGGCTTTTGTCTCTTAATATTGCCTTCTATTAAGTCCTGGACAAACTCCAAACTTCTGTAGACACCCCTGCCCCCAGGACCCAAATTCTTTTTTTTTTTAATTTATTTATTTAATTTATTTATTTTTGGCTGCGTTGGATCTTCATTGCTGCGCGCGGGCTTTCTCTCGCCGCCGAGCGGGGGCTAGTCTTCGTTGCGGTACACGGGCTTCTCTTGTTGCGGAGCACGGGCTCTAGGCGCGCGGGCTTCAGTAGCTGTGGTTCGCGGGCTCTAGAGCGCAGGCTCAGTAGTTGTGGTGCACGGGCTTAGTTGCTCCGCGGCATGTGGGGTCTTCCCTCACCAGGGCTCGAACCCGTGTCCCCTGCATAGGCAGGCGGACTCCCAACCACTGCGCCACCAGGGAAGCCCCCCAAATTCTTAAGGTCCCCACTTATGGGTTATAGTTTTCCTAAGAACTTACAAATTTGATTAAATTATAAACTTAACCTGCCAGCCTCACACCTTGGAGATTTCGATTTGAAATGGATCACCTGCCAAGCACTGAAGACTTCACACTGAGTCATAAGCATGAAAAATAGGAAACTTATGGAGAGAAATGTAGACCTGAATTTAGGGATTTGAGTGCATTGAATATAACTGACACTACTTCTGTGGCAAGATATGGGCCTCCATGTGCCCTGTAACTGGAAACCCCTCTCCCTGGAGAGAGGCTTACATAAAGCTATGATTACTATGATGCCCTTCTGAAGAACTTACTGACTGACCTCTGGTCCTGTAGGACTCATCCCCCCCACACCCTGCCTTTTCCTGCCCTCCTAACTTCTAAGTATATAAATTATAGGAAAAAATTTACTATTTTCTGGGTGCAAGTTGACTTCCCAGCTGACATGCAATAGTGTGGCTTTCTCTGGGCTACCATTCACCGCTTACCCTTCCTAGTGACATATACAAATCACTAAGATAGGAAATTCACGAATTGGGAGGACAGGGCTTTCCATCCTTCCTAAGGGAGCTCTCTGCCCATATTATACAGCTGCCTGCCTTGCTCCCAGGAAAGCACAATGCTGTGATTCCTAGGCCACCAAAAAAAAAAAAAAAAAGCACAGCGTAAACACACAAAAAAGCAGAGAACTTGAGTCTGAAGATCTGGAGTTCAAACCTCAGCTCTGCCAACAATTAGCTCTATGAATTTGGACAAGTCACTTCTCCAAGCCTCAGTGCCCTTCATCAGCCATTTAACAGAGTACCTGGCCCACAGCGTGTGCTCAGAAATTTTTTATTGCTTTGTTAATACTTTCCTTTCCTGGCAGCAAAAGCTTTTCAGGTACACTAAAATTCATTTACCTTCCCCTTCTTGCTGAGTTACAAAATAAAAAGTTTTAACTTTAATGCTGGCTTGTATTTAAAGCAATATTGTTCTATAGACCATTTGTGGGGTCCTTAGCTCTAATGTTTTGCATCACAAATTCTGATTTTTTGCTATAAAAAGTTTAGGGTCCCAATCAGTAAACTATTTTGACTATGTAACAGCAACGCATATTTGTTTTGCAGACATGCTCTAAAAACTCCAAGGGCAAATATCCCTGACTGCCTTTTGCAGGTTGCATGACGACCCTCTTTTTGGTTCTCAGATAAGCACACTATTTGAATGGATGCATTTTAGAAGGTGAGGGAAAGGATGCCAAGCCCAGACACTGAACTCTTAGCTTCGACATGCATCAGATTCAAACTGTGAGGACAGACTCTAAATGGCCCAACATTATAGCATCTAACCCCAAATCAAAAATCTATCCCATAGCTAGAAATAGAGAACACTGCAGGGGGATGAGGAAGGAAAAAAAAAAAAAAACTTGTTTACACAACTTCATGTTTATTTAATTTTCTACCTTTTTTTTTTTTTTTTGGTTTTTGGTTTTGGGGGGGGGCTTTTTTGGCCTCGCTGCAAGGCTTGTGGGTTCTCAGTTCCCTGACCAAGGATTGAACGTGGGCCACAGCGGTGAAAGTGCCGAGTCCTAACCACTGACCGCCAGGGAATTCCCTAATTTTCTACTTTTAAAGGCTTGCTTGATCTCCCTTTCCCTATAAGCCTTGTAAAGAAAGGAACTTATCTTTCCAGTGGTTTTAGTAACACAGAAATGAACCTTGTTCTTTCTACTTTAGTGGGATTGAGCTGTGATCTTCCTTCAGAGAGATGCCCTGCTGGCCACTTTATCAACTTATACCCAAGAAGTAGCCTTTTCTCCTTATGAAGATGAACGTATAAATCAAGTTTAGCATTTTTAAGATACTTATTTTAAAAATCAGCAAATTATCTGTATTAAAGCACAACCATTAACCATTTTTCTCCTCTTCAATCCAGCCTGTGTTTATTTTCTGTTGCTGCTGTAATGGCTCCTGAGGAACTGAGGCCCTTGGTCCAACAGCCCACAAGAAACTACATGAGTGAGCTTGGCATCAAACACCCCAGTGGAGCCCCAAGATGCCTGCAGGCGTGCAAGACTAAGCAGAGGACCGGCTGAGCTGCACCCACATTTCTGACCTGCAGAGACTATGAGGTAACAAGTATAGTCGTATTAAACTGCTATATTTGGGGGTAGTTTGTATGCAGTGATAGATAACTAATACATGTCACAGTGGGTTGATGGAATCCATTGGCTTTAAAGGAAGGCTCAGTGGTGCTGGTGTTCGCTCAGGGAGACACCTGCTCTGTGTCAGTGGCCCCTTCTCTCGCCCCACAGTGTAAGTGTATGTGCCTTTGGCACAAGGGCCGTATGTCTGGCTGGCTTGCCCATGAGAAGGGAGCTGAACAGGGCTGCCTGGAGCCCCCCAGCACCTCACTACCTGATTTGAATGCCCTCCCCTCAAGACTTGGAAGGTACAAACAACATCTCCACCCCTCTGAAAAAAAAAACTGCGCCAAAGGAATCTGTCCAACTAAACCTTAGTTGTTCCCTAAAAGACAGAACCTTTATCCTTAAGAAGGAAAGAATGAAAGGATCTAGTCCTGTGGTCAGAGCAGGACTTTTAGAGAGCAGGGAGGCTTGAGCTTCCACTCACTGTCTAGAGCCGTGGTCTCCAAAACAAGCAGGAGAATCCACTGGAATGTGGGGAAAATATTATTTTTATCAAAAACAAGAAATTAAGCTTTACTGATATCCACTCTACAAGCTGACCCTGCGACCCTCTACGTCCATGTGGGCCAGACACACGTCAGACCAGCTTTGAGAGAATAGTCCGTAGATGAGCCCAGTGCAGAGGGCGGCAGTGGCCGCCACCCCTTCCTTCACTGCTGGAGTGTCACTAGGTGCTACCGTGGATTTCCAGTCCTGGTTAACAGAATGTATTTATTATATTATCTATATATTAATATTAACCGAAATTAACCCTGGGCAAATGCACAAGGGCCTGAACATTGCTCAGAAAAACCAGAATCTAAATGCTAATATGTGAGCGCAGGGGATCTTTAAGAAGAACGGCAGAGCTGATTCTGTTCCTATCTCTAGTATGTCACATTAACCATTAATCATTGTGTTTTTTTTTCCTTTTACCTTATAATACAACTTAGCAAGAGGTTGGCAAAAAATATTTTAAATTGTCCAGAGGATAATTTGAGATACAGTGAAACCTCCCCTAAGTGAAGGCTGTGCCTCCAGAGATTGGCTAGTGATGGTAGCACCTGTATAAAACTTATAAATTATATATGTGCATGTATATATAAATATATGCAACTTTTTACCAATAGGTCACATAATCAAAACATTTGGGGGCTTCCCTGGTGGCGCAGTGGTTGAGAGTCCGCCTGCCGATGCAGGGGATACGGGTTCGTGCCCCGGTCCAGGAAGATCCCACATGCCACGGAGCGGCTGGGCCCCTGAGCCATGGCCGCCGAGCCTGCGCGTCCGGAGCCTGTGCTCCACAACGGGAGAGGCCACAACAGTGAGAGGCCCGCGTACCGCACACACACACAAAAAAATTGAAACAAAACAAACAAAAAACACAAAATACAGTGGGGAATTCCCTGGCGGTCCAGTGGTTAGGATTCTGTGCTTTCACTGCCAAGGGCCCGGGTTCAGTCCCGGATCAGGGAACTAAGATCCCGCAAGCAATGCACCAAAAAAACCAAAAAACAAAAAACATTTGGAAGCCATGGGTCTACGGGAGTCTATGACATTTTCTAACCTAGATATCAGAGTCTGGAAACAACCAGCAGGACCCACCTGATCCGGGAGTATAGAGGGTTAACATGAGAAGAGGGAAAAACCAGAAAACAAAGTAAGTTTATTCGTCCTCCTTCAGAGAACATTGTCTCCCTGACACCAGGCCCAGCTTCCACGACTGAACTGAGAGGACCTTCTTTCCCTTTACTTCCCCAACTAACCCAAAGCTTTTAACACAGATGCTTGAAACCAAATCAGAGTGAAAAGCAGTGGCAGGTCTTCCACAATCCCAATTTTAGAATGTTCAAGCTGCTACAGGAGAGGCTGTTGGGAGTGGCCTCCAGCTGAGATGAAGCACCCACTGCTGCAGTCAGCGGGAGGTCGCTAGTCCTTGCAGAAGGAAGGGCTTTGCTGCCTCCAGGATGTCCAGGTTAGGGTCCAGTGAGCGGCCAAGCCCCTCCAACACCATGATGGCAAACACAATTGAGGCAAAGTTGCTTTCAAGCTTTACCTGAAACAGAAAAACAGTGGTTCTTTCCAAAGCCCATTGATATACAGAGAGTGTCCTGGGTAACATGTCACCATCCACTCCCGGCCTCGTCTACCCGCCCGTGTGATTTTTATCATCTACCTAACATTCTTTTCCCTACCCAGTCATTTTTCCCACCATCTCATCTACTCAGCCAACCCCCCACCTACTAGAAATATTAAGGAAAATATAGGGGATGCAGTGTGTACAGCTCTTCTCTAGGGGAAGTGTGTAAGTGTGTTATGACTTAAAAATACTAAAGTGAATAGTTTACAGCTACACCGGGAACCAGAAATCTAAATAAGTGTCATTCTTCAAAATCCACAGTAGTCTTTTTGAGACTAAGCACAACCGGCTTTGCTCAAATACAGCAGAGTTTCTTCCCCTTTGGAGCCAGGTTAATAGTAATAACAATTTACGAGGATTACCCAATTAATTCTCAAAAGTACTCTCATTATCTCTGTTCAGTAGATAAGGAAGCTAAGGCTCAGGGTGGCTCAGGTGGTGACTTGCTCAAGGCCTCTGGGTGAGGAAGAGTAGAGCCAGGATTTAAACCTAGAACAAGAATCTCTTTTCAGGTGGACAGAAGGTCAGGCAATGGAAGGTTGACTCATGGGGAAATAATCTTCGTTAAAAGTAAAGGGGGCTGGGGACTTCCCTGGTGGTGCAGTGGTTAAGAATCTGCCTGACAGTGCAGGGGACACGGGTTTGAGCCCTGGTCTGGGAAGATCCCACATGCCGTGGAGCAACTAAGCCCGTGCATCACAACTACTGAGCCTGCACTCTTGAGCCCGCGAGCCACAGCTACTGAAGACCGTGCGCCGAGAGCCCGTGCTCCACAACAAGAGAAGCCACCGCAGTGCGAAGCCCGCACACGACAGCAAAGAGTAGACCCTGCTCGCCGCAACTAAAAAGAAAGCCTGTGCACGGCAACGAAGACCCAATGCAGCCAAAAATAAATAAATTAATTAATTAATTGGAAAAAAAAAAAAAAAGTAAAGGAGGTTTCCCTGGTGGCGCAGTAGTTAAGAATCTGCCTGCCAATGCAGGGGACACAGGTTCGAGCCCTGGCCCGGGAAGACCCCACATGCCACGGAGCAACTAAATCCATTTGCCACAACTACTGAGCCTCCACTCTAAAGCCGGTGAGCCGGGCTTCCCTGGTGGCGCAGTGTTTGAGAATCTGCCTGCCAATGCAGGGGACACGAGTTCGAGCCCTGGTCTGGGAAGATCCCACATGCCGCGGAGCAACAAAGCCCGTGAGCGACAACTACTGAGTCTGCGTGTCTGGAGCCTGTGCTCTGCAACGGGAGAGGCCATGACAGTGAGAGGCCTGCGCACCGCGATGAAGAGTGGCCTCCTCTCTCCACAACTGGAGAAAGCCCTCGCACAGAAACGAAGACCCAACACAGCCAAAAATAAATAAATTTATTAAAAATAAATAAAGCCCGTGAGCCACAACTACTGAGCCCACATAACACAACTACTGAAGCCCGAGCGCTTAGAGCCCGTGCTCCGCAACAAGAGAAGCCTGCGCACCGCAATGAAGAGTAGCCCCCTCGCCACAAGTAGAGAAAGCCCGCACCAGCAACAAAGACCCAATGCAGCCATAAATAAATAAAATAAATATTTAAATATTTAAAAATAAATAAATAAGGGGTATTTGTCCCAGTCAAGGCCCAAAAACTTGTCTGGGGAGTCAGATGGCTGATCAGGAGAAAGTGGCATGTTACAAATGCACACTCATCGTGGGAATGTAAAATTGTGCAGGCTGTGGAAGACAGTATGGAGCTTCCCCAAAAAACTAAAAAAAATACCATCTGTAAATCAACTGTACTTCAATTTTTTTTGGGGGGGGGTACGTGGGACTCTCACTGCTGTGGCCTTTCTCGTTGCGGAGCCCAAGCTCCGGACACGCAGGCTCAGTGGCCATGGCTCACGGGCCCAGCCACTCCGCGGCATGTGGGATCTTCCCGGACCGGGGCACGAACCCGTGTCCCCTGCATCGGCAGGCGGACTCCCAACCACTGCGCCACCAGGGAAGAACTGTACTTCAATTTAAAAGAAACGATGTGATCTAGCAATCCCACTTCTGCGTAAATATCCAAAAAGAATTGAAAGCAGGATCTCAAAGAGACATTCGCACACCCGTGTTCATTGCAGCATTGTTCTTAGTAGCCAAGAGGTAGAAGTGGCCCAAATGCCCATCAAAGGATGAACGAATAAAGAAAATACAGTATATGCATACAATGGAATATTATTTAGTCTTTAAACAAAAAGGCAATCCTATCACCTGCTACAAAGTGCATGAACCTCACGAACATTACATCAAGTGAAATAAGCTGGTCACAAAAGGACAAATACCATATGATTCTACTTATATGAGAAATCTAGAGTCATCAAAATCATGCATACAGAAAGTGGAACAGTGGTTGCCAGGGGCTGGGGGGAGAGAAACGTGGGGAGCTTTTGTTCAGTAGATACAGAGTTTTAGTTTTGCAAGATGAGAAAATTCTAGAGCTCTAGAGATCTGTTACACAACTTTGTGAATGTGGTTGACACTGCTGAGCTGTGCACTTGGAGATGGGTAGGGGTACATTTTATATTATTTTTTTAACCACAATTTAAAATGTTTTGAATTGTTTTAAGTGCCTGGTGAAGCACTTGAATAGAGTGGCTGTACTTGATCGGCCCTCTCTCTGCTGTCCTGTCCTGAGAATCACAATGACAATAGCAAACATCTAAAGTGCTGGTAACCGTTGTGTCCCACGCAGTGTGTGAGGAAGGCTGTGTGCCAGTGGGAGCACCAGAGGCTGGAGAACAAAGCAGCTGGGAGTGGGGCTCCACAGTCGGGCTGCAGGCACGGGCACTACCATGGGGGCCACCTGGCCGGGGGTGAGTTGCTCGGTGCCGGCCTCGAGGAATATTGCGGGGATTAAATCAGGTACTCATAAATGTTACACAGCTAAATCAGGTGCGTAGAGGGGAGTCACGGCACACCGCTACCGTTGTCACGGCCTCATCCGGCCCTCCCAGCAGCCCCGGGGAGACTTGGAGAGACTTGAGCAGGTCAGAGCTGGTTGGTGCAGAGCTGGCTGTGAGCCTCACCCTCCAGCTCCCCGTCCCGTGCAACTGAACTCCCAGGAGTGTGTGTTCATTCCCGGTTCTCTCCAAGCCAGCCCCCTAGCAATGATTAAAGCTTTCCCCAATCCTAAGGTGATATTTAAGTCATTTTTAAAATGGAACCTGTCAAAAGTTTTGGAAAGCATAAAGTTTTTCACCAAAAACCCCACCAATGTGGGATCACAACGTGACCAAGGAAAGATCTTGCCAGACGTCAAGAAACAGAAACAGCACTCTTCACCACAGGGATCTGGTGCATGCAGCGTTTTCAAAAAAACGAGATCTCACATAAGAAAAGTACCTGTCACCACCCTGAGGCCACCCGCCTTCCCCAGAGCCCTGCCCTCCTGCCTGACCAGAGGGCGAGCTCTCCACCCAGGCCTCACCTTGTGAGTCATCAGCAACTTAAAGACATTCGAGAGAAGGATGGAAACTTGAAGCTGGAAAACAGAATAAAGAGGCTGCAGAGGCTGCAGAGCCCCCAGGAACCCCTTCTCCCTTGCCGGCCCCGTCCCACGTCCACAAACACGCACGCACGCACGCACGCACACACAGCAGTGAGCAGAAACAGACTGCCTGACAAATCCCAGAAAGGACTGCACGCACACAAGCCCAACTTCCACCTCACAGCTGAGTTCAAAGACCCCTCGGAAGGACCAGCCTGGAGGCCTCTACCCCGGCGCCCCCGGCACACACACACATCACTTCGGAATAAATAAGACAGGCAGCGCCGGGGGCCCACTGCCGCTCCCCACTGCCAGGGGGCCACCTCTTGTTCTGACTCGCTCCGGCTAGTGTGGACTTGGGAATGAACTTGGGAAGAAAACTCAGGTTTGTCAGAACTGTGTGCAGAATACCAAGTGGGCTCTGCTGCAGGTCTAAATGGAGGGCGTGAACACTCGGTATGTCCTCTGTCTGCTCAGGGGCCTCCATCCTCCCTCGCCCCACCGCCATGCTCCGCTGAGCTCCAGGGAGATAAGGCAGCAGAACAGCTGACCCCCGGTCTGGGCGGGGCAGGTATGCAGCACTACATATGTCACCGTCCCAGCAGCCACCCACGAGAGTCTGGTCAAGGAGCCACTCTTGAAAGCCGGGATTCCAGAGGGCCTCCTCACATCTCAAAGATGTGGGCAGAGGAAAAGCTTTGTTCTTTATCTGCCTTAAAACCCAAGCCCCTCGAGACCTCCCCCCATGAAGAGGTCTCCCTTAGACCTGTGGTTTGCTGTGTCCAAGGGCAAGGTCAGTAAACACCCCGAGGCCCCTGCCCCTGGAGCGGCCTGCTCACCTTTTCCAGCGTGATGGTGTTCTTCCTGGCCTGGGTCACCAGCCTGGCCATCTCAGCCTTAAATCCCTCCACATCCTTGCACTCACTGGCCCGGGCATGATGCAGGATGAGCTCAGCCACTCTTTGGCCCTGGAAGACGCAAAAGAAAAAAACTTGGTAGAGTCAAGAGGGCACAAAACTAGATGCTGTGCCCAAACTTCTTCATATCCTAGTTGTTTCCACCCCAAATTTTCTACCACCCTGCTTTTGGCCACCCATCCTTTTTTAGCTTTACCTCCCCGCCCCGCCATACCTGGTAAATAGTCAAGGTCTTTTGCAGCTTGTCTTGGTCAGTGGGGCCCCACCTATGCTCAGCACAGTCAAGGAAAGGAGCTACACTGTCTCCTTTGCCTCCAAGGCCCCCCAGGCCCAGCTGCAAAGCCAGTGTCTGCTACGCGGCACTGCGGACCAACCTGCCTGCCCCAGAGCCACCAGGACCTGCCGCCAGGCTGGACCAGCCACACCATCCTCGAGGGCGGTCTTCCCGCCCGAACAGAATTCCCTGCTCACGGCTGACCCGGCCTCTGTGCTCCAGCCGTCTCGCCCCTCCTCCACCCAGGAAGCCCCTGATCAAAGCCTCCATGGCCTCCCCAGCACCCACGCAGCCCCGGTGGTTACAGCCCAGGACCCAAGCTCCTCCTTCTCGGCTGTGACCCTCTTCTTTTGCCCAAACCTGCGCAGAGGAACACCTCCCACCCCCTCACCAGCCGCTGCACCTCAGCGTTGAACCTCGGCCCAGGAGATGCTTTCAAACTGGCTCAGGCTCAAGCCTCTGGTCTGCCCCCTCAGAAGCCTCCTAAGCAGGGGTTCCTCTGAATTTCGCCTTTTCTTCCAGCTTTCTCTTTCCCAGGGTCTTTCTTGCTGGAGAATTCACTGTCACCCTTGATGTGGCACTTTAGGTTGACTCAGTAGAGGCTTCGCTGAGTCCCTTTTGCTAAATAATAATTCTCAACCACTGGAGCCCCTCAGAGGCACGGGGTGAGGGGTTAAAACCACTTATGTCCCCCCACACCCGCCCCAATCACGTGTTTTCCCACACCTGGAGAATAAGTTCCCTGAGCTGCTGCTTCTCACCAGCCCCACCTTCTCGTAGCAAATGGCACAGACCAGGGCGGCTGTTATTCAGTCAAGAAGCTAGCGTTCCCAGGGCCCAGCTGCACACTTACTGAGGAAGGAAGAGAGACCACGAGAACAACAGCATTTGGGAAGGAGGCGTGTCTTCCCATTATTCCAAATCATGAGCCCCTCGAACAGGCCCGTTCTGACTACAGAGCCTTCAGCAGCTTCATTTTCCTGCCCCCTTTCCTTCTCCCCACTTCTTCCCTCTGCTCCACCCATTTCCATCAGGAGCGCCCTTGGCAAACACAGGCATTTACAAGAATGACAAACGCTGAGGAGCCCCGAGTTTCCCAAGGGCCTAAAAAATTCAGCCCCGACTCCCGAGGGCCCAGCGGGTCTCACCTGCCCCATCACCACGGCCATGAAGACTGCCCGGAAGTTCCTCAGGTCGGCAGCCTGCAGCTCGGCCACAATGCCGGCATCCAGAAGCACCAGGCACAGCGGGTACTGGGCAGGCGTCACAGCCACCGCCAGCGCGTCACAGACATCTACCTGCTGAGGCTGCGCCTCTTGGCTCTTGGGAAGACCATCGGCGCCCTGGACCAGGATGTTCCCAGGGTGAAGGTCCGCATGGACAAAGTTGTCCACAAATATCTGGGAAGAGATCAGAGCTACTCTAGGCTAAGTCAACCTCACCATCCCATCACCACGAGGCCACACGTGGAAAAGCTTCCAGGGTGATGCGAGTTCCCGATGATGAATTACAAGGCAGAGAGGTGTGCGTTTATAAAGCCTCAGAGCTTGATATCATCGATTCAAAATTTGTACAGGGACAAGCCAGGTTGATGTTTTCAAGAGAAAATTTATTTTCAAAGTAAAGAGCATTAAAAATGATCATAGGGGGCTTCCCTGGTGGCGCAGTGGTTGAGAGTCTGCCTGCCGATGCAGGGGACGTGGGTTCGTGCCCCGGTCCGGGAAGATCCCACATGCCGCGGAGCGGCTGGGCCTGTGAGCCATGGCCGCTGAGCCTGCGCGTCCGGAGCCTGTGCTCCGCAACGGGAGAGGCCACAGCGGTGAGAGGCAGGCGTGCCGCAAAAAAAAAAAAAAAAAAAAATCATAGGGGAACATGATAAAAGACCAAACCGCAGTTCAAGAGACTTATTTTTACTCTATGAGTTGAGCAATTAATATTCAGATTAAAAATTATCTAGTCATTGTTGACAGATTTTCCCCAAACCTCTCAGTTCTTACAATTCATGTAACTTCCTTTCTTTAAAAATATTTCATAAATCAGACTTCGCCTCCATTACCTCCATCCATCCACATAATGAAGTCTAACAGTGATCCTGACAGCCGTCCTGGCACATGGAGTTGGGGAGGCTGGGAGAAATGGCTTTGAACCTGCTAATCAGGAAAGAAAGCCCCAGGGACTGTGATGGAGGGAAAGTCAGGCGTGACTTTGTGGAACAGGAATCTGCCTGCTGTGAAAGATCACAGAAACCACCAGCAATCCTTCTATGAGGGGAAGGAGAGACCCAGGGCAGAAGTACAGAACAGCTGCTGCTGGAGGGGCTCCTGGGGGACTCCTTTCTGCCAACACAGAGCCCTTCCTCCTACTGGATGCAGGCTGAAGACCCCATCCCTCATGGTGGTCATGGCAGCAGGTCACAGAGGGACCTTTCTAGTCCAGATCCTGGCTCTGCTGGAGGTAAGGGAGGCTGCTATCCTGGTGAAAATCCCAGGAACTGAGGAAGCCAGGGCCTGCACACCTGTAGGATACGGTCACCAAAGGCTAGCTGACCCCCAACCCTGGGACAGAACCTCCTGGCACCTTGCTGTTAGCTGAGCCCCTAGGGTCCTTGATCCCACAAGCTGGAAGCCCCCCGTGATCTCCCGACTCCTGAGCGCTGCTCAGCGCCGCTTCTCCCCTAGCTACTCCCCCCTGCACCCTCCCCTCTGGCCCACGGTGCGCCTCGGAGCCCTGTTACTGGGGACAAAGTCCTCTCCCCGCTGAGCTTCCACTGCGCTGACAGTGGAAACCCGGATCTCCAGCAAGAACTCCGCTTCTCCAGGAGCCCCTTGGGTGAGGGCTATCTATTCTCAACACCCACGCACCCCAGGGCTGGAGGTGAAGTCAGAGCCACTCAACCACCAGCCCCTGTCACCCTGAGCCCTCTGCAGGTGTCTGGCTTACAGCCTCCCGTGCTGTCTGCCTGCACCACACCACCGTCCCGCTCGGCGCACCCATTCTCAGCTCCGCCCCACTTCTGCCACCTGCCTGGGCCTCACGGCTCCACCCTGGTTACCTGGTTTCTTTCCTCCTACTCTCTGACCACACGCCTGGTTCCTTCCTACCCCGATTCTGCACCCCCAGACCTGGGCACTCGTCCTCACTATGCATCCTAGACCAGCCGTCTCTGCCTCGACCACTCTCTTCTGTGCCAACCACCAGGAAGAGCTCAGACCCTCAACAATCTCAGTATCTTTTTTTTTTTTTTTTACTTATTTATTATTTTTGGCTGTGTTCGGTCTTTGCTGCTGTGCGCGGGCTTTCTCTAGTTGGCAGCGAGCGGGGGCTACTCTTCGTTGTGGTGCGCGGGCTTCTCATTGTGGTGGCTTCTCTCATTGCAGAGCACAGGCTCTAGAGCGCGTGGGCTTCAGTAGCTGTGGCGCACGGGCTCAGTTGCTTCACGGCATATGGGATCTTCCCGGACCAGGGCTTGAACCCGTGTCCCCTGCATTGGCAGGCAGATTCTTAACCACTGCGCCACCAGGGAAGCCCGTGTATCTTTTTTCTTTGCTCCTACACGAGAGCTGCTAACAGTGCTGCGTTCCGGCTGTTACTGCTGGTGATGGAATAACTGACAGTGCTTTGGGCTCACTGTAGCCTTTTTTGAGCGTCAACTCATTAATAATCACTGTCAGGCCGTCCTCTCCAAGGAGACAGCTAGACTTCCTTCACATCCCAGAGGAGATGGTGCCACTTCCTGAACAAATCCTGGGGCTGGGACGGCCCAGCCTAAGTGACCCTCGGGTACCCGTACTTAACCACTTAGCACCACCTGTCTTCCCACTGAACGGGAATGTTCCCTGAATACTGTTGTTATGTCTCTTTTGCTCACAACTGTAAATCCAGCACTTAATTCAGTGCCTGGCACATAGCAGGTGCTCAACAAATACTTGCTGAATGAATGAATGAAATAGCACGTAACACCCGAGGTTGTCTTTGGCTGTTTGTCTAAACTGTAGGCAAGTCGGGTGGGGCCTGGGTCTCCCTCCCAACTCTTGCACAGAGACACAGCACATGACACGGAGAAAGTGCTCAACAGAAAGCTGCAGAAGAAGGCGCGTTTGGGTCAGCTTGGCTATCTCTAGAGCTGACCCTCTCCCGCCAGCAGCAGTTTGCTTGCCCGAGCAGGGTCCCCCGCCTCCCACTCACAGTTCCACCGTGTGCCAGCTGAGCGCCTGCCCCGCCGTGAACTCACCATCTTCAGGAGCATGTTGATCCCCAGCCGCGCAATCTTCCTCTTCACGTCCCCGGGAATGCCTGCTTGCTGGTAACTAGACACAGGCACACTCTCCTGGGGGAAGATCGGGGAGAGAACAGCTTTAGCCTGCACAGCCCGCGACTGCCCCGCTCCTCATCTCCACGGGGACACACCCGCACGGCCTTCCCACTGATTGGGTAGTGACCCGGAGAGGTTTTCCTTTCTTAGAGCCCCTATGAATCTGTCACCCACAAGATAACTTTAACCTATTTACCCTTCCCTTCTACAACACGTATCAACAAGTCCCATAGGTTTACTAGGGAGGAAATCCCATGACTGCCACCCACAGGTAAGAGAGGCTTTGCTGTCAGGGTGAGCTTGTTTCTGGTCAAGAATTAGCCAATGGGGACATGAATGAGCTCTGTGACCTCACAGGAGGGAAAAGAAAAAGAAGAGAGAAGAAATGGGAGCCAGTCAGTATGCCTTTCGCATTTCGTATAGGTTAGTTATTTAATTGTCAAAGCAGCCTATTGAGATAGATCTTGTTATCCCTAATTAACAAATAAAAGAACTAAAGCCCAGAGAGTTTAAGTAACTTGCTCAAAGTCACACAGCTAGTAACAGTGGGTCATTCAGGTCCCTCCTCTGGACCTCATCACCATCTTTACAAAGGAGACTGAACCAGGAGACAGCTAAGGCCATGACAGGAATACTTGTTGAGCACTTTCTCTGTGTTGAGCACTTTCGCTGTGCAGTCTCTGTGCAGAGGGCATTTTGCATTCAATGTGTCATTGACTCTTGGGACAACCCTACGAGGCAGGAAGGGTTGCCTGCTGTTGTACAGGAGGGAACTGAAGCCAGCCAGCAAGTACAGTGGCAGAGCAGACTTCCAAATCCAGAAAGTCTGAGGCCAGGACCCGGCTCTCAGCCACCTTGCTACACTGCCTTCCACCCTCAGGCATATCCAGACTCCTCTCAGTTTCCCAGGCAGTAATCACATGCTCTCTTGGCTTTTGTCTTTTCCAACTCAGGCCTTCCTGTGAAGGGGAGACGACCTGACTATGAGTAAAAGGCATGGCCAGGGGAAGCTCTCAGTCTTACTTCATACGTTTCCACCAAGACATCCCTGGTGACAAAGGGACGCAGAGGGGTGGGGAATTTGACAGAGTTCACATTCAGGAAGTTGCACTGGAAGTGTTCTAGATTCCGAGCTTCATAACGCAGGTCGATCTACAGGGAAATGGAGAGAAGAGGTGAGGGAAAGGGTAGTCTGGGCCCAGGGACAGCAAAATCTGAACCCCCAAGAGCTAGCAAGTCCCAAGATTCACCTGCCTTCCCCACCTACTCTCCTGCAGAACTCCCAAGAAACTCGGGCTGCCCCAGAAGTCTCGAGCCCCATCCCTACCCCACAACGTGAATTCCAAGCTGCAGACAGCAGACACGCTGGAGAACTTGTCTAAACTGAATTTACGTTCACCCTGCCCCCAGTCACCTGCGAGTCACTGCAGATTACACCTTCTCTCTCTTACCCTCCATACCCATGGGAGACTCGGTGCCATCAACTCTGCAGCCCTCACCACTCTCAGATCTGTTCCCCTTTTCCATCCCACTGTTCCTCCCACGGTGACTCAAAACCAGTCACCTGAACCCTAACAGAGGTGTCCTAGTTGGGCTCTCTGTCCCCCATCTTCCCTCTCTCCAATCCATGTGCTGGTGTCCCCCCCCACCCCACCTGCAGGACGGAGTCTGCATTCATTAGGATGACGTCCAAGGTGGGCCGTGGTTTGGCCCCTGCTTCTCTCTCCAGGTCCATCTCTCGGGGCGCCTCCTCCTTCCACTACTGCCCCAAACTCCAGCTGCACCCAGTCTGCAGAGTGCCGGACATCTCAGCCTGCCAGATGCCTCCCCTCTCAGTGCCTTGCTTACTCCCCCTGACTGGAATGTTCTTCCCCCATTTGGGCCAACTGCAAACACTCCCCTTTCGCGAATCAGTGCAAGCCTAGGGAGCCTGGACCCTCAGGGTGGAATGACCACTTCCCCTCTTGAGCCTCAGCTGAACCTGACTGAACCTGTAGAGACTCCTGTTGTAACTCATGCTTTTTCTCCAAATATTTCACATCAGCCCTCCTCCTCCTACTATATTGTCCTTGAGGACAGGAAAACCTCACTTGTTTTCTTAGTTCACCAGCTTCTAACACAGTTCTTAATACATGTTACATGAATTTATAAATGAACATACACCCCCTACATACACCCAGACTCTAAGATTTCAAGGCTGGGAACGTGATTGGACCACTCAGAGCTACAGCTGCTAGGAAGAGTTGATTTTTGAGATAAATGGGGTGTGCTATAGAGGTCTGAGCTTCAAGTGATGAGATCCCATGATACCTATCAGACTTCTCAAAGGGGAACTGAAGCTCAGGTGGGTGGTAGAACTGAGAGTGATTAATGCCAAGGTGGGTGTCAGAAAAGAAGTTATTTTTCTCTGTTTTAATTTTCTTTTATGATCAAAACTACACAACTCCATAGTGTAAAGCAAAGCTTTCTAAACGTTAAAACGCATCCCTGGGGCTTAAAACCCTAAATCAGAGGACATAAATGAAGACTTGGTACACTGCTTCTGAAAGCCTGCCAATTTCTGTGCCAACCGCCAGGAAGCCAGCACAGATGCCTCCTTGGAGCCCTGAGAGCCTCCAGCATGTTTACCAAGTCTGGCTACTTAAACAGGTGTCCCAAGGGCCCTGGACAAGGAGGAAGTCCTTGTCTACTCATTAACCCCAGAAACAAAGCAAACCAAAGGCACAGTGTGTGACTTCGTTAATTCTTCTTTTCCTTCTGGAGTTCGGCCATTGATTGTGGCACAGATAATGCTATATGTTCCCCCAGACTCATTTCATTTTCATCCCAGACACTAAGGAAGACTGCCTTCCCCAAGCTCCCTCGTAGTTACACTGGGCCCGTGTGATTAAAGCTCTGACCTGTAGACTGGGAAGAAGTGATACATATCACTTCCAGACCTGGCCACAGAATCCTTTACATGACTCTCCGTGGTCTCTCTCCCCATTCCACACTGACCCCAGATGACAAATTTGGGAGGAAACTGGGTCCCTGAATAACTATGGAGTACAGCTCCCACTCACTCCCTCAGTTCACCTGCATGGAGCTTTCATATAAGCAAAAAATAACATTGTTGCATTAAGTCACTGAGATTTGGATATTCTTTGTTATATCAGCTAGCATCACCTATCCTGACTAATATACTACATTAGCCACAACACACTGGGAAAATACTCATCCATTCAGCATTTACTAAGCAGCTGCTAATGGCAAAAACTGTTGTGTGCCATTTACAACTGAGGGAAAGAGAATTTACCTGTTGCACCATGAGCTTCTCAAATTCCTCCACAATCTCAGGCAAGCTGAGCCACTTGATTCCTGGCAAAAGTGCAAGGACTCGGCTGCCCATCTTCATCAGCAGCAGGTCCATCTGCACCTGAGCAAGCAGGCCAGGGTGCAACACCTGCCAAAAAGAGGCACAGTGAGACAGGAGAGATCAATCAGGAGGGCACGTTCACCCAGCCAGGGCTGGGTCCCACCGTCGAAGGAGAGTCAGCAGGCTTCTCATCAGAGCAGAGGGGAAGCAGTCCCAACGCCCAGGATGCTCCTGCCTTCCTCCCTTTGTGTCTTCCTGAGGAGACTCAGAGGACAGCTCCCCTGCATGGCACTCAGCTTTGCTGGGAAGAATAGGTGGGCTTCTCCTTCCAAATACAGTAAGTTTAGATCAGTGACTCCTAAACATTAGTGAGCATAAAAGTCACCGTGGGTTGCTTGGTGAAAATGTGGACTCCCAGACGTCCTCCAAGACCTACTGAGTCAGGGACTTCCCTGGTGGTCTAGTGGTTAACACTCCACACTCCCAAGGCAGGAGGCCCGGGTTCGATCCCTGATCAGGGAACTAGGTCCCACATGCTGCAGCCAAATAAATAAGTAAATAAATATTTTTTAAAAAGAAAAAAAAAAGACATCCTTAGCTTTCGTTACAAAGAGCGCGGAAACGCGGAAACGCTGGGCGAACTGAAAGAAAAAAAAAAGACGTACTGAATCAGACTGGCTGGAAGGGGAGCTGGGAATCTGCATTTTACTGAGTGTACAGGTAGCTGAGTCAGGTGGTCCAAAGCCTGCAAAATACTGCTCTAGAGTCACAGAACTCCAGAGGTGGGATGGAAAGAGTTCAAACTCCAGTTCTGCAACCCATTTCCTGTAAGAAACTGGACAAGCTGCTTCTCTCAGCCTCCTGTTCTATCATTTAAAACATAAAGATAGGGGACTTCCCTGGTGGTCCAGTGGTTAAGACTCTATGCTTCCAATACAGGGGGGCGCCGGTTCGATCCCTGGTTAGGGAACCAAGATCCCACATGCTGCATGGAATGGCCAAAACAACAAACAAACAAACCCCATACAGACAATAGCCCCTACCTCCACCTCAAACCCTTTTAGGAATAAAGTGGAGTATAAATAAAGATATAAGAAAAACAAATGCCTATCTTGGGCATCTAATAAAGATTAAACAACGCATCTGACGTGATGGGCATGTTTCCTGGTATACAGCAGGCATCCACTCCTTTTGTATCCCACAGAGCAGAGGGAACCTTCGAGATATTTTGGACCAGTGTTTCCTAAATGTGCCTAATGATGAGAATCATTTGCAGCATTTATAAAAAGCCAGGCCCAGGCTCTTCCCTTGGAAAGTATAACTCAGTAGGTCTGAGTGAGGCACCCTTGGAAGGGTTTTATCTGAGGGGGTAAAAGACAGCACCAGGGTATTTGCTACTAGCATCTGCCAGTTCTCCTGGGGACGTGCTCAACAGGGGTGGAAAGGTGTGGAGAGAAGAGTTGATGGAGCCCAGGAAGGGGTGATTGGAAATAGAGAAGGAAACCACTTCTGTAAAATGAACGCCACCCTCTTGGGCTCACCACAGCACACCTAACACAGTCTGTCTCGGATCTATCCTGACCCCAGAGCAGGAGGTCAGCTGAATGGTGGGTCCTCCACCCACAGCGGCAGCCAACTCCAAACCCTCTTCATTTTCCTCTTTCAGACCATTCGCATCACCACTCCTTCAAGCCAAGAAATCAAACAGCGTGCGCATCATAGGCACTCAGATAATGGTCAAGCTAAAAGAAATCCATGGAAGGCAATGTGGGGTGACTTGCAAAGGGGGACTTCCTGATCTGGGCAGCTCCGTGGAGTTGGTGAGATTTTAGAGATGGGAAGGGCCTGGCTGCAAACATCAGAACACTTACTTTCACGGCCACGGGGATGAGGTGATCTGGCTGTGGTCCATGGGCGAGTCCCGAAGCCTGAGACAAGACTGCATTCGATCCAACCAGGTCAGCTTTAGGGAAGAGCAGCCCTTCTAGAAATGACTGGTCGGCAAGACTTCCTTGAGGCCTCCAGTCCTTCCCCAAGTGTCCAAGGAGCTCTCCCAGCCCCCGGACTTTCCCAGCTTCCGAAGAAAGCTGCAGTCTGGAGGCTGTGGCCAGTCTCCGGATGCTGTCATTCTCCAGGAAGGCAGGATTGGCACGTGCTTTGTACACTTGGGCCACGCAGCCGGAACCCACAGGCTCCTGCTTCTCAAAGCAAAGGACCCTCCCCCAGTCCTCTCCGAAGGCCTGCCGTAGGAAGTGTTCAGTGTGGGTCCAAGGATGGGGCGTCACCTGGACGTGCAGCTTGGAGAACTGCGCACAGAAAGCCTCTGAGAAGAGATCACGTCGGGTGCTGGCCCACTGGCCGAGTTTGATGTACGTTGGACCGGAGGTCTCGGTGGCTTTCAGAAGCAGGTGGAGCCAGAGCCTGGAGACACTGGGAGCCAGGTAGGTGAGGGGGTAGAGTAGAAGGAGGGGGAAGAATTTCACCAAGAGCGCCCCCGCCCGGAGCCAGATCCGCAAGTGCAGAAGGAGGCAGCCTAGCCGCTGCTCCGGGGGGACCCTCTCCAGTGGCCCGTTTTCAGCCAGGTCACTCCAACTGGTCCTTTGCAGACACAAGCTCTCAGGGCCCCCCTTGCCAATGTCCTCAGAGGCTGAGATGAGTTTGGGCAAAGTGCCAAGCAGAAGCCAACAGAGTCTAGCCTTGCGACAGCACCCAGAGGGTCTCAGAAGGCCGAGGCCCTTTCTGAGCTCCAAGCCCCTTAGGTGCGACAAGCAGACCCTGACAGAGAAGCGCCAGGGGGTCACCATGCTCTCCCAGAGGTCGCGGTCCAGGCTGCCTGCCTCCACCTAAGGAGCACCCATCTTCGTTCCTTCTTTCCGCAAGGCTGGTCTGAGTCGGGGCCCCAGCTGAGTATTCCACTTGAAAGCGAGGCAGCTGTGAGACGCGGCGCGCTCAGACCTCGCCACGTGCGTGCAGCCTCTGCCGGGTCCTGCTGCGAGTCCTGCCTCCGCAGGGCCGCCCCGCCCCACGGGCCCGCAACCCTGCTCCACCTCCGTCGCAGGAGGGCTGGCCCATCCGTCCCCGCTCCCTCCCGGGTACCTCGCCTGGGCCTGAGGCCCGAGGGCTTTCAGAACTGAGCCCCGGAGGGACCAAGCCAGGCCCAGGTCGGGGACGTGACCCGCGCGAGGTGGCCGCGCGGGTGGAGACAGAGCCGGGCCGCCGCAGGGTCACCGCGCACGCCGGCCGGCGCGCGGAGGGGCTGCGCGGGGTGGGGCTGGGGGGACCATGCGGAGGGCCGCGGCGCCGAGAGCCCGGGTGGGGGTGAGGAAGGGCCAGGCGGGGCGAGGAGTGGAGAGCTGGGGCGGGGGCAGTGCGGACGGCCGAGGACCCGGGCAACGAGTACGGTGTGGGGAGGAGTCGGGCTTGGTTGTAGAGAGCCGAGTCTCCGCGCGCGATGGGGGTCCGGGCGCCAAGGGCGTGGAAGGGGCGCGGAGGGCCGAGGATCAGAGGGTCAGGGATCGGGGCGCCGAGGGTCGGGAATCGGAGGGTCGGGGATCGGGCGCCGAGGGCCGGGGATCAGAGGGTCGGGGATCGGGGCGCCGAGGGCCGGGGATCGGGGCGCCGAGGGCCGGGGATCGGAGGGTCGGGGTGCCAAGGGCCGGGGATCGGGTGCCGAGGGCCAGGGATCAGAGGGTCGGGGATCGGGGTGCCGAGGGCCGGGGATCGGGCCGCGGAGGACCGGGAGTCCGCGAGCGGAGGACCCGGGATCCGGGCGCAGAGGACCGGGGATCCGGACGCGGAGGCCGCGGGATCCGCGTCTTCCGGGACCGCCCGCCCGCAGGCTCGGGGACCGCCCCTTAAAGCCGACGCGAGCCGGACTGCGGCCGAGGCTCACCCGGCCCTCGCGTCTTGGAGTCCCAGAAATAGAATTAACCCAAAAGGCCAACGCGCCCTCCATGCCCCCTTTCCCCGCTGCGCGTCTGTCTCTCCACTGACATCCTTAGCTTTCGTTACAAAGAGCGCGGAAACGCGGAAACGCTGGGCGAACTGAAAACCGGTTCCTGAACACGGGTCTTGTTTTCAGCTGAGCGAGAAGTGGGGGGGGGGGGTTGAGGGCGGGGGTTAGGAGCGTTGTCCTTGGACGGCTGGAGTCCCTGTCTGCCCCGATTTGGGGAACGTGTTTGGATCTTGGGGAGTGGCTCCGGAAAGAACATTCATTCATTCAACCAATACTTTTTTTTTTTTTTTTTTTTTTTGCGGTACGCGGGCCTCTCACTGTTGTGGCCTCTCCCGTTGCAGAGCACAGGCTCCGGACGCGCAGGCTCAGGGGCCATGGCTCACGGGCCCAGCCGCTCCGCGGCATGTGGGATCCTCCCGGAACGGGGCACGAACCCGTGTCCCTTGCATCGGCAGGCGGACTCTCAACCACTGCGCCACCAGGGAAGCCCCAACCAATACTTATTAAGCCTCAGTATTTCTTAAACTCAGTCCAGTATTAAGCCCCCAGATGGAAGGTATTTGGTGTGATGTTTTGGGGGAGTTTGTTTTTTTAACCTTGAAGAACCAAAGGAAGGTCAGCTACCTCTAGAGAGCAAAGGAGAGCAGAACAGAGCTTGGAAATCAGCCAACACAGCCAGGGAGGGCCCAGTGGTCTTATGCTCTGCGTTTTGGGGCTTAGGAGGCTGCCCTGTGTTGGGGTACCACAGTCACCTCTACATACATGACCCTTTATCTCCACGAGGGTAACAGGCTTCCACAGAAGTCTGCCAGGGCCTCACAAGTGGAAGGGCCCTGGGGAGGGAAACAAGGTCGTGGCCCATGCCTGCTCCTGGAAGTGTACCCCAAACTCACAGCCTAAGGAGCGCTGGAAACGTGGGAACTCCTGCACTGCTAACTAATAATCCATACCCCATTTCCGCAAGATGCGGCAGACCCTTTTAAAGTTCCCTAGACAGAAGTCATACCCACCACCACTGGTTTCAAATATGGCCAGCTATTAATTATGCCCTCCCAGCTTCCTCTGATTTATTTATTCACTCTGTCCCAAAGGTGTAAAATATTCTTGTATGACTCTGATTCACCAAAGGGCTTATTGAGGACTTAATCTGAAACCAGAGTCTCTGGGTTCTAGCCCCCTAATTAAGAGGTAACCACATGAGTGGACACCTCTCTGTGCTGCGGGAGGATGGCCAAACAGGTGACCAAGTCGGTGCCGTTCGTGTGTCTGGGTTACCAAAGAAGACTTTGCCACATTTGATGATATGCTATGTATGGGTGACAGCAACCTGAGAGATTTGAATAGAAAAAAGAATCAAGTTAAAAACTGCAGAGCGGAAATTGAACTACTTGGGGGCTATGATCCACAAAAGCAACTCATTATTGAATACCCCTATTATGACAACGATGCTGACTTTGAGACCAACTACTAGCAGTGTGTGTGGTGCAGCAGAGCCTTCCTGGAGAAGGGTTGCTGACCCGGGTCCAGTCATTTCATGGCCCAGGCTCATCCCCACAGGCCCACGTTCTCCATTGAGTGTCACAGTGTCACCATTCCCTAGCCAAGACCACAGCCCTTTCTTCAGTTGACTCACTGTTTCTTCTTTTTTTTTCTTTTTGGCTGCGTTGGGTCTTTGTTGCTGCACGCGGGCTTTCTCTAGTTGTGGCGAGTGGGGGCTATTCTTCGTCGTGGTGCGCAGGCTTCTCATTGCAGTGGCTTCTCTTGTTGCAGAGCACGGGCTCTAGGTGCGTGGACTTCAGTAGTTGTGGCACACGGGCTCAGTAGTTGTGGCTCGTGGGCTCTACAGCGCAGGCTCAATAGTTGTGGCACACGGGCTTAGTTGCTGCAGGACATGTGGGATCTTCCCGGACCAGGGATCGAACCCGTGTCCCCTGCATTGGCAGGTGGGTTCCTAACCACTGTGTCACCAGGGAAAGCCCCGACTCACTGTTTCTTACCTTAAAAAATAATTGTGGATGGAAATCAGTTGTGTTTGGCTGAAGAATAAATAAAAAATTTTGATTCAAACAAACAAAAAAAAGAGGTAACCACATGACCTCAGGCGGTCTCTCTGGGCCTCTGTTTCTCCTTAAGCAAATTGGGGAGGGGAGTCTGACCAAAGCTATACAAATTCTCTAGACTTACATCTATGATTCTGGCAATTAGTATCTTTAACAGTAGTTAAGGGACTTCCCTGGTGGTCCAGTGGTAAAGAATCTGCTTTATAATGCAGGGGACATGGGTTCAATCCCTGGTCAGGGAACTAAGATCCCACATGCCACAGGGCAACTAAGCCTGCAGACCACAACTACTGAGCTCGCATGCCTCAACGACAGAGCCTGAGTGCCGCAAACCACAGAGCCCACACGCCCTGAAGCCTGCACGCCACAACTAGAGAGTAGCCCGCGTGCTGCAACGAAGATCCCGTGTGCTGCAACTAAGACCCAACGCAGCCAAAAATAAATTAAATAAATAAATAATCGTGGGGAAAAGAAAACAGTAGTTAAGAACAAAATTCTGGAGCTAAGTAAGCCTGGCTTCAGTTCTTGGTTCTGTGTAACCTGTATAACCTTAGGGACATGTTACCTTGCCTATTGGAGCCTCTATTCCTCACTTGTCAGATGGAGGTAAGAACAGAACCTCCCTCTCTGGCTGTTGAAAGCAGTGAGTCAAAACTGTACATGATGTGCGTAATACCAGGTGTCGCTAAATGTTAGCAAATATTGTCATTTATATTATCTAGATAAATAAAAGTTGTTCTGTTTTACAAATTTGGAGGAAACATCGTGGAAGGTCTGACTTCAGCCCTTTGTGGCATCCTAGAATTTCACCTAAAGTGGTGGCTCTCAAACTTTAGCATCCATCAGAATCACCTGAAGCCTGGGCCCATCTGCAGTGTCTGATTCTGTAGGTCTGGAGTGGAGCCTGAGAATTGACAATTCTAACAGGTTCCCATGTGCTGCTGCTGGTCCTGGGAACACACT
Source organism: Mesoplodon bidens (assembly GCF_964165515.1). NCBI lineage: Eukaryota > Metazoa > Chordata > Mammalia > Artiodactyla > Ziphiidae > Mesoplodon > Mesoplodon bidens. Next base: position 93,667,797 of record NC_138166.1, on the reverse strand, counting down.
TTGAGAACCGCTGACCTTGTGGTGATGGTGATGCTGGTGGTGCTGATGGTGAGAAAGGTGAACCATCTCAAGGAGTTAACAGTCACCCAAACAGGTGAAGCTGAGGATTCCCGGGGCTCATGTGGATTTCAATTAAGAGAACAAAGTTATACATATTAGGCCACCATGGACAGCAAAATCAAACAGTGATATCAAACATGAACCCTAAATCAAAAATTGTAAGGGCAGCCTTTAAAAATTAGAGTTGTTGATTTGTAGTCAAGCTGTTTCTCACATGGGTAACTCCATGTAATGTTTCGTGATTAGTAACAGCAGGAATGTATTTAGAATGATTAATGAATTAAGAGACTGAATATACAAACAGACGCTGGCCAGACCATATATGACAATAGAACTCTGACCCGTAGCCTCGGCAGCAATGGGCCCCGAATAGTCAGGACTTGGTCCCTGACTGCAGCTTCTCTAATTTTCGCACCCCCCCCAATTACCAACTCAGGACCAATCAGAGAAAGCCAAATAGCCTCTCCAAACCAATCACACGCGATGCCCTGGCCTCCAGCCTCCCCGTGCCAATAACTTCCAATTCAGGGCACCTGAAGCCTTTTCTTTTTTCTCTGTAAACCTTTTCCGCTAGCATTTGATTCTCCGCTTGTGCTTGAGTCTCTGCCAAATGCAGTTGATTGTAACTGACTCCCTTGCTATAGAAAGCTCTGAATAAATAGCCTCCATTTGTTCTCATTTGGGTGGTCTTCGTTTATTTCCACAGATTCTTCACAGTGATAAGTAAGCCCGTTAATAATCAACAGTTTCCAGTTCTTGGAAATGTTCCTGCTGGTATTAGCTCTAGTACCACTAGGTGGCACCAATCGCTCGTGAAGTGCATCCAAACCTCCTGCAGGATGGGAGGGGGAAAGAGACGCCAAGACCCACCTGGCTGCGCTGATTTTTTCGCTTGAGCCAAATGACTGTGATTTTAGCATCTCCCACGTCACATTGTTACATAACAGATGTGATGCAGAGCAAGTTTATATTCAAGATCCTGGAGAAGGGGTTGGGGATGGGGACTTGGCTGGTTCTGGGCTTTTCAACCTCTGCACTTTGGACCTTTGGGCCAGGATAGTTCTTTGCTGTGTGTTGGGGGGAGGAGCAGAAGCTGTCCCAGGACGTTTAGCAGTATCTCTGGCCTCTACGCACTGAGTGCCAGAAGCACCACCCCGCTTTCCCAACTGTGACAATAAAATATGTCTTCAGGGACTTCCCTTGTGGCGCAGTGGATAAGACACCACGTTCCCAATGCAGGGGGCCTGGGTTCGATCCCTGGTCAGGGAACTAGATCCCACACGCATGCCGCAACCAAGAGTTCGCATGCCGCAACTAAGGAGCCCACGTGCTGCAACTAAGGAGCCTGCGAGCCGAAACTAAGACCCGGTGCAACCAAATAAATAAATAATATGTCTTCAAACATTGCCAGATGTCCCCTGGGGGAACAAAGTTGTCCCTAGGTGAGGACCACTTCTTGTGGAGGACAGTTCTCTGCTGAGACCCTTTCAGCATCCTGCTCCCCTCCCCCATCACACGTGCTCACTTTCTTCAGAGCAGATGCTGGGAAGGGACACCCCTGCATACCCCTTCCACAGCCTCCACTTCATCCCCACCTTGGGCAGGCTCTACATCAGTGTGTCTCCAGTGGGGACTTGAGCCACCTCCACCAAAAACACCTGGGGTAGCCGTAAAACTGCAGATTCGCGGGCCCCATCCCAGTCTCCCTGCATTAGGATCCCTTTGGGGAAGAGTGGAATCTGCTTTTCCCCCCACAAGCCCAAGGGGATTATCAGGGAAGGAAAAAGTTTGAGAAGCACCGACCCCACCCTACCCCTAGGTCCTGCTTGGTACACCTAGCCTGCAATTAGCTCCTCAGGGAGTTGGACCCTGGCATGAAAATGCTGGCTCTGGGCCACCCACATACATCTACTCCCTGAGCCGATAGAGCAGAAATATCAGAAATCATACTGGAAAAGAACACTAAGGGAGAAGGCCTCTGCCCCTGCCCCGCCTGCTGCAGTGATTTTCCATCCCTTCCTCCCTCACGTCGGCCCCTCCCCAGCCCCTCCCTTTCTCTTTCCTTCGCTTCAGCTGAATTGTCTCCATTACCTCTTCTCTTGAGATTTCTCCTCCTCCTGGGTGATCTCTGGGAAGCCTTGACACTCCCTTGACACTTTCCTGTGCGCTCAGGCACACAGGAAAGAACAGAATGAGAACAAGCACAGGCAGCTGCTTTGTGCTTTCTCCGCCTACCTGAGAGGGTGGCGACTGGGAAGGACCTGAGGGCCATCTCGCCCCATCTCTCCAGGAGCCCGAGACCCACAAACGGGAGTTGCCTTGCCCAAGGTGGTGCTGCCATCTGGGGCGGTCAGAAGCCACCCTGGCTTGCCTTTGGCCAATATATATATATATATATTTTTAAGGTGATGTATAGTTGATTTACAGTATTACATCTTAGGCCAATATTTTGATTTTGATTTGATTTGATCTGAGAGGTATAGGACGTGGATCAGATATTAGGGCCTTCCAGAAATATGTTCCCCCCACCCCACCCCTGCAAGGTGTGCCCTCTGAGAGGCAGCACAATGACTTACAGCCATTTGGAGGTCTGAAGGCTGAGATCAGGGTCTGGGTGGGTGTTAGCAGAGGGGACTAGCTGGCAGGCTTTAAGCCCAGAGGTGTGGTGCCCAGACCCTAACGTGTGATGAAAATGTTTGAAGGGGATTCTTGCCGCCCCCTTATGTCTAAGGAGATTGCCTAGTGGGTTGGGAAATAGAGGGGAAGGCTCTGAGAAGCAAGAGGTGGAAGCCTTGTGTCCTCAGCATGGTCCAGAACCAGTCCGACTGCCCTACTGTGTTCTGAAATCACAGTGCACAGAAAGAGTGAGACCTGCTTAAACACAGAAATTCGTGCCCCTAGAAGAGTATCTCAGTCACCATGCTCTAGTTCCTCTCCCTGAAGTTTAACTGGATCTTCCAGAAGGAACAGAGAAGAATATAAGTGTAGAGGGTACTGGGCATTGCAGGTACGATAGTTGAGACTTTGCCTAATGGTGAAAGATGCAGGCCTTCCATGACTTGGTTCTCTCTTTTTGTCATAGACACACTAATCCTTGTAAAGTTATGAACGCTTTAACTCTGTGGAAAAAAAACCCATGACCCTTCAAAGTAAGCTAGGGGCATAGGAGTGAAACAGGTGGTGCTTATGCAAAAATTACAGATGATTGTGATATTTGCCGATTCGGTGATTCTTTGAGATTTCCAGTGGTACCCTGACAAATGTCAGTGGTGATCAACAAATGCCCCCTTCTCCACAGCACCCCATAAAGGGCCCCCACAGCTTCCAATCTCCCAGCCCCAGCACAGGAGGTAGAAGGCAGGAGAGCATCAATTGGGGCAGGGAGGAGGGCAGCAAAGACAGGCCCTTCGAAGCTAGGGGAGGATGTCGGAGCACCAGGGCCCTCAGTCTGGGCTCTGCTCACCCCTTCCCCTGGGTGGCCTCCACTTCCCCCGCCCCATACTGCCCCTCCCATCCCACACCTCCTGGATGACATCTGATTGGGACCGAGAACAAACCCAGCCTGGGTTTGAGGTTTGGGTGGGATGCTTGGCTTGGTTTTATTTCCTCAGAGGGAGGCAGCTGGGGGTTGTGGTGGGACTGCGGGAGCTCGCATCCGGCTGCCTCTGGGCTTGGGAGAATGAGCCACGGGTGCAAAGCGAGTAGCATGGAATGAGAACGGCAGGAGGGAGATGGCTTCCTGGGGAGGAAAGCAGTAGGATGCCTGCGAAAGACTGAGGCAGCCCTGCCGCCAGCCCAGATGGTTCCGTGGGCTCAGGCCCATTCTCAGGGGATGAGGCGAATCTTCACCAAAGGCATGTCAAGGTGAGGCTGTGGACTTTCCCTGCCCCTAAAGTAGGCTCCTTCTTTGCTCTACCTAACCCCAATGTCACGGCCCCAAACACAGATAAATGATTCCTCTCCCCATCCAGCCTTCTAGATAAAATAATAATAATTTAAAAAAATAACCAAACTTCTCATCTATCATCTACTGTGTGTATAACTTTCAACTATGCGCTGGCAGGCCAATGGCCTTGAGATAGAAGTTCCTGCCGGGCAAGGAGTCGAAAAGGAACGGGTCACAGTGACCCAAGCAAGGGGTAGCCAGTCTCTGGGGAGCGGTGTCAGAGATGCCTGTGGCTTCCAGAGCAGGGAGCATAGCCAGGATGAGGGTTGGATGCTTATCCAGAAACCCCCCTCCAGAGTGACTGGCGCTGGGCAGAGCCCTTGCTCTCAGGCAACTTGGTGTGACAAAAAGGCCTGGGCCCGTGTGACCTCAAGTAAGTCACATAACTTCTTAAAACTTGGCTTTCCCACCCATAAAATGGTAGGGATGATATGTAATTGCCCAGGAGTGTGGAGTGGATCAGGTGCCATGACAGAGGTGAAGTGCCTGGAACTGAAAAGACACTCAGGATGTGTTTAGCATCCCAAAGGAATTGAAGCGGACATTAAACAATTTGGGGGAGAGGAGATGTTCAAGGATCCTTCTCAGGCTCTCTCCTCCTCTTATTCAGACTAGCCTCCTTTCCCTGGTCCCGCAGTTCTCCTTCATTTGGCTTATAGAGCCGGCTCTGTGCTGCTAGCCATGCTCTGGCAGAAGGCCCTGGACCTAAAAGGGTTGGGGGGAGGGGGAAGCTCAACTCAGAAGGAAGAAGAAACACTGCCCGCTGCCCTCCTCCCTCCTTGAACCTTTGCTCCTGCAAAGAAGAGATTAGGAAGAAAATAACAAACAGGAGCTGAGGGAGCGCACCCACCACAGGCCGGTCCAGGTACTGCACCCTTTCCTTGACGATCTGCTTTAATCCCCACACCATGAGGTCAGTTATAACCGCTTTTTCCACCATACGGATGAAGACACTGAGAGTGAGAGGCCAAGCAACCTGTTCCAGAGCCGGATTTGGCCGTTTGTGCCAGAGCCTGTGCTCCTCAACAGGATGCTGAAGGAAGAGGAGGGTGTGGATGAGAGATGGTCTGCAGTGCCTCGTGGTCGCTCCAGGTGGAAACAGCAGCATTCAAGATCAAGAATCAATCATTTAGACATATATACACTACTAAACGTAGGGCGGATAGCTAGTAGGAAGCAGCCGCATGGCACAGGGAGATCAGCTCGGTGCTTTGTGACCTGACCACCTAGGGGGGTGGGATAGGGAGGGTGCAAGGGAGGGAGACGCAAGAGGGAAGAGATATGGGAACATAGGTATATGTATAACTGATTCACTTTGTTGTAAAGCAGAAACTAACACACCACTGTAAAGCAATTATACTCCAATGAAGATGTTAAAAAAAAATAAAAAGAATCAATCATTTAAATGCTTATACTTAAAAAAAGAAAAAAAACCTGCTTACACCTTGCAAATTTGTATTCTAAAATTTTACCGTGTTTAGTTGAAATGGGTGTGGTATGAAGGAGGTGAGGGAGGTTTAAGGCGGTCTACAAAAGCTTCAAAGATCTTGTAGGATGAGCAAACCCCTCAGCAAAGAAGATGGAGCTTTTCTGTCTTTGTGACTTTGATATCTGAATAAGCCCCTCAGAGCTCAGGCCCCCAGTCTGCAGGAACTGCCTAGGCAGTATCTAATGTTCCCCAGGTTCTGCAATCCTTTATTTTCTCTTTCCCCTCTCTCCTGCACACCCCTTTTCTGAATTTGTAGGCTAAGCCTCTCTCTCCCCTTTTCACCCCTTGCCTAGGCTGTAGGTCCCTCCTTCTAGGAGCCTCGTGGGCGCAAGACAAGAATGACTTTCCCGGGGGTGTAGACACGGGCCTGGAGCCTTCCCCCAACACTCATCCATCACCACTGCCAGCTCCATCTCCCTTTCAGCAGGGCACTCCTCTGCTCAAAAACTTTCCATGGTCCCCAGCTGCCCTCAGCATCAACTGCCCACAGAATTTTCACGTGTGCTTTGGCAGTCCTAAATCATGCCGATCTGTGTTCCTTGATCCTTTGTCCTACGCAAGTGGGGGCAGCAGGCACCATAAAGTCACTTCTCCTCTGGGAAGCTTTTCCTGACCCCCGCCCGGTTTGGGAGTCTTGTGCCCCGCGCTCACGGCCCCTGGGCTTTCACTGATAGTGCCAGGGTGTTGGCATCCCAGCCAGACTTGGAGATGCAAGGGGCAAGGGTGGTGGCTGACTCGTTGCCTAGGGTGTCCCAGCCCCCAGCCCTGCGCCTGAGCCCTAGTAGGTGCCCCATAAACGCGTTAAGACTGGAGTGAATTGAGGGCCGGGAGTGTCGCCGCCACTCCGGTGCATCTATCTCAAGGTCTCAGCCGCCGGCTGAGCGCGTCGCGCGGATAAACCCCGGGCCCGGCGGAGACGGAGCCTGCCACTCGGTGGTCTCCAGCAAAAAAAGGGTTAAGCCGCCATCTCCCCACCCCCCAAAAAGGGCGAAGGGAAGAGTCCGGCAGAAGGTCCTGTTTACTGGAGCCGCTCGAGTCCGCGCGGCCCTGGGAGAGGCGTTGTCGTGGCAACGGGCCGGGCGCCCGCCAGCTGCGGATGAGCTCACTGAGCGGCGGCGGGCGGGGGCCGGCGGGGCGAGCGGCCCGGCTCAGAGCCGCCGCGCCACCGGGAGAGGAAGGGGCCGCCGGCCGAGCCCGCCCTCCACTCGCCCACAGCGGCGGCCGGGCGGCGGGGACGCGAGCGGAGGGCGCCGGGAGAGGCCCGGCCGACACGAGCGCGGGGGGCTGCGGGCCATGGCGCCCCGGGCCCTCGCCGCCCGCCGCCCCCGCCCGCCCGGGCGCCCCCGAGCTGCGCCTCGGAGCCCACGGAGCGTCGGCGCGCCAGGAGGTAGGGCCGAGCCGGGGGACCGAGGAGGGGACGCGCGGGGGGGACCGAGGAGGGGACGCGCGGGGGTGTGGGTAAGAGAGGAGACGGCCGGAGCTGCCCCAACCCGGAGCTGGGAAGTGGCTCTTTGCAGACCAAAGACTGGGTTTCCCGTGTGCGGACGTGGGGACCGAGGCTCTTGAGCCCGACCTGTGGGACTGGAGCAAAGTGCTGTCCGGACGTCCTTCCGGGAACTCGGGAGGCCGTGGTCCCGCGCCTGGGAAACCTGCAGAAACCGGGCAGAGCCCCCGCCCTGCGCCGTGCTTGTCCCAGGGGCGCGGGAGAGAGAGAGAGAGAGAGAGAGAAAGAGAGAGAGAGAGAGAGAGAGAGAGAGTGTGTGTGTGTGTGTGTGTGTTTACCGAAAGAAATTTGCAGTGTTGAGAAAACAGGGAGGTAAAGATGACTGCATGATCTTATTTCTCCCACTTTCCCCTCAGGTTGGAGTTGGGACCAGATGGAGCCCAGGGGTAGTCTCTTAACACAGGATATAATGATATTTAGGAGGGTCACAGGGAACTGGCTTCAATCCACTGAGGAGAGGTGGACCTCAGCGGGAGGAATCCTGTCCTTGAGGGTATCGGGTGGGAAAGCCGGACATTGCCTCCAGGGGCAGAGATTGGGATAAGGGAAGTGCACTGACTTTGTTTTTAGCCAGCTGGTGCTGGGGAAGTAGCAGACGAAGTTCTAGCTGGTGTTGAGATGCGCTTCAGGAATGCAACTTCTCTAGTGTTCGAATGACAGAGTAATAACAGCCCCAGGGTTATAATAGGCACTCTGCAGTAATTTTGCTATTAAACTCTTACACCTGCAGTGGTTACTACATAAAAGAAAAGAACAGGGCTTCCCTGGTGGCGCAGTGGTTGGGAGTCCGCCTGCCGATGCAGGGGACGCGGGTTCGTGCCCCGGTCCGGGAGAATCCCGCATGCCGCGGAGCGGCTGGGCCCGTGAGCCATGGCCGCTGGGCCTGCGCATCCGGAGCATGTGCTCCGCAACGGGAGAGGCCACAGCGGTGAGGGGCCCGCGTACCGCAAAAAAAAAAAAAAAAAAAAGAAAAGAAAAGAAAAGAACAAAATCCTTTCTGCTTGCACCATCAAGTATCAAACACACCAAAGGAGTGGAGTTGACCCTCTTTGGGATGGGCCGCCTAGGATGAGCAGAAGTCTACAAGAAGTCAAGGGCAAACAATAACTGTTCTCAGGAAGGGCAGTGTAAAGCCTGGCCTTCAGTCCTCCTATTCCGGAAGAGGTGAACCCTGCCTGTGTCGTGCATTCATTCACTTAACGGTTCTACAGATCGACTTGCTAGGCGTTAGGGACAGAGAGATGAATAAGATATCTCCCTTCCTTCCAGGCACTCACCATCCTTGCTGGGCAGTCAAACAAAAAATTAACTACCGTCTGCATCTGGCCTGGCCATCCATGCGTGCTGTGTGCTAGGGGAAACCAGAGCAGGGCTGCCCAGCTCAGGGGAAACCCACAGAATAGGTAAGGTCAGGCTGAGCCCTGAAAACCTTTTCACCAAGACAGCAAAGCAGAGAAGGTTGTTTCAGGCTGAGGGGAACAGCGTGTGCAAAATCACCAAGTGGGAGGGAGGAGGACAGGCGAGTGTGGGGAGAATTCATGGTTGCAGTTCCCAGAGGGAAGAAGGCTCTCGCTGAAGCAGGGGCCATGGGATTGGGCTGTATCTTAGAAAGCTCACTCTGCTTGCTGGGTGGAGGCTCAGAGGAGCATGAGACCAAGGCCTTGCAGCACCCAGGCTGTAGTTACTGACGCGCAGGATGGCGGCAGTGGTGACGTGGGATGGAAAGAGCCAAGAGATAGAGAGGTGGGACCTGGTGACAGACTTGGGCACAGGGTCAGATAACTTAGAACTAAATGCAGAAAAGCTCAGGAGAAAGCAAAGCAAAAGGAATGAATATTTTGAATGGCCTGAATTTAGCAGATTACAACACTTGGACAATGAATTTGGCTATAAGTTTTCTGGCAGCTTAGAGACAAACAAAAATACACTAGATTGCACAGTCTTGGATTTTAGACAAGAGAAAGCACACAAATTCAGCACAAATTTTTTCCTGGAATTGAACTCAACTGGGAATTTGTCATGTGGAAGTTTGTGTAAAGACTAAAGAGTGACATAGAAAAAGAAACTTCATGGTCAGTGTTACAAAAGATGGGAAGATAAAATTCCACATGACTCTCTTCCTATATCATCTTCCTGTTATGACTTGGGGACATACTGCATTTCTGTGGGGGGCTGAGTGCCAGCTCAGGCCTGTGGGCTGTCGTGATGCAGGGCAGTGAAGGCCTGGGGAATCCTATATGGAGGAGCCCATGGGCTCTCACGTGTAGGAAGAGGTGATACCTACTTTGATGAATGTGGAGAGCACAGCACCCCGGGTGCCCACCGTGAAGGGGGAAGCAGGCACATCCTAGTATAGCCCACAGACAGGTGGGCTGAGACTGGTCTGGAGCAGGGGTCTGGTAAGGCAGAGTATTGGGAGGGTTGCCATCGGAAATCCTGACTGAAGAGAAACAGAGAATGGGAAGAGCATTTCAGGATTCCATTCAGCTGGGTGGGTCCACTTCCCCTAGTGGTCCAGGTCTTTCTGCCCTCAGACGTGATGTTAAGGCTGCTTCTAGGGGTGGGGAAAGGGTGGGACTCAAGACACCAGACATCCATTCTACTGAGGTCAGGGAGGGTGGGAAACTTCTTCGCTGCAACATAAGGAATGTTGCAGGAGAACCGGGAGTGAGGGCTGGGAGGTAAGGTTCTACACTCAGTCGCACATCTCCTGACCAGGCCCTTCCCGTTGGTTTCTGCAGAAGGGTGAATCTGCAGAATCTATGTCAATGCATTTCTTTTTTTTTTTTAAGGAGTTTTTAAAAATAAATTTATTTATTTATGTATTTTTGGCTGCATTGGGTCTTCATTGTTGCACGCGGGCTTTCTCTAGTTGTGTCGAGCAGGGGCCGCTTCTCGCCGCGCTGCACAGGCTTCTCACTGCGGCGGCCTCTCCCGTTGTGGAGCACGGGCTCCAGGTGCGCGGGCCTCAGCAGTCGTGGCGTGCGGGCTCAGCAGTTGTGGCTCGCGGGCTTGGTTGCTCTGCGGCATGTGGGATCTTCCTGGACCAGGGCTCGAACCCGTGTCTCCTGCATTGTCAGGCGGGTTCCTAACCACTGCACCACCAGGGAAACCCTATGTCAATGCGTTTCTGATGTGCCCTCTGAAGTTTAAACCACTTCTTGCCAGCTGTAGAACTCTTAACACTGAATAGTTGTGATAATCTACTCCATGATGCCTCCACATCACAGTTCTTAGCATTTTAAACCCAGGGAACACATTATACATTTAAATGCTGGGGTCAGGGGGCATTTTTTAAACAAGTGATGCCTGGGCTCTGCCCCAGGCCAAGTAAATCAAAATCTCTGAGAAAGGGCCCTGGGCGTCAGTATTTTTATAAGGTGCCAGGTGATTTTAAGGTACAGCCAAGATTGAGAGCAGCTGCTTTAACAATCACCTAGAGGGCTCATTACAGCAGGGGGCAGAAACCTCAGATTCCAAAAGCAAGGACCCCACAGAATTTACAATTTGGAAGCCTGTTACAATGAAATCGATTGGCTAGTCAGCCTTCAACATCAAGATCTAAAGCCATCTTGAGCAGATACTGATAAGGAGGCTAGTAACAAGCACATTTATGTGAAATTTTGTGTGTATGTGTGTGAAGCACTTTTTTTGAACAGAAATTCTAAAAGCATAATTACAAGCCTTCTACAGTTAGATCTGTCTGGTCTAATACTATCATATGCAGTGCTGCACCATAGCCAAAACTGAAAAGCCTCAGAACCTTTCTCTTTTTGCCTAGGACCCACATAGGTCTATCTTCTTTGAGCGCTGAGCCTCTGAGTTTTCTTTCTACTTCCCTCCTGATATTCAAGTGTATGTGTTCTCTGACCTCTGTCTTCCCGATTGGAAAGAAGCTGGGAGAATTCATTTGCAATTTAACTTGCCTAAAGTCTCAATCAAAAGGAGTGAATCTCTAAGAGTTGAATTTCAGTAACTCTGACAGGATAACGGGAAATATTTTGAGGCTCCATGGCTTTCCCAACAACCCTCAAATATACCTCGCGGGCAGTTACTTCTTTGGCTGTGGGTAAAGTTGACTCATCCTCCCCCACTATCTCTGGAATCCAGCCCCCTTATTTTGCTTCCTGAGGGTCTGTGGAATGTCTGACAGTTACTCATGAGTGACAAAGACCCCTGCTGTGCCTCATGTCACTCCCAGTTTCCTGTGTCCAGGCATGGTCCCTTCTTCCTTCACCAGAACCAGACAGCTGCCACAGGTACCCTGGGCTCTCTTTGAAACCCCTGCACTGACCACCCAACAGAGGGACTCACAGGCACCACTGCCCGTTTAATGATGGGAGGCAAGTCAGTGGCTGGAACTGAGGTGAGTGATTCTCTACATTTGACATCCAAAAGACAGCAATATGTCGGGAAGCCAGAGTCAGACCATCTTTTCCCCTCGTGATAAAATCATTGTCTGATTTGGGCAAAATTTATCCAAACTCAGTTTGCCTAGAAGTTAAGCCCCTGCCAGCTGGAGCCCAGAATTGCTTTCTCTTTGGCTTCTCTTTGACACATTCATCCTTGGCCTGTGGTCGGTTGAAAGAGGGATGAGCCCGAGACCCCCTTTTCCAACTGGCTAAACTACTAAAAGCCAAGTTATGGTTTCCCCCGCCCCCAGCCTTAGGGCAAGAAGGGGTGAGTCACCCTCGCAGCAAGCTTAGGGAAGAGGTTAGCTTCCCTCTGTATTGGGGAACCAGGAGGTTCCATGCTTCCCTTCAGAAGGAAATGAGAGCAGGATTGAGCTGGAGAATGGGGACAGGACAGGAAGCTGTGACCGTGACCATGACCGTGACTGTTCTTCCATGGTACCCAGGCCTTCCAAGGGCTGAGTGTCTTATCAGGAGGGCTGTCAGACCAGTTCAAGCAGAGTATCAAACGCATTTCCTTTTGTTTTCTTTAAAAGTGTGCTTTAAAATTTTAGGATTACTTTTATATACATACTTTTATATACACATATATATTTATATGTAAATATGAAAGTTATCCTTGTTATAAAACATTTGAACAATACATAAAAAGAACACAATGAAAAATGAAAGTTTTCCCCATACTGACTCCCTCCTCAGAGGCCATCACCGTTTGGTGTATGTACCAAATCCCCCTAGACTTCTTTTCTTTACACGTAACATGTTTGTTTGTTTGCTTGTTACAAAAATGGAAGCATGCTATCATAACTGAACAGTATTTTGTGAGAATAATTCTATGTGGGACATACATAGTTCTCTCCTTTCTAACAGCTGCCTAGTCTTCCTTTGTATGGATCGATTTCATTTGTTTAACACATTATTTATTGATGAGCAGTTAGTTGTTTCTGATTTTAGCCACTGCTAAGGCTCCCCAGCACTCGTTCCAACATTTCTATAAGATGAACTCCCAGAAGTGGAATTGCTAGGTTAAAAGATTTCAAAGCCAAATGCATATTGAATATATCTGTGCCCAATGATGGATGTTTTAAAAATGAGATTCTGATACTCAGTCTTAAAAAAATTGTAAAATATTATTACTTCTCTCTCCCCTAACCCAAGTGTCCCCACCCTAGTTCTCCACAGAATTTACTATGAATTTCTATTTAAGATAATATGAAAATTAAAATTCATAGTGTGGTAATTCATAGAGACAATCTATTATTTTGAGTTTTGTTAAATTTAAAAAGGCAACATATTAAAACTAGAGCTTCTAAGAAATTTTTTATGGTTTATAGATTGTCATCCAACAAACTGTCCCAATATTGTCTCTTGCTGTTGGTTTCATGTACCCAAAATCTTGATCCCATGTAACCACGATTTCACGTGATTGTGTAGGCTGAAACCTGGGATCGGTGGGGTGGGTTATACACAAGAGCCAACCCAGGGAAATAATCCAAGGTGTCTCCCTCTTTCTCCCTCTTTCTTCCTCACTTTTCAGAAGGGAAGATGTCATAGGGTTGAATTTGATTAAGCCCTAAGTTCTCTGCAAATCCACTGCGGATAATGGATAGGGTAACCATATATACAAAGTGCGACACTTGTAAAGTAAAAAGGGAGCACTAAAGGTAATTGATATACAGCAGGCCTCTCCTGGGACTGTTCCTGCAAACTGCCACCTGGTGAAGGATTGGACATGCCCATCCATTGTCCCTGCTGGTCCAGGTGCATTGACCTAGGGACATGGCTCTGTGCCATCCCTCTGACCCCAGCCTTTCTTAGCCCCCCAGAGTAGAGTAGAGGTCTGAGTGCAGGGAAGGAGGAGGCGGGCAGGTGGCTAAGCCAGTGCTGTGTGTCAACTCATTCCCACTAAACGAGTCAGAGGAGACAGGCCCCACTTCCCTGCTCCCTGCAGCTCTCCTTGGGAAAAGTAACAACTGCCTTTCCCCAGTAAACTGAAACCATTAAAGCAGGACATTTCTATAATTTCATTTGTGCTTCTCACGTCCCTGGGAAATACAGGCGCCACCGCCCCGGATGACTGAGCAGAGGTATTTGTATGGAATCACACCGCAAATCAGGATTAAAACTGACCTTGCATGGTCAGGAGAGATGTTAGCTGGGGGAGAAGCCATAGAGCACGAATTTGGTCACTGGGCAGGAGCAATGGGACAGCGTGAGACACAGAACTTGCATCCCCTACAGCTGGAGTGGGACCAGTTTCTCAGCCACAGACTTGGTCAGGGGGTGGCTGGGAAGACACGGTGGAGCTTCCCACCAAAGCAGCTTGCCGGTGCACTGGGCTTCTGCCAGGGCAACGTCTCTAGCTCACTGGGGGCTCAGAGGGATTTCTCCATTTGATACTCTGAGCTGGAGGTGAGAGTTGTTCAGATGTGAAATGAAGTGTGTGGTCATCCAACCCCAAGTATATCTCCCTGGCAGCCTGACATCCTTTACATCTGGTCCATTTCATTATCTGCGTTTGTGACAATCAACAAACATACACAAGCTCCCAGGACATCAAAAAGGGACCAGTGTTCTGTTTACCCACCAGCCAAACTGATGCATATAATGGGATAGAAAAACATCAGAGAGGAGAGGCTCCTTGATGCCTCCCAAAACGATAAGACTTGGAGATTCCGGCACTGCAGAGTCAAGAGAGGCTCCTGTTCCAGGCTCTCCTTTCACCTGAAGGCAGGTCAGTCAAGATCCCTGGCCTAGGACAGGGGGAAGAGCGACAGGGAAAAGAGTCAGAGGCTGCTTCCAGGCACACACACAGCCCAGGTTCAGGCTGCCTGTTGACTGGAGGGCAAGAGAAGGGGAATGCTGCTTTCAGGACGGGGAGACGGAGCACCTTCAAGAGCTCCTGGGGCCAGGTCCACAAGCTCCTCTTCACATCCCTGAGGTCTGGCGTCCATCCCTAACCATCTGTGGAGACTCTATCCCGTTACTCATGATGCAGTCATTGAATAGCTAGTTTGCTGTTCTCACTGTTTTTGAGCTTCCCAATCTATGCAACTCTCCTGACCCGGGTCACAGTCGATATAAAACTGGTATGGTGACACATCTATGCCACTTGTCAAAACGCTGAAATGCTTCTCTACTCGTTGGTTAATAGTCACTCCCAGTGTCGCACAATCCTGGGAGCCCCTAGACCAGATCCAGCCATTAAAGGGTCAACAGTAAGGCCACTGCGATTGGCTGGTGTCCGAGCCCCACCTTTGTGAAGTGATTTGAAGAATCTCCTCCCCTGAGACACCACACCACCTGGGTTGTCCTAATTGTCTTTGGAAAAGGACATCTTCACTGATTTCCTTTTCTTCTTCTCATTCAACAAGCATTCATACCACACCCACGATAGACCACGATCTGATCTAGACATTGCAGAGGAATAAAAGGAAGCCCAATGCAGGTGTTCTGCCATCAGACCTCCCTGTTCGGTTGGAAGGCCCGGATGAAGAAACATTAAAAAGAACTGAGTCAAGAGCTGGGTAACAGGGGCAAAGTGAGAGTCACCCCTACACCTCAATTCTTCACTCTCTTCTTTTGCTTCACTTTCTCAAGAGAGCTCATTCACGCTTACTGGTTCTTCAGCTACGTCCCCAGTTTACACCTCCAGGGTTGTGCTTTCGCCAGACTCTTAGATCTCTACCTCTGACTGCCTGCTTTACACATTTCCTCTTCTTTTTTAAAAGGTCTATTTTAAAGATTATTTTTATTTATTAGTTTTTTAAAAATATTTATTTATTTGTTTATTTATTTAGGTTGTGCTGGGTCTTAGTTGCGGCTTGAGGGCTCCTTAGTTGCGGCACGTGTGCGGGATCTAGTTCCCCAACCAGGGATTGAACCTGGGCCCTCTGCATTAGGAGCGTGGAGGCTTACCCACTGGACCACCAGGGAAGTCCCTACACATTCCCTCTTGAATGTACAAAAAGAACACGTATGTTCACCACGTCTCCTCTTTATGTTCCACGGAGAGCCAACCTTACCTCCTCTTTCTGATTCCAGAACGTCTCCAAGTCTCATCCGCCAGCCCCTTCCATCGTCCTCTCCGTGTTTCCCCATCACACGTCCCAGAGTGGCTGTCCCGCCATCAGTCTTGTCTGGGGCAGGGTGCATCGTCTCCTTTTCCTCATGCCCTGGCCTCGCCTAAACACTCTCTCAGCTGTCGGAACCCAGTCTATCAAAGGGCCACCAGATTCTACCTCTTCTCTGAAGCAGTCCACAACTCCTGACTTTCGTTGCCCGCCTCTGAATTCCTCCAGTTCTATTTACTTCATAACATTTACCACTGTAGTTTGAATTTAGTCCCTAAGCCACTTTCACATTGTGGTTTTTGTTAAACATGTTGTCAGGCATTCCCTGGACTGCTCTTGTCTTTTCGTCTTGAACAGTTGTAATCTTTTCTTGCTGGTGGTTGATCGGGTTTGCATCTTTTATCCCTGGCTCTAGGGCAGGGACCATTGCATGTATTTGTGAATTTCCCAGCAGCACCTCACACTGAGTACTCAGCTCCTTGATTCATCTTACTAATTAATTTCAAATCCATCCATGCTGGCTCAGATTAGCTAAATAAAATCATAGGGGAAAGACCATTGCCCATATCTCAAAGCTTAGCTAAATAAAACCGAGCACATTCCCAGGCGTTGTGCAACTTCTAAGTATAAAACACCAAGCACAGATAGTAAACAAACAGAAACAGGGCCTCAGCTTATAAGAAGCCAAAAAACAGGGTGGGAGGGAAGAGGAGTCAGGGCGAGCAGGCCCTGCGGATTGGTGTGGGCCCCTCCTCTCACGTCTGGCATCAAGGCTGAGCACTGACTCTACTGAAAAGGGAAGAGGGTCAGCTCCTTATCCGATTTCAAAACCGACTTTTACAGATTACATTGTAACAGTAATGATATGTTTGAGAGGTCTTACAGCTGTACCACACTTGCAAACAATTGAAGCTGGGTAAGCAGCCTTGCAGACGAGTTGAGCAGGTGGATGATGATGATTATAACAAAGTCCTGTATTTTTACTTGGATTATTTGGCAGAGTTAAGTTCGGTTCACAATAACAGAAGCCGTGTTGAGCACTTCTTACAGGACACGCACTGTGCCGGAAGTTTTACAGCTGCGATCTCCTATAAGCCTTTCAAAGCGAGCCTTTCTCGCTTCTGTCACCATTTTACAGAGGCGAGAACTAAGGCTTAGCAAAGTAACTTGCCCAAGGTCCCACGGCTCGCAGGCTTCAGAGCTGGAATTTGCATCTGGGTCTGTCTGCTTCCAAACCCTTTGCTTTTCACGCCCACGATGTGCCATCTCTCAAGCTCGTTCCCAGAACTGGGAGCAGGGCGGGAATGGCCGCAGCCCCCTGCTCCCTCTCTGGGCTCGGGGAGCCACGGTGCTGGCCCCGGGAAAGGGGATGGGAGATGACGTCTCCCTCCAAGACTGCTGCCTTTTGTCCAAATGTGCTGGCCGGGAGCCAGGCTGGAAACTCTCTGCTCATGGAAAGAAAGAGAACAGAAGCCAGCAAAAGAGGGTGGGAAAGGGTCTGAGGGGGAGGAAGGGAAGAGGAGGGCAGGAAGGCAAGGGGAGCGGAGGTGGAGAGTGAGGAGTTTGGGGCGGCACAGCTGGAGCCAGGGAGGGCTGCCGGGAAGCAAATACAGTACGGCCTTCAGGTGCATCCCCTGCAAGTGGCTGCTTCTGGTGTGCTGTGAGCTTCCAGGTGTCCGGAGGCCAGGACCCAGGACAGATGCCACAGGGGACCCTTCTCCCCCTCCTCAGTACTACCTGTCAGTGAGGCCAGGTTAAAAGAACATGAGGAAACCCTTCAGGGGGAAAAACAAACCCCAAAATGGCAGCCCAAGGGCTGCCTCTGGAAGTGGAGGGCTGGCCAGGTGGTGCCCTGGTGCCACGGTGTGCCTGGAGAGGAGGGAGGGGGTGAATAAAACCCAATTGTAACAACTCCCCGAGTAGCTAGTCTGTATCCGGGAGGGGAAGGCCCCTTGCCTTGCCCCCAAGGCACTCAACTTGGTATTAGGCACCTGGACTTGAATCTGACCACCTGGATTCATTCAGCATCCATGTGGCCTTGGGACAAGTTCATCTCTCCAGGCCTTGCTTTCCACATCTGTAAAGGGGAGGCAATTGTAGGCTTGGTGTGAGGACTCAGTGACACAATCTGTGTAGAATCTGGCCTAGAAAATATTAAGTGTTCGATGAATGTTAATCATTCGTTCATTGTTGCAGTTTAATTTGAGGTGTCAAACATAACTATGTGAAATCTTGGGACTTCCCTGGTGGCGCAGTGGTTAAGAATCCGCCTGCCAATGCAGAGGACATGGTGGTTCAATCCCTGGTCTGGGAAGATCCCACATACCGCGGAGCAACTAAGCCCGTGCGCCACAACTACTGAGCCCATGTGCCACAACTACTGAAGCCCACGCACCTAGAGCCCGTGCTTCACAACAAGAGAAGCCACCGCAATGAGAAGCCCATGCGCCGCAATGAAGAGTAGCCCCTGCTCGCCACAACTAGAGAAAAGCCTGTGTGCAGCAATGAAGAGCCAACACAGCCAAAAATAAATAAATTTTAAAAATTAAAAAAATAACTATGTGAAATCTTAAATAAATAACATATAAATAACAATCAAAGCCAACCATGAAAGAGATACCACATGGTTATGCACATTTAGTAGGACTACCAAATGTAGATAAGTTAAAAATATCCAGAGAAATTCAGAGGAGAGAGGAAGAACTTCAGTTTGGGGTGGCCAGGGTTAACCCCAGGATTCTCTCCAGGTTTCTGAAAAGGTGGGCTCCTATCTGACAGAAAGGAAGAAAAGAAGAATATGTAATTAGTGGACCCAGGTTCTCCTGGGATAGCTTCTCTATAGAAATGTCCATCTCGGGCTTCCCTGGTGGCGCAGTGGTTGAGAGTCCGCCTGCCGATGCAGGGGACACGAGTTCGTGCCCCGGTCCGGGAAGATCCCACATGCCGCGGAGCGGCTGGGCCCGTGAGCCATGGCCACTGAGCCTGTGCGTCCGGAGCCTGTGCTCCGCAAGGGGAGAGGCCACAACAGTGAGAGGCCCGCGTAACAAAAAAAACAAAACAAAAAAAGTCCATCTCTATATTTCTAGGGAGGGGAAATGAGTGTAGAGGAGGTGAATGAGCCTTGGGTCGACAGATGGGGTGACAGGAACCTTGGTTCCTGCTCCTGCCTCTGCCACCCCCCCAGACAGGTGACCGAAGCTAGGTGAGCCACAAAATCCTGGGCCACAGTGTGGTCATTTCCAGCTCTGACTTCCTCCCTGCTACCTTTGCCTGTTCATATTTGGGAGCTTCTCCATGCCAGGGGCTTTTCTAGCTTCATTATGTACCTTTTTTTCCCCCTTTCCTCTTTGAATTTCCACAATAGACTGGGGACTCTAAGAAGCACCATCATTTACAGGCTGGCTTCCCATTGACTGACGGGGGTCAAGAGGGGGGAGCTGCCGAGGCCAGGAGGAGGATGTGGAAGGCTGGGTCAGCCAGCGCAGGCGTCACTCCCAACAGGGTCCTGGGAGAAGGGGCTCAGCATTTCCTGAAGGGAAATGACTCCCATAAATAGACAGAGGGATGGGAAGAGGATTCGTCCATCCCTTTCCTTCTGTCAACTCAGCTCTTCTTCTGGTGTTCAGACAATGCAACCTCTTGTAAATGTTTTTTTTATTCAAATGTGTCCCTGCTAGTGTATGTGGGAGAGATGCGAGATCTGCTTTCTCGTATATTGTAGATCCAAATAAGAGCTGAAGAAGGCAGACATTCCTTTATTTGTTCATTTACCCACAGTAACCTCTCATTGTAAGAGGCCCAGTGTAAGGCCAGAGTTTTTTCAGTGAGGTTTTATTGGGAAGGAAGGAAAGAAACTGTACACCTTCTGATACCATGTCCTATTTAAGTTCATCCAAGAGTTCAGCAGATCTTCCTGTACTAATGCTTATAATATGCTGTTCAGGTCCTTAGAAAGATTAGGTCTCATGACATGGCTTTACTAAGACTTCACATGTTCCCAGCACCTCCAGTGTCATGATGACTCTCCCCAGAAAGGGAAAGGGACTTCTCAATAGGGTAATAGGAATGATTAGATCACAGACAACCTTCTGTGCCACGCTGGAGGCGAACCTAATGGGGGTTTGGTTTCCTTAGTAGCTGCAGTTGGCTCAGCTTCAGCCATATGGGTGCAGATTCATGTTTAAAACTCACACGCACACTAGCTTTCTTTTTTCGTTTTGGGAAAGTAGTTGAACATAGATTGAACATGACACTGTGTTAGTGGGGATTCTTTTGGTTGCTTAAGCAAACAAGGGTCTAAAGATATCTCGTGGAACCTGCGGGCAGGAATGCAGCCTGGCCTTAAGCGTGGATTGGATCGAGGGAGTGCAGAGCCCTCTTTCCGCCGGCGTCACTCTTCTCCCCCACAGCCCAGCTCCCTCTGTTCCTTCGTCCACAGGCGTCCACAGGCTAGAAATGGCAGCCTCACAGCGCCATGTTTCCGTGTTCCAGCCACACTACCTGGAAGCAGAACCTGATTGGCCCGACTTCAGTTAGGCCTCCTCTAGAGCCAATCAGCTGTGGCTGGGGGTGGGATCCTCATTCCAACATGGCTGCCCGGGTCTCTGTGGCCTCCGTGGAGGAGGGAAGGGGCAGGTTTCAGGAAAGGGACCCTTTTGTGAGGTAGGCAAGCCCTGGATAGTGCCTGTCAGATCTACTACCTGTTATGTTTCTGTAACCGTTATGTGTTCATTTGTCTTAACCACGGTATTCATAAGAATCCTGGTTCCTCAGATTCACTCGCTACTTTGTTAGAGATAGTGCTTGTGAAGGAGGTAATGGCGTACTAGAGCGAGGGCTTTGGGGCTACACACATCTCTTAAAATCCCAGGGATACTATTATAACTTCCAAATGTGTACCTGGTACATGCTGCCAGATGCTTAAGCTGTCTCCCTCCCTCCCTCCCTCTCTCTCTTGTCTCTTCTACCCCTCTCCTTCCTGTCCCCCCTCCTTCTCCCTCCCTCCCTTCCTTCCTTCTCTCCTTCCTCCCTCCCTTCCTTCCTCCCTCCCTTCCTTCCTCCCTCCCTCCCTTCCTCCCTCCCTCCCTTCCTCCCTTCCTTCCTTCTCTCCTTCCTTCCTTCCTTCCTTCCCTCCTCCCTCCCCCTCCCTCCCTTCCTTCCTCCCTCCCTCCCTCTCTTCCTTCCTCCCTCCCTCCCTTCCTTCCTTCCTTCCTCCCTCCCCCTCCCTCCCTTCCTCCCTCCCTCCCTCCCTTCTTCCCTTCCTTCTCTCCTCCCTCCCCCTCCCTCCCTTCCTCCCTCCCCCTCCCTCCCTCCCTCCCTTCCTCCCTCCCCCTCCCTCCCTTCCTCCCTTCCTCCCTTCCTCCCTCCCTTCCTTCCTCCCTCCCTTCCTTCCTCCCTCCCTCCCCCTCCCTCCCTCCCTTCCTTCCTTCCTTCCTCCCTCCCTCCCCCTCCCTCCCTTCCTTCCTCCCTCCCTCCCTCCCTCCCTTCCTCCCTTCCTTCCTTCCTTCCCTCCTCCCTCCCTCCCTCCCTTCCTTTTTTTGTAACAGTTTTATTGAGGTATAATTCGCATACCAAAAAAATTCATCCATTTAAAGCGTACAGTTTAATGGTTTTTAGTATATTCACAGAGTGTGCAGCCATCACCAATTTTAGAACATTTTCATCACACGGCAAAAGAAACCCACACCCCTTAGCCATCACCCCCATCGCCCACTCCATCTCCTCCAGCACTAAGCAATCATCAGTCTACTTTCTGTCCTGTAGATATCCCTGTTCCAGACATTTCATATAAATGGCCTTATACAATATGTGGCCTTTTGTGACTGGCTTCTATTCGTTTAGCATAATGTCTTCAAGGCTCAGCCATGTTGTAGCATGTGTCATCATTCCTTTGATGGCTGAATATTATTTCATTGTATGGGTATACCACATTTTGTTTATTCATCAGTCGATGGCATTTGGACTGTTTCCACTGTATGACCATCAAGAGTAATGTGCTCTGAATGTTAGTATACAAGAACATATGTGGATATATGTCTTCATTTCTCTTGGGAGATGCGTTATTTCTAAGATTATGTTGGTAAAGTGCTTAATACAGTGCCTAACAGGTCATAGGATGTAACAGTGTTCATTTCCTTACCCTGGCCTTTCCAAAGGTTATGAATGAAAGCTATTTCCTGCTTGCTGCCCTTGGAAGAAAGGGGGTCAGGCCTTCAGGTTACTGTCCCCAGGGGTACTGGCATCACTGAGTAGCAGATTCTTGCATCAGGCTTGTGAGAGGTGTTGATCGGGTGGTTCTGGTTGAAGGTACTAAGAGAACAGATAACAAGGTTTGGGGGCGAAATATAGAATTCGGAGTAGAAAGATACAAATCATAAGATTCCCTATTCTGCTCCTTAAACACTGTGATTCTGGGCAAGTCTCTGAACCTTAATCTTCTCTTCAAAAATAAGCATAACAAGAATTACATCTGGAAACTGGCAGGAGGCAGGGGGCTTACATACGTTATAATGTGTGTATGATGCAGAACTCAGGTGCTGTACCAACGTGTGATACGCTCTAGGGCTGCCATAGGGGGGAAAATCAGAATTTTGAAATTGCGTTCAAAGCACAGCAGGTTCAGAGGGCATTTGAAGCTCTTTAGGGGATACGGCAGATACTGGTCAGGGGCTGCAGCCCCTCTGTGGAGCTGGTTCTTGCCTGCGGCTGGTTTTCTGGCTCGGAGAAAGACCCAAGTCATTCTCAGTTCACCAGGGCTGCAGGCATATCAGGTTCACAGTGTGATCTTACTTGAACATCTTGGGGCTATTCAGTTATTCCAGCACCATTTATTAAAAAGTCCATCTTTTCCCTAGTGATTTAAGACGCCACCTTGATCATATATAAAGTTCTATGAGTACTTAGGCCTATGTCTAGACTTTCTATTCTATCAGTCTATTTATCTATTGTGGCAGTACCACACTGTTTTAATCATAGAGGCTTTATAGTATGTTTGAATATCTGGTAGGGGCAGTCACCTCTGCCCCCCAGCTTTTTTTTATTGTTCTGTGTTTTCCTAGCTCTTCTTACACGTTTGGTAATCTGGTTTTAAAGTGTTCTGTGTCCTCCTGGGAGGTCCTGGTGGAGGGTCAGGAGTGGGTTGGGGCCGAGTTGTCTTTTGGACCTGGGTGTGCTTACTTACTTCACTAAACTGGTTTTGTAAGATTCTATTTTCTTTTAGATTCATGAGCACTGAAGGCTTCTAGTGGCTGGATAGCACTCATTTTCCCTGAAGCTCCAAAAGCATTTTAGAATACTCTTTAATTGAGAGAGAATATTAAAACGTGGTGAATGTAGTTAAAGAGTATATGAGTTTTCTGTACTGTTCTTGCGACTGTTCTATAAACTTGAAATTATTTTGAAATTAAAAAATTTAAGGTCGCCATGCTTCTGGTAACATCTTGGTAAAAGCTTTCAGCAGTCTATACAAGTTGTGTTCAGATTCTGTCTTAGTTCACATCTTGATTGACTCCTGCAAGGAAATCCAGCAAATCAGTTGGGTGTAATTCCTTACAGAATCAGTGCTGCTTTTCATTCAGTGGTTTGTCCTTCCTTAAGCATTTAGGCATTTTGAGATTATGCAAACATCTATGCCTTTCACCCATACACCCCAAAGGAAATTCAGCCCACCCTTTGAGCCCAGATCCGCAAAGGAATCTTCTGTCACCTGTTTTGCTTATCATATTGTGTTTTGTATTAAAGACATTTGTTTGCATCCCTCAGCTTTATTGAGATATAATTGACATATAACATTGTGTGAGTTTAAGGTGTACACGTGATGATTTGATATACATTTATATTGTGACATGATTACCATATACCGTTAGTGAACACATCCATCACCTCACACAGTTAACTTTTTTTTGTTTGTGTGGTGAAAACATTTAAGATCTACTCTCTTAGCAACTTCCAAGTATATAATACGGTACTGTCGTGCGCATCTTATTTTCTGTATGAGAATGAAAACTCTCAGAGGGCAAGTAAATGATTTAGTTTACATTTCTCCCAGCTTCACTCAGTTCCCTGTGTGATGTAGACACAATTATTAGTTGGAAGAATGAATTACATGACTATTTCCCTGTTAGCCATAGGTCCCCATATAATCTCTCTTTGAACCCATGGGAACATCTGTACTGGGAAGTGGTTACTGGAGACCAGGATCCAAGCCTTGGTGGTCACTAAGGGAAAGGAGGAAATGAGAATAAAGTATCACTTACCCTTTCGTTCAGGAGATACTGTGGCAAAGCCCAACAAGTAAGTAGTGGAGTGACGGGCTTAGCCGGCCCGATACCCTGCAGCTGTCGTTGTAGCTGCAGAGCGACCATGTGGCCTGTTGGGGGCGCCACAGGGCAGACCCTGACTCCCGCAGGTAACAGCTGAGTTTATATTTTCCCCTGTTATTTGTGATAGTAATAATAATGCATGCTTATTACAAAAAAATTGGAAATCTATTTTTTGTTGTTGAAAATATAGATAAGTAGAACAGAAAAAAATAATTCCAAGATTCTTACTCGATGACAGCTACTGTTAATCCTTTGTTACATTTCCTTCCAGTCATTTTCTTATGTGTGAGATTTTGAGTAGGAATAGATTCATTCCCCCTGCCCCCTTTAAAAACATGTTTTACTCATACAGTATGCAAGCTTTTGGATCCTGTTCCTTTTGGCTAACATTACAACATGAGCATTTTTTCCATTTAGTAATAGTCTTTTTTTTTTTTTTTTTTTTTGCTGTGCCGCATGCATACAAACCAGGGATCGAACCCGTGCCCCCTGCAGTGGAAGCTCAGTCTTAACCCCTGGACCGCCAGGGAAGTTCCAATAGTCTCTTTTTTTTAGCTTGACTTTTTAATTTACTTTTTAAAAATAACAGCTTTATTGAGATATAATTCACATATAGTACAATTCACCCATTTAAAGTGTACAGTTTAATGGTTTTTAGTGTATTCACAGGGTTGTTCGACCATCACCACAATCACTTTTAGAAATTTTCATCACTCCAGAAAGAAACCGCATACTCATTAGCAGTCACTCCCCATTTTCCCCACCTACCCACTTCCAACCTAGACAACCACTAATCCACTTTCTATCTCAATAGAATTGTAGTAGTCTTAAACATAATTTAATTTGCTATATAATATTTCACTGAAAGCTGTATTATAGTTTATATTACCGTTATATTGCTTGACATTTGAGTTATTTGTAATTTTCTGTATGATAAAGAATATAGCTGGGCCTCCCTGGTGGCGCAGTGGTTGAGAGTCCGCCTGCCGATGCAGGGGATGCGGGTTCGTGCCCCGGTCTGGGAGGATCCCACATGCCGCGGAGCGGCTGGGCCCGTGAGCCATGGCCGCTGGGCCTGCGCGTCCGGAGCCTGTGCTCCGCAACGGGAGAGGCCACAGCAGTGAGAGGCCCACATACCGCAAAAAGAAAAAAAAAAAAAAAAAAAAAAAAAAAAAAAAAAAAAAAAAGAATATAGCTATGAACATTTATGTATACATTTTTCCATATTTAGGATTATTCTTTAGGATAGACTCCCAAAGTAGAGAACTGTTTAATCACAGAACCATAAAAAGAGAGACCCACAAAAAAACCTTCAGTCTCCCTCCCAGCTCACTCAATTAGCAAGTGTTTATGAAATTCAGCATGGTGTAAAAGAATAAAACAATTGCTGATCTTGAAGAGCTGAACAGCATTAAAAATAATCAGCTAGAGTCTAGTTCTCGTCTAGATTAGAAAATGTAATATGAAGCCACAGTGATACTGTATAAGGAGCACCAGGCTTGGGCTCAAAACATAGACTCATTCCTGGCTCTACCACTTAAGAGTTGTTATATGTACTTAGACAAGTGACTTAACTTCCCTTGGTTTGATTTCCTCATCAGAAGAATGGTAGGAGCATTGACATTGACTTCTGCAGAGGTTAGAAATAAGAAGTGGCTTCTGCAATCCCACTACTGGGCATATACCCTGAGAAAACCATAATTCAAAAAGAGACATGTACCAAAATGTTCATAGCAGCCCTATTTACAATAGCCCGGAGATGGAAACAACCTAAGTGTCCATCATCAGCTGAATGGGTAAAGAAGATGTGGCACATATATACAATGGAATATTACTCAGCCATAAAAAGAAATGAAATTGAGCTATTTGTAATGAGGTGGATGGACCTAGAGTCTGTCATACAGAGTGAAGTAAGTCAGAAAGAGAAAGACAAATACTGTATGCTGACACATATATATGGAATTTAAGAAAAAAAATGTCATGAAGAACATAGGGGTAAGACAGGAATAAAGGCACAGACCTACTAGAGAATGGACTTGAGGATATGGGGAGGGGGAAGGGTAAGCTGTGACAAAGTGAAAGAGCGGCATGGACATATATACACTACCAAACGTAAGGTAGATAGCTAGTGGGAAGCAGCCGCATAGCATAGGGAGATCAGCTCGGTGCTTTGTGACCGCCTTGAGGGGTGGGATAGGGAGGGTGGGAGGGAGACGCAAAAGGGAGGGGATATGGGAACATACGTATATGTATAACTGATTAAATTTGTTATAAAGGAAAAAAGAAAAAATAAAAAAATGCAAAAAAAAAAAAAAAAAAAAGAAGTGGCTTCTGGCCTAGCCAAGAACAGAGAGAAGGAGGAGTAAGTTTAAATGTTTGAGAGTTGAAAGAAGTTAGAACCTGACTCCTCCAAGTTTGGTGACCTGTAATACCTAAAAGAAACAGAAGGAAGTGTACTTTTTTACTTAAAAGAAATATTTACCTGAATTCAGATTTTTAAACCATATTTTGGCAGTATTAGCATATTTCATACCTCTCATAACTCCTTTCATGATTTACGGCAAACTCATGGTAACTTTTTCCAGAGAGGTGACTCTAGTAGTTATCAAGCATTAACGTGGGAGGGCTGACACCACTAAAACCTTACACACACAGTAGTTTAGTGTTCACATGCAAGATGGCCACCTAATTGTACTTTCTTGCTTTTTATCCTCCACAAAATGGTGAACCGAAAGGCAACATATGGAAGTATTTCCACACTGCAAGTGAGTGAGGGGAACACATGACTTGCGAATATTGTCAAGTGAAAAATGTGTTGCCATCCTACGAAGGTGGCCAAATACATCTCTCTATGTAGGATTGTTCTGCAGGTGTGAAAAAATCCTTCCTGGGTTTACGAAAAGTGAGAATAATAAAAATCTTTCTCTATCTCTGGCCTCAGGAGCATCAAAAAGTGTGGTCCAGTCTACAGCCTCAGACTGCTCAAGCCACAGATTCCCAGTGGCTTCATTTGTCAGACAACTGACAGGTGTAGGTCAAGAACATACTGATCAAGTTTTTCAAAGAAACTATTATTGTCAGTAAGTGGGTATTCATACTCACAGAAAGTCTTAAAATGACTCAGATTATGCTCTCGGTCTTGAGGCCACTCCTTAAAGTGAAAACGAGTCTTGCTGTTGAAGCCTGCCTGTGTAGGGATGATCTATGCAACAGCATCTTGGAGCATTTACACCTGAGCTTGAGGGACAGTAGCAACTCACTGTGTGCTAGTAACACCTCCATCGGATGTCAGAGATGCTCTGAAAAATAGGAACAAAGAGACACACTGGAGTAAAAGACTGCCTTACAAAGGAAGAGGGCAAAGGAGAGTAGATCGGTTGCTGACTGACAATACCAGTGACAGGAAAATAAACTCTAGGGTTCAACTCTAAGCCTATGAATTCCCGGGGGAACTTATAAATGCAGATTCATAGGCCCTCTTCTAGCAGTCTGATTCACTCAGTCTGGGGTGGGGCCAGCACTCCTCACTTTTAGCAGCTGTCCCTGCTGATTAAAAAATAATAATAACAGGGCACTTCCCTGGTGGCAAACTGGTTAAGACTCCATGTTCCCAAGGCAGGGGACCTGGGTTCGATCCCTGGTCAGGGAACTAGATCCCCCATGCATGCCACAACTAAGAGTTCACATGCTACAACTAAGGAGCCCGCCTGCGCAACTAAGACCCGGTGCAAGCAGCTAAATAAATAAATAAGTAAATATTTAAAAAATAACAGCATTATTGAGATATAATTCACATACCATAAAATTCACCCCTTTAAAATATACAGTTTTTAGTGTTTTTAGCGTATGAACTATAAGTGTTTTTAGCCTATTAACTATTTTGTGCAACTATCACCACTAATTTTAGAACATTTTCATCACTCTCCTCCCCTGGAAAATCCATACCTATTATCAGTCACTCCCCACTCCCCGTCACACAGCCCCTGGCAACACTGATCTATCAATACTTTCCATCTCTATGGATTTATCTATTCTGCACATTTCATGTAGATGGAATCATGCTATATTTCTTTTGTCTGGGCTTTTTTCCACTTAGTATTTTTTTATGGTTCATCATGTTGTAGCATGTAATAGTCCTTCATTTTTTTAAATGGCTGAATAATATTCCATTTGTATGTCTAGACCACATTTTGTTTATCCAGTCATCTGTTGAGTATAAGAAAATGGTATATGTGTTTGCTCATTCAACAAACATCTCTTTTCTTTTTTTTTAATATTTTTTTAAATTTATTTTTGGCGCGGGCTTTTCTCTAGTTGCAGCGAGCAGGTGCTACTCTTCTTTGCAGTGCGCGGGCTTCTCATTGCGGTGGCTTCTCTTCTGGAGCACCAGCTCTAGGTGCTCGGGCTTCAGTAGTTGTGGCACACGGGCTTAGTAGTTGTGGCTCGCAGGCTCTAGAGCAAAGACTCAGTAGTTGTGGCGCGTGGGCTTAGTTTCTCTGCAGCATGTGGGATCTTCCCGGACCAGGGCTTAAACCCGTGTCCCCTGCATTGGAAGGAGGGTTCTTTTTTTTTTTTTTTTTTTTTTTGCGGTACGCGGGCCTCTCACTGTTGTGGCCTCTCCCCTTATGGGGCACAGGCTCCGGACGCGCAGGCTCAACAGCCATGGCTCACGGGCCCAGCCGCTCCGTGGCATGTGGGATCTTCCCGGACCGGGGCACGAACCTGTGTCCCCTGCATCGGCAGGCGGACTCTCAACCACTGCGCCACCAAGGAAGCCCTGGAAGGCGGATTCTTAACCACTGTGCCGCCAGGGAAGCCCCAACAAACATTCCTTGAACACGCTTATTTGAAGGGGGAATCTTCTGGGCTTAAAGCAGAACTCCTAGAAATAGGAAGACTTTGGTTGTTACCAGAAAAGCCATTAACTTGGCTCTGCCACAGGCTTTACCTGGCGTGTGTACTGAGGACCTGGGGTCTGGTCGTGGTGTGCAGGCACGTGCAAGCACTGTTTAAGCATTTGGTCTGAGAGTGCAGGCTGTGATTTTGCCAAATATGGCCCCCGGGTGTGGTTCTGAGGCAGCATGTAGCCTTTGGCTTCCGTTGTTACTCACCTGCTTCAGGATCCCCCATCGTCTTCCAAATGTGAAAATATTGCTGTTTTTGTGAAAATAGTCCACCCAAAAAGCTGTTATGTAAAGAACTAGAGTGGCCTGTTTTAATTTTAAAAATTATTTTTGTTTGAAGATAATGAAAATGAAGCATCAAGAGGCTCAGGAAAGAGCTTCACTAAGCAGTTAGATGCAGCAAGAGTTGTGTTATGTGATTGTGCACTGTTTTGTTTTGTTTTTTCCTTCTCAACATATTTTCTGAAAACAAACACCTTCTGGGTATGCTTGCTAATAAGAAGAATGCTTAGGGAATTCCCTGGTGGCCTAGTGGTTAGGATTCTGGGCTTTCACTGCTGTGGCCCAGGTTCAATCCCTGGTCAGGGAACTGAGATCCTGCAAGTAGTGCAGCCAAAAAAAAAAAATGCTCAGTTGAGAAAATAACTATTTTTGTTCTACCGTAATTGTTATAGTTTCTTCTCAGTTTTGTTGCCTGCTCTTTACAAGCTGATAAAACTAAGCTATTAGAATCATTAAAGCTGAAAAGCTTGTAGTAGTTTTTGTTTTTTTAATTAATTAATTAATTTTTTTTAATAAATAAAAATTTATTTTATTTTATTTATTATTTTTGACTGCGTTGGGTCTTCGTTGCTGCATGCAGGCTTTCTCTAGTTGCGGTGAGCAGGGGCTACTCTTTGTTGCAGTGCACGGGCTTCTCACTACAGTGGCCTCTAGGTGTGCGGGCTTCAGTAGTTGTGACACGTGGGCTCAGTAGTTGTGGCTCGCGGGCTCTAGAGCACAGGCTCAGTAGTTGTGGCTCATGGGCTTAGTTGCTCTGTAGCACGTGGGATCTTTCCTGACCAGGGCTCAAACCCGTGTCCCCTGCATTGGCAGGTGGATTCTTAACCACTGCGCCACCAGGGAAGCCCTTGTAGTTTTATTTGCAACACAAATAAAAACCACTCAAAGTTTAATTTTATTAGTATGTAATCATTTATGATCTAAACTGTATTTTTCATTCAGTATTTCAAGTCTGACCATTTTATGAATCAAGTTATGTATCATATACATTTACCTATATTTCAGAACTAACATACTAGCCTCAGAACACTAAAGGGCACTGGAAAATTATAGTTATGTATTCCTCACTCCACCTCCTCCTCTGCCCAAATTTCATTGAATATACTTATACTGTATTTTCAGTTGCGATGTAATTCACATAAGATTCACCATTTAAAAGTGCACAATTGGGCTTCCCGGGTGGCACAGTGGTTAAGAATCCACCTGCCAATGCAGG
Organism: Mesoplodon bidens; assembly: GCF_964165515.1. Lineage (NCBI taxonomy): Eukaryota > Metazoa > Chordata > Mammalia > Artiodactyla > Ziphiidae > Mesoplodon > Mesoplodon bidens. The sequence goes on along the minus strand of NC_138166.1, from coordinate 93,637,590 downwards.
GGACACGGGTTCAAGCCCTGGTCCAGGAAGATCCCACATGACACAGAGCAACTAAGCCCGTGAGCCACAACTACTGAAGCCCGAGCACCTAGAGCCGGTGCTCCAGAACAAGAGAAGCCACCGCAATGAGAGTAGCCCCCGCTCGCGGCAACTAGAGAAAAGCCCGCGCGCAGCAACGAAGACCCAATGAAGCACCCCCCCCAAAAAAGTGCACAATTTAGGGACTTGTAATGTATTCACTATGTTGTGCAGCTATCATCACTATCTAATTCCAGAACATTTCTGTCATCCCCCAAAGAAACCTTTACCTGTTAGTAATCATCCCAGTGCCCCTTCCCTCTATGGATTTACCTATTCCGGACATTTCATATAAATACAATCATACAATATTCCTTTTGTATCTGGCTTTTTTCACGTAGTGTGTTTTCAAGGTTCAGCCATGCTGTAGCATGTAATGGTCCTTTATTCCTTTTTAAGATTGAGTTGAATAACATTATACTATATGGCTAGACCACATTTTGTTTGTTTATCCATTCATCCATTGATCGACATTTCCAGATTTCATTTTTTATTTAAATCACTGTTTTTGTTTTAAGATTTGGGGAAAATCAGTTCTTCTTCCTCCCACCCCCACCACGTCCTGTGGCTTAAACATGTCCAGGGTTTTTTTATAGCAGCCCCTAAACCAGTACTATCCAAACTTCTTCTTGTAAGTGACCTTGATTGCAAAATTTCTGTAGACCATGTATCACTTCCCTGTTCACAACGTAAAAACCCCACCAGAGCTAATAGGAAGAAGGTTATTACTGTTGGTGATAACAACAATCAATGGCATCCTATATATATATATATATATTTTTTTTTTTTTTTTGCGGTACGCGGGCCTCTCACTGCTGTGGCCTCTCCCGTTGCGGGGCACAGGCTCTGGACACGCAGGCTCAGTGGCCATGGCTCACGGGGCCAGCCGCTCCGCGACATGTGGGATCTTCCCGGACCGGGGCACGAACCCGTGTCCCCTGCATTGGCAGGCAGACTCTCAACCACTGTGCCACCAGGGAAGCCCCTCCCACCGTTTCTTAACTTCACCTGATCCCTCCAATCAACTTGACATTGATGCCCAAAGAGAACCTTTGAGTCAAGAACAGATTTTACAGTATTCACTTTAGCAAGAAGAAAAACAAAACTTGATTATGGACTAGACTGATGAACATAATAAGCTATAGATATCGGCATTTAAAAAATATCTTCTTCAATTTGTAAGAGTTTAAAAAACTTACGGGAATGTTCGAATATTCAAAAAACATATGAACTTTCATGGACCACACTTTGGGAAGCAGCTCCATCTTGTATTCCCAGACCTATAAAGTGATAGAGAAGTTTATCTTGGTAATTTAAGTCACAGAGTTCTCCCACCTAGCAAATTAGGCTAGGCTTGTCACCTAATTAATGACCTTTAAACATCAGAGACAAAAGGGAAGTGTCCAAGTTTTGTGGGAGCAGCATTTTCCATTCTTCTGTGAATTTAGAAATGTTGGTGAGCTGATTGCTGAGTGTGCCTCCGGTTCTATGCCCCCTCAGTTCCAGCCCCTTAAGCCCACTTGAACTTGCTTCTCAGACTGTGGTATCAGCAGTTTCTCTAGAGACTGTGGTTTTCGGACTGGAAGTTATTACTGCCTGATGGGAATCAAGTTCACTTAAGTGCCGTGTTGTTTAAGTGCTTCTCGGGATCTTTAACCTCAGAGTTCATACATGGTTCTCTGTGCAGTAGACACAGTGCGCTTTGTGCTTTTTGAAAAAGCTATGGCTTCCTAGGAAGTATAAGGAAACCGTTCCCTTGAGGAGAGAGGGGGTTATGGGGCTGATCGTGACCCAAGCACAGTCCTGGTGCTCTCCCCGGGGGCAGACACCATGTCTTACTCATCCTTGAGTGCCCAGAGCATCCTGCACAGGGCCTGGCACCTATTCACAGAGCCAGTGGAAGAGGATGCCAGCTCGAAAGAAGAGGGTGAGTGGGGAGAGTTGCGGAGCAAGGCTGCATCACTGTGGGCTCGGTCTGTGTGGAGGCGGAGTGCAGACGTGCGGAGGGCAGCTGGGAGTGGCTGCTACCCTTGAGTCCCATGGGGCCTCTGCCAGACGCAGGACAGAAGAGCAGTGTCTGTCAGCCCAGCCGCACAGAGAGGCTCCAGAAGCTTCGCTGAGTTTAGGAGAGGGGCAGTGAGTTCCTTCCTGTCCCTGAAAGGCCTTTCAGGGCCCTTTTCCCTAATGGAGGGGAGAGACCTGGGGCCTGGCTTCTTTAAAGAACTGGGCTTGCTTTCAACACTGACATACCCCAGAATGCAGGGTGCTGCTCACTGGAAAGGGGGACACCTGGGTTCCGTGGGCAGTCCCAAGCTCCGTCCTCCTCCCACAGTTTCTCTAGAGGTTTTTTCAGCTCGCCGTTTCCTAACCTCCCTCTTCTCTAATTCGTTGCCCATGTTCACTCCTCTCTTTTTCTTTCTCCCTGTAGCCTCCCTCTCCTTGTCCCCAAGAGGTACACGCATGTCTTAAAGCCTAGCCCTGCGATTTCTTGGGGGGAGGGGTTGCCTAGGCCAAGAAACGATAATTAAAATACCTGCACATCCTCGTAGTTAGAAAACTACTAGGCAGGTAAACCTTCCTGAGCGAGGGGATAGGAATCCTGGAAGCTTGAGGAGGAGGTGGGAGAGGGATTCCTGGGAGGTTCGGTGGAAAAGACGTGAATCTCTGTACAGGGCTCCAAAGACAGTGTGGGTTTACACCCAGCATGGGGGCAGCAGAAGAATAGAGTAGCTCTGGGTAGGTATTTCCACTTTAGCAGGTGGTTTATTTCTTGTTTCAAATAAAGTAATAGCTCTTCTCTTCTTTAGGGGCTGTTAGCTCATCACAGGTTCTTACAGAGCCTTGAAAAAGTGTCAAGTTGTGCTGGTATTTATGTTTTACTTTCAAAGGTTATACGTTTTCTTAAAAATTTTGGTTACATTATCTAAAAGACACACACACACACACACACACACACACATGAGAAGTGCAGGCATGGGGTCTGAATCTGGGTGGACCTCAGGATTCTGTGCCTTTGACCCAACCCCTTCCTGGGTCAAGGATCCTGTATGGTGCATCTCTGTCACCCCCTACTCCTGGGTGGAATCCACCAGAGATAAACAGTTTGGGGAGTGGGCCCTAGCGTTGCTGCCATGGCTCACTGAGTGCGCATCCCTGTTCCCCCAGGCGACTTGGAGCTCCTCTTGGCGCTGACATGATGACAGTGTTCAGGCCAGCCAAGGGCAGCCACAGCCAGACTGAAAACCTGGGCCACAAACTGGCTGACAAGTAAGAACTTTTCTCCCCCAGGAATGCAGAAGCTGGCCCGGATTCTCAGTCTCCTTCCTTTTTCTACTGCCTTTGCCTCCTCACTAACCCTGCCTCCCTGAAGTAAGGAGGCATTCTTTTCCAAGTCTTAGTGGTGAGCCTCCTGTAAATCATCTCCATGCACTGCGTTCAGTCAGCAACCCAAGACCAGAGTGGTCAAGGAAAGGGCTTCCTGGTGCCCAGTGTCCACTTCAGGCCCTACCCCCATGTATGCCTTCCAGTCCAGGGTTTATTTGTCTAACTACTAGGATGCGCAGGTATTTCAATTATCGTTGAGCCCTAAAGCTTTGCAGCTGCATCTGTCCACATAGCGTGCTTTATATTAGCAGGGTTGTTTTCTCCCCAGATGGAGCCCTTTCCTCTGATACCCTCTCTCACATTCTGCAATGGAATTAGCAATTGCTGAGCTGTTCACAGATCACTGAGCTGTTCACAACTATGCATCCCAGTCCAGAGCCCCTTCTGGGGCCACAGAATCCTGGAAACAGGAACTCGAGAACTTCTTGGGTGCAGCGACCATGTGGAGAAGGCACTCTGCCCCTGGTTTCATCATCCTGGCTGCTCTTGCTTGAGCTTTGTAATTCCAGCGTGGTTTTCTAGCAAGCTAGCCTTTCTCCTCTTCAGCTTTTAGATGGGGCCTCAGTGATTGTGAAGCCGCTCCAGATGTCTGGGATCTTAGACAATAACTACAATCATTATAATAACACTAGTTACCATTTATTGCCATCAAGACTTACCATGTGTGCTGTGCTCTGGGCACATTACATATATTAACACAACCATTCATTCATTGACTACCTACTATTTACTGGTCACAGCAAACAAGATAAATTTGGCCTCTGCACCAATAAAATCCAGTGTTCTCATTTTAAAGTGAAAAAAAATGAAGCCAAGGTCCACACCCAGGTCCCTCTAACTCTAAAGCCATATATTTATCTACTGTCAATATTTTTTAACAGTACATAGGATATTTATGATTGCATATTATATCATCAATTCTCACTAAGTGTGAACTAACCTGAATTGTGTTTCTATGTGTCCTGTCTCTTCATCTTGCCTCTAGCACAATGAGAGCAAGGACTTAAATTTCTGTCTTTTGAACTCTCAGTAAAATAACAAACTGATTCTGACTAAAATTTGGTTCATGCTAATGTCCTCAGTGGTGACAGGACCATTACAAAAGGGTTTCTTTTTTATGAGCGCTCTGTTATGAATGCTAATTGATTATTTAAATAAGGAATTCTGCTTTGATAGCCATACTTAACATATGAAAATTTGTTTGCAATTTCACAAGCTTCTGGTTTATGCTGAGCAACCAAGGACAACAACATAGTTTACATGTTAATGTCCCAATCCAGGGAGAAGTCTTTACATAAACAACCGTTAGTCTCTGGAATAGAAAGCTAGCTAATAACAGTATGCGTGAAATTGCTAATTATTCATCCCTCATGTGAACCTTAACTGGAGTTTCCATATAGTCAGATCTATATATTCAGAAAACATTCACCATGAAGTCGGTCCCTGCATGTTTGCTAATCTTGGCACATTTAAGGTCCCTGTGCTCCATCATGACCTTTGCTGGTGGACGAATGCTTTGCACTTCAAAACACAGATACTCCCATTCTCATTAGAATAGCTTCAAATGTTCTGTTTTTCTTTCAAAATAATTTTTAACATCTTCGTGGCACTAACTCATCTCCTAAAGTCACGTATGGAGGCCTATATCCCCACACGTATGTGCTAGGCCAGAACTTTCTGCAATGATGGAAATGTTCTTCTGCACCCAATACAGTGACCGTTAGCCACACATGGCTACTGCATACTTGACATATGGCTGCTGCAACTGAGGAAGAGAAGCTTTAATTTAATTTGATTTTAGTTCAGATAACCACGTGTGGCTAGTGGCTACTATATCGGACAGTGCAGTTCCAGGCTATGCGAGAAATCTGAATCTGCTTGTTTACTCACTTATTCATGCAACAAATATTTATTGACCACCTACTCTGCCGGATGTTGTTCTGGGTGCTAGAGATGTAGCAGTAGCCAAAACAGGCCACAGTTCAAAACAAAACAAAACACTCCCTGTCCTCACGGAGAGACCAGTCTAGTAGGGCTCACATTCTAGAGGAGGTTCCATTCAAATGCAGCCAATCATTGTGGCTTTACCCACTCAGATCGGGACAATTTATCAAGCCCAGTATTAGGAAAAACTTCATGACTTGTGGCATTGTTTTAAATAGTCATTCCAAAGGATCATCTGTCGGTATAATCTTCTATCTCGTGAAACTTCTCCTATTTTCATCAGGGGAAAAAGCAAATATGGGACTTCTCTAGTGGTCCAGTGGTTAAGGCTCCACGGTCCCAATGCAGGGGGCCCAGATTCGATCCCTGGTCCGGGAACTCGATCCCACATGCCGCAACTAAGAGCCCACATGCTGCAGCAAAGATCCTGCACGTGGCAACTAAGACCTGGTGCAGCCAAATAAATAAATAAATACATAACTAAATAAATAAAATACTAAAAAAAAGCTAATAATAATGACAACTATCATTTACTGTACACTCACACCATACTAGATGCTTTATATGAGCTAGCTTATTAAATGTTTACAGCCACCCTGTTAGATATGTTTATTATTCCCATTTCACAGATGAGGAAACTGAGGTTTAGAGAAGTTAAGCAACTTACCCAAGGTCAGGCAGCTGGTCGGTGGTTGAATTAGGATTTAAACCCAAGTCTATTGGACCCCACAATCCAGTAGCTCCTTTCATTTCACCGTGCTGTCTCCCCAAGAAAAACATAAAGTGATTTTTTTAATGGTGGTTTCAATGTGTGTGGCTTGCAACTAGTATGTAACATTTATATCTAAGTTCTAGCAAATCTGAATGACTAGTTAAGGACAATAACCAAGAATTCCTGCACTCAGTGTTTGTCTTTCTTGTTCAGGGTCAAGGTGGAAGGTCCAAAGGCTGGGGAAGACCCTCAAAGTCAGCCGTTTAGGTCCTGCATTCCTTTCCTAGAGACTGAGGAGGACTCACCTTTCCGAAGAAGCCCACTGGAGAGCCTCTATAACCTGATGCTAGAGCCAAGAGTGGACTGTTTTCAGCAGAACATGTTCAGCTCAAATATGATCATCAGCGACCCAGCTTCAGATCTCGGCACTAAAGGAGCCAGCAGGGCCAGCAAGAGGCAGCTAAGCAGCGTTCAGAACCCCTGCCCTCCTGCCCGAGGCGGGGCCTGGCACAAGTCCCCCAGCATAAAGGACAAGATATCAGAATGGGAAGGGAAAAAGGAGTTGCCCACTCCTGCCCCCGGCAGGAAAGCAGATGGGCAAGAGGATTACGTGACGTCATGTGTGACGGAGAGGAGAAGCAGCGATGGTTCGAGGACTCGGGTCGCAGAGGCTCAGAACGGAACAAGGCTGGACGCAGAGAGTAGAGAGGAGAGGAATAAAGGGGTAATGAAAGTTGGGGCACAGGATGCAGAGCAGAGGCAGGACCTGAGCCAGCCAGCCCGGGAGCTGGCTCCTAGCTTGGGAAGAGGCCGGGAGCCCAGGCTTGGCAAACAGCGCTTTCAGAATGATAGCCTCTCTGTGCTGAAGCAGGTGGAGAAACTTGAGCAGGCTCTGAAGGATGGGTCTGCAGGGTTGGATCCCCAGCTCCCTGGCACCTGTTATTCCCCACACTGCCTGCCGGACAAGGCCGAGGAGGGGCCCACCCTTCCTGAGAACCGTGGGGGCGGGAGTGTCTCGGAATTCAGGGCCCACCGCTTGGACCTGGAAGGCAGGGAGCCCGCCCCTGAGGCCGCAGAGGAAAGGAAGGGCTTGTGCGGGAGGCCCTGCGACCAGAGGCTGGAGAGTGTGTACAGGGGCTCGGAGGACTCCCCCGCAAGACCCTTCATCAGCCCCCCGCCCAAACCCCGGAGAACTTTCAAACATGATGGCGAAGGGGACAAGGATGGGAACCCAGGCATCAGCTTCCGGAAAGATAAAAGGAACCTGCCTCCTCTGCCCTCTCTGCCTGCCCCGCCCCTGCCCTCCTCTCCCCCGCCTTCCTCTGTGAACAGGAGACTGTGGAGCGGGAGACCGAAGGCCAGTGCTGACCACAGGTAGGTGACTGGTGGCTGTCAGCTGGAGCCCTTTAGGCCGCACTGCAACTGTCTGTTCTCAGCCTAATTATTTATTTTATTAAACCGTTGGATCTTGTAGTTAGTTTAGCCTGTTCATAACTTAAGATGGTTCACTGGGCTTCCCTGGTGGCGCAGTGGTTGAGAGTCCGCCTGCTGATGCAGGGGACACGGGTTCGTGCCCCGGTCCGGGAAGATCCCACATGCCACGGAGCGGCTGGGCCCCTGAGCCTGTGCGTCCGGAGCCTGCGTGTCCGGAGCCTGTGCTCCGCAACGGGAGAGGCCACAACAGTGAGAGGCCCGCGTACTGAAAAAAAAAAAAAAAGATGGTTCACTGATTAAACCTGAAAAACGTGGTAACTGATACAGGTGTTTTGTGTTAGTTCCTTGTCTTCAAAAAAGAGTATTGGCCTTGAAAAATCACCCTTTGGATGTGATGAGTGCTTGTAATTCAGACAGTAACCAAGAGTTAAATGAGGACTTGTATCGACACTGGCCATCTACTAATTGGTGCTAACTGATGCTCATTCTGCTACTACCATCGCCACCTGGTGCGTGGTGCTCGGAGTCTTTCCCGGCTCTTCCTTTCATGTTTTTTCGTGGTATGGGTTCTAGAAACACACTGCCTGGCCTACCCTGGCCCTATCATGGTCTATCTAAGTGACTTTGAACAAGTTACTTAACCTCTCGAGGCCTCAGTTTTCTCATTTATGCGTATAGATGCACACACGGTAAATACTTTATAATATTAAAATAATACCTTAGATAATAAAACATGTGAATGCTTGAAGGTAAAATCTGTGCTTTGGAAACAATTTCTTTTCTGTTTTGAAACCTAATTTCTTGTCTATTTCTGTAATGTGCTAATTGGTTTGATACCTGCTAATCTGGAAACCAGCTACTGAGAAAAACTCAGAACAGTTGCCTGTACCTACTGTCACCACTTCTCCCCCTCCTGTGTTTATCTTGACTCACTGCAGTTGGGCTTTTGCCACTTAAACGCTGGAACTGCTCTAGGCCGAGTCACCTACGACCTCCATCTTGCTAAATCCAGTTGCCAGTTCTCTGTTCTTTTCTTGATTGACCTCTCTTAGCATTTGAGAACCAACTTGACTCGCACCACCTTGAAATACTATGTTCACTAGGCTTCTAGGCCACCAGCTTTCCTGATAGCCCTGCTTCATTGGCTGCTCCTCCTCAGCTCCATCTTCTTCTCCCTCTACATGTCGGAATAACACCCCCCAACCCATCTACACACTATCCCGGGATCACGTCACCTCTCCTCCATTTACACTCACTCCGTTAAATGATCTCGCCCAGTCCCATGGTTTTAAGTGTCAGTTACATGCTTGTGATTCCCAGATATATATCTCCAGCCCTGACTCTCCCCCAGCCTCAGGTTTGTATAGTCCTCTCATGCTTGGGTCTCCATTTGGTTATCTAATAGCTGGGACTTAACATGTCTAAACCTAAATTCTCAATCCAGGCCACTACTAACGGTCTCCTCCCAAAATAGATGCTATCTTATTAATGGTATCATCCTTTATTTTGCTTACGCCAAAAACCTAAGAGTCATGTATGATTTCTCTCTTTTTCACATGCCCCCAATCTGATTCATCAGCAAGTCCTTCGGTTCTAGTTTTAAACATTTTCTTAAAGCTGACTACATCTCCTCCACTGCCACCACCTTAGTTATTTTGTATCCACTCCCAGTGTTCTCCTCAGCAGCCTGAGGAGTCTTCTAGAAATATAGATTTGATCATGTCAGTCCCCTACTCAACATGGTCTATTAGGTAGGATTCTTTGGGTGCCAGAAACGTAATGTCTTATGTTCTCTTACAGGGGAAAAAAAGTTTGGGTGTTCTAGAATTTCTAAACACACACACACACATATATTATATCCTTTAAAAAATGAAATCATGCTCTATATCGACTGTTTTTTACTTAAGATCTCATTGAGATAGTTCAGTGGTTCCACTTTCCTTTTTTTTTTTCACCTACTTTTTTAACTGCCATCTTTACAGCACGTGGCTAAACCATATTTTATTTAGCCATTCCCCTAGTGATTTACACCTAGGTTGTTTCCAGTTTACAGATAACGCTGTGATGAACACAATGTGGCATCAGAGAAGACTCTAGAGCCAGAGAACTTACTAGCGCTGCACCTTACTAGTTGTGTGACATTGGACAAGCTCCTAAATTTGTCTGAGCCTCATTTTACTGATTTGTAGAATGGAGATGTATAATTATCTCCATGTGACCACTTCATAGCTTTGTTGTGAAGACTGGATGAGTAAATATTTGTAAACATAAGTTAAAACAGAGCCTGGCATATAGTAAATGATCAATAAATGTTCGCTGTTATTTTTTTCTCACTCTATTCTGTTTAATTAATCAGGGTACCTATTTCTTTTCTAGGACCAAACTGTTTTAATTATTTTAACCTCATAATCTGTTTTATTTATTTATTTTAATTAATTAATTTTTTATTTTTGGCTGCATTGGGTCTTCATTGCTGGACGCAGGCTTTGTCTAGTTGCGGCGAGCAGGGGTTACTCTGTTGCAGTGTGCGGGCTTCTCATTGCAGTGGCTTCTCGTTGCAGAGCACGGGCTTTAGGCGCACGGGCTTCAGTAGCTGTGGTGCGTGGGCTCTAGAGCACAGGCTCAGTAGTTGTGGCACATGGACTTAGTTGCTCTGCGGCATGGGAGATCTTCCCAGACCAGGGATCGAACCTGTGTCCCCTGCATTGGCAGGTGGCTTCTTAACCACTGCGCCACCAGGGAAGTCCCTGTTTGGGTATAGAATTCTTAATTGACAATATTTTTCTTTTAGCCTTTTGAATATGTGATCCCAATACCTTCTGGCCTCCATAGTTTCTATTAGAAATCAAATAATCTTTTTTTTTTTTTTTTTTTTTTTGCGGTACGCGGGCCTCTCACTGTTGTGGCCTCTCCCGTTGCGGAGCACAGGCTCTGGACGCGCAGGCTCAGGGGCCATGGCTCACGGGCCCAGCCGCTCTGCAGCATGTGGGATCTTCCCAGACTGGGGCACGAACCCGTGTCCCCTGCATCGGCAGGCGGACTCTCAACCACTGCGCCACCAGGGAAGCCCCAAATAATCTTATTGAAGATCACTTGTATATGAGGAGTTAGGGCCTTCAGTAGTTGTGGCATGTGGGCTCAGTAGTTGTGGCTTGTGGGCTCTAGAGCGCGGGCTCAGTAGTTGTGGCGCACAGGCTTAGTTGCTCCATGACATGTGGGGTCTTCCCGGACCAGGGCTCGAACCTGTGTCCCTGCGTTGGCAGGCAGATTCTTAACCATTGTGCCACCAGGGAAGTCCCCTCATAATCTGTTTTAATATCTAGTAGAGCTTACAGAAATTTCTTATTGTTGCTAATAATTAGTGGATTCTTTTGGACATGCTACATATACTATCATGTAATACACACACAAATGATTATTTGGTCTCCTTTTTAATAATTATAAACCTCTTATTTATTTCCTAATTATTCTCCGTATTCAAAAAATGTCTTGAATATTCTGATGTCTTTTCCTAAATGGTCTATATTATCACTATCAAATTTCACACACACACGAAATATGTCAGCTTTTAATTGGGATTCTATACATTTGCTAAGTTTATTCCTAAGTATTTTATTCTTTTGTTGCCATTGTTAATGTAATGTTTTTTCTCATTATATGGTCTTTGTATTTAAGAAAACTATTTTTATATATTATTCATTTAAAAGACTTCTTAAAGAAATTTCTTATTGTTTCTAATTGTTTGTCAATTGTTTCTCTTGGACTTTCTGCGTATATAATCATATTGTCTGCAAAGAATTATCATTTTATGTTTTTCATTTTGATTTACATCTCCAAATTCTTTCTCTTACTAAAGTGCACTGACTAATATTTTCATAACAGTGTGAAATAATAGTGCTGATAGCACTGGGCAGCTTTATCTCAGCCCTAACTTTAGTGGTAATGCTTCTGGTGTTACTCTCAGGCACTCTTGTTGGAGTTATGTTTTCATGCTATCAAGGTAGTGTTCATTGGTAATCCTTTTTTTACTAAGAGTTTAAAAAATTAGGGTTGGGTTTTGTCAAATTACTTTTCAGACACTTTATATGATTGTGTGATTCTTCTCCTTTGACCTATTAATAGTGAATTTATATTGTACTATTTGGGGGATGCACTCCCACTTTGTTCTGGTTCATTATTCTTTTAATGCACAACTGAATTCTATTTGCTAATATTTTATTTAAGATTTATTATATTTTATTTATTTAATTAATTTATTTTTGGCTGGGTCTTAGTTGCAGCACATGGGATCTTTTATTGCGGCGCGCAGGCTTCTTTCTAGTTGTGGCGTGCAGGTTTTCTCTCTCTAGTTGTGGCGTGTGGGCTCCAGGGTGCGTGGGCTCTAGTTTGCGGCATGTGGGCTGTAGTTGAGGTGCACGAGCTCAGTAGTTGTGGCGTGCAGGCCTGGTTGCCCTGCGGCATGTGGGATCCCAGTTCCCTCACCAGGGATCAAACCTGCATCCGCTGCATTGGAAGGTGATTCTTTACCACTGGACCACCAGGGAAGCCCCCTATTTAAGATTTTTGTACCAGTATTCTATAAATGGGACTGGTCTATACTTGGATTTTATTATACTAACTTTACCAGGCTTTGGTATCAGCGTTATGTGATATCTATAGAAGAATTTACAGGCTTCCTTCTTTATGCGCTGAGAAGGTTTGAATCCACCTCCAGTTCTAAACCCTTTCCCAAACCAGTGCCAGCCTCAGGGCCCTGAGTGCCCTCGTGACTTTTCTGCTCCTGTCCCCAGTGCTTATCCAGAGTAGCCCTTCCGTGCCCTTTCCGGGCTATTCCTCCGAAGAGGCCCACTCTCCCAGGGGCAGCTTCGTTCTGGGAAATTGGAATCTTTCAGCCGTGTCATCCCTGGGCAGACAGATCAACCTGGTGAACAGTTATTCCTATTATCTCTTCTCTCTTAGCTACCATCTGCTCTTTTCAGTCTCCCAGCATTTTCTTTAAAACCAGCTAAAGTTACTTAGTTTCAGTCCAACGATGTAATTTTTCTTGGCCAGTTTGAATATGGTTGCATCAACTGTGTTTTAAGAATTTTGGCTTTGGATTTTTCGTTTTGTTTAAAATGGTACAACGGAGGTGATTAGGGCAAGATGTTCGCTTTCTACTCTTAACAAACAAAGTATGCTCTTTATTGTGGTCCTATCGCTTAAGAAAAAAAGAAGAGAAAAGAAAAGACCCAACTCTGAATTTGGCAGGCTTCCTGTCCTCTCTGAGGCAGGAAAGCCAAGCCAAGGTTGAAGAAAGAAATGATTAAGGATTTTGAGGTTATGAGGGTTTAGAATTACACGGCCAGGCTGCGCGCTCCCGAGAACGTATTCAGCTTATTTTCATAGGCCGTTCGTTAGTCCACCTCAGCAAGAGCCAAACCAACGGATTCAGATTCTCGGTTTGAGAAAATGTCTTTTTCTTTTTCTTCTCTTTCTCTCCTTCTATTTTTCCCTGCTCTTTTTTCTTTTTTCCTCTTTTCTCTTCTCTTCCTCCTTCCTTCTGTCTGTTCTCTCTTCTTGCTTCATTTCTCTAAAGCCCCAGGAAATTAACTGCAAGGACTTATGCCTTCAACCCTAAAATGGAAAATGAGAAACCCTCAAATGTCAGGAAATTCCAAAGATAAGGTTCCTACAGCAGCATTAACTTGGTTATGTATATTTTATGGCATACGTTTAACAACTTTGGCAGGAATGCCTTAAGGCTGACATTTAACAAGAAAAGTTATTATTTTTTAAGTGTAAGCAGCATCCTGAATTCACATGGGTCTGTATATCCAAAATGTTTTCATTCGAATTCAGATTTTTTATTTTAGTTTAATTTGATCACATGACAGAGCTTTTAGATCTTTATGAAACTAAATAACTATGTTGACCAAAATTTCAACTTTTCAGCTGATTATTTTGGCATCACATAGATTCAGCCTTTCCTTGGGGCTTTAGCGTAAGACTTTCAGAACTTTCTGAGGACATGAAACCTCAGTCATTATATGGCTGCCAAATCATACGGTACTGTTATTGATTCCATAATTTCCATCTACTCTAGGACTGATAGGGATCCCCACAGAAGTCTGGCTGGGCAGCAGCCCTCAGCTATCATGGGTTTAGTCGTTAAAGTTAACGTACCAGCCATGCTGTGGTCTGTCTCTGTCACTATGAGTCTGTCTCAGTCACCATGGCATCCATGAGGCAACTCTAGCTACCACGTCTAAAAACTGAATGTTTAAAATCTTCAAAGGGGCAAATTGTTTGATTAATTTGAGATTTAGAGCAAAAGTAACTTTGAAAGCAGCTGAGAAGCTTGACTTTGTAAACTCATTTATTTCGACAGTAGTTGCATTGGAAGACAAAGAGATGAGAGTAGAGAGGGCGGTTGTCATTCTACATTAGAATAGTGATTGTCATGTCTTATTTCTCATGAGAAGGTGGAAATGGTTGGATTTTAGGTACAATGGTGGCTAAGGATAGTTTTTCTTCTGACATTTCTATTTTTGCATCCAGGATAGAGATAAGTGGAAACCCAACATGCATAGTCATAGCACTGGACAGAGGAGATACCCAGTAGCAGAGTGAGATCTAAGAGCTGACATAAACATTCTCTCATTTAGCCCCCTACTCTGATCACCTGGTGGTGAGACAGGCTGGGACCTGGGACTCTTTGCTGCAGTGCTGCAATGCTTGCACCTGGACAAACATCTCCTTGAGCAGCAAAATACAAAGAAACTATAAGGGACTAAAAATAACTGCATGCATGTGCAGTTGGGGCACATTCTGGACAAAAGATACAAAGAGACCAAAAATACCCAACTGCCACTTTTGAAGAGCCGGCAGGGAGAAAAAGTAGGGTACTGCGCATGTCCCCTGCATACAACACCACCTAAGGGGTGGGAAACCCACCTAAGCCATCCCTCTGGCCCGACCCCTGGACACACTTCTACCCTCACCCCATATAAGGAACCAGCTCGCAGCCCCTTGAGCAAAGGAGCAAGCAAGGGAACCTGTTGTTTGTTCTCGCTCCCCACTGCTGCAGCAGGGGCCCCAATAAAGTCTTGCCTGAATTTCTTGTCTGGCCTCTGATCAATTTCTATTGATTAAGGAGGCCAAGAACCCTGATCAGGAACAGTGGTATGAATGCCCTTCCCAAGGAGAAGAGCTGCCCCTGATCACCGGGATGGAGGAAAGAAGAGAGTCTCTGGCAGCTGGAGGTGGATGAGGGAATCAGAGCAAGGCATCCCCGGTTTCTAGCTCATCTGAATGGTGTTTTAGGTGGGTGCTGGGTCTCAGGCTGTCCAAGCAAATTTAAGTACAGCTGAAAATAATTCTGGGGGAAATGTGTTCAAACAATTGACTAAAAATTAGCTCTCAGAATACAGGTAAAATATTTCTTTACCTCAAAATAGGGATAAATTATAAGCAGTAAAGGTGGCCATTAAAACCAGCTTTTAAAGTATTCACTCACTTACTCAACCAACAAATATTTACTATACCTATGTAGTATTGTGCTATAGCAATGAATAAGACAGACTCAGACCCTGCCCTCATGAAACTTACGTACTAGTAATAGTCAGAACTATTCAACTGGTTATGTAACTAAGCACTCTCAGGGCCATGAGGAAGCCCGTGGTGCTGTGGGAATGTTCAGCAGGGGTAGCTAGCCTGTCGTGGAAGCCGGGCCAGCTCAGAGAGGAAGTGACACTCGTGCAAGGCCTGAGGTTCCCAGGCAAGGGGGGTGGGCTGGGAACTGGGGTGTGTGTGTGTGCAGTTTGAGTGGACAAACAAGCAGAGGCCCTGGGGCAAGAAAAAATTTAGCACGCTGGAGGACTGAAAGGCAGGGGGTGGGCCAGAGGTGTAGGAAGAGTGTGAGCTGCGGCCCAGAAGCCCTCTGGAGTCGGCTCTGGAAGAGCCTTGGAGCCCAGGCGAGGGTTTTGGCCTGTTACCGAAGAGGAATGGGAAGCATCTGGAAGTTTCTATAAAGGGGAGAGACACAATCCGATTTGCGTTCCTAAGAGGTTGCCCCACCCCGCAGCTGCGGGGAGACTGGAAGGGGCACCAGCGGACAGGGTGGGTAGTTGGGGCGGGTGGGAGGGAGATCAAGGAGGTTTGGGGGTTACCCTGTGGTATAACTGCAGTGGGGATTGAGAGAAGTGGGTGGATCCCAGGGAAAATTATTTTGCAGGTAGAACTCGTTAATTGGTTAGATGTGGGCAGTGATGGAGAGGGAAGGTCGCACAGGACTTCCAGGGCTAAGGCGTAAACACTTGGACGGGTGGTGATGGCCTTTGCCGAGATGGCAGCACTGGAGAGGGAGCTGGTCCTCATGAGGGAGTGGGGAATGGTGGTACGCGTTCAGCTTCGGATTTGTTCGTTTTGAGCTTCTCTTGCATCATCTAAACGGAGATGTGGGATGAGCTCTTACGTTAGTACTTCGTTTACAAAAATATGGAAAAGTCACAAATAACATTCAAAATGCTACTTGAAACTACGCTATTTTGCCGGGGGACACCACACAGCTTGCGGGATCTTAGTTCCCCAACCAGGGATCCAACCTGCAGTGCCCCCTGCAGTGGAAGCGCAGAGTCCCAGTCACTGGACCTCGAGGAAATACATTCCCAGGGACTGCTTACCCGTGCATCATCAGCTGTGAGCTCAATTCCAGCCTTTAAGAAGGTGCTTATTAAACATGCAGCTGGATGTGGAACAAACATGGAAATGTTTAAATGAGAGAGAAGCCAATTTGGATGTGGTTATCATTAACCTTTCAAGATTTCCTTTCAAAGTTAATATGTAAATAACGGTATTAAAACCTTTTTTTCAATTAAATAATATTTTCATGGAAAATGCTTAGCTAAATGATTGGATGATTAGTTTAATCATATTTCTCCTCTTTGGGACCCTAATCACCTACTTGAACCTCAGAACCAAAGGACTGCAGTCCTTGGAGGCATTTATGCAGATTACAGAAATAGTGCTGAGGAGGAACCAACCACTTAATAAAGCTAATGCTTGCAAACATGTCACCAACACAGGACAATGAGAAATCAAACTTCGTGATTGGGATTTTGTTTTCCCGCTGCCTCTAGAAGCTGGGCATGTAAGGATTTCTGGTTTCTTCTTGATCTTGGATGGACAGTAGCTTCATGTTGATTTAAAGTTTGTCTTTCAGGCTTCCTGTATAAGAATTAGCCAGCTAAAACCCAACATTTTAATACAGAAATGGAACTACTATTTAAGAAATCCTGTGATGAATTCTTTTGCAAATTAAATAAGAGTTTTGCACTGTGAATAACCATCCTCTAATCAGCTTTTTTTTTTTTATTAATGGAAGTTTGTAACATTTTAAAAGTGGGCTTTTCTAATACTGTTTAGGCTGGTGGTACCTTTGATGTGTTGGGAATCAAATGCAAAATATAGCTGATATCTTGTTTTAGCATCTTCTTCTTAGAAATATGGAAGGATCATAAAAAAACATTCAAACTATAGCTTGAAATCCCAGGGTATCTGACAGCAACCATTTGGATTACAGGCTAATCCCATCCTAACAAACCCCAACAGATGATCCAGATTCTTGATTGTGCCACATATGCTCTAAATAAGTGAGCCATCATAAAAATAAATAAATAAATAAATAAATAAATAAATAAATAAATAAATAAGTAAATAAGTGAGCCATCTGCTGGGACTTGGAGAGCCTTTAGCATACAAACATCTTTATTGTTAGGGCATTTATTATTAAAACATTTGAACTATTCAGATATTATTTCATAAATATTTTATAATAATTTTATTATTTTAAAATTCAACCTATACAAATATTGCTTCACTGGTACCTCAAATGATATTTCAAAAAATAAATAATGGGGCTTCCCCAGTGGCGCAGTAGTTGAGAATCTGCCTGCCAATGCAGGGGACACGGGTTCGATCCCTGGCCCGGGAAGATCCCACATGCCGCAGAGGAACTAAGCTCGTGTGCCACAACTACTGAGCCTGTGCTCTAGAGCCCGTGAGCCACAACTACTGAGCCTGCCTGCCTCAACTACTGAGCCTGTGCTCTAGAGCCCACGAGCCACAACTACTGAAGCCTGCGCACCTAGAGTCCGTGCTCCGCAACAAGAGAAGCCACGGCAATGTGAAGCCTGCGCACCGCATGAAGAGTAGCCCCCACTTGCCTCAACTAGAGAAAGCCCGTGCGCAGCAACAAAGTCCCAACGCAGCCATAAATAACTAAATAAAAATTAAAAAATAAGTAACGATAGGGCTTCCCTCTTGGCGCAGTGGTTAAGAATCTGCCTGCCAATGCAGCAGACACGGTTTCGATCCCTGGTCCGGGAAGATCCCACATGCCGTGGAGCAACTGAGCCCGTGCACCACAACTGCTGAGACTGCGCTCTATAGCCCGCAAGCCACAACTACTGAAACCTGCGCGCCTAGAGCCCGTGCTCCACAACAAGAGAAGCCACCGCAATGAGAAGCCCATGTACCGCAGCGAAGAGTAACCCCCGCTCGCCGCAACTAGAGAAAGCACGCACTCAGCAATGAAGACTCAACGCAGCCAAAAATAAATAAATAAATAAATTTATAATAAATAAATAAATAAATAATGATAGAGCTCTCTCCATGGCAAAGCAAGGCACAGCTGCAGCCCCTTTCTGCAATCAAAGAAAAGGCCCACCTTAGCCAAGGTCATGCTGGAATCCCAGGCAGTCAAGGCTTTAGCTGTAGGCAGTGGCCACCACCCTCTCCCTCTGCTGCTGGGAGTGGAGCTTCCTGCTATTGTGGCAGAAACTGCTCAGCTCCCAGTGAAGTGACTCCCCACCTGTCCCCTCTTTTCCCTGTGAGGGTTCATAGCATCTCTTTATCGGATAGTTTAGTTACATTACGGGAAATAGAGGGCTTGCCTGGGCAATGCTCAGTAATGTGTAATATGGTTTTATAGAGAAAATTAGTTTGGGAATTCCCTGGCGGTCCAGTGGTTAGGACTCCGTACTCTCACCGCCGAGAGCCCCTGGTTCAGTCCCTGATTGGGGAACTAAGATCCCACAAGCCGCACAGCCAAAAACAAAAACAAAAAAATAGTTCAAGTTCCTAACAATAAACTTTGGAAACTCGACCTGTTTTAATCTGGGGACTGTGACTGCAGCTTTCCTCCTGCCTTGCCTTACTTGCGTGGTCTGCATAATGCCTGTCGGTTTTGTTTGTTTTTTAAATTTATGTATTTTGGGCTACGTTGGGTCTTCCTTGGTGAGCATGGGCTTTCTCTAGTTGCAATGCACGGGCTTCTCATTGCGGTGGCTTCTCTTGTTGCGGAGCACAGGCTCTAGGCACATGGGCTTCAGTAGTTGTGGCACGCAGACTCAGTAGTTGTGGCTCATGGGTTCTAGAGCGCAGGCTCAGTAGTTGTGGAGCACGGGCTTAGTTGCTCCGCGGCATGTGGGATCTTCCCCGCCCAAGGCTTGAACCCGTGTCCCCTGCACTGGCAGGCGGATTCTTAACCACTGTGCCACCAGGGAAGTCCAGTGCCTGTCTTTTTAAGAGCACCAATCTCCAACCAGATTTCCTGGGTTCTCCCAAAGTGACTTTGAGCAATTTACCTTATGGCTCTATACCTGTTTTCTCACGCATAACATGTGTATAATAATAGTAATCTTTCACAAGGTTGTCGTAAAGTTTGAATGTGCTGATCCACGACAAGCACTTGGTCAGTACACTGTAAGTACTGAATGAATGATTCTGTGGTCTCTGAACAGTTTGCATTTTCCCTACCATGTAGCGTACATGCTGAGGACTAGCTAACATAACGTGGTTTGCTCAGCAGGGGAAACCCAGGGGTTCTGGCCCACTCCAGGCCAGTTACCTCACTCTGCTCTGGGCCACACCTCCAGCCCCAATCAGCTTGCCTGGCTGATGCCAGCCTGGGCTAGTGGAAACTGGACTAGGAAATGTTCAGAGTGGGGTCACAGCACAACCCATTCCCATCTTAGAGAAGACGGCTCAGACCTGCTTTCC
Source organism: Mesoplodon bidens (assembly GCF_964165515.1). Taxonomy (NCBI): domain Eukaryota; kingdom Metazoa; phylum Chordata; class Mammalia; order Artiodactyla; family Ziphiidae; genus Mesoplodon; species Mesoplodon bidens. The sequence continues at coordinate 93,617,996 of NC_138166.1, read as the reverse complement.
CCCAGGTCCCATCTGGGAGAGCTCTGAAGCTCAGTCCTTCCTCTCCCCGCTGGACACCTCAAGGGGAGAAAGAAGGGGCTCATGGATTAGTATCCCTTTTTTTGGGCACAAACTTCCTTTCATAAGTCAGAACCCTGGGGCACTGGTGACGGTTTCAGCCTTGTGACCTGACTTAAGGCCATAGAGCTCCAGCCTAGAAGCCCATCTTTGTGCTCCTGTCCTAAGCGCCGCATTCAAGTTCATAAAGGAATGAGGGTGGGGTGGAGATAAGGGGTGATGAATTCAGTTGTGTAGACATTAAAGTATAGAACCTAATGAATTCCCCGGTTGTCCAGTGGTTAGGACTCGGCACTTTCACTGCTGTGGGCCACCGTTCAGTCCCGGGTTGGGGAACTAAGATCCCGCAAACCGTGCAGTGCGGCCAAAAAAAAACGTATGGAGCCTAAAGAGAAGCTTTGGGAAACACCTACAGCCCAGAAAGAGGACGAGGTAGAGAGCTGCCCGTGCAAGCCCAGGAGGAGTGGTCTGACAGGGCAAGTGGAGGTAGGGCAGCCCTGCACCCGCCTCCTCAAACCGTCAGGGGGGCCGGTTTGCAGGTGTTTCCAACCCTTTGCCAAACGATACTTTTGTAAAATATAATAAAAAAAAGAATTACCAGAAGAATGTAATGAAAAAGGACGTCAGTATACAAACCTCAGGGGTTTTTTTGTTTTTTTTTTGTAAGTTCATTCTGTCAAATTGTTTGAAAAGTTTCTAAACGCTTTCTCTCAGTTTCTGTACTTACCTTGTCAAGGACCGGAAACGGCACCCCAGTTCTGGCCCACAGATTGCACTTTGAGCACTGCTACCTTATGCTGTAGAAACCAAGTCGTGTCCTGTAATGAAAGGGCCGAGAAAGTTGTTAGGTTCTACCAGAAACTCACTAGTGACCTTTAGGAGGAATTTCAGGAAAGGGATGCACACGGACAGGTTGAGAGGGGAAGGGAAAGGAAAACGAGTGACCTATGGTAAACTAAGAGAGTAATCTCTGCTCCTCCTCCCCTCCCCCAGTTAAAAAGGTGGGCAAGGGCTTCCCTGGTGGTGTAGTGGTTGAGAGTCCGCCTGCCGATGCAGGGGACACGGGTTCGTGCCCCGGTCCGGGAAGATCCCACATGCCGTGGAATGGCTGGTCCCCTGAGCCATGGCCGCTGAGCCTGCGCGTCCGGAGTCTGTGCTCCTCAACCGGAGAGGCCGCAGCAGTGAGAGGCCCGCGTACCAAAAACAAACAAACAAAAAATGTTGGCAAGGATGGTGAGAAATAGCAGAACCACAAAGGTCATTGCTCCAAATGAAAGATTTTTAAGACAGAGGAAACCTGCGCATGTTTAAAGAAGGAGAGAAAGAAGCTAGTGGAGAGGGAAAGATTTAAAATGCAAGAAATCCCCAAAGCTTGGAAAGCAGGCAAACGGCCTCCGCTTGGTTCTGCTGTCCCATTGCCTGGCACTCTCCACCCTGTCCCCTGCAGCCCAGCCATGCTGTCCGTCTGTCTGCCATTTCCTGAAATGCATCGAGCTCTCTCTGTAGACTCAGGACTTTCCCACATGCTTTTCCCTCTTTTTGGAATGCTCTTCCCCCGACTAAGTTCTTTTTATCCTTCAAGGCTCAGCTTCAATGAGTGACTTTCTCATAGAGGCCTCCCTTGATGCATCCCACAACCTACATTGAGCCTTCCTCGATATCCTCGCAACCTATGCTTTTCCATCACTGAACTTAACCCAGTTTATAACTCTGTTTATCTGTGTGTGAGCTGCGTGAACATCTGTCTTCCTCCCTAGAATGTAAGCTCTTTGAGGCAGGGACTCTGGCTGTTTTAGTCCTTATTTTTCAAACCCTGAGCACAGTGCCTCCCACACAGTAAATGTTCATATAAAGCACTGGCTGCATAAATAACTAATAACACCACGACAGATAACAATAGCTAACATTTGTTGAGGGCTTATTAGGTGCCAAGGACTTTACAAACGTCCTCTGTTCTATGGACAGTCCTATGAGGTAATTACTGTTTTACAAATCAGGACACTGAGTTTGAGCTCAGGTAGTTTATCCAAGTTGAAAAGACTTGTGAATGAGGGATTCAGGATCTGTGTCCAGATTTGTTTAATCCTAGAGCCACCAGAGGGGCACTTTCTCCCGGGGCTGGAAGTGTGGCTGAGGAAACAAGGACCCTCTGCATTTCGCAGCCGTTAGCTGCACTGTGCCATCTGGCATGCACAGAACACTGTGCTAGACACGTGAACACAGTGAGAGAGAAGAGCGGTGATTCCTGAGCCAGAGGAGGCTTGTGAGCATCTGGACCCTGTACCAGAAGGAGTGAGGGGCCAGGACCAAGTCAGCTCAGGGATGTGCCCTGTTTAACGTGGGTGGACTGCATGTTCACCTAAAGTCCATTCACAGAAGGCCCAGGTGTGTTCAGCAGAAATTCCTGATAAATCTGCTTGGGGGTAGAAGAAGGTGAGCCTCTGGAGCCTGAATGGGCAGGACTGTTCTGCTCCAACGGGGAGAAGTTGTGGGTTACTTTGAAGAAGCCTAGGGAGAGAGAGAAGAAAAAGGGGGGAGGTGGAGTGAACCTGTGAGATGGGTGATGTTTTGTATGTTTCATAATATGACCCACCTCATGATCTCCCAAGTGTTCCATAGAGTTACAAAAGATCATAGAAGCTCAAGGTGAGTGGCCGTGTGTGTGTGTGTGTGTGTGTGAGCTGGAGAAGGGGCTACATTTCACAGTAGAGTCAGTACCAGCAGAACAGGGACAGCCCGTGTGGATGTAAGATGGGGGGAGGGTGGTGGTGAGCCAGGCCCCAGACAGAGCCCCAGGCACATTTGCACAGATCTCAGGGTGGGGTGGGGTTCCTCAGCTGGCCCTTGGGTTTCTGATAACCACTTGGGTGAGAGAAGGAGGAGGTGCTCAGGCTTCTTGTCTGCTCTGAATTGGCCATTACTACTCCTTTGTGTTTATTAATGTGTGCTCTGTAAACACTAGAACATTTGAAAAATCCAGAAGAGTGAAAGTGAAGAGAAGACACCAGTCATCCCTCAGTCCTGAGATAGCAGCTGTATGTTTCACTTCTCTTCTTTTTATCTTCTATGTATATGTTTGCTTACAAAGTTGGGATTGTATTTTACATGTGTACTTTACTATCTTTAGCTGGCATAATAGCATAAACATTCTCACAAGTAAAAACCACATCTCATATTTGAGGATTTTCACACTTTCTTATAAAAAACAGAGTTGATTTCAGTATTGGAAATCTTTGCAAGAAAAAAAAAACATTTTGGCGTGTATACTCTGAACCAGCCTAATTTGATTTGAGTTCTCGGTTTTTTTTCTTCCCACCTTGTACAACCCAGAAAGTCCTATGAGTTTGAAGACTTACTGCAGTCTTCCTCTGAGAACAGCAGGGTGGACTGGTACGCACAGACTAAGCTGGGGCTCACACGCACTTTATCGGAGGAGAACGTCTATGAGGACATTCTAGGTAAGAGGTCAAAATGTTTGAGTGAGTCTGTCTATGAGAAGGAAGAGGGAGGAAATGGGGCTGGCTGCTTGAAATACACACACACACACACACACACAGAGTCACACTCAAAGGCAAACATGTACTCGAATGAGAGATCAGGTAGGTGGGTGGAAGAGTGACCCATGGTGAAATACGTGAGAGAAAAATGGGCTGGAGTGGGGAGGAAGGGCTGACGATGAACGGCCAAGGAGGCAGCGTGACACAGCGGGAAACACACGAGACCTGGATGGAGCCTCAATATCCATGACTGAATCTTGGCTTTGCTACTTGTTAGCTGTGTGACATTGAGCTGGTGACTTAACATCTCTGAACTTCAATTCTCTCATCTCTGCACTAAGGAGGATGACAGCTACCTTACAGGGTTGTTTGAGGGCTGAAGAAAATGGTATGTAAAATACCTGGTTTATTACGGGCTCTCAGTGAATTGTAGGGATTACTGAATGAAAGAAAACCAAAGACCACCGTACTCTTTCCAAAACTGTAGGAATGTGGCAGTAACGGCATCATAACTCAGACTGAAATGAATGTCTTCTATTTAAAAAGTAACTTTGGCTTTGCTCTAAAGAATTCTCTGATTCCAAAATGGGACTCAGATTCACAGAGCTTTTGTGCATTTAGATTTGGTGAGTTAAATAATCTCCAGGGAGGATCACAGTTTCAGTAAGGTGTAAACTCAGACCATGTCTGCATATGTTGAGGGTGGCAGTGGGGGAAGAAATGAGCTGAGGAAGAGACCCTTCTGTGTCCCTGGGCAAGGGGCAGAGCAGGCAGATATACACGTACTTACACGCATGCAGTCATCAACGCCAGAAGAAACTCCATGGTAGGAGGAAACATGAGACTTAAGGAAGGGCGTATACTAAGCCGAGCTATTTGAATTGCTGTGTCCAAGCTGCCAGAGATGGGTTCCTGCCAAAGCAGTAGGCCTCCCAAATCCAAAGTGGGTATGAGATCTAGACTTCTCTTAGCAGTGTGTACCTGACAGAGAAGCTTTCAGCTACAAGGAGCAGAAAACCCAGCTGAAACAACAAAGGGAGTTTGGTGGCTCATGTGACCAGAACTGGCTTTTTCTTCCTCATTTCTTATCTCTCATGTTAGCTCCATTCGCAGCAGGTTTCCCACGATCCTCATGATGGCTGCCATTGGCTCCCCAGAATCTGTGCCTTGCAGCGAGAAAGGAAAGCCTGTGTCCTGCAAGTCCCAACAAACATCCTGAGGTTCACTCTGATGAGACTGATTTAGGTCCCTTGTTCACCTTCAGAGCCCAGGAACGCCATGCAGCAATTGGCTTAGGCTTGGAATATGAGCCCTTCCCAGAGCTGGTCACTGAGGCAGGGATTCGGGATACTCAGATTGGCTTAAACCCTGAAACTGGGAGTGGAGTTAATCTCACATTTCTAAGAATGGGGAGTCAGGGAGTTACCCCAGTGAAAACCAAGGTCTGTTACCAAGAGGAAGGCTAAATGGATAGCAAGACAACAGAAGTCCCCACAAGGAGAGACCTGATAAGGTGTTGGGTCGAGATCTCATAGGGAGAACTTCCTTAGTGTTCCCAGTTTCTAATCCGTTGCCTTTGACTGCAGATCCACCAATGAAGGAAAACCCTTATGAGGACGTTGAGTTACATGGTCGATGCCTCGGGAAGAAGTGTGTCTTGAACTTTCCAGGTTCTCCCACCTCTTCCATCCCTGACACACCCACCAAGGTATGAGCCCCCAGAGGAGCAGTGGGGGAGAGGGGTCCCCAGCACCATGGCCTTGAGCAGGCTGCAGTTCTGGGTTACACTGGAATGCCAGGCCACCTTCACTGCCAGGCTCCTGGATTTACACACCGGCAGCCTGCGTCCTCTTCCTGCCTCTAGTTCTCTTGGAACCCATCTGCTCAACAAGGCTTTCTAAAGTATCAGTTTAGCTTCTAGGTCAGAATTCTCCCCAGCTGAGTAAATAAGATAGCACATCCATGTTATACAGCTGTAAAGAAGAATGTCCTGACATAAAACAAACTCATATATGTTTGTGAATGTATAAGAATATCTCTGTAAGGGTCCCTAAGAATGAGTAAGTGGGTACCTCTGTGGAGCTGTCTGAGTGTCTGAGTATCTGGAGGTCAGGAAAGAAGACTGACATTTTCACAGAATACCTTTTTGAACCTTTTGCAGTTTTGTACTATGTGCATACAGATAATATTACTATATTCACATACATGATAACTTCAGCACATTTCCTACAGAACTGAGTTCATATTCTTTTTTTTTTTTTTTTTTCGCACATGTAGTTTTATTTATAATGGTCCCAACTGGAAACAACCCCAATATCCTTCAGTGGGTGAATGGTTACGTATAGTATAGTAGATTCATAGGATGGAATACTATTCATCAATAAAAAGGAATAAGCTATTGATGTATACAACAACCTGGATAAATCTCCAGAGAATGATGGCAAATGAAAAAAGCCACTCCCTTGGGGTTACATGCTACATGGTTCCGTTTATGTAATATTTTTGAAAGGACAAAATTGTAGGAACAGAGGACAGATTAGTATGAATTCATATTCTTTAGCATAGCATTAAGCTTCCTTCATAATTGATCCCTGGTTACCATTTCCCGCAGTTTCTACGTACAAAATCTTGTCTCCAGCCAAAGCCTACTAACTGCCCCTCTGCTATTGTAGCCCCAGGATCAGCAAACTTTTTCTCTGAAGAACCAGAGATCTGGTCATACACGACGATATGTGATCTCTGTTGTAGCTACTCAGCGCTGCCATTGCAGTGCAGAGCAGCCACAGACTCTATGCAGACCAGTAAGCGAAGCTGTGTTCCAGTAAAACTTTATTTATGGACACGGAAATTAGATTTTATACAATTTTCATGTGTCATGAAATATATATATATATTTTTAGCCATTTAAAAGTGGAAATATTCTTGGTTCGTGGCCTGTACAAAAACAGGTGGCGGGCCAGATGTGGCCCATAGGCCATAATTTGTCCACCCCTGTGCTAGGTCATTTCTACCTCTGCCCTTGGCTCTTGCCTGGACCTCTCCCTTCCCATCCTTTAAGGCCCAGTTCAATCATGCCTCCTTCAGGAAGGTTCCAGGTCATCCCAGTCCCTGGGACTTGTTCCCCCTGTGCTTGCCTGTAACACTCAGTGGGCCAAGCATTCATTTCACACCAAACTGTATATACTGTCTTATGATATCTCTTTGATGATTTGAATTCTGATTTAGGTCATGTAAAATATCTTAAAAACATCTCCCCAACTAGATTGTAAATTCTTCAAGGTCAGAAAGTATATTTGGTTTCTTTGTGTCTCCCATAAGTAGTTGTTATACAGTGGTTTAGTTGTTGAAGAAATTAAATAAAGAAAGACCAAATCCAGGCTGCAAGTGTGCGTTTAAATCCCATTGAAAGGATCTGTTTCCAGCCTAAGAAAAGAAGCCTTCTTCCTCTCTGGGCTCCACTCGAGGTCAGGATTTGCTGGCGGGCAGGGGGTATACACATGAGACATGATAGTCACAAAGGGAATCTTCTTCAAGAGGGTGGAAGGTAAAACCTTTCACAAAGGTTGGATCTTACCCACCCAAGTCGATTGCTGCAATACTTGCCAAAACCAATTAACTGCTGCTTTCTCCTCCTATGGAAAAGAGTGTCATCATGAATAATCCATGACAACCAATAATTAGCAAATAGTTTCTACTCGCCTTTGAAATGTGTTGTTTGTATTTTCACTGGAATGTGGATGTCTTCAACATTTAGGGAATCCTTCATTTCCCACAGTGGATAAGTCTAGCTTAGAAGAAGAAGGCTGTCTGTAGACTTTTCGATGGTGTCCATTCTGACCGGTGGGAGGTGATACCTCATTGTAGTTTTGATTTGCATTTCTCTTATAATTAGTGATGTTGAGCATCTTTTCATGTGCCGCTTAGCCATCTGTAGGTCTTTGGAGAAATATCTACAAACAATAAATGCTGAAGAGAGTATGGAGAAAAGGGAACCCTCCTATACTCTGTTGGTGGGAATGTAAATTGTTACAACCATTGTGGAAAACAGTACGGTGGTTTCTTAAAAAGCTAAAAATAGAGCTATCATATGATCCAGCAACCCCACTCCTGGGAATATACCTGGAGAAAACCATAATTTGAAAAGATGCATGCACCCCACTATGCTTGACAGCTCTATTTACAATAGCCAGGACATGGGAGCAACCTAAATGTCCATCGACAGAGGAATGGATAAGGAAGATGTGGTACATATATACAATGGAATATTAGCCATAAAAAAGAACAAAATAATGCCATTTGCAGCGACATGGATGCACCTAGAGATTGTCATACTGAGGGAAATAAGTCAGACAGAGAAAGACAAATATCATATGATACCACTTTTATGTGGAATCTAAAAAAATGGAACAAATGAACTTATTTACAAAACAAATAGAGTCACAGATGTAGAAAATAATTTTATGGTTACCAGGGTGAATGGTGGGGGGGGTAGGCATAAATTGGGAGGTTAGGATTGACATATACACATTAGTATATATAAAATAGATGACTAATAAGGACCTATTGTATATAGCGCAAGGAATTCTACTCAGTACTCTGTAATGACCTATATGGGAAAAGAATCTAAAAAAGAGTGGATATGTGTATATGTATAACTGATTCACTTTGCTGTACAGCAGAAACTTAACAGTGTAAATCAACTATACTCCAATAAAAATTTAAAAAAAGAAGAAGAAGGCGGCTGTCATACCCAGTCTGCCCCCTTCGTGTCTTACTCAGTTCTACCCCACTTCATGCAGGGAGTGAACTGCATGGCCTCTTAGGAACAATGGAAAACATCTGCCCAAAGCAGCTCTGCCTGCAGAACTTGGTGCTCCTCCCTCGTACCAGAAAGTAAAGGCTTAGCAGCCCTTTTCTTCCCCTTCCTGCCAGGCTAGAGAAAACCTAGGTCCCCTGTCCCCAAAACAGTAAAACACAGTAGGTAATCATGTCAGTGAGAACTTGAAGTCCAGAGGCAGCTATCCTGCAGAAAGAGAATCCAGTTGCCCAATGCACATGTCCGATTGCCACAGATACTTGCAGGCATTTTGAGCCTTTGCAAGTCTTTAGCAAGACTCTGTGTCATGCTCAGTTCTCTGCCTTCCTACATCTGGGTGTCTGGTTTGTGTCCCCGTTCTGGGGGACAGCTGCAGACTTCTCCACCTCCTCCATTTAGCTCATCCATATTCATGGAGCATCTGCCACATCTGGGCTGCATCTGGGACTGAGAACTTACTGAAGCAGTCTTTCCGTGACAACCTCCTCTACCAGCCACAGAAAAGTCCTAAAACATCTTTGAGGATTTTTATTTAATTAGATTGTGCCTAGTCCCAGTAGAGAAGTAAGGGTCAACTGGACAGATTGTCCTCAACAAGGAGAGACGTGCAGCTGGCGGCAGATGCTGACACTTAGAAACACACAATGCAAGCTCCTGAGAAGGGGCAAGCTCCTGAGAAGGGGCCGTTTTCTTTCCTTGCTATGTGTCATCCACCATTCCCACACGTAGAATAGCACAGTGAATATGGTAGGAACTATTTTTTGTAATAAAGGAAATCTAGGCTAATATGAGATACTCTTTCTTATGTATTGACACCTAAGTGGGAGAAGTCACTAATGGCATTCTCTGGTTGCCTGGGTAGCTCACCGACACCATCTGCCACCAACAAATCATCTGTTACTTAGCTGCAGCTACGTAGAGACCGTATCTGGTCAGGTGTGCAGGTTCTGTAGCCTGACTGCCTCCATTCAAAACTTACCTAGACCACTTGCTAGTTCTGTGACTTTGGGCAGATAATCTTATCTCTGTACATCTGTATGTCATTGGTAAAAATACGGAATGATAATTGTACACTCCTCTTAGGGGGTCTTATGAAGATTAATCAGATTAATTCTTGTAAACCACTTAGATTAGTGCCTGCAACATAACTACTATTTATGTGCGTTTGCTAAATAGATAGAATTATGCTTTTCCAGGACTTCCCTGGTGGTCCAGTGGCTAAGACTCTGCACTCCGAATGCAGGGGGTCCAGGTTCGATCCCTGGTCAGGGAACTAGATCCCACATACTGCAACTAAGAGCTCACATACTACAACTGAGACCCAGAGTGGCCAAATAAGTAAATAAATTTAAAAAATTTTTTTAATTAAAAAAAAAAGAATTATGCTTTTCAATATGTGTTTTTTTTTTTAAATTTGGTTGCACCAGGTCTTAGTTGCAACACGTGGGCTCCTTAGTTGTGGCTCCTGGGCTCCTTAGTTGCAGCTCGCCAGCTCCTTAGTTGCGGCATGTGAACTCTTAGTTGCAGCATGTATGTGGGATCTAGTTCCCTGACCAGGGATCAAACCCAGGCCCCCTGCATTGGGAGCATGGACTCTTATCCACTGCACCCCCAGGGAAGTCCCTCAATAACGTGTTCTTTATAAAATAACCTCATTTTCTAAAAACAGAACGTTCTCATTATAAAATTCTTTTTAAATACCAAGAAGTGTAATTTTAAAAAAACTCATCTGTAATTGGGAATTTTAATTTATTCTTTGTACTCACCTATATTTTTTTCTGTAATAGATTGTTATTATGTGTGTGTGTGTGTGTGTGTTTTTAAAGTATTTTTATAAATTGCATGTAATCCCAGCACCCAGAGAAAACCACTGTTAACACTTTGGTTTACTTCCTTCCGGACCATGTCACACTGTGCATGTATGTGTGTGTGTGTTTGTGTGTGTGTACATAAAAAAAAAAGATTTGGGATGATATTGTATATACATTTTTGCTGCTCTTTTACATTTATCATGAGTGTTTCCCCATGTCATTACTTTCTTTTTAAAAACAATTTGTATTGCCTGCATGGTATGCCATCATTTAATGTAATGCCATTACTTTACATTAGTGTAATGTCCCAAGTGTTGGAACGTGTGTGTATGCTTTCCTGTGTATCTCTATGTATGTATCGTTAAGGGAGCTTCTATGTATTCGTGTGAATATGTGTACCTGTGGGCATATGTGAACAAATGGGTATGTGTGTGCGAATGGCATCTGACTACTTCCTGGGGGAGGCCTCTGTAGAAGAGAGTAGGAGTCAGGTTGAGATAGGTAAAAGAGGAGATGGGATATTTTATATCAAGGACCCTTTCGGTCTCCTGCAGTCAGTCTCCTGAGGCAGTAGGTAGGGACATTCGAGGACTGGAAGGAGTTAAGCCATCAGCCACCATTCACAGACAAGAAGGGTGAATGAACTCTGGCTGAGTCCAGGTCAGCTCCCTCTTCGAGGCACAAGGCACGTAGCTTCCTTGTCGCCCCCTCCTCCCGGTGGATGCTCCCTGGCCAGGGCGCATCATACTGTCTCCTGAAATAAGAGGTTTCAACAGAGGGTTCTTGTCTGCTTTTCCCTTTTGGACACTACAGATCTTTGGTTGAGTCCATTGCGAATCGAATGTTTCTAAAGTTAGGGAGACTCTGGGGGCTGCTGCAGCAGAGCTAGGCTCCTCCATAGAGATGACTCCATAGAGACACCATAGGACGGGTGTGTTATCATCAGGGCTTGTTGGTCTGAGGTGCTCTGATCAAAAGCTGGCATCTTCTCTGGACCATAGTCTGACACAATCATTCCTAGGGTCCTGTAGTGACTTTCCTTTTATACTAGTTCAAGTTTGGCAAACTGCTGTTGGTTGCCTGATTTTGTAAATAAAGTTTTATTGGAACACAGCCAAGCTCATTTGTTTACATATTGTCTATGGCTGTTTTTGCACTACAGTGGCAGCGTTGAGTAGTTGTGACAGAGACAGTATAGGCCACAAAGCGTAATATATTTACTGTCTGGCCTTTTAGAAAAAGCTTGCTGATTCCTGCTGGCTTCATATCCTCACTTTCAAAGGCCTTCTACAGACAATTCTGTCTTCATTGTTGACCATCTTTCCATCTGTTTCACTGCACTGGCTGTAAACCCCGAAGATTCTCTTAGTTTTCTTTGCTCTTCCTCGCCTCTATTCCTGTTCTCAGATTGTACTTGTTATACATGATAATACTCTCTCCGACGGCCCACTAAGCCTTTTTATCAGTTAAGAAGCTAATGAGGGCTTCCCTGGTGGCGCAGTGGTCGAGAATCCGCCTGCCAATGCAGGGGACACGGGTTTGAGCCCTGGTCCAGGAAGATCCCACATGCCGCGAAGCAACTGAGCCCGTGAGCCACAACTACTGAGCCTGTGCTCTAGAGGCTGTGTGCCACAACTACTGAACCCACGTGCCACAACTACTGAAGCCTGTGCGCCTAGAGCCCGTGCTCCGCAACAAGAGAATCCACCGCAATGAGAAGTCTGCGCACCACAACGAAGAGTAGCCCCCGCTCGCCACAATTAGAGAAAGCCCGTGTGCAGCAGCGAAGACCCAACGCAGCCAAAAATAAAAAATAAATAAAATAAATAAATATTAAAAAAAAAGAAGAAGCTAATGAAATTCCACCCCCTCATGAAAACTCCCTGGACATTTGGTGGCTTCCTCTGGGTGCTCTGGGACACACCAGGCCCCCTCTCCAGCAGCATGACCCCTGGAAGATGCAACCCCTACACAGCCTCCACCAGGTCTCTTCACACCCTTTAGAAAGTCATGTGCCTTGTTTTCCTTCCTTTCTGTTTTCTTTGTTCTCAGCCCTTTTCATAGGTCAAAACTTCTTTGAACAAACTCTATCACAATCTAAATCTCTAATAAAAACAGATAACCTGCTTTTTGCCAACAATTTGGTATGAGATTCCAATGCAGTGAAAGAACTGGGGCCATTTCCTTGGATTTCATTGCAGATGGAGTTTGGTCTTGAAGAAAGCTTCTCATTAGTCCTTCTTCTGTGCTGCTTTAATTATTAAGAAGCCCATAGAGAGCAAGTCAGGCCAGCCTCTTCTACTCAGGGCTTGCGATGCTACGCGATTGATTGCTCCCTATAGACCCATGATGACATAGGAGGAGGCCACTTGGGAAGGCTGGGAGTCTATTCCTGGAAATCTTTAAAAAGGTTTTGGAGTTATTGATACATACTGTTTGGAACTAAATAAGAATGGAGAAACCAAAGGAACAAAATAAGACTATGAGAGTTTAAGATATGATAAATGTGGTCTTATAAATTGATAGAGAAAGAAAGGCTCATTTATTAAATGGAATAGGGATAAGTTAGCTTGAAGGAGAAAATCAGTTTAGACTAACATAAAATAAATTACAAATGGATTACTGAATAAAATATATTCAAAATAAACTAAGAAAATCCAAAAGAAAATTGAATTAAATATATATTAAACCTTTAAGAAGGTATTGTTTTTCTAGGGAAAGAAAGAAGAGAGTAAATTAATCACAAAGGAAAAGATGAACAGATTTTCATACATAGAAATGCTATGTGGGGAATTCTCTGGCAGTCTAGTGGTTAGGACTCCGACCTTTCAGTGCTGTGGGCCTGCGTTTGATCGCTGGTGGGAGAACTAAGATCCTGCAAGCAGTGAGGCCAAAAAAAAAAAAAAATGCTATGTGAAAAATTCCACATAACCAAAATAAAAAATACAAACAAATCACAAAATCACACAGGAAAAACACACTTGCAGCAAAACTGACAAATAGTTCATATCTGTTCTATATAGAGAGCTCATCCAAAATAATAAGAAAAACACTAGGATCCCAAAGAATAAATAGGAGAAGAACATAAACAATATAATAAAGAAAAGTTCAGTTAGAACATTAAAGTATGAAAAAATGTCAATGTCGTAAGAAAGAAAAACTTATACTGAATGCCTATTGTATATCAGGTACTCTGCTAGATACCTTTATCTCATCTAATTCATTAGGTAATTTTTAAAAAGACATTGCAGCTATAATTATGGTATCATAAAGCATGCATCTGGAAGTACCTTTAGAGAACATGTGGTCAAAGTTGTTTAAAATCTTTATTAATTTTCCTTATTTTATTGAGTAGTTATTACTTCATATCGTTCAGAATTTTAGTATGAAAAGTATTAGTGAAAAGTCTTTATCTCACCCCTATCTATTTCTCTCCCCAGAGCAACCACTGTTAGTTTTTTGTGTATCCTTTCAGAACTGTCCTATGCCTATACCAGCAGAATAGCTCCCCAACACACACACACCAGCATACTATACCAGCTATTCTACACCTTACCTTTTATGCTTAACAATATATAAATGAGAGAACCTTCCATACCAGTCCATTAAGTTTTTTTATACCTGCATTGTATTCTACTTTATGGATGTACCATAATTTGACCAGCTTCCATTGATGAATCTGTAGGTTGTTTCCAGTATTTTGTGTTTACAAACCATGGCACTGTACAGTATACTTTGCATAATATGACTTTCCTTGTACAATATAACTTTGCATAAGTATGAGCATATCAGTAGGACAAATTCCTACAGGTGGAATTACTGGGTCAAAGCATATATGTATTTGTACTTTTGTTGACACTGCTAGATTGCCCTCCATAGAGGTGTACCAATTTCCAGTCCCACCAACAGTGTATGAAAGTGTGAAAGTGATTTTATTCCCTCACTTTCATCAATACAGTGAGTTATCAAATTTTTTAATCTTTGCTAATCTTTGAGTGAAAAATGTTTCTTTAGCACATGAAAAGATGCTCAACATCACTAATTATTAGAGAAATGCAAATCAAAACTACAATGAGGTATCACCTCACATCAGTCAGAATGTCCATCATCAAAAAACTACAAACAGGGACTTCCCTGGTGGTGCAGTGGTTAGGAATCTGCCTGCCAATGCCAGGGACACGGGTTCGATCCCTGGTTGGGGAAGATCCCACATGCCGCGGATCAACTAAGCCCATGCACCACAACTACTGAGCCGGCGCCCTAGAGCCTGTGAGCCACAACTACTGAGCACACGTGCCACAACTACTGAAGCCCACACACCTAGAGCCCGTGCTCCACAACAAAAGAAGCCACTGTAATGCGAAGCCCGCGCACCGCAACGAAGAGTAGCCCTCACTCTCCACAACTAGAGAAAGCCCGTGCACAGCAACGATGACCCAATACAGCCATAAATAAATAAATAAATAAATAAATATTTTTTAATCTACAAACAGTAAATGCTGGAGAGGGTATGGAGAAAAGGGAGCCCTCCTACACTGTTTGTGGGAATGTAAATTGGTACAGCCACTATGGAGAACAGTATAGATGTTCCTTAAAAGACTAAAAATAGAGCTGTCTTATGATCCAGCTATCCTACTCCCAGGAATATACCCGGAGAAAACCATAATTTAAAAAGATACACGCACCCCAATGTTCACTGCAGCACTCTTTATAATAGCCAGAACATGGAAGCAATCTAAATGCCCATCGACAGACAAATGGATAAAGAAGATGTGGGGGACTTCCCTGGTGCCTCAGTGGTTAAGAATCCGCCTGCCAATGCAGGGACACGGGTTCGAGCCCTGGTCCAGGAAGATCCCACATGCCGTGGAGCAACTAAGCCCGTGCGCCACAACTACTGAGCCTGTGTGCCACAACTACTAAAGCCTGCGTGCCTAGAGCCCATGCTCCTCAACAAGAGAAGCCACCACAATGAGAAGACCACGCACTGCAGCTAAGACCCAATGCAGCCAAAAATTAATTAATTAATTAAAAAAAAAAGATGTGGTACATATATTCAATGGAATTTTACTTAGCCATAAAGAAGAAGGAAATAATGCCATTTGCAGCAACATGGATGGACCTAGAGATTGCCATACTGAGTGAAGTAAGACAGAGAAAGACAAATATCATACAATATTGCTTATATGTGGAATCTAAAAAAAAAGGTACAAATGAACTTATTTACAAAACAGAAATAGAGTCACAGATGTAGAAAACAATCTTATGGTTACCGGGGGGGTTGGGGGGTAGGGATAAATTGGGAGATTGGGATTAACGTATACACACTAGTATATATAACATAGATAACTAATAAGGACCTACTGTATAGTACAGGGGCCTCTACTCAATACTGTATAATGAGACCTATACGGGAAAATAATCGAAAAAAGAGTGGATATATGTATATGTATAACTGATTCACTTTGCTGTACAGCAGAAGCTAACACAACGGTATAAATCAACTATACTCCAATAAAAAATTTTTTTAAATTTCTTCAGTGGAGTTTTAATTTTTTTTTCTGATTGAGTGAAGCTAAGAATCTTTTATATATATAAAAGTTGTTATATTTCCTTTCCTGTAAACTTTTGATTCTCATCTTTTGCCTGTTTTTCTTCTGAGTTGTTAGTCTTCTCATTAATATGTAGCATGTATTAGAAAAATGAGTTCTATAAGTCGCAAATCTTTTCAATTGGTTTTTTGTTTGCCTTTTGACCTTAAAGCAGCTCATTTTTAGAAATAAGACACTGAGGCCCAGAGAAGTGAAATTCCTTGTATAGAAGGCACTCAGCTTACCAGTGGCAGGGACAAAGCTATGCTTAGGTCTTGTAACTCCCGGTACATTGTATCAGAAAGCCTCATTTGTAAAGTAAGGGATTGAGCCAGGTGAGTTCCCACTTGTCTAAAAAGAGACTGGATTAGACTTGCATCCTTTATCATGCTCATTTTCCATAATTGAATGATAAGTGTTTATTGAGCACTTAATAATAGCATAGGCAGACTCAACATACCCTTGGGAACATAGACCAGCTTCCCTTCTTGATCTTCTTGGTCTCCATCACTGCCACCACCAGTTACCTCTCATTTAGTCCCTTTGTATTTATTTACTCTTCTTTTTTCCTCTCCCCTCCCAGCAGTCCTTGTCCAAACCTGCTTTCTTCCGGCAAAATTCAGAAAGGAGGAACTTCAAACTGCTGGACACTAGGAAGCTGAGTCGGGATGGCACTGGGTCCCCTTCTAAAATCAGCCCTCCCTCCACCCCCAGCAGCCCTGATGACACTTTCTTTAACCTTGGGGACCCACAGAACGGCAGGAAGAAGAGAAAGATACCCAAGGTAAGGCTTGCAACAAGCTTGGTGTTCAGATGTGCACTCCCCCTTCCCTGCATAGGAAGGGTGCAGAGGAGTCTGGGCAGAGATCAAATCACTGGGCCCTTCTACCTGCTTCACCACAGGCCGGGTAGACACGGTGAAGCCAGCAGGCTGAGATATCTGGCCCTTTGTCAGAATCATTGTGGTGGTCCTGTAGCCTTCCTCTTAGCCATCCCTCTCCCTGCCTTGATCACTCTTAGGATCCCAAACTGTGCTTCCAGTACCCAGCCTCAAAGGGCCACATCTCCCTCCTTCATGGCCTCAAAAAGCAGAGCTCCATCCCTCATGCCCTGACTCAGACTCCATCACCTCCCACTGCAGAGGTGGCACCACATAGAGCCTGCGCTCCAAGGGAGCGCTTATCAAAAATACATCTTTTCTGGCTCTTTTCAGCCCCAAAGGCAAAACGTGCCCAAGGGCTTGGATGTGCATCTCATGTGGCCGCTGTTGCTGTTATATTTCCTTTGCTCAGTCCAACCCCTGCAGTGCCTGTCATTCTTCATTGGCCACTTTGGTACCACCTTCCCACAGGAACTTTTAGAGCAGGAATTCTTCATCTCAGAGTCCATGGATGGCCTTTAGGGGATCATGAAACCCACAAAATCATGTAAAACTGTATGGATGAGTTTGGGGGGATAAAAGGAAGAGGGGGTGGGTTGTCTGTAGGTGTCATCGGATTTCTCAAAGTGACCTGTTGACCTGAAAATCCAGGGACATTTTCACAAGCCAGTCCCTCCTGACCCAGTTTGGTTAATCAGTGTTTTGAGCCACAATATCACCCCTGCCCCCCCACATTCTTATTCAAGTGAAATTAAGTCACCTGGACAATCAAGAGGGCATTCTGGGGGCTTCCCTGGTGGTCCAGTAGCTAAGACTCCGCGCTTCCACTGCAGGGGGCACGGGTTCGATCCCTGCTCGAGGAACTAAGATTCCCCAAGCTGCACAGCGCAGCCAAAAAAAAAAGTGCATTCTGAAGGGTAAGGGCAGTTAGGCTCAGGTGGGCAGGAGAAGACCTGTCACCTGCAGCCCAGCAGTGGGGTTGCAGGTGGAGCAGGGGAGAAGATGTCCTGCTTTGTGTGGTTGATGGAGGGCAGGAGTCGGGCCTCGCTCCCCTTCCTGCCCTCCTGGCTCTGCCTCGCGCCACCCAGGGCACAGTGCCAGCTGCATATTGATCGTTGGACGCTGGCTGAATGAGCTCCCACCAGTACATGGATCCCAGTCTCCTTCGCCCCTGGTGAAACCGCTTTCTGTCTCCCTTTGGCTGTCTTTCAGTCACTGTCTTAACTCTCCTCTTCTTGTCCTGGCATGACTCACACATACCTGTAATGTCAAAAACCTGCAATAGTGACATAATTACAAGTGGCTATTAACATCTATACAGCCTCACCGTTATTTTAGCGAATTAAACAGGAGCAGTCAGATGAATCAGCTGAGGTTAAAGAGCTTTGATACAACTCTAAGTTTGACTATGGATCTCTTAATAAGCATTGAACCTCTATCTTACCCCTGCACTTTTACCCATCACTTCCCCCTTTATACTATTTTAATATTTAAAAAAGATTTTTTGAGATTGAGGGGAAGAGAATATGTGTGCATATTTTATATAAATATAGAGAGGTGGAGGGGGCTTCCCTGGTGGCGCCGTGGTTGAGAGTCCGCCTGCTGATGCAGGGGACACGGGTTCGTGCTCCGGTCCAGGAAGATCCACATGCCGTGGAGCAGCTGGGCCCGTGAGCCATGGCCGCTGAGCCTGCGCGTCCGGAGCCTGTGCTCCACAATGGGAGAGGCCACAACAGTGAGAGGCCTGCGTACCACAAATAAATAAATAAATAAATAAATAAAATAGAGAGGTGGAGAGAAAGGTAGTACTATTTCTGCCACTTCATATGAGTTTAACTTGCAAGCAGCACTTTGTTCCCTCTTAGTTTATTGCCTGAAATTGAAGTGAGTTGCCCCACTTACATAGTGCCCAGGCACTTACTCAAGTAGGGTTTGGCAAGTGTAATCAAATCTGGAGAAAAATCAGCATGTTTTACCTGTCACTTTCACAACAACAACAAAATCTTATTAAAATTTTAGTCATAAAGGTGAAGTACACAATTCTTCAAAGGAATGTTTAAAAAGAAAACAAATGACTAATTACAGGGATCTCGCTGGTGGCGCAGTGGATGAGACTCCGTGCTCCCAAGGCAGGGGGCCCAGGGTTGGGTCCCTGGTCGGGGAACAAGATCACACATGCATGCCGCAACTAAGAGTTTGCATGACACAACCAAGGAACCCACCTGCTGCAACTAAGACCCGGCGCAACCACATAAATAAATAAATATTTCTTTAAAAATGACTCATTACAGTCTATTAGAAGTCTCGTGAATCCTCAGTTCTATCACTTGCTACTTAATCTTAACCTAGGCTTGTCCTTTCCAAATGCTTTGAATCCTTTACTTGACGTCAAAGTTTCTTTTTCAGGCACATTCATGACTTACAGGTTTTGGAACCTTAAAGCGTTTGCTATCCAAAACCCTTGCTTTTGCATTTTTATCTAGCAAGAAGGACTTAATGGTCTACTCACAACTCATCAGTTAATGGGTTGGTTGGTGTTCCTTCAGCTGCCTCTGCTGTAACGTGTAACATGAGTCCCTTCTGGAAGTATGGATGCTTCCCTTGATTTCTCCCGCCACAGCCCTAAGAGGAATGGAGGTCCCAGTGGAGGAGGGGAGAGAGAAAGAGACCATCCTTCCCTGTATTCTCCTAGCAACCCTGTACCTTCATTAACGTGGCAGCTGAAACGGAGCAGTTAATTACACAGTGGTGGGATGTCCCCAGGTTTCATGAAACATTGTGCCGTCCTTTATAATGAGAAGCGAGCTCCCCCTCAGCACTGTAGCAGGTTTATGTGGAATCCTTTGTTTCTTAGGCAGCCGTCATAGGCAGAATTAGGTCCCAGATGACTCTTTCTGAAACAGACTGTCTTCCAAATGAGCTTATAGTTAAAAATGTTTGTTTTCAACTTTAAAAAAGTTTCTAAAAAGGCCAATACTTCTAGTACAGAACACTTTTATTTGTTTTTGTTTTTTTTTCAGAACACTCTTAAAACAACGAAACTTATCTCCTGTTAAAAAGTTCAGTTATTTGAAAGCCTGTTTAAGTTTTTCTCCCTGGGGAAAATTTTTTTAAATAAAAAGGAACAAAGATTTACTAACTGAAGTATATATATGGCTTCCATTTACTCCATGACCTGATTTAAAATGAGAAAAACCTTCTCTGTTATATTATTTATACTACTTACGTAGCACTCGTGAATTGTCTTATAGTTGTCTTATAATTGTCTTATAATTGTCTTATATATTGTCTTATGAATGCACCTTCGTCCTTCCTATTAGCTTGTAAACTCCCTGAGAATGGGTGCCATGTCCCATATATCCTTTTATCCCTCACAGCTCCTAGCAAAATCCCTTGCACATAGGAGATGCTCAGTATTCGTCCAACAAATTAATAATCAACAACTATTTATTGAGTGCCTACTGTGTGCCAGGCCCTGCTCCATCCCATACAGGTACTATGACAGCAGTGAATAAAAGTGACAGAAATTCCTGCCTGCATGGAGCTTACAGTCTAGTGTTCATCTTATTTAAACAAATGGAAGGATGTTAACCATATTGTAAAGGTCTTCTTTCTAGTTAAGTTTTGGATATTTGGGTGGGAGATTTTGAATAGGTTTAAAAATTTCCTTCTCTCCGAAAACAATTTGACCTAGCAACTCATTTGTTTATTTACCTGTATTTTTAAATTCGTGATAAAATATACATAACATAAAACTTAACCGTTTTAACCTTTTTTTTTTTTTTTGCGGTACGCGGGCCTCTCACTGTTGTGGCCTCTCCCGTTGCGGAGCACAGGCTCCGGACGCGCAGGCTCAGCGGCCATGGCTCACGGGCCCAGCCGCTCCGCGGCATGTGGGATCTTCCCGGACCGGGGCACGAACCCGTGTCCCCTGCACCGGCAGGCAGACTCTCAACCACTGCGCCACCAGGGAAGCCCCGTTTTAACCATTTTTAAATGTATAGCTCGGCGGCATTAAGTACATTCACATTGCTCTGCAGCCGTCACCACCATCCGTCTCCAGAACTTTCTCATCTCCCCAAACTGAAACGCTGCACCTATTAAACTTACTCCCCATTCCTCCCTCCCCCCAGCCCCTGGCAACCACCGTGCTACTTTCTGTCTCTATGAATTCGACTACTCTAGGTACCTCGTATAAGTGGTGTCATATAATATTTGTCCTTTTGTGACTTATTTCACTTAGCATGAAATCCTCAAGGTTCACTCACGTTGGAGCATGTGTCAGAATCTCCTTCCTTTTTAAGGCTGAATAATATTCCATTGTATGTACATGCTACATTGTGTTTATCCATTCATCCATCAGTTGACATTTGGCTTGTTTTCACTTCTTGGTCATTGTGAATAACACTGTTGATACGGTGTCTTCTTCCGTGGGAAATGGGGTTAGTGTTACATCCCACTAGTTAGAACATGTGGGAAAAGAAAAGAAGGCCAATTCGGGGGTGTGAGCTCTCAAGGAGATGGCTGGGTCGTGAGAGCAAATATAAAGAGCTGCCACATGGCAGGGATTTGGGGGTGAAGGCAGAGGCCTCAGTTGGGCCAGGTTCATGGTTAGGGAAGAGGAGTTCACACAGAGAGCTGGTGAGGCCAGGGCTGGGCCGCCCATCAGGAGCCAGAGGGCACAGACGGCCGAGGCCACGGCAGGGCAGTGTCAGTGAGAGTCCGCAGAGCTGGGGGCACGGAACCCAGGTCGGCCACAAGGAGGCCTCGGGAATAAGCCACCCTCCTCTCTGGTGGGCCAGTGCTTGTAGAGAGGAGCTGGTGAGCTACGTTAGGGAGGGGATCCGAGGAGTAGAGGGCAGAGGTGGGTGTTGGCAACTGTCCCTGACGGGTACCCGTTCCCCAGTTTACCATAGCACATCCCCCCTGTTCTTCCCAATGTATGAAAGAATTGTAAACTTTTCCAGACAGCTCCCCTTTAAAGTCACTAGTTGGTTTGTGTCGATTATGCATGGGTAGACTTCCCTTTCTCCCAACCAGGTGGAACCCAGGAAGCTTCTACTTTTTTTTTTTTTTTTAATTTATTTTTGGCTGCCTTGGGTCTTCGTTGCTGCACGCGGGCTTTCTCTAGTTGCATTGAGCGGGGACTACTCTTCATTGCGGTGCGCGGGCTTCTCATTGCGGTGGCTTCTCTTATTGCGGAGCACAGGCTCTAGGTGCGCGGGCTTCAGTAGTTGTGGCTCACGGGCCCTAGAGCACAGGTTCAGGAGTTGTGGCGTACAGGCTTAGTTGCTCCACGGCATGTGGGATCTTCCCAGACCAGGGCTCAAACCCTTGTCCCCTGCATTGGCAGGCGGATTCTTAAACCAATGTGCCACCAGCGGGTGTCCAGGAAGCTTCTCTTGAAAGTTGCAGGTGATGCCGCAAAGCCTGAGGGGAAGTGACCCAGGGCCTCAATCACCAGACGGTTCTGCTATCGTCATTCTGGAGGGTGTGCTGCTTACTAAGGTGTCTGCTGAGCAGCTCGGCTCCTGAGCGCCAGAGAGGTCATGAAAGGCCTCAGCAAGTCTGCGGCCAGTGTGTCTCTGCAGGAAGGACGGTGTGCCCGGTACACGGCACTCCTCCCTGCAGTTCTGAGCTCGGGCTCAAGAGCCACCGCAGTCCCTGGTCCCTTCCTGCTGCTCAGACACTCTTTGGCATGGTGCCCATGAAAGGGGCCCTGCCTGGGAACATTTTTTTTCTGTCTCTTTCTTTCCTTGTTTTGCTTTGGGGGCAAAAGCTCCTTCCCAAACCACAGTGACATTGCACTATGGGGGGGAGCAGCCGTCACACCATTTAGCCAATGAAATCCTCTCCCTCTGTGTCTCAGCTGGCTGCGTTAGCATATTCAGACGACACCCGCCCATACATCAGTGAGGCTGGCAGCGTCCTTTAGTGTTCTTGACAGTCGTGCTTCTATCTGGCCCAGAGGAATGACTGAAAGACGCCGGCGGGCCAGTGGGAAATGTCTCCCCCCACCCCCTTTCCCTGGCCCGCCACCCTCCTAAAAGAGAATGGGCAGCGAAGGAATCCCAGCTGCCACGGGGAGGAGACTGCTCACACTGGCTTTTCTTCTCCCCGTGTCTGGCAGCTGGTGTTGCGAATCAATGCCATTTATGAGGCCCGGAGAGGAAAGAAACGGGTGAAGAGGCTGTCCCAGTCCACGGAGAGCAACTCAGGAAAAGGTAGGGCCCCGCCACCATCCCTTCTCCCCCAAGAATCTGAAAACAGAATCTTCCTAGAAGTGGCTTCCTGTTGTTTGGGGTTGACTCAGCAAGGAGGAGAACAAGTTGGGGGCTTTGGAAATATCCCCCACCATCCTGTCTCCCTGTGTATCCATCAGGTCAGCCTAGGGCTGCATGCTCTGACCTCACCATGGGAGCAACCTTCTTTGCTTAATATACATTAAAGGGGCCAGTATCTTTTGCTGTATTTATATAAGTACCATCTGAACTGAAGCCAAATTAATTTGGAAACACATGTAGTTGGACAAAGACATAGTTTGTTCATTACATTTAAATAGACAAAAAGAAAACAGCCCCTCTGAACTAGAAGTCTTGGATTTGTGCTACCACATATAAAAAGTTTCCTGCATTAGAAAAACCCACACTTGCAACTTTCTTCCTTTTGTTGTTGTGTTTTTTTGTCTAGTGACAGATGAGAACAGTGAGTCTGACAGTGACACCGAGGAGAAGCTGAAAGGTGAGAAGAGCAGTTGCTGTGCAGGGCGCGTGCAGGTGACTGGGAAGCTGCGAAGGTAGCCCTTCCTTTTCAGTGTGAGGGACGGGACACAGTGGCCTTGCACAAGCTTGTTGGGCAAGTCGTGAAAGTCTGAGCCTGGCCAGAGTGGGCCTGTTTGGTCCCTGAGCCTACAGCTCAGTTCTAGAGATCCAGGGTGGCTACCACTGCAGTGACACCCCTTTCCTGTGCCTTTCCGTTATGTCATAGGTGTTTTTCACACCTGTGCAAGGTACAGTGTGCTGGCCTGGGGCTCCAGAGACCTGGGGCTCTTGCCCTACTCCTGGCTCTGTGATCTGGAGGAAATCACTTGAGATCCAGGGCCTCTAGCTCCTCATCTGTCAAATGAAGCCGCTGAAATTATTGGTCCCTGTAGATCTAAATTTGGTGATCTCAGTCTAGGCTTTAGTGAGTTTTCCACAACTTTTCAGACCCTAAGGGGAAGCCGAAGAAAGCCATAGTCCAGGGCTGCTCAGTGAGGTGATGGGGACCCGTCTGCTCAGTGGCCCTGCTTCATTTGCCTCCAGCGCTCACCACCTCTGGAATGAAGCCAGTCACTTCCATTGCACAGAATGGTGGCAGGAGAGAAGGCAGATGGGGTTCCTGAGTTAGTCAGGTCTCTGCCAGCTGAGCCACACGGAATGTTTTCAAAGCTCCCAGCTCCAAAAGCTCTAGGGTCTGGATTTTGTCACATCCCCCAAACTGAAAGATGAAGGAAGTGAGTGAAGGGAGGAGTCCCCACCCCATGTGACAGAGGAACCCAAGGGTCACTCAAGCCGCTGCCCCAAGTCCAGACAGCAGATCCCACATTCCAGGCTCCTGCACCCCGATTAGCCTGGTGGCCTGGCGGGTGTTGCTCCAACTAGGACTCTGGCAAGAATCCCAAATAAAGAGCTTTATAGTAATTTGTTAAATGTGGGAACACTCTTTTAGGATTATAAAAAGTTCTTTGAGTTAGGAATTACACAACGGGTTGCAGCTCTGTGCAATTCCACATTGGGAGTGAGTCATTTTGAGGCCTTCTCTCCCTCCCTCCCTCTTTCTCTCTCTCTTTCCCTCCCTCCCTCTCTCCCTCCCTCCCTCTCTCTCCCTCCCTCTCTCCCTCTCTCTCTCCCTCCCTCTCTCTCCCTCCCTCTCTCCCTCTCTCTCTCTCCCTCCTTCCCTCCCTTTCTCCCTCCCTCCCTCCCTCTCTCCCTCCCTCTCTCTCTCTCTCTCTCTCTCTCTCCCCTCTCTCCTCTCTCCTCTCTCCCTCCCTCCCTCCCTTTCTCTCTCTCTCTCTCTCTCTCTCTCTCTCTCTCTCTCTCTCTCTCCTCTCTCCTCTCTCCTCTCTCCTCTCTCCTCTCTCCTCTCTCCTCTCTCCTCTCTCCTCTCTCCTCTCTCCTCTCTCCTCTCCCCTCTCCTCCCTCTCTAGCCCACAGCCAGCGCCTGGTCAATGTGAAGTCACGCCTGAAGCAGGCTCCAAGATACCCATCACTGGACCGGGAACTCATCGAGTACCAGGAGAGGCAGCTCTTCGAGTACTTTGTGGTCGTGTCTTTGCACAAGAAGCAGGCTGGGGCTGCCTATGTGCCCGAACTCACCCAGCAGTTCCCTCTGAAGGTACAGGGTGGGCCAGGCGTCTGCAGCCTGCCAGGGACTGCAGCATTCTTGACAAAATCTTATTGGGACTCACGGTTTCAGGGAGGTACAGGAGCCCAAAGTGCTTAGAATTTCAAAAATGGATCCTAATTAAGGTATATCAGATGAAAAAAACTGCTGCTGGAGAATTTGCGAAGTCCGAGGAGGTGTGAGAGTCAAGACTCAAAGCAGGGACCGAAATACTTACCCCCTTCCTGTGGTCACTGTGCTGACTGTACTGTCCTCTTCATCCTCCCCATCTCCTTATCCAGCCATGTCTCTTCCCAACCTGTCCTAGAAGCTTCTTTCCATCAGCCGCACAACTCTTCCTAAGGAATGTCATGTTTGTGTCCATGCTACACACCCCTATGTGCCCTGTGTGCCTCTGTATGTGTGTATGCACGAGAATCCTGTTCTGTTCTCACATGGGTCATGGCTGTGTGGATGTGGCTTTACCATATATTAAATCATGGCTCCTAAAATGAAACGGCGCTCAATAAAGCCGAAAATGACATGGCCTAGAATATATAAATTATTCTTAGCCTTTGACATCTGTAATAAAGAGCTTCCACCATGTTCTAATTCAGTTCAGCCAGAATTTACTGAGACCCTTTTACTTTTAAGCTGTTTTCTGCTTGGCCCCAGGGCATTACAAAGATGAGCAAAATGTGTTTCCTGTCCTCAAGGAGCTTACACTCTGATAGGAGGGCATGAGATAAGCCTACAAAGACTCACGAGGTACAATGTGACAGTCTCTGTACAGTTCATACAGTGCAGGTGCTCAGGGACAGGAACAGGGGAGGGCACTCATGTCCTAGTCCCATCAGGGCCTCCCTTTGCTGCCACCACCCAAGCATTAATCCCAGCATCTACCAAGACCTAGGTTCCAGCTGTCCCTCT
This sequence comes from Mesoplodon bidens, assembly GCF_964165515.1. Lineage (NCBI taxonomy): Eukaryota > Metazoa > Chordata > Mammalia > Artiodactyla > Ziphiidae > Mesoplodon > Mesoplodon bidens. The sequence continues at coordinate 93,592,050 of NC_138166.1, read as the reverse complement.
CCTCCTTTCTCGGGCCAGCCTTCCTTCTGTCCTGCGCACTGGGTTCCAGCACAGCAATCAAGTCCTCTGCTTGGAGTTTACGATGGAAATATGTATAACTGAAATAAACCACAGGCACCGGCCCTCCACACCGGCACTTATTCCACTTCCTCTATCTCAGCTCCAGGGATGATGCTGTGAAAACCCCAGTGCTATGGGTGTGCCCGTATTTAGTTGAGAACCACACTTGCACCAACGGATGAAGGACTGTCCTATTATTTTATTTACTTCCTTTGGGGCGTAGCACAATGTTATACATATAGCAATACTTAACCAGTGTTCCAGGAGTAAAAGCGTTAATTTGTGAATGAATTAATGAATCAACCTAACTAACGAATGCTTGAGTTTCCAACATGGAATCTCCAGACTCCTAGACATCACATTAAAACTTTTTTTGAGTGGAAAGTTACATAGTCACTGTTGAAAGGGGGACTAATCCAGAAATGTATAAAGAAAAAAGTCATCTCTAATCCCACAGAGATCATCACTGTTAGCATTTTATTGTGTTTTCTTCCAGTCTTTTCTCATAGTATAATTTTCTTACAAAACTGAGATCATACATTGTGTAATTTCCGTGCCATGTTTTATAAACCTGTCATTGTTTATAAACATATTTAATACAAATTCTAAAACATCATTTTTGAAATTACATAATGCTGCGTTCTGTGGGTGTACGCTAATCTATTATTTTTTTAGTAAATTTATTTATTTATTTATTTTTGGTTGCATTGGGTCTTCGTTGCTGTGCACGGGCTTTCTCTAGTTGCGGCAAGCGGGGGCTACTCTTCATTGCGGTGCGCGGGCTTCTCATTGCAGTGGCTTCTCTTGTTGCGGAGCACAGGCTCTAGGCGCACGGGCTTCAGTAGTTGTGGCATGCGGGCTCAGTAGTTGTGGCTCACGGGCTCTAGAGCTCAGTCTCAGTAGTTGTGGCTCATGGGCTTAGTTGCTCCGCGGCATGTGGGATCTTCCCAGACCAGGGCTCGAACCCATGTTCCCTGCATTGGCAGGCGGATTCTTAACCACTGTGCCACCAGGGAAGCCCCTACCCTAGTCTATTTAACCACTCTCTTTCTGTTGGAAATGTATCTTGCTGCCAGTCTTCCTTTAGATGTATATTTTTAATGTTACGCCGATCATTCTTCATATGCATTTTTGCATGCCGGGCTGCTTTATATCTCCTTTCCTTCACTTGCTCCCTCTGTCAGAAGGCCCCTTTTCTCCTTCAGCCTACTCATTTTTAACTCTTTTTCATGAGTTTTATCCTCCACCCCTATAGCCACTTTCATCAAGGTTTACACTCCATATTTGCACACTAGAGATCCTGCCTGCCGTATTCCATTAAAATGCTTGATATCTTGCAGTTATCTTTATGACAACTCATGGAGGCCAAGCTGTTTTCCAGCCATCTGTGATTGGTTGTATTTGTAAGAGAGATCTCTGTGTGCCACTTCCTATAAATGTGCTCCTGTGCGTGTAAGAGCATGTATGTGCACATACGGGTTGATAACTCATACACTGATGACAGTGTGTGTAAGCACATGTGTATATACACATATTTATGGGTATCGTGCATGTGGTCTGAGGGTGGGTTCATCCAAATGATGACTGGGCCACGTTGAAAAGCGCTAGAACTCATTTCCCTACGAGGCCTACGCTTCAGTTCTCTAATGCCGTTTCCACTGTGGAGAAATGTCATTGTTCCTTCCTTTTGTATTATTTATAGTTTGGGGTCCTTCGCTCTGTGATGATTAATGACCCCTTCCAACAACTACACCCAGCTGGTATTTGCTTCTCTGCAAGACTGTCCAAGGGTAATCAAAAATTATTGCTTTGGCAACAGTCTGAGCTAGTGAATTATCAACTCAAAGACTGTTCCAGGACCATCTGGAATCCTCTGAGTCATGGATAGAAGAGAGAACAATTATACAGAAAAGAAAGAGTGACTATTTATTCTGAAGAAGAAAAACTAAAGGACAATTAATGACTGGCTTTCAGTCCACATATGGTGACTGCGTTTCACTCATTGATAGTTGTCTCAACCATTAATAGTAGTAGCAGCTTTAGTTAAATTTGATCTAGCCTAAGGGGAATCATACTAGAAGTGGGTTTTCAGATTGAAAGCCATCAGCCCGGTGCTCTATTCCTTTGGATGCTCCCTTCAGAGACCTCTTTTCTCTGACATTTCATGGTCTTGGGAAGGCTTGTAGATCCTCTGTGAAGGAGTCAAAGGTACTGTTGGCCTGCAGATGTCAGAAACTCTCTGCCAGCCTGGTTTAAGGTGGAGGCCAATGGCAAACTATGAGAAACAAAATAAGAAACTATGGAAAATATTATAGTAAGAATTTAGGTTAGACATTACAATTTCGTAACTTTAGAAATTCATACTCCACTCACTTCAAATACCTGATATTTCAAATGACTGACGATAATTTTAGCATAATTTATTTTTCTTTAACTGTTTATAAAGGAAATTTAACAAGTGTAAACCTATCATCAACAACACAACAAAAGCCAACAATTCTTCCCAACACGTTAGAAGTACCAATTTATAAGCTAACTGTGCTAATTATAAACTATTCCTTTTTGTATCCCAAACTTATACCTAGAGTGCCTTTGTTTTTCAATTGAGACAAAAAAACACACCCAACATAAAATTCTCCATCCCAACATCTCCCAGTGTACAGTACAGTATAGTTAACTGTATGTGCATTGCTGTCCAACAGATTCCCCAGAATGAGATGCTTTTTTTTAGCACAGATAACCTGTTCAGACACAGAACAAGCAGACTCATGACTTTAAATATCATCTCTAAATCAGACTTCATTGATTGATTCCATTTTGAAATGAGATGATATTCATCCAGTCTGTGATATGTCAGATAAATCAGAGAGAGAGAGAAAGACAGACAGGCTAGAGATTAAGATCATTTTGATTCTTTACTAGATTCCATACCAGCTGTGTGATCATGGACAAATCACTTAACTTCCTGGGGCTTATTTTCTTATCTCTAAAATAAGAAGGTCAGGCTGGATGATATCTAGTTTTCCTTTAGTTCTGACATTCAAAGACTTCCTGAGGGCTTCCCTGGTGGCGCAGTGGTTGAGAGTCTGCCTGCCGATGCAGGGGACATGGGTTCGTGCCCCGGTCCGGGAAGATCCCACATGCCGTGAAGCGGCTGGGCCCGTGAGCCGTGGCTGCTGAGCCTGCGCGTCCGGAGCCTGTGCTCCGCAACGGGAGAGGCCACAACAGTGAGAGGCCCGCGCACTGCAAAAAAAAAAAAAAAAAAAAAAAGACTTCCTGAAATGAGTTAAATTTCACCATATCATCTAATGTAGCTGGATGTAGTCACTAAAAAGTGTTATCTTTGCCTAGATCAAGGAGGGGCGCATTTGCCTGGGCCCAGAGGTCAGAGACTGGATTTGAGGCTCTGCCTTGCAGATTCATGAGTCTCCGATTTGGAAGGGGTTGCTATGACAACGTTTCCTTCTTGATTAGAATACTTACATTCCAGAATGTTCTGCATAGAGAACAGTTCTCTAAAGCACACTCTTCTTCCTCCTCACTTCCCCCATAAGATTATAGTTGAAACTGCCCTGGGGACAAAAAGCCCCAAGCAGACTGAGCTGCAGACCCTCCTCAAAGTGGAGATTAAGGTGGCAGTCATGACTTCAGGAAGGCGGGAGATGGGCTCTTGCCAAGCACCTGCCTCCCTCTCCAGTGCTGGGGTCTATTCTCCAATCTTCTCTCGCTCTTCTCCTTGCAGTTGGAAAGGTCTTTCAAGTTCATGAGAGAAGCTGAGGACCAGCTGAAGGCTATCCCCCAATTCTGTTTCCCTGACGCCAAGGACTGGACTCCTGTCCAGCAGTTTACCAGGTATGTGCTGGCATCCCCCTCCCCTCCTGCAAAGACTAAAGCAAGAACTCGAGGGGGTCATAGATGGTAGACCCCATAAGTCGGTCCTACTGTTGAGTGATCCTGGTGGGCCCGAGTGTAGCAATTTCCTCCACAGGTGTTTTTAAAACCTACCTGAAGACAAGAATCACCTTGCTAAGTTTGCAGATTCCCAGACCTCCCACTCACCTGGGAGTGTGTTTCATAAGCTGACGTGATGGGCAATAAGGTAATTCATAGCCTAGGAAAACATTGCCCGTCACTAATACTTGTCCAGTGCTCTGGAAACATTTCTTCAGTAGCCCATCCAGCTGTTACTCGGATTGTGATAAGTTTACATTTCTGCTTTAACCCATGTTGTTGGATACCAATATTTTTTTATCAGATATTTCAGTAACTAACCAAACTCAGGAGGCTCCAAATCCTAAGTGTTGGAGGGATACTGAGTTCCTTGAAGTTGGCCCAGCAGTCTTTAGGGATGGTCCAGGCCTCGGGCTGGCCTGCACAGACAGTGCCTAGGAGAGCCGCGCAAGGGGCAGTTCTGAGAGGGGCACAGAAGTGTCCTACTCTTCCACTGCTCCCTCGCTGAGGCACATCCCTAGATCAGCAGATGCCACTGCACTCCCGGGCTCAGATAATGACTGCTGTGTTCATGCAATCGGATGGCCCAGGTGATAGGATTATATGAGGGCTCAGGGTGAGAAGAAAATGCCTCACTTCCTCTTAGGACACAGCGACACTTTAGATCTCCCTGTCCCTGACACAGACTCCAAAGCTGTAGGTGACCGGAGCCCCAGCCCAGAGGTGGACAAGCCAGACAGCGAGCAGCCCTTTTGGACAGCCTCCTCCAGAATGTCCCCTGGTTGCTCAACGCGATGTGACTTTGGTTTTGTTTTGCTTTGTAACGCGCTTTTGTTTTCCCAACCACAGTGAAACATTCTCGTTTGTCTTAACTGGAGAAGATGGGAGCAGGAGGTTCGGTTACTGCCGAAGACTGCTGGTCAGTACGCTCTGCTCTCAGGCAGCAAGAGCTCTGTGCAGAGCCGGCGCTGGCTTCCTGGGGTCCCACTCACCACGTGCCACACGAGTAGGGGCAGGAGGTGTAGCAAGTTCACCGGGGCAGTTAAAACCAGGGAGGAATATCTGGGGGTCCATGTTGAGTCTTACGGGTAGACGGGAACATTGTCTGCCTCCTTTGGAAAGAAAATACTTTCTGCATTGTTTTCCCTGCCAAATAAATGACCTTTCTCTCCTCAAGCCAAATGTCCTTTCTAATAAAGTATGCTAAACAGACTTTGAGAGCTTACAGAGAACATTCATAATAGTTGTTAGGGCAGAAGAAGGATGGCTTTATTGTTGATGACGCAGATAATTTAAGTGTCTCCTTGAGAACATTAACCTTTAAAAGTCAGAAACTTATTTCAATGAAGTGATTATGCCAAAACACTAAAGAACGGGTCTTTTTGAGGCCCATTTTGGGGACAGTCTTCTGTAGTGGCAAATCATTTTCCACCGAGAGTGTATTTTAGTCTTTTTGTAAATAGGCTAATATAGTCAAGAATAATGCATGGCACATAGTGGCTGTTTAGTAGTTAGTGAAGAAAAAGTATGGATAATAATCGAAAAAGTTAAGTGGGATAATAAATTTTGTTGATATAATTACTTTAGAGTTCAAGTGTTGAGATTGTTTTCCTTTTTTGTTTTGAAAGTTAAAAGTCAGTTTCCAAAAAGGATTTTCAGAAATGATTTCTCATTCGGAATTATTATAATAATGATAAAGAATAAATAATTTCCTTGAGAGGAATTACAGTGGTGTGGGTAAACAAGTTAAGATTCCTTATTTTATGGTTCTATAGGCCATATTGAGCACCTGCTATGTGCACAACACCCTTGATTTGGTCCCTTTGGGAGAATTAAAAAATATGTCTACGTAACCAGAAGTGCTTTCACCTATAAGACGGGGTATTGGTAACTGCTTACCTCACTGATTTTCAAAAGCTATGGTGTATGGAAACAATAGGCACCATGTTAAAAACATTTGGGGTCTTTCCTCCCCTGAGATTGGTAACACTCATGATTTCCTTGTGTTTCACTCCAAAAAGCCTGGTGGCAAAGGAAAGCGTCTCCCTGAAGTTTACTGCATCGTGAGCCGCCTGGGATGCTTCAGCCTCTTTTCAAAGGTGAGGACCTGGGCCTCAGAGAAGGGAGGGAGGGAATGCAGGACAGGGTCCAGGAGGACACAAGACACACCCTAACCCCCCGTGACTTTTATCCTCTTATTCCCCCACCCGTTTTCCTTCCCACTTCTTCCTCCTCCCTTCCTTGAGCCTCATCTATTCTCTAATCTTTAGGACAGGAAATGAGTTGATGAAGGTTGTGGCCCATAAAGTGGGGGAGGGGAGGAGGTCAAAGTCATTGCAGTTGAGGATGGGAGGGGCAGAGAACCCCAGAATGTTCCATACATTTTACTTTCCTGAAGCATTATCTTTTGTCACATTATGTGTTGTGTATATGTGTCGTGTGTGTATATCTGTTGTGTGTGTGCAAGATTTGGTATCGCAAGACTGCTCTATCAAAATCTTAGTATAATTTGGTCCTTCTTTTTGGAAAATGAGCCAATATATCAAGACATAGGGATTGCCCTGGTGAATTGGCTCACCCACCCCAGTATTCCGGAATGGTGTGTAGGAGATAATTACTATGCTCTATGATGCCAATCTCAAAAGTTAGGTATAATTCAACGTTTTTTCCTGTGTTAACCAGACGTGAATATATAATCCATAAATTTTTTTTTTTGGCCACACCACACAGCATGCAGGTCTTAGTTTCCCAACCAGGGATCGAGCCCATGCCCCCTGCAGTGGAAGCCTGGAGTCTTAACCACTGGACCGCCAGGGAAGTCCCTCCATACATTTTTTTTTAAATCCTTCTTGAGCACATATTTCAGTCTGAGGTTTCTTTTAGAGAATTGAAGTCCTACATCATCTGTCCCCAGATGTAAGGAGCACTCCCTAAAAGCATTCCGACACAAAAGTCTCCCTCCTGCCCACCCTCCTCCTGAACTCAGAGGAAGCCTGAATTATACTGATGTAGTGTGACCTCTTGCCACGGTAGAACTTGTATGCAAGTCTGAGGTAATTAATGTTATCAGTGTAATCTGAGTCATGGTCTTAACCTCCACTCCACCTGAAGTGGTAATCATTGCACATTAAAGTCAGTCATTTACAAGCTGTAGCACAGATATGCATTGTTGCTCATGCCAGTCTTCCACATGGGTTTGTTTAAGCATGGAAATAAGGCTGTAGGTCGTAGCCCTTGTTGTTGTAAGATTGCCTATGAATCTAGGAGTAAACAGCTGATGTGAGGTAGCCCAGCACCCAGTGGCAGCTTTGAAGTTCACATAAGCTGCATTGCTATGGCACGGGCAGGGGGTGCAGGGCAAGTTAACATCCTCACGTACTCGTGTGATGCACAGTCCTGCATTTTCATGTCAGTTTTGTGACAGCGTATTTTTTAAGACCATAGTATGAAGACTTGCCACAGATCACACAGCACATCTTCAGCACAGAACCACAGACAGAGCTTTGGCTAAATGATTCCAAGATCTCAAGCTATTTCTAGGTGAGGGACAAGGATAACTAAAATGGCAAATTGTCCTTTAGTACAGAAAGAGGAATCATGGATAAGAACAGCTCTCAGAATCTCTGAAGAAAAGCAGAAGTATTGCTACAATAATGCCATGTAACAAACCACCGTGGCGTAAAGCAGCCATCATTTCCTCTCACAGAGGGGCGGGCAGCTGGGGTCCGGCTCTGCCGGTCTCCATGGGCTCACTCATGTGCTGCGAGTAGGCTGGGGGTTGGCTGATCTAGGCTGGCTGCGCTGTGCTTAAGGCTGCAAGTCTGGGAGCGGGTCTGGCTCACACATCCGTCACCTCCCTTAGACAGTAAGCTGTCCCATGCGTGCTCTTCTCGCAGCTGTGACAGGGGCATGAGCGGGCGAGCAGAAACACGTAAGGCGGGGCCTCCTAAAGCCTGGGCTTAGGACTGGCACAGTCACTTCTGCCTCATTCTGCTGGCACAGTCGTCCTCAACCTTCTTCTCATTATCGATCCCCTAAGCAGCCTTTTTAGACATTTGTTTCTCAATTGCCTCCCCTCCCCATGGAATTATTTTTAATTTTTTGTCTTTTTATTGTGCTAAAATACACATAACAGAAACTTTGCCATTTCAGCCACTGTTAAGTGCCCAACTGATTGGCATTATGTTTATTCACATTGCTGTGCAGCCGTCACCCCCATCCATCTCCAGAACTTTTTCATCTCCTCAAACTAAAACTCAGCACCCGTTAAACACTAACGCTCTGTCCCCTCCTCCCCCAGCCCCTGGCAACCACCACTCTACTCTACTGTCTGTCTCTTTTATGAATTCGACTCTAGGATCTCATGTAAGTGGAATTATACATTAGTTGTCCCTTTGTGTCTGGCTTATTTCACTTAGCAGTGTTTTCAAGGTTCATCCATGTTGTAGCACGTATCAGTATTTTATTCCTTCTTATGGTTGAATAATATTCCACTATATGGATATCACGTTTTGTTTATCATTCATCAGTTGATGGGCATTTAGGTTATTGCCATTTTTTGGCTACTATGAATAATGCTCTGTGAACATTCATGCACAAGTTTTCATGTGAACATGTTCTCATTTCTCTTTGTTAAATACCTAGGAGTGGAATTGCTGGGTCATATAGTAACTCTATGTTTAACTTTCTGAGGAGCTGCCAGACTGTTTTCAAAAGAAAAACTTCACTAGTTTACATTCCCACCAGCAGTGTATGGGGGTCCCAATTTCTCCACGTCCTCACCAATACCTGTTACCTGTGTTTTATTTCAGCCATCTTAATGGGTATGAAGTGGTATCTCATTGGTTTTGGTTTGTGTTGCCCAAATGGCTACCCACCAGGGAAACTTTTGTTTTAATTTATTTTATTTATTTATTTGGCTGCATTGGGTCTTTGTTGCTGCGCGCGGGCTTTCTCTAGTTGCGGCGAACGGGGGCTACTCTTCGTTGCAGTGTGCGGGCTTCTCATTGCGGTGGCTTCTCTTGTTACAGAGCATGGGCTCTAGGCGCACGGGCTTCAGTAGTTGTGGCACATGGGCTCAGTAGTTGTGGCTTGTGGGCTCTAGAGCGCAGGCTCAGTAGTTGTGGCGCACGGGCTTAGTTGCTCCGTGACATGTGGGATATTCCTGGAGCAGGGCTCAAACCTGTGTCCCCTGCATTGGCAGGCAGATTCTTAACCACTGTGCCACCAGGGAAGTGCCCCCCCAGAGAAATTTTAATTCCATAGATATATCGCATATCTGTTTATGTACTATGGCACCTTAGAAGGCTATAAACCCTCACGATATCTAAGTTTTTCACCACCAACCCCCAAACCAATTTTTACCTCTTTGGGGGTGCTATTCTTCCCATTGAGAATGCATATATCAATCCAGTAAGTCACATGGCCATACCTGTGTGACAAACAGGACAGTTTTCAAAGTCAAGGGGGCAAGAAACTATACTTCACCCCTTTAGTGGGAGAAATTACAGAGTCACGTAGAAAAAGAGTGGCTGCATAGAGGAGAGAATTGGGGCCCTAACACACAAGGTGAAAGAGACTTTGTCTGGCCGGATGAGGACAACGGGCTTCCCCACAATGCCTCAGCCTCTGTGGCAGGCCCACTTCATCTGGAACGGAGCTACACCCTGGTGACCTGACTTCAGGATAGCTGAGCTGCTTTTCTGCCCCTTGCAGATCTTGGATGAGGTGGAAAAGCGACGAGGCATCTCTCCCGCCCTGGTCCAGCCTCTCATGAGGAGTGTCATGGAAGCCCCTTTCCCAGCCCTGGGCAAAACCATTGTTGTCAAGAACTTCTTGCCAGGATCAGGAACTGAGGTAAGCCATCAGAGTCCTTTCCTATCCTGGGGGGAGTAGCCCAGACAGTGGCCAAGTCCCAGTGGTCCCAGGGGCTGGCTTCCAGTGGGCTCTCACATTCAGTGATGTCCTCTTGCTCCTCAGCCTGGCCCAGGTCACCCATCTCTAAGAGTATCATAAATTCCACCCTAAGTCCAGTCCATCCAGCCCAGGATTCTGGCTCAGAACTATGCCAGGGCAGTGAACATCTTTAGCTTCTCTTATTAGCCTACTACCTTCATAAATAGTATTTAAACCTATTTAGGTTTTTGGTCTGCATCACCTCTACCACTTTATAGTATAAAGCAGATTCTTTTCAGGGAAGATAAGCTCAGGTACTACTTTTTATTCATCCTAGACTTTGAAGCATGTCCCTTTCCTTGGCTGGGCTGGGATTTGATGCCAGAGCTTGTTTTCATCCTTCCCATTCCCTGTGTGTGACTCTGTGGATATCAGAGGGCAGATCCCATTCAGTCTTGAGTCTCCAGTTGTAAAGGCCCTCAGAAGAGCAGGTCACCTCTGGGGACAGGGGAAGGATGAGGATGTGTCTGGGATCTTCTGGAACAACCCAACTTCCCAGCACAGAGAGGAGCAGTCTCCCTGTTGCTGGAGAATCCTCAACCACCCCTACAGACGCAGGTGGCTTGGCTATGGGGGTGTCACCCTTAGTGAGCCCCACTGTGTGGGCAGCACCGGGCAGGTGCCGTGCTGAGAGTAGAAGCCAGTCTCTGCTCACCAAGAAGGAGTCAGCTATTGAAAAAGAAAAACCTGCACATGAGTAATGACTTGAACTCAGGAACATTTCAACAAGTACAGAGTGAGAATATACACACACTAAGCATACAAGCTGAAAGAGCCGTCATTGGGAAGGGGCTGGAATGGGGTTGAGTTCATTACGGATCGCCTTCTAGAGGAGGTGAGTCTTGAAAGAGGTGCTTGGATCTGCTGGTCCTCCTGCGTGAGCCTGTGATTCCCATGTGAGGCGGAGACGCTTTGCTGTGGGGCTGCGAGGGACAGGACCTCAACAGTCATAGAACTCCCTGTGTGGGCTCCAGATATGTTATCGACAAGGAGGGTCTCCAACCATCCTGGGCCGAGGGCCTCTTGTTCTGCAGTCCTCTCTCCCCACCTCCGTCCAAACTGTCCTCACACACAGCCGTGAGACTGCGTCCCTACCAAACACACCTCCTTCCCCAGTCTCCTGCGATCTTTCTTTCCCCAGTCCCTTTTGTTTTCCTTTTTTTCTCTTTCCCTTTTCCACTGGCAGTGGGCCACCCCTGCTGCAGATTGCAGAGCCCCAGGGCTGCACTGCGTGTGAGAGGCCTGGCCCCCCTCATGCTGCTCCTGTTCCCCGGCAGGTGATTGAACTGTGCCGCCCTCTGGACTCCCGGCTCGAACACGTGGACTTTGAGTCTCTCTTTTCCTGTCTCAGCGTCCGACACCTGCTCTGTGTTTTTGCCTCCCTGCTTCTGGAAAGGAGGGTCATCTTCATCGCGGACAAACTCAGGTACCACCCGTGGCTACTCCCGCTAAGGTGTTTGAGCGGCGGGCGTCTCACACTGTCTGGAATCTGTAGGGTGGGGACTGCCTGGGATTGCAGAGGCAGCTCCTCTGAAGAAGGGGTGTGAGTCAGTGGGCAACTAAGGCTGGAGGTTTGTGAGGCACACCAGTTGTGTAAAGTGAGGTGAGCCCGCACTTCTGTGCACTACTTTTCTGGTACTTGGTCTACTCTTCGCTCATTCTGCTTTGCGCTGGGCACCCTTCCATGTGCTAAGGAAAGAGGCATAAAAGACACAGAGCTGTCCTCAAAGAGGCCTCAATCCAAGGCGGGGAATGGAGAAGTAAACAGATCACCCAGCAGCATGTTGTAAAGGCTGACTAGAGGGCAGAGCGTTCTGGAGATCGCGGAGGGTGCTCATTCCCAGAGGGGGCGAGTTCCCTGTGTCTCAAGATGAAGAGCAAGTAGAAAGCCCATTCCGGGCAAAAGGAGCTTTCTGTACAAAGGCAGGGAGATGGGAGGCCAAGAGCATCGCCTTCAGGAACTTGCAAAGCAGCTCAGTGTAGCTGAGCGGAGAGGAAAGCCCAGAGGAGAGCCAGCAACTGGCAGAGATGGGCAAGGCCCGGTGCATGGAGGGCTGCAGGACCACGGTGGAAAGCAGAGACAGAGCCTAAGGCACCCCTTCCTCTCAGTACTAACGTAAATCACACACAAACTCACTACCCAGTGGGATGCACCCACATCCTCCTGGTCACATTCAGTGATTCGCAAAGCCCAGGCCACAAATCAAAGAAGATCCTGAAGGAGATGCAGGTAGGGATTTGGGTGAATTCTGAACTTTAAAAAAGAAAAAAAAAAAAATTCCTGGCATTTTCATCATTTCAAAGTACCAAATCAGAGCCTTCCTCGCTTTGGAACTGAGGACATAGTTGCACCAGTGGCGGCTGCAGTTCCAGGAAGGGCTGAGATACGGGGCCCAGCTAGAGACGGGCCAACCGACCAGGAGAGGCAGGGAGGCCCGCTGAGAGTCCATCTGGAAAGAAGAAATGCCAAAACGCGAAAACTGGAGGACTGTGGTTTGGAGAGGAAACATGACTCTCAACTCTAGAAAACGAAAGGGGAAAGAAGCATGGCAAGGGCAAAGCGTGTGAATGTGGGACCCATCAGGAGGCGTGGCGGGAAATGGAGCTCAGCCCCCCCTCCGCCGCAGCCCATCTGGTCACCTTGATGATGCTACTCTTTGGACAGCAGCCACTTGGCTACTCCCAGGCTGCTCCCACCCTGCCTTTGAGCCAGCTATTCACTTTTAATGTCATAGTTATTGTACTCCCTGTGTGCTTTTGTCAGCTCAGGAAGCAGGCCCTGCCTACAGCCTGCAGCTGGCGCTGGGCGCCGGGCAGCTCTCCAAGCTCCCTAGGCAATGGGGAATTCGGACCAGAGAGTTCTCCGGGTTAGGGCCCTGGAAGCTAAGGATGAGAAATAACCCTTCTGTGACCAGGATGGGATTTCATTGGCACTCGGGTAACTGTCTGTATTCTCTGGAAGCCCTACCATCCCCCACTCCCCCACCGTCTTTAGTGGTCGAATTCTCAGGCTTTCCCTTTAGGGGAGGGGAAAGTGATGGATCTCAGAAAGACCTAGGCAAGGAGTAGAAAGCCTACCAGGCGTGGAGATGGGGCAAACAGTCCCTTGAGGCGCTTGCTTCTGGTTTAAAGATGCTAGGCTCCGGAAGGGTCCAGCCTGAGAAAATGTCTGAAAATGCCTGTGGCCCCCGCCCTAACCCAGGCTTTCTTCATGGGGAAGGAGAACAGAAAGTATCACCTGTCTTTCTCATGAAGGTACAATGAAAGACAAGCTGGGAACAGAAATGGAGGGGAGCCTCATCAAAGTCCAGTGCATCCCTGCAGGGCAGCAGAGGGCATGTGTCAGAGGCTCAGGGCACCAAGACACCGGGAAGTACTTAGGACAGAGATGTCTGGGAAGGGCCTTGGCCACCTCTACCTTGTCCCTGGACAGATTTCTGGGTTGACAGGTTGAACTCTGGGCATCCCCTCACACGGAGCTGCTGTAATGAGAGACAGTGGACGGTGAAGGGACCCCATCCCTGAGAATGGAGCCTGCCCTGCCCTGGGTCTTGGTCGGTCCTCCCAGCCCCCTCCCCTCCTGCTCTGGCAGGAGACAAGTCACTGCGGTGTTCTGATTAGAGGGACTTGGGAGTTTCTCTCGTCACCCCACCTGCCATGGTGCCTGGCACTCTGCCCTGAGAGATTTAGTCTCTTCAAGCAGCAAACACCCACGAGAGCGTAAAATGCCAGCTGTAGCTGCTGCACGCCGTTCTCGCCCTAGGGCCGTTACTGCCCACTGGCTGTTTTCTTTTGCAGCAGCTGCCAGACGTGGGGCACTGAGGAGGCGGCGTTTTTGTAGGGAAGGAGGCGGGGGCAGGGACATGGATAATTCTGTCGCCTTCTTTGCATCCGGAGCCAGGCCACGGTGCACTAATTAGTGTGTGCCTGTGCATGCATGTGCATATAAAATACCTGAATTACATGTTTAGACCCTTTACAACATTCAGGCTTGCACGTCCATCTCTCATCACACAAGAGGGGTCTTCCCGGATAGGGAGGAGGCCTGAACATCCTCAGCTGTTGGCCCCGGGTGTCCTCATTTAGGAAACAAGGGCTTGTCTGTGACCGGCCCCTCGGAGCTCTGACTTGCTAGGGCTTCAGTGTCTCATGGTCCCCAGAAGCAGCCCATGATTGTCCTGTTAAAAATGGCTCAAAGTGTTCTCCCTCTTGCCCAATAAATTATCTTTCCACCCAACACTAGTTCCATGTGGACCTGAAGAGGTGGGGAAATAAAGAAAGAAAGGCCCTGAGAGCTCTGAGGCAGGAAGAGAAGGAAACACAGCGTGAGCGAACCTGATGAGAATAACAACAGCGCAAGCGTGAGAGCAGGGAACGCTGGAAGCTGCCCTGGGCCAGGCTCCTCTAAGGGTTTGGCCTGTATTCTCTCAGGCTCTTGACAACTCAGTCAGTTAGGTTCTATTAGTAGGAAGCTAAAAAGCACACGGAGGTTAAGTCACTTTGCTCAAGGGAGGGATCAGTGGGAGAGCCGGGATTCAGACAAGGTCAGCTGGCTCCAGGGCAAAGGAGGAAGCGGAGCAGGCCGCCGTGGTCTGGGGTGGGGGGGTGGAGGTAGTGTCTGTGAGACTGTCCGTCTACAGTCTTCTTAAAAACATGCCATTAGGACACCCTTGGTGCTTGGCAATCAGGCCAGAATTGTCTCCTGAAGATGCTAAGACATCTGTGCTTTTCTCCCCAGGGCCCACCCTCCCTTACAGCCTTCAGCCTTCTAGCCGGGCCCCCAGTGAGGCAGGTGGACTGGGTGACCTCCAAAGTCTCTCCCAGCTATGATATTCTCTGACTTTGTGGGCCAGGGCGCCCCAGGCCTCCTGGCACTGTGATCGCTGGTGTCTGCCCTCCCAGCGATCTTACCCCAGGACTTACTAAGGTCCCCCCACCCCAATTCCTGACCCAGGACTCATCCTCCTCAGGCATCCTGTGACTTTCAAAGTGCCCCAGGGGGGACTTCCCTGGTGGTCCAGTGGTTAAGACTCCGCGCTCCCAAGGCAGGGGGCCTGTGTTCGATCCCTAGTCAGGGCACTAGATCCCACATGCATGCTGCAACTAAGAGCTCACATTGCTGCAACTAAAGATCCCACGTGCCGCAACTAAGAACCCACATGCCGCAACAAAAGATCCGACATGCTGCAACTAAGACCCTGTGCAGCCAAATAAATAAATAAATATTTTAAAAAACAAAAAAAGGGGCTTCCCTGGTGGCGCAGTGGTTAAGAATCGCCTGCCAATCAGGGGACACGGGTTCGAGCCCTGGTCCAGGAAGATCCCACATGCCGCGGAGCAACTAAGCCCGTGTGCACAGCTACTGAGCCTGCGCTCTAGAGCCCGCAAGCCACAACTACTGAGCCTGAGCGCCACAACTACTGAAGCTCGTGCGCCTAGAGCCCGTGCTCCGCAACAAGAGAAGCCACCGCAGTGAGAAGCCCGTGCACCACAATGAAGAGTAGCCCCTGCTCTCCGCAACTAGAGAAAGCCCGCGTGTAGCAACGAAGACCCAATGCAGCCAAAAATTGATAAATAAAATAAATTTTTTTAAAAAAAGTGCCGCAGGGGACACCCACCTCATCTGCCCAGCTGTGAAGTGGGAGAGTAGACTGTGTAATTCCTGCGGGACCCCTGTAGCTCAAATGCTCTGGGATTCTATGAAGGCACTACTGAGGGAAAGTCAGCCCTATAACCAGACACCTGCCCCTCCCCACCCTCACGGAGGCCCACTCCCCTCCCGGGGGATCTGGTTCAGTAGAAACCATCTAGATAGTGTTTCCCTTAGAGGGATTCTAATCGTGGGCACTTCAGGGCGGGGAGATGCTGAGGTGACTCACTGTGAGTACTCTGCTAGTGGCCCTCTTCACCTTGTGTGGGTTAAAGATAAATAACACCTTGTTGTGGATCTGCTCTCATGGGATCCCCAGGCCTCTGCTCTAGCCTGTGTTCAGCAGTTGGGGGCACCCTCTGCACCTCCTCTTGCAGCTTTAACTGCCCTCTTCTGAGGGGGCCTCAGCGCGGCCTTCTCTTTTGGGGCCTCTCTGACCCTCAGATGTGCCCCCTCCCCTAACAGGGAGCGCGCACAGGAAGTCTGCCTCACCTGAGAGGCAGAGACCTAGCTAATGATCGAAGCACAGAAACGCCATCAAAAAGCGTGGTGAGTGTGACGTCACTGAGGGAGAAAGCCAGAACCCTCCTTCTCTCCTCCGCTCCGCCTAAGGGTACTCCTCTGGGAGGCATCAGCCTCCATGTAGTTCTGATTTACGGGAAAATAGCTAGAGGGGATTGAAGTGTTTTTCAGCCAGGCCATGACAAACAAGTAGCTGGCCGCAAGCTGTCTGACCTGGCAAAGTCTATGAAGAAAGCCTTCAGCCTAAGTTCAGCCGGTACTTTCATCCTCATCAGCTGGCACCGCTCTCTACAGGCTGCACATGCACTGAGTTCCAGCCCTGCTTAGCGAGAAGCAGGCCTCTCCCGATTCCGTTCGTAGCCCCAGTCTTCTTCTTAAGACCACAGAGCAGGGCATGAGAACAGGGCATGCCACAGACTCAGGGAGTGGCCCCGTGACATTGCGGGGTGGACATCAGCCTGCTTGAGGCCTGTAGTCACTGCCACCAGCACCCTCTGCATCGCACGACTCATCTGCTCAGCACCGCGGCTGCGGCTGCCCACTGCACAAGGGAAGAGCTGGGAGCCGTGGCAAACACCGTGTGAGTTACAGAAGGGTTTTAAGTTGAGCCAAAAATCTATCGAATTTAGAATAACATTTCTGCTCCGTTTCATCTCTAGGGTGGACACTGAGTGTTTCTTAAGGCTCTGTCAAGCCAAAGTTTAGCAGATGAAAAAGAAAGAATGTTGTTGTGATGGCTTGTTCTGTTGTCATAACAACCCAAATAAATATTTCCCTATACCCCTTTCTTCATTTCCCTGATGATAAACATTTTGGTTTTTAGTTTATTAATTTCAGTTCCCAAAGTTTTGGCCAAATCTACAACTAGGCTGAATAATAAAGTCAGAGCTGCACATAAACAATTTGTACAAAAGTTGTAGACAGGTTGAAGTTTTTCTTTCTTTCTTTCTTTTTATTTATTTTCTGGCTGCATTGGGTCTTGGTTGCGGTGCGCGGGCTTCTCATTGCGGTGGCTTCTCTTTGTTGTGGAGCACAGGTTCTAGGCATGCAGGCTTCAATAGTTGCAGCACAAAGGCTCAGTAGTTGTGATTCAAGGGCTCTAGAGCACAGGCTCAGTAGTTGTGGCGCACGGACTTAGTTGCTCCACAGCATGTGGGATCTTCCCGGACCAGGGCTCGAACCCATGTCCCCTGCATTGGCAGGCAGATTCTTAACCACTGCGCTACCAGAGAAGTCCCAGGATGAAGTTTTTAATATTCAAGAAATTTACTTCTTATCTTTTTGTAGTGCATTAAGACCAGAAGCCAAATGACAGACTTCTAGCTGATGATAAGTAGGATTAGGTGGTCAGATCTTGACAAATTTAGAGTTTGAACCTTGGCCTTGACATGGGATAACTAAACTAATAAGTCCTTGTGTAGCTGTGTGCCTTCATCTTGTTGTGTGTTCCTTTTGGTTCATTTTTAATCAGTTTCTGTAAGCTTAAATGGGGTCCCCTATCTTGTCTGGAATCAGTTGCACCAGCAATGTTTGCCATCTCAGAAAAAGGTTGGGTTCGTGGCATGCCCTCTCCAGGCAGGTGAGCTTGCCAAAGCCTACCCAAAAGTGTGAGTAGCTGCCATCTTGGTGGTCTGGCACCCAGAATACTACTTCAGAGGTCCTCAGAGTGGCTGACAGGGAGATACCTACATTTAATTCAGCAGAGTGCTATGAAAAATGCAATTTTAATAGCACAATGCCGTCAGACTGATTCCATATTAACTACCTATTTTTGCCTATAAACACCAAGAAGATAGCATTTGAAGCCACATTTAGACAGTAGCATAGCCACAAATTGTCTACTCCAAACCCATCACTGACAGAATCTCGGGCTGGAAGCGTACTCCACTTCTTCCCTCGGGTTCAGATCCCTCCCAGGCTGTGCTGGCTTTGTGTGTAGTCTTTTGGGGCCTTATTGCAGCAGTTTAAAAACTCTCCAACACTTGTATCCATTAGTTGCTCAGAGTGAGGTGTCGCCATTGCTCTTCTGTCCTGTCTCTGCTAATGAGCTATAGAATCACCCTCCGATGACAGGCCTTGGTTCTTTTCAATATCGCTATTTCCAGCTCCTGGCTCCTATTTCCACTTCCTGGGTTTCTCTCTCTTTCTTTCTTTCTTTTTCTTTCTTTCTCTCTCTTCCTTCCTTCCTTCCTTCCTTTCTTTTTCTTTCTTTCTTTCTTTCCTTCTTTCTTTCCTTTCTCTTTCTTTCCTTTCTCTCTTTCTTTCATTTTTTGGCTGTGTTGGGTCTTCATTGCTGCACGCAGGCTTTCTCTAGCTGCAGCGAGCAGGGCCTACTCTTCATAGCGGTGAACGAGCTTCTCATTGCGGTGGCTTCTCTTGTTGTGGAGCACGGGCTCTAGGCATGCAGACTTCAGTAGCGGTGGCACATGGGCTCAGTATTTGTGGCTCGCAGGGCCTAGAGCAAAGGCTCAGTAGTTGTGGCTCATGGGCTTAGTTGCTCTGCGGCATGTGGGATCCTCCCAGACCAGGGCTCGAACCTGTGTCCCCTGCATTGGTAGGTGGATTCCTAACCACTGCACCACCAGGGAAGCCCTCTCTCTCTCTCTTAGTTCATAGTTTGTAGATGTTAAAGCTGGAACGTCCACTTTCCTCATGTCAAAGATGAGGAAGCTAAAGCCTGGAGAAGGGCTTTACCTGAGATCACACAGAGAGTAGCAGACCCAGTTTTCTTGAGGCCCAGCCTGTGTTCTTTTTAACTCGGTGACACATTACTCCAGGGTTTGAAAGTATAGTAAGGGAAATACGGCAGCCACCTCCTACTAGGTCTCACCAGGCCCCAGACTAGATCCGAGTTACCTTTCACTCATGTTCCTGGGATTGATGCACAGTAGGAGAAACGCTTTGCTTGGAATGCTAGAGGGTGCTGATGGGCTCATCCTTCAAATTCCTGGGGTCTATCCAACTCTGGAAACTCATCATTTACTTTTCTGGTAGCATCTTAGAGAAAGCTCTGTGCTTGATTCTTACTGGTTGCTAGGTGAGTTGGGAGGCAGCCCAGCACAGTAACCCCAAGTAGGGCACAAGGGCTTTGTAGCAACCAGAACCATGGTGTCTTCTCCAGGAGAACTTAAGCAGTCACAAGTGTATCCTGATGTCTCTGGACTGATGCTTCAACCCTCAGGAAACACCACAGAATTGCAAAGCATTCTGAGACCTGACCCTTCTCCCCTGTGCCCATCTTTTAACCTTGTGGCCCAGGCAACCTCCCACTGGGGCATCTCCCCCCCAACCCTCGCTTTTGTACAAATTGATCACAGCTGCGGGCCCTGTCCTCCACCCCCACTGTAATGTGAGCCAGCTTCCAGGGCTCTCTTCCTAGGACTTCCTTCAAAAACACTGCCTGTTGTCCTCCAACCAGCAGATGCTCAGTAAGGCTACACATTAAGGGGCAAGCGAACTTGAAGAGTCATCCTTAGCATCCCCAGAACCATAGACTGTTCTTTGCATGTTCCTAAGAAACCACCAATCCCAGCAGGGCCCACCCCCACGGGAGGCTCCTCTAGCCTTCACGAGTCGGGGAATAAAATTTCGACAGGCTACACTCAGAATAACCCCTTCTTTTCTCTTCCACCATTTATTTTGGGGGAAGAGCTGCCGCTAGCTGTATTATTTACAGAATTTGACCTTTCCTTACAGTGTTTCAAGAGGCAGAACTTTTGCTTAGAATATTGGTGGGGCTGGAGAGCAAGAGGGATGTGACGCTGCCAGCACTGCCCACCTGCCACGTGGCTCCTGACACTCTGGGCTCCACAGGTGCCAGCTAACAAGGTGGCAGTGGGAACCAGGGGTGGAACATTGGGACCCAGCTGCAACAGCAAATCGGACTATTCAAAAAACAAACAAACAAAAACCACTTGTTAGGAGAAATCACAAACGGTGGCAGCACCTAGCTCCATGGCCAACAGGTGACGCAGCTGAGTTGTCATCAAACTGAGTACAGTTGTCCTTTAGCTCCCTGCGTTCCAGTTAAATGAATGAATTTCTTCTTTCTTTCCGTGACATCTATTCACCGGCCCGATGTATCTAGCGCCGGCGTTGCTCATCCTTGTCTTCTCAACTTGTTCCAACGCCTTCCGTGTCCAGCTGGTTCACACTCACTGCACCTAAGCCGGGCACACCCTGTCCCCCAACCCCGGCCCTGCAAGGCTTCAGCCAGGAGACACAAAGCACTGCAGCAGCACAGAGAAGGGAGAACCCATTAGATTTTCTCCTTCTAGGGATGAGGCCAAAAGAGAGCAGAAGGGCGGGAGGCCTTTTCTTTGAGTTGGGAAAAAAACGGTTGAACGGTTGTATTTTTCTGTTGCAGCGACTAAGAAAAACCCAGAGGCTTCTGGCCGTGCCTTTCGTACGTCCATTCCTCAGTCTGTATCTCTTTACCACCCCACGTCTGCAGGACTCCTCTATCCCCACCCTGCCCCCATCCTGAATGCAGAGGTTACTTTAACCTCTTTTATTTATTTTATTATTATTTTAATCGTATTTATTTGTTTGTTTGTTTATTGGCTGCATTGGGTCTTCGTTGCTGTGCACGGGCTTTCGCTAGTTGTGGCGAGCGGGGGCTACTCTTCGTTGTGATGCGTGGGCTTCTCATTGCGGTGGCTTCTCCTGTTGTGGAGCACAGGCTCTAGGTGCACAAGCTCCAGTAGTTGTGGCTCGTGGGCTCTAGAGCGCAGGCTCAGTAGTTGTGGTGCATGGGCTTAGTTGCTCCGTGGCATGTGGGATCTTCCCGGACCAGGGCTGGAACTCGTGTCCCCTGCAGTGGCAGGCAGATTCTTAACCAATGTGCCACCAGGGAAGCCCTGCTTTTTTTATTGCAGTAAAATATACATAACCATAAAATTTACCATTTAAATTATTTTTAAGTGTATGATTCAGTGGCATTAAGTACATTCACGGTCTTTGCAACCATCACTACTATCCCTTTCCAGAGCTTTTTCATCATCTCAGCTGTGACCCTGTACCCTTTAAGCAACAATGCAACACCCTCCCTTCCGCCAGCCCCTGCTAACCTCTATTCTACTCTGTCTCTATGGATTTGCCTATCCTAAGTCCGTCATATAAGTGGAAGCATACAATATTTGTCTCTTTCTGCCTGGCCTAATTCATTTTTTTTTAATATTTATTTTATTTATTTATTTTTTAGGCTGTGTTGGTCTTAGCTGCGGCTAAGACGCAGGATCTTCTTTGAGGCATTGCAGGCTCTTCGTTGGGGGGCGTGTGCTTCGCTCTAGTTGTGGCGCTTGGGCTATCTAGTTTGTGGCACACGGGCTCTCTAGTTGAAGTGTGGGAGCTCAGTAGTTGTGGCGCGTGGTCTTAGTTGCCCCGCGGCATGTGGATGTTAGTTCCCCGACCAGGGACCAAACCCACATCCCCTGCATTGTAAGGCGGATTCTTGACCACTGGACCACCAGGGAAGTCCTGGCCAATATCTTTTAATCCACCTCTTTTCTCCTTAAGTAAACCAGAGCTAAGTGATTTTTTTTAAACGGCCTCAGGAAAGTTTTATGACAATGAGATTATAGGTGCCTGACATCATGGGAACCTAGTAAAGGAGCATTCATCTATCCAGAACTCAGCTTCCCTGCAACTTTATGTAAACAGAGCATAGCTGAGAACCAGGGCAAATGTTCAAAAGATGTCCTAACACATGAAATGCTGGTTACAGGGCCCTGAAGATGACTTGGTATACTCACAGACACATCCACTGGGCCCTCACTTTTGTTTTCTTCTTACCTTAGACATTTCTAAAGTTTCCAATCCCATAGCATTTTAGAAACAGCGTATTAGAATGAGAGGAGAGGGGAGCTGCTGTGAGCAGGCTCAGTAGCGATAAGAAACGGCTGCCAGGAAGAAGAGAAAGTCTGCTCTCACTCCTCTCGGAAGGCCGCCAGTCATCACTGTGCTGCGGCTCCGCTTGCAGAACTGACATCAAGGTGATAATCCCAAATAATCCACCCTTCATTCAACAAACTGAGCCTGAATCCAGGCACTGAGCAAAGCGCTGTGGAGCACGCACGATTAATAAGGCCCAGCGTTTGCCAATAAAAGGCTACGTTATGGGACTTCCCTGGTGGTCCAGTGGGTAAGACTCCACGCTCCCAATGCAGGGGGCCTGGGATCGATCCCTGGTTAGGGAACTAGATCCCACATGCATGCTGCAACTAAAGATCCCCTGTGCCACAACTAAGACCCAGCACTGCCTAAATAAATAAATAAATAAATAAATTTTTTAAAAGGCTACATTATGATCATTCTGCTTTGAGAGAGACTGTTTCTCTGAATGTTGTTATTTTTCTGTGTTTTGGATTCTGGGCAAGAAGCAACTGTATGTGAGTTTCGCTTTTACACAAACCGAGCCTTTTGGAGCGGACGGCTGCACGTGAATACTGAAGGACTTACCCTGTTTTCCCTTGATCACACCTAGGCTTTCATGCTTGGCGGAGAGACTGTGTGTTTGCATACAAAGCATCTTCAATAAGAGAAGGAGTACCCATGAGAAAAGAGGCTTTTGTTGTTGGGGGGTGTCTTGGGAGGGAGGGGGAATGGGAGCTGGGGTGTGAACGGCTCTCTCCGGCTTCCCCGTGGAGGCTGCCCCCCTCCCCTAAATCGGCCCTTTCTCCCCTCTCTCCCCGCTGCAGCACGCTGTCCACGTGCTGCCACGCCATGGTGGCGGCCATTTACCCCTTCACCTGGCAGCACACCTACATCCCCGTGCTGCCGCCCGCCATGATCGACATCGTGTGCTCGCCAACCCCCTTCCTCATTGGGCTGCTCACCAGCTCGCTGCCGCTGCTCAGGGAGCTGCCGCTGGAAGAGGTGAGCTCAGGGAGGTCCCCTGTGCCCTGCCTGTGGGGCGGGGCGGAGGGGAGGTGCTGGCTGTGGCTCTGCCAGCAGGCAGGGTCGGGGAGCAGGGGGACCCCACAGCTTTGTCTGGGAGTTCGCCGCCCCAGGTCGGCTTCAGTAGACCCTCAGTGACTGCAGACTTGGTTTCCCCTCTAAACAAACCTACTGCCATGTATACCCACTGAGAGGGGCAGCACTCAACAATTTACCCAGATTTTAATCCACCTAATCCGTCAATAGCCACCCACCCTCTCCTCCCCTTCTCCACCCGCAGCACCGAGGGAAGAAAGCACACAAAGAGCCAACAATAACTGGAACTTATCTTTGGGCTAATAACGAAGTCTTGACAAAGGCTGTGCTCCTACAAGGAGGTCCTTTTTCATATCAGTTAAAAAGACAACAACCAAGATGTTTTTAATGATCGAGTTCTGGATTTTCAAGTTAGCATCCAAGTGAGGAAAGCCCTTGGCATTTCTGTGATTATTTAGTCCCAGCCCCTTCCTCTAAATAGTCTCTGTCCCCCTGTACTGAGAACTTCCAGCAGCCAGAGCAGAACCGTGGGGACTGAATGACGCTGCGCAGTCCTGAACCCCCAGGGAACCCCTGGCCCTGAAATCCTCCCCGTGTCCCCAGATGCAGCTCCTCTAATTGCCCAGATAGTCCTAAAGTCCCGTTAAATATTAACCATCAGACTCAGGTCTTCAAGTGTGGGTTTGTGAACTGCAAAGAGTTTGCCTGGGCACCCTCGATCCCGCAAATGGCTCAGTTCCACCCCAGGAGAAGGTGTGAGAAGGAAGGAGAGCGCTCCCTTAACTCTGGGGCCATGTGTCAGAGCCCATGATTCCCGCTGCTGGTGCAATCATGGTGGCCATCCAGGCCCCCAGCTCATCCTCCATCAGAGACAGTGGCCCACCCTGAGGCCTGGGGCTCGGCCACTTGCGTGATCCTATGAGTGAGCACCTCCTTAAGTTTCGCGCCCTAGGCCCTTCACTTGCTTCACCCTAGTTGTGGCTCTGGGTCTCAGCCTCACTCTGAGGAGGGAGGTGCTTTAGCCTGAAAGCCTTGACTCATGGAAGCCCAGCACCTGTAGCTTGACTTACTCTCCCGTTGGGTCCAGTCCTCTGGGTCTCTCCCCTCCTACCGCATTAATACAAATGACAGGGCTAAGTGTGTCACTGGGAGGTAGGAGGAGGGAGGCTTGGGGGGTGGGGGGGTGGCAGAACCGAGTGGAATGGGAACGATGGGGGGCTGTAGCCTCTGGCACCTCCTCAGTGACCCACACGCTAAAAAACGGTCTGAGCGGCTTTCCCTCAGCCAGTCCGGGAACAGGGCAGGGAGTCCAGCCTGTGGCCCACACATGTCCCAGCCTGCAGTTACAGTGTTGAAAGTGTGCGTTTCTGGAAAACCCTTTGCCCCACCTCCCCTCTTCATCATCTGTGGCTACAGTGGCAATGTCAGGAAACCACAAATGGCCCCCTCCACCCCGAGCCCTGCTGCTACTCTGGGTGCCAAGAAGGAAGAAGGCTGAGTCCACCTCTGTGTCCCGGAAGCCCTGGTAACAATAACAGTCCCTTTTCCTTACCTCATAGGTCCTTGTGGTCGACCTGGTCAACAGTCGGTTCCTCAGACAGGTGAGTAAGAAGTGCAGCTTCAACCCACTGCTCGCTCTGTTTTCAGCTCTTTGTTGTTTGGAGCTCAGCTTTCCAGCTACGGAAAGGCTCCCTCGTGTGCCTGGAATTGCACAACAGGTCAGGGGGGCTAGGGCAGCCCCTGGCCAGGGCTCGACTGAGGATAGGACAGAAGACGGGGTCAAAGAGGAGGGCTTTGGACAAAGGATTGATTCCCACGTGTTCTGTCACAAAACGGTTTACTGACAATTAGAATCTTTGTATAGGTTATAACTATAGACACTTGTCTTTTTTCAACATGCTTTTCAGTAATATTTGATAACAAATTTCATGACATAATATGAAGTGGAAAAATCAGGAGGCAAAATTGTATGCACTATTTTGCTGACCTTGTTTTTTAAAAAAAAGAATAGAAACAAGAAAGAAAGAAAAAATATAGATATATATAACCCTAAAAAAGATTGAAAGGAAAACTCACCAAAACATTAATTCTGGTTGTCTTGGGATGGGAGACTGAAAAGGAGACAGATTATGAGTGATTTTTAATTGTCTTGATACTTTCATACATTTTCTATAATGATTATAAACGACTTTCATTATCAGAGGAAGTAATGCACAGTTAGTTTCTTGTCGTCACTTGTGCCAGAAAGGCCTGACTCCTATCAGATCTTGCAAAGAATCATTACATAAAGGCTTTCTGGGCATTCTGAAGGACTGCTTTTACACTGGGATGGCCACTGAAACGTTACAGATGTTAACATGCCTTTTTGTTTTATCATTAGTTCCATCAACTTTCACTTCCCAAAGGCCCTCTGGGTGGGCCCATCCCAAGGCCTTCCTGCTTTGAGACCCAGATCATAAAGCCAGCTTTAAATAATACTGGTCATCTGCCCTGACCCGAGTCCCCCCGGATTAGAACTAGCCACCCCATGGGGTGGGAGGTAGGGGACAGTGGGAAACATTGATTGAGGAGCCACTAGGTGCCAAGCACTTTCACAAATTAATTGTGTTGCATTTAATCTCCTCCCCCAGCTTTATGGAGATATTATTGACACATATCATATGTAAGTTTTAAATGTACAGCATGATGATTTGATGTACATACACGCTGAGAAATTATAACCACAGTATGGTGAGTCAACCCCCCATTGCCTCACATAATTACCTTTTGTGTGTGGTGATAACATTTAAGATCTACTGTCTTAACAACTTTCAAGTATATGTTAACTATGGTCACCAAACTGTACATTAGATTCCCCAGAATTTATTCATTTTATAGCGGGAAGTTTATACCCTTTGACCAACATTTCCCCATTTCCCTCACCCCTCAGCCCCTGGTAACCACCATTCCACTCTTTATTTTTATGAGTTCAGTTCATATATATATATATAACTTTTTTTGGCTGTGCTACGGGGCTTGCAGGATCTTAGTTCCCTGGCCAGGGATTGAACCCGGGACCCTGGCAGTGAGAGCACTGAGTCCTGACCACTGGACGACCAGTGAATTCCCTGAGTTCAGTTTTTTTAGATTCCACATATAAGTGAGAACATACAGTATTTACCTTTTGCTGTCTTATCTCCTTCACTTAGTATTAGTCTACCCATGTTGTCACAAAAGTCAGTATTTCTTTCTTTCTTTTTTTTTTTTTTTTTCCTGCGGTACGCGGGCCTCTCACTGTTGTGGCCTCTCCCGTTGCGGAGCGGACACGCAGGCTCAGCGGCCATGGCTCATGGGCCCAGCCGCTCTGCGGCACATGGGATCTTCCCGGACCGGGGCACGAAACCGTGTCCCCTACGTCGGCAGGCGGACTCTCAACCACTGTGCCACCAGGGAAGCCCAGTATTTCTTTCTTTTTTATGGCTGAATAATATTCCATTGTGTGTATGTGTATCTATGTGTATATATGCACATACACATGTATATACACGTACATACACATCTATAAAAATGTCTATTCGGGCTTCCCTGGTGGCGCAGTGGTTGAGAGTCCGCCTGCCGATGCAGGGGACGCGGGTTCGTGCCCTGGTTTGGGAGGGTCCCACATGCCGTGGAGTGGCTGGGCCCGTGAGCCATGGCCGCTGGGCCTGCGCGTCCAGAGCCTGTGCTCCGCAACGGGAGAGGCCACAACAGTGAGAGGCCTGCGTACCGCAGAAAAAAAAACAAAAAATCGTCTATTCATGTCCTTTGCCCATCTTTTTTTTCTATTGAGTTGTATGAGTGCCTTATATATTTTGGATAGTAACCCCTTATCAGATATATGCTTTACAAATATATTCTCCCATTCTGTAAGTTGCCTTTTCATTTTGCTGATTGTTTGTTTTATTGTGCAGAAGCTTTTTATTTTTTTTATTTTTATTTTTTTATTATTTTATTAGTTTCTGCTTTATAACAAAGTGAATCAGTCATAGATATACATCTGTTCCCACATCCCTTCCCTCTTGCGTCTCCCTTCCTCCCACCCTCCCCATCCCACCCCTCCAGGCGGTCACAAAGCACCGAGCCGATCTCCCTGTGCTATGCGGCTGCTTCCCACTATCTATCTACCTTACGCTTGGTACTGTATATATGTCCATGCCTCTCTTTCGCTTTGTCACAGCTTACCCTTCCCCCTCCCCATATCCTCAAGTCCATTCTCAAGTAGGTCTGTGTCTTTATTCCTGTTTTACCCCTAGGTTCTTCATGACATTTTTTTTCTTAAATTCCATATATATGTGTTAGCATACGGTATTTGTCTTTCTCTTTCTGACTTACTTCACTCTGTATGACAGACTCTAGGTCTATCCACCTCATTACAAATAGCTCAGTTTCATTTCTTTTTATGGCTGAGTATGTGCAGAAGCTTTTTAGTGTGATGTACTCTCACTTGTTTACTTTTGCTTTTGTTACTTGTGCTTTTGGTATCAGATCCCAAAAAATTGTTGCTAAGATCAATATTAAGGAGCTTTTCACCTATATTTTCTTCTAGTAGTTTTACAGTTTCTGTTCTTACATTTAACTCTTTAATCCAATTTTTTTTAATCCACATAATTTTCGAGTCATACAAGATAGGGGTCCAATTTCATTCATATAAGATAGAGGTCCAATTTCATTCCTTCGTATGTGGATGTCCAGTTTTCCCAACACCATTTATTTAAGAAACCATCCTTTCAGACTTCCCTGGTGGCACAGTGGTTAAGAATCCGCCTGCCAGTGCAGGGGACATGGGTTCGATCCCAGGTCCGAGAAGATCCCACATGCCACAGAGCAACTAAGCCCATGTACCACAACTACTGAGCCTGTGCTCTAGAGCCCACGAGCCACAACTGCTGAACCCCCATGTCACAATTACTGAAGCCCATGCACCTAGAGCCCGTGCTCCACAGCAAGAGAAGCCACCGCAATGAGAAGCCCACACACCGCAAGGAAGAGTAGCCCCCACTCGCCGCAACTAGAGAAAGCCCACACACAGCAATGAAGACCCAGTGCAGCCAAAGATAAATAAATAAATAAATTTATTTAAAAAAAAAAAAAAACATCCTTTCCCCATTCAATATTCAGCTCCCTTGTCAAATACTAGCTGACCATATATGTACGGGTTTATTTCTGGGCTCTCAATTTTGTTCTGTACATCTATATGTCTGTTTTTTTTTGTCAGTACCATACTATCTGATTACGGTAGCTTCGTGATAAAGTTTGAAATCAGGAATTATGATGCCTCCAGCTTTGTTCTTCTTCCCCAAGATTGTTTTGGCTATTCAAGGTCTTTTGTGGTTCCATACAAATTTTACGATTGTTTTTTCTATTTCTATAAAAAATGTCATTGGAATTTTCGTAAGGATTGCATTGAATCTATAGATGGCTTTGAGTAGTATGGACATTTTAACAGTGTTTATTCGTTCAATCCATGGGCACAGAATATCTTTCCATTAATTTATATCTTCTTCAGTTTCTTTCATCACCATCTTACATGGTGCATTTAATCTTCACGGTGAGATAGATACTGATTGGTAGCCCATTTTACAGATGGGGAAACTGAGGCTCACATAGCTTGTAAAAAGTGGAATCAAGATTCAAACCTCAGACCTCTAGTTCTAAGTTGTGTTCTTTCCACTAAACCAGGAACTGTGCCAGGCCTGCCCTGCAGTGTCCAATGTGTCCTGCTGGCCAGGATGCAGCCACCATCCCCAGAAGCAATGGGGCGATGGCCCACCTGTTTTTTCTGCTTTACAGATGGATGACGAGGATTCCATTCTGCCCCGGAAGCTTCAGGTAGCCCTGGAACACATTCTGGAACAGAGGAATGACCTGGCTAGTGACCAGGATGACAGGTCCCCAGACTGCAAGCGTGGTAAATGCTCATCCACCTCCCAGACCGCACCCCCTCTTCCATCATTGGAGTCAGGGAGCAAATGGACTATGAGCATCGGTCCCACTTGGCCACTGGGTTAAGCAGGAAAATAGGCAAGAGAGGTACACAAGGAGAGAGGCTGTGGCTCATCCCCTTTATCAGGACCTCATTCTAACAGTGAGCTGTGGGGAAGACTTTTCCCACCCCATTTTGGCCCTAAAATATCTGTTTAAAGGTGGGGAAGAAATGACACGCTCACTGTGGGTACTCTTTTTTGTGGATCATTGCAGTTTGCCACCAGGGAGCTAGCGTCCTTGTCTTAGTGACTGGCTTGTCCCAAAGGCTCTGCCTCCGCCCTCCGCCCTCCGCCCTCACCGGTCCCGGTCCTTCCCCATTTTGCTCAGGCCCTGAGTCCAGCCCCTTGAACGAGGTGGTGTCCGAAGCCTTCGTCCGCTTCTTCGTGGAGATCGTGGGCCACTACTCGTTGTTCCTGACGGCGGGCGAGCGAGAGGAGAGGACCCTGCAGCGAGAGGCCTTCCGCAAGGCCGTCTCCTCCAAGAGCCTCCGCCGGTTCCTGGAGGTCTTCATGGAGACCCAGACGTTCCGGGGCTTCATCCAGGAGCGGGAGCGGCGCCGGCAGGATGCCAAAGGTCAGGAGGCATGTTCCCTGCGGGGGAGCTGAGGCAGCCAGAGATGCCCAGACCCCGGGTGGGTGTTGAGCAGGGCCGAAGGTCGGGGGCCAGGGCACGGATGGGAACAGCGTGCAGCCTCCTCTGGAGGACGTTCATTCTCGCCACCTCTGAGCTGGGGAAACTGCCCCTACGTCCTGCCGTCCCCTCAGGCGTCGCTTCCCCTCTGCTTCCCATTCCCAGAACCACACTGCAGGTTCTGGCGGCAAGTTCCCTCCTGTTCTGTTCTCCGCAGCAGGACGAAACTCTCAAGGACACCCTTCCCTTCCCCTCTCTGTGGCGCCTCATCTCCTTCTCCTCAGGCCTCCTCTGGCTCCCTCTGCCCTGCTTCCTCAGCCTCTCCGCCGGGACCTGGGGATGGGATAGAGGAGGAGGAGAGGACGGCCCCACACCCCCTCCGCTGTACGTGGTGCCACTGAGCCCAGCGGGCTGGCCACGGGGGAGGCGGGACGGCAGAGACTCCCCCAACCTGCGGAGTTTGTGGGTCATCGCCCCACGAGCCCGCCCAGCCCCGCCCCAGCCCTCGCTCTGCGAGGTTCCCCTGTCTCTCCTAGTCTCCCTGTCCCTGTTGCTGGACTCCATCACGCTTCTAGTGATGGAGGAGCAGGGAGTGCGCACCAGGAGGATGAAACCATTCCCATCTCTTCCTTACATCATTTTAAGTCCTTCTGGGAATCTAAAAACTAGAAATGTCAGTAAAGGCTATCCCAGATGGGAGCTAGACCCGAGAAGGGGAAAGATGCTCAACACTGAGGAGATGCCTCACAGTGACCAGGGGTGGGGCCCAGGGAAGCAGCTGGCCCAGGCCTTGGTGTCCTCTGGGGCTGCGATTGCAGAGACTGATCTGAGGAACCAAAGCTCTGCATTCCCAGAGCTCTTTGCAAGGCAGAAAGGGAGTCTGTCACACTCCAGGTGTTCTGATGAGTGCTATCTGAAGAGACAAAAGAAAATGGATTAGCGAGTATGAGTCCCACAACTGATGAAAGGATTCCTTTTAATAGAAGACCTGCTGGGTACACAGATCACTCTTTGATAGAGAGAGCGGGACATAAGGCTTAAAAGTAGCACAGAAGGAGCCCCCTGTCTGTGGAAGATCAGTAGGAGATGAAGACAGCGTGCCTGAGGCTCCAGTCCCGGGTGAGAACTGAAGGGCCCTCAGAGGTGGCCTGCCTGCCCTCCCGAGTCTGTAGCTGGCAGCCAGGTTCCCAGGAGGCCAAACCACTTGGCCAGGGGCCCTCTTGTGGGAGAATGCGAGGAAAAGGGAGCCCTCAGGAGCTCCCGAGCCAAGGCCGTCTGGTTCATCTTTGAAACCGCGGGCCTGGCACAGTGTACATGCTTGCAAGACGTTTGTGCAGTAAAGATAGGATTTCACATACGAGCTAGCTTTACAGCTTTCCAAAGACACTTATTGCACAGGTTGGACAATTATAAGGGCAGTAAAAGTCCTTATAAATCTCATGATTCAGAGCATGTTTATAGGAGCAACTTCATCCTAGAAGCAAGGTTTCTCTTTCCTATGGCAGTAAGGAAATGGATATGTCTAGAAGCACAAAGAGAAGGAACTAAAATAGCTGGGATTTCTCTTGTCAACAGGTCTTTTTGAGGTCCGAGCCCAAGAGTACCTGGAAACACTCCCCAGTGGAGAACACAGTGGTGTCAACAAGTTCCTGAAGGGACTAGGTGAGGCCTAGGGGTCTCGGTTCCCATCAGCAGCCTCCGGGCCATGGGGTCTTGGCCAGTTCCCTCCCCTAGAGCCGGGGCCTAATAATGCAGAGCTCTGAGGCCTGCACCGAGTGGGCCAAGTCAGCATTTAACCCACCTGTTCTAATCTGTCCCCAGATCGTAAGCAAAGGACACAAATGGCCCCCTCCCTGCTTTCCTGGGCCCCTGGCTGTCTTGCTGTTCTTTCACTATTATCTCCCACACTCTTAAATCTTCTGGGGTATTGGGCTTAGAAGCATGATGAATGGAACCAGAGAAAGGTGTCTGGCAGTAAAGACCTGGACCAGCCTCCAAATGATGCCCCTAAAAAGTGGAAATGTAAGAATTTTAATAAGGACTGCAGTTTAATCAGGAAAAAGGCCCTTACTAGGAAAGGGAGGAGGAGAAGAAAGCGAAAAAGGTGAAGGAGGAAGCAGGCCCCAGTAAGGAAGAACTGCGGTGAGGAGGACCCCACGGAGGACTTGCAGGGGGCGTGCCGGTGCCTCAGCCAGGATGGCCAGCTGCCTGGGAAGGGACCGCCTACCTCCCGCGCTGCTGGGAGTTTTCTCCTCACTTGGCTCTCAGGGATGTGTTACAGTCAGTGCTTCCTGTATCATCGTTTCAGAAGCAACATCTACAGCTCTGACATGCTTCCTTTCAAAACTCCCCAAGTCTGAGGAAGATCCCTTTTTATGGGAAGGTGCACGAGAAGGGCAGCCAGGCAGGGCGAAGTCCCCCAACTTCTGAGCTCTGGGGTGAAGCTCTTGGGGGTGGAGTGGGGGGTGGGAGGCCACACTTGTCCACACTGCCTCTGGGGTGAAAAGGACAGGATTTAACTCAGCCCCTTTGTCTGCCTGGTGAAATGTTCTCACTTTCTTTTTTTAGGCAATAAAATGAAGTTTCTCCACAAGAAATAGCCCTCAATCCAGCCTCCAGGGAGAACTTTTCCTAGGGCAACCGCGTGTTTTAAAAACAGTCCTGATGGTCTTTCTGAAATGTTGGGTCCTTGGTTGTCCCAGGGGCTGGGATAAAGGCCGGGATGATTTCCGGCCACCACTAGGCTCTCCCCAGGACCCGGGACCCCCCGAGCCACCGGAGGGTGCCGCTTCTTTAGAACAGCACTGGAAATGGGACCTGAGACCAGGCACATTCAAACGGATTGTTTTGGTTGTTGGTTTTGGGTTTTTTTAATTTTTTTTTATCTTAGATATTAAAAAAAAAAAAAAGAAAAGTGTTTGGGTTTTCCTTTTATTATGCCAAGGCTAAGACAACTGTCCTGCCCTGTGTCATCTCTCCCTGGCTCATCCTGCCTGGCAGTTGTGCTCTGGAGCCAAGAGGAGGAGATGGGAAGGGGCAGCCCCCAGGTGCTCCTCTGGGCAGAACTGGGGACAAGTGCGGGGCTGAAGGGGGGAGCACTGTGGCGACGCCTACAGACACTACAGACACCACACCACAGGTGTCGGGACGGGAGTCCTCTTGGGGAAAGGACTGGCAGGTAGTAGAGTGGAGTCAAATCTGTGCTGAAAAGGAAGAAAGAACAATAAAAGGATTTGGTTTCCTGGGATGAGCTGTGCTTTCAGGCTGGCTGGTGATGCCACCTGGTGGCCGAGGCCACTTGCTGTCATGCCACTGATGACTCTGGTCCCAAATGGACCTGACTTTTCTGGACGGCCTCTTTCCTCTTAGAAGCCATAGAGCTGTCCCCTGCCCAAGCAGCCCATGACTTTTAGAGGTACACACAAAAAGAGGAAATCTCCTCGTAAGATCTGTTAATAAAATATTCTTAGTGTCCTGAAGTTTATGATGCTGCCTAGAGCCCATCTTAAAACGTGAGCCAATGCTTTGAGCCCATTCCTATTTATACTATATGAAATTTTCCGATCTCAGTGTAGGGACCCAGAGCAGCGTACATGAACTAGTACATGTGCAGGATGAATGCAGGGACTTCTGTTGTTGATGTTATCAAGGCGCATCCAAACTCTGGGGACAGCTTCCTCAGACTTGTGCGGCCAGAGGGGAGGAAGCGGGGGTGCAGGAGAAGGCTGCATTCCGGGGGGCGCTGTCCTGCAAAGCCTGCGGCAGGGCGGCAGGAAGAGAACAGTCCGCAGCACAGGCACATTCTCAAAGCAGGCCTCCGGGCCACCCCCCGGCCAACCCACTCACTGCCTGCACATCCCAGTGGTGGATTCCCTCTGGTGGCACCAGGAACCCTGCAAAAACACATGAAAGGGATGTGCTTTGACCTTGGCAATGGCCCAGGGGCCTGTGCTGCCTGGCAGAGGTTTTGTTTGTTTGTTTGTTTTTAAATTTTTGGCTGTGTTGGGTCTTCGTTGCTGTGCGTGGGCTTTCTCTAGTTGCGGCGAGCGGGGGCTACTCTTTGTTGCGGTGCGCAGGCTTCTCATTGCGGTGGCTTCTCTTGTTGCGGAGCACGGGCTCTAGGCGTACAGGCTCAGTAGTTTTGGCGCACAGGCTTAGTTGCTCCATGGCATGTGGGATCTTCCCGGACCAGGGATCGAACCCATGTCCCCTGCATTGGCAGGCGGATTCTTTTTTTTTTTTTTTTTTTTTTTTTTTTTTTTTGCGGTATGCGGGCCTCTCACTGTTGTGGCCTCTCCCGCTGCGGAGCACAGGCTCCGGATGCGCAGGCCCAGCGGCCATGGCTCACGGGCCCAGCCGCTCCGCGGCACATGGGATCCTCCCAGACCAGGGCACGAACCCGTATCCCCCGCATCGGCAGGCGGACTCTCAACCACTGCGCCACCAGGGAGGCCCGGCAGGCGGATTCTTAACCACTGCACCACCAGGGAAGTCCCTTGGCAGAGGTTCTTGACCTTTAGGGAGTTGGGAGCAAGGGGGTCTTCTGAGGAAAAATAAGAAAAAGAGGAAAATAAAGAGAGGTTGACCTCTCATTGTACATTAGGGGTTCTTAACTAAAGTCATGGACCCCCCAAATTGTATCCGAGGTTTGGTGTGTCCATTCATTTTTGGGGAGAGAGGATACATAGTTTACATCAGATTCTCAAAGGGGTC
Source organism: Mesoplodon bidens (assembly GCF_964165515.1). Taxonomy (NCBI): domain Eukaryota; kingdom Metazoa; phylum Chordata; class Mammalia; order Artiodactyla; family Ziphiidae; genus Mesoplodon; species Mesoplodon bidens. The sequence continues at coordinate 93,557,633 of NC_138166.1, read as the reverse complement.
CAAGGCCCCCCAAAAGGGTAAGAATGAGACTATGCATAACAATTAATCTGGGTAGATATGTGTGTTGGGGGTTGGGGGAAGACTGAAAGAGACTCTCTGAGTGTTTGGACTCAGGAATTTGTAACTAACAAGCTCCTCAGATTAGCTAACTCTACTAATACCAATATTCTACCCAGAGATGATCACTTTTAATATTTTATAATCTACCTTCTTTTCTAACTTATTTCATATTATATTGTTTACACCTCCAAGTGAATAAATATACATCTTTTCAACACCTCTAATGGTCACATAATATTCTATTTTATAGGTATACTAAAAGTTATTTTACCAATCCTCTCATGCATGCAATGTATTTCCAATTTTTAATATCATAAGGAGCATTGAGAAAAGCATCTTTGTAAAAGTATCTTAGTGCAGGGACTTCCCTGGCAGTCCAATGGTTAGGACTCTGTGCTTCCACCGCAGGGGGCATGGGTTCAATCCCTGGTCGTGGAACTAAGATCCTACAAGCCACGCAGCGCAGCCAAAAAAAAAAGTATCTTAGTCCATTTGCCCTATTTTCATTTTCATTTTTGCTTGAAGTAAAATATACATACAGAAAAGTGCACAGATTATGAAATATACACAGCCTGACAAACTTTCACAAATGATCACATCTGGGTAACCACCACCCATATCAAGAAGCAGGACATCATCGGACATGGTTCAACTTCCCAACATCCCTCCCATCCTACTCTAAGTTGAAACTAAATCAACTAACAAATTGTCTACATTTTGCAAAGTGGTAAATTGGGCTGGGGAGGATCAGAGACAAAAGTGGAAAGTAGGTTTGTGATCCTTGCTCACAGTCTAGGGTAGATCTCGATGGATCACGCTATTTGGGTTCAGAAACAAAGCATGTCCATAAAACATGGGTGTGTTAGACCAGATCATGACCATTCAACCTTTGTGTCTTGCCTCACACCAACCATCTGTCAAAGAACCAAGTCCTCTAATTCCAGTAAAACTCACACATTTTCCATAAAGAATATGTGTTTAGGGCTTCCCTGCTGGCTCAGTGGTTGAGAGTCCGCCTGCCGATGCAGGGGACACAGGTTTGTGCCCCGGTCCAGGAGGATCCCATGTGCCGCGGAGCGGTTGGGCCTGTGAGCCATGGCCGCTGAGCCTGTGCGTCCGGAACCTGTGCTCCGCAACAGGAGAGGCCACAACAGTGAGAGGCCCGTGTACCGCAAAAAAAAAAAAAAAAAAAAAAAAAATGTGTTTAGAAGCATTCCATTATTGTGTTTCAATTCATGGTCAATTACCTGGCCACGAAAAACCGTTGGAGCAGGCTTGCTCGGTGGATTTTATTGCTATGGAATATCAGAGACACTGGTGGGCAAGGGAAGGGGTGAGTGGGAGCAGGTGCAGCTGGCATGTCTTGGGAAGAGGCCGGAGAGGGCGAATCTGAGCAAGAATGCAGCTGTCACCACTGCTGAGACAAGGGAGAAGGAAGTCTTAGGAATTACCACACAAACCTCTTCTCACTCAGACCAAGAATAATGATAAGACCTGCCCTTTACTGAGCACTTCTTTTTGCCCATTACTATGCTGAGTTCATCACATGTGTTATTTGATCACAAGAATGTAAGCCCCACGAGGGCAGGGACTATGTCCGTCTCGTTCACTGCTGAATTCCCAGAGCCGAAAACCAGCGCCTGGCACAGAGTTGTCTCTCAGTAAATGTTTGCTGACCAAAGAAACAGTTCCCACAGTAGTACTAAAAGTGGTACTCGGATGCTAACGCACATATATGGAATCTAAAAAAACGGTACTGATGAACCTAGTGGCAAGGCAGGAATAAAGATGCAGATGTAGAGAATGGACTTGAGGACATGGGGAGGGGAAGGGTAAGCTGAGATGAAGTGAGAGAGTGGCATGGACATACATACACTATCAAAGGTAAAATAGACAGCTAGTGGGAAGCAGCCGCATAGCACAGGGAGATCAGCTTGGTGCTTTGTGACCACCTAGAGGGGTGGGATAGGGAGGGTGGGAGGGAGATGCAAGAGGGAGGGGATATGGGGATATATGTATACATATAGCTGACTCATTTTGTTGTACAGCAGAAACTAACACAACATTGTAAAGCAATTATACTCCAATAAAGATATAAAAAATTAAAATATACGGATAAAAAATTTAAAAATATAAAAAATAAAACTGGTACTATACTGTCTCTATCGCAGGCAGCAAGCTCAGTAGAGATGGATGCATACCCCACAAAGCCAAAGGAGTACTTCATCAAGGGGAGGCAGCCTGCTACTGACCGTAACAGCCATTCCTGGCATCTCAGATAGCTTGTTTGCAGCACAAGCACCAAGCTCCTAGGAGACCACATTAATAATCAGAAGGTTGCTTGGTGAGTAGGAAGTCAGAGCAAAGGGTGTTGGAGAGTCTGGAGGGACGTCTCCCCAGGAGGGGCGGGGAGCCCAACAGACTTTCCCACCTCACAGAGGGTCTGCTTCCCTGGGCAGTGCTCCATCCACCCTGCCCTGCTGACTCCTGGATCCTTGGCATTTCCCCTGCCCCGCCCCCTGCCCTATATTTCTTTTTTTTTTTCCTCTTTATTTTATTGGGGGGAAATTCACATAACATAAAAGTCCATTCATCCATCGATGGACACTGGGGTTGTTTACCCCCTTTGGCTATTGTGAATAGTGCTGCAACAAATAGGTGTATGCATGTATTTAAGTACCTGTTTTCAATTTCTTTGGGTATATACCTAGGCGTGGATTGCTGAGTCATATGGTAATTACTACATTTACATTTTTGAGGAGCCATCAAACTGTTTTCCACAGAGGCTGCACCATTTTATACTCCTGCCCACAATGTAGGAGGGGTGCCCCCTTTCCTATGCTGCCTTCCTTTCTTCAGAGAGATTCCAGCTTTCTTAGGTATATCCTTCACCTTCCAGCCATACCTCTCAAAGAAGCCCCATGTTTCTCAGGGGTGACTGGCATCAGCTGCATCAAATCTGCCTGGGATACTAGTTTAAAATGCAGATGCCTGGGATCCACCTTGACTTATCTGGGTCTAAGGCCCTAGAACCCTTGATTGGTTGGGAGTTCCCCAAGTATCTTCAAATACGTACAGATCTCTGTCTTAGGTGACTCGCTTCTTCAGGTGACCCGTCTCCTCCCTTATATGCAAATTCTCCCTTGAGTTTCACTGACAGAGAGTAATCTTAGCGCCAAGTTTTGGAAGTAAGACTTGCACGCATGGCCTGAGTTCAGCATTACATAAGAGCTCCTAAAGTGCTTTAGAGGATAAAAGCATTGATGAAAGCTTGCAAGAGCCCACAGACTTGGTGAATTCAGGTTTGTTTGTATGTTTTTTTTTAAAAAAAGGTCCCATTACTCTAGTTACCTTGCCTCGGCTTAAAAACCAACCCAAGGCAGCGCAGGTTAGGCTCCCAAAAATCCTGAGGAGAGATCGCTGTGGGCGTGAACTCAGAGGAGGGCAAGGCGGGCCGGAGCTGGAGGCTCAGCTCAGACTTCAGGCGGGCTTGATGTGAGCTGAGTTCAGAGCCTGACTTGGGTGTTTGGGAGGGGCTGAAACAGGTAGAGGAGGAAGGGGAGATTCCTGGCTGAGCAAAGGTTAGTAAGAAAAGCAGAAGGCAGGTGAGAGGGGCCACTTAGCCGCTGGCACCTGTTAAGGCCAATTAACTTCACTCCCTGGCTTGTCCAGTGACCACACCTCGCCCCTACCCAGCTCCCGCATGGGGTTCAGCTGCCAGGCTGCAACTTCCTTCGGGCTACAATTAACAGAGGGCTGGAGCCAGTTTCCCTGACAATGGGCCAGGGAGCGTCTCACCTTTGATCAGTGCTGGGCTCCCTACCTGCCCCTCTTACTCTCCTGCCTACAACCTTCACCCCTCCCCCTCCCAACCCTAATCCTAAACCCAGGTTAAGCCCTGCTACGGAACCTCACCACAGGTTGTCCTCCCTATGACAGAGTTCTTCCCTTATCCCCCCAGGCGGAATGCGGGCTGAGTTGTTTTTCTGGCAGATTCACGTGGACCCACGCTTAACTCTCGCCAGGCCCCTGGACAGGTGTGAATGGGCTTATCCAACGGGACTGTGGGTGGCAGCCGGACCTGACAAGCTGGGAGATGGCAGGCCAAGAGTCCAGCGGAGCAGAGGGCCTGGCTGGCTGGCAACGAGCCTAGCAGAGCGGAGCCCCGCTGCTTTCCGCTCGGGGTCCCAGGGCCGAGGCCACTTTTCTCCCCTCCCCGCCCTGGTGTATCCCTGGCCTGATTGATCTGGGAAGCTCTGGGCAGAAACTGAGGTGGCACAGCAGCCCTGCCAAGGCCAAGCCAGGGTCAGCCGTGCTAGGGTGATTCACAGGGAGAGGGGGTCAGTGCCCTTCCAGCGGCATGGGGTCCACAGGCTCCACATCCTTGGTTCCCACCAGCCAGATGGCCCCTCGAGGCTAGTCAGCCCTGCTCTGTGTGGAGATGGGACTGTGGAAGCAGAGAGATACCGAAAGCTGCCCCCTATCTCGAGATGGGGGCATTTGCCCTCTAGAGGATATGTAGGGCAAGGGCCCTGCTACACTGAGGGGGACAGTCACTGTCCTGCACTTTGCAGCCACGTCAAAATATTGCTCTTTAAAAAGCAAAAAACAGGTGATGATTGCACAACAATGTGAATGTACTTAGTGCCACTGAACTGTAAACTTAAGAATGGTTAAATTGGCAAATTTTATGTCATGTGCCTAATGCCACAGAAAACAAACAAACAAAAAACCATAGGAGTAATATTGCAATGCATTTATATTCTGTGCAATTATGTCAACCTTGGGCATATATCATTCACTCATGTATTTCTACAGGATAAATGCCAACTTCTTCCTCTATGCCATTGTTTTCTTCCAATCCACAGGTATTCATCCTAAGAGCACTTCCTACTAAGTCCACTTGGTAAAGTTATATATATTCCTCTTAACACTTTGGGCTCTTACTATTGCAGGACTGGTCCAGGGAACTGTGAAGGAGCTCTTTAATGCCTTCCTCAGAGGCTTGGGGATGACACATGGAGCCTTAGGACAAAGCAATGTGCATTGTGGTTGGCCTGACAGAATTTTGCTAAAACTTGGTCCTCCCCCTCTCCTCTCCTTTCTCTAAGTCAGCCCCTCCTCCTTCCTTTCTCAGCCCCAGAGCTCAACCTTCCCTCCGGCCTCTGAGATAAGCTCCCTCAGAGAAAGGCTGTGGTGATAACCATTTAGGGAGTCACCCCTGCAAGGCATTTCCGGTTCAACTGCTGACTCTTGAGCTGTAGCCCCAAAAGTGTGGATTGCAGCGCTAAGACCGGCGCTTAGGGGAGCTATCATTTGGGTGGGGCCTGCCTTGAATGTTCCCCCTGGACTTGCCGTCCCGCCCCTGTCTCCATTGTGCCTGCCCAGCCAAGCAGCTTCCCTAGCACCCGAGCCCTCCCACGTCTGAGGCAACACAACTTGCCTGGGCGCCCCCTACAGACACTGATGACCTTCAGGGGAGCACTGAAACCTCCTTGCTTTCAGCCAAGTGTGGGAAAGGATCTGAGCCCTCCTGAAACCCTGCTCCTCCACTGCGACATCGCCCAAGCTGCTGCCCACAGCAGCTGAAAAGAGGTGAGATCTTTTTGAAGTGATGAGAATGTTCTGGAATTAGATAGTGGTGATGGTTACACGACAACTTTTCGACTATACTAAAAACCACCAGATTGCACACTTTAAAAGGGTGAACTTTTGTAGTATGTGAATTATATTTCAATTAAAATAAAAGACAAGAGGGCTTCCCTGGTGGCACAGTGGTTGAGAGTCCGCCTGCCGATGCAGGGGACACGGGTTCGTGCACCAGTCCGGGAAGATCCCACATGCCGCGGAGCGGCTAGGCCTGTGAGCCATGGCCACTGAGCCTGCACATCCGGAGCCTGTGCTCCGCAATGGGAGAGGCCACAACAGTGAGAGGCCCACGTACCGCAAAAAAAAAATAATAAATTAATTTTTAAAAATAAAAATAAAATAAAAGACAAGAGACTTCCCTGGTGGTCCAGTGGCTAAGACTCCGCGCTCCCAATGCAGGGGGCCCAGGTTCAATCCCTGGTCAGGGGACTAGATCCCACATGCCACCACTAACAGTTCACATACCACAACTAAAGATCCCACATGCCGCAACTAAGATCTGGCACAGCCAAATAAATAAATTTAAAAATAAAATAAAAGACGGGGGGGAGGGGACTTCCCTGGTGGCACAGTGGTTAAGAATCTGCCTGCCAATGTAGGGGGCACGGGTTCAAGCCCTGGTCCGGGAAGATCCCACATGCCACGGAGCAACTAAGCCCGTGCACCACAACTACTGAGCCTGTGCTCTAGAGCCAGCAAGCCACAACTACTGAACCCGCACACCTAGAGCCCGTGCTCCACAACATGAGAAGCCACTGCAGTGAGAAGCCTGCACACCGCAACGAAGACCCAATGCAGCCAAAAATAAATAAATAAATAAATGTTCCTTTAAAGACAAGGGGGACTTCCCTGGCTGTCCAGTGGTTAGGACTCCACATTTCCAATGCAGGGGCTGTGGGTTTGATCCCTGGTTGGGGAACTAACATCCCACATGCCGCGTGGCCAAAAATTAAAAGGCAAGACCTGCCATTGGGGGACAAGGGGAGCAAGCTTGGTGTATGGGACAAGCTGAGCCTGTAGCTGCCCCAGGTCATGGGACCCAACAGGCTGCAGAAAGTAGAAGCAGCACCCACACTGCAACATCAGGAGAGAGAAGACCCCCATCTTGGTTTATGGCTCTGGGCATGCGGGGGCCCCTGTCACAGCAACCCCGTGACCAATAATCTAACTACCACAGAGGCACGCTTACAGTTTGCTCATAATTGTTAAAGAGTCTGCTCATTAAAGAAGTGTATTTTGGGGATTCCCTAGCGGTCCAGTGGGGGTGACGCGGTTCAATCCCCTCATCAGGAAACTAAGATCCTGCAAGCTGCCAAGCGGCCAATCTGGGCTATGCAGCCAAATAAAAAAAAAAAAAAAACATATTTTCACCACAACAGCTGATATCATCATCTCAACTGACCCTTCACTCCATGCTTTACTGCGTGTTCTGTACACACAACTCCCAACAGCATCTCCCTGGCTGTTCCTCCTCCCAGAGACTCATCAACTGGCTATAGGCAGACTTCAAATATTTCACTGATCTTGGCCTTGAGTCCAGCCCTGAAATAAAATGTGAAACAGCTCGAACATTCTGTCCCGGCCCACACCCGCCACTTCCACAGGCCCCTCGCCATCCCCACACAGGGACTTTTTTTAAAATAATTAATTTATTTTTATTTATTTATTTGTTTGTTTTTGGCTGCGTTGGGTCTTCATTGCTGTGCGCAGGCTTCCTCTAGTTGCAGCGAGTGGGGGCTACTCTTTGTTGCGGTGCGTGCGCTTCTCATTGTGGTGGCTTCTCTTTTTTTTTTAATTCTTATTTTTTTGGCTGTGTTGGGTCTTCATTGTTGCGCACGAGTTTTCTCTAGTTGCGGCGAGCGGGGGCTACTCTTTGTTGCGGTGCGCAGGCTTCTCATTGCGGTGGCTTCTCTTGTTGGGAAGCACGGACTCTAGGTGTACGGGCTTCAGTAGTTGTGGCACGTGGGCTTCAGTAGTTGTGGCTCGCAGTCTCTGGAGTGCAGGCTCAGTAGTTGTGGCTTGCAGGCTCTAGAGCACAGGCTCAGTAGGTGTGGCTCATAGGCTTATCTGCTCCACAGCATGTGGGATCTTCCCGGACCAGGGCTTAAACCCGTGTCCCCTGCATTGGCAGGCAGATTCTTAACCACTGTGCCTGTGGTGGCTTCTCTTGTTGTGGAGCACAGGCTCCAGGTGCGCGGGCTTCAGTAGTTGCAGCACGCGGGCTCAGTAGTTGTGGCTCACAGGCTCAGTAGCTGTGGCGCACGGGCTTAGTTGCTCCACGGCATGTGGGATCTTCCTGGACCAGGGCTCGAACCCATGTTCCCTGAATTGGCAGGCGGATTCTTAATCACTGGACCACCAGGGAAGTCCCCCAACACAGGGATTTTATTGCCAGTCTCACAGCAGTGGACAGTGGACAGTGCACTCTACAAAGGAGACCAGGGATTCTTCTGAAAGAGGAATGAGAAAGCTGTAGTGTTTTTGGCACAGTTTTTCCCAGTTCAAACACATGCTAACCTATCTGTGGCTGAGGAAGGGCATTTTTTTTTTTTTTTTTGGCGGTACGTGGGCCTCTCACTGTTGTGGCCTCTCCCACTGCGGAGCACAGGCTCCGGACGCGCAGGCTCAGCGGCCATGGCTCACGAGCCCAGCCGCTCCGCGGCATGTGGGATCCCCCCAGAGCGGGGCACGAACCCATGTCTCCTGCATTGGCAGGCGGACCCTCAACCACTGCACCACCAGGGAAGCCCGAGGAAGGGCATTTTTAAAAAAATTTTTATTTTATTGAAATATAGTTGATTTACAGTGTTGTTAATTTCTACTGTACAGCAAAATGATTCAGTTATACATATATATACGTTCTTTTTCATATTCGTTTCCATTATGATTTATCACAGGATATTGAATATAGTTCCGTGTGCTATACAGTAGGAACTTGTGTTTATCCTTTCTATATATAATAGTTTGCACCTGCTAATCTCAAACTCCCAATCCATTCCTCCCCTCCCACCCTCCCCCTTGGCAACCACAAGTCTGTTCTCTATCTCTATGAGTCTGTTTCTGTTTTTTAAGATAGGTTCATTTGTGTCATATTTTAGATTCCACGTATAAGTGATATTGTATGGTATTTGTCTTTTTTTTCTGACTTACTTCACTTACTTAATATGATAATCTCTAAATTCATCCATGTTGCTGCAAGTGGCATTATTTCATTCTTTTTTATGGCTGAGGAATAGTCCATTATATATATACCACATTTTCTTTATCCATTCATCTGTCAATGGACATGTAGTAGTTGTGGCACGTGGACTCAGTAGTTGTGGCTGAGCCCACATGCCACATGTCTTGGCTATTGTAAATAGTGCTGCTATGAACACTGGGGTGCATGTATCTTTTTGAATTGTAGTTTTGTCTGGATATATGCCCCAGGAGTGGGATTGCAGGATCGTATGGCAACTCTATTTTTAGTTTTTTGAAGAAACTCCATACTGTTTTCCATAGTGGCTGCACCAATTTACATGGGAAAGGGCATGTTGGGTGCTTTTGCATTGTATTGGAAAAGGAAGATCAGGACCCAAGACAGGAGAGAGAGGCTCCTACTGCCCCTGAAGATCTGCAGGGCCAAGGGTAGGTAGGACACGGTGCTTAAGGAGGGGGCATGTACTTGGTCTTTTTCTTTCTTTCTTTTTCTTTCTTTCTTTCTTTCTTTTCTTTCCTTTTTTTAGTGCTGAAAGAGCAGTGATTTGTTCTGAAGCAGCTTCAAAGTATCCCTGAATCACACTGTCCTCTGGTACTGGAAAAAGTGGTTTTCCATATGAAGAAGAGGGACTTCCCTGGTGGTCCAGTGGTAAAGAATCTGCCTTCCAATGCAGGGGACTCAGGTTCGATCCCTGGTCGGGGAACTAAGATCCCACATGCCACAGGACAACTAGGCCCACGTGCCACAACTCCTGAGCCCGTGCACCTCAACTAGAGAGCCCTCGTGCCACAAACTACAGAGCCCACGTGTTCTGGAGCTCACATGCCATAAATAGAGAAAAGCCTGCATGCCGCAAATAAGACATGATGCAGCCAAAAAAAAGAAAAGAGAGAAAAAGAAGAAAATTGGGCCCCCACCTCAGGCCATGCATACGAATTAATTCCAGATATCCAGCCTGCGCTCTAGAGCCCGCGAGCCACAAGTACTGAGCTCAAGGGCTGCGATTATTGAAGCCTAGGCACTCTAGGGCCCGCATGCTGCAACTACTGAAGCCCACACACCTAGAACCCGTGCTCCACAACAAGAGAAGCCACCGCAGTGAGAAGCCCGCGCACCGCAACGAAGAGTAGATCCTGCTCGGCACAACTAGAGAAAGCCTGAGCACAGCAACGAAGACCCAACGCAGCCAAATAAACAAAAAGAAAAGATCAACTATACTTAAAAAAAAAAAAGTATAGTAATTTCATAGAAGAGGAAGTACAAATGATCTATAAACAGACAAAAGTATTTTCAGATACAATATTGATCAGAAAAATGCACATTGAAACCAGTATGTGTTACCATTTCACATCTCCCACAGACAATTTTTTAAATTGAAATATAACTCACTTCACATACCGTAACATTTACCCTTTTCATGTACAGAGTTTGGTGGCTTTTAGCACAGTCACAAAGTTGTGCAACTATAACCACTGTTTAACTGCACAACACTTTCGTCACTTGTGAAAGACTACATCTTTTTCAAACTGCTGTGGGTAGCGGCTTTGGCCTCGGCCTGGAGTTGCAAGAGCCAGGGGCTTGGGAGTGTTCAGGTCCTGCTGGGTGTACAGTTTAAAATGTAGGAATCGGGGGGCTTCCCTGGTGGCGCAGTGGTTGGGAGTCCGCCTGCCGATGCAGGGGACGCGGGTTCGTGCCCCGGTCCGGGAAGATCGCACATGCCGTGGAGTGGCTGGGCCGGTGAGCCATGGCCGCTGAGCCTGCGCGTCCAGAGCCTGTGCTCCGCAACGGGAGAGGCCACACAGTAAGAGGCCCACGTACCGCAAAAAAAAAAAAAAAAAAAAAAAAAAAAAGTAGGAATTGGGAGCAACAGGATATGACGGAAGTAAATGGTATAGCCGCTGGAAAACCGACATTACCAAGTAAAGCAATTGATTACCAATGACCCAGTAATTCCACTCCTAAGCATACACCCAACAAAATGCATGCCTATGTGTATCAAAAGACATGTACAGGAATATTCAGAGCAGCATCATTTGTAATAGCCAGAAACTGGAGGTAATGAAATATTCATCAACGGTAAAATGTGTAAATCAGGTGTGGGATAACCATACAATGGAACACTATGCAACAGTGAAAAATCTATAAACTACATCGTATACACCAATATAGGTTATCTCACAAACATAAGCTGAAGCAGCAAGAAACAGAGGATATGAGTAAGATTCCACTTAAATAGAATTTTAAAACAGGCAAACCTAATAATGTACTGTTTAGGAATCCGTGTGCAGCTAAAATCAAATGTAAAGAAAACCAAAGGAAAGATTAAAATGTAGGACAATGGTTTACTTGGGACCAGGACGGGTTATCGAAGAGGCACATGGCGGAGAAGGGGGAGGGATAAATTGGGAGATTGGGATTGTATATAGTAGTGTGTACATACACTACTATATACGAAACAGATAGCTAATAAGAACCTGCTGTGTAGCCCAGGGAACTCTACTCAATACTCTGTAATGACCTCTATGGGAAAAGAATCTAAACGAGTGGGTATATGTATAACTGAGTCACTTTGCTGTACAGCAGAAACGAACACAACAGTGTAAATCAACTCTACTCTAATAAAAATAAAATAAAAAAAAGGAAGAAGAGACACACAGGGCAGGACTTCTAGGATATGATAATATTCTACTTCGAGATATGGGTGATCGGTGCCTGGGTGTGTTTTGTTGGAGGAAAACTGCCTCTAAGCTCTTAGGGCCTGTGAATTAGACTAACAAAAGACAGATTGTCAGGATAAAATCTACACAGTTTTTATCAATATTTATGTGCATGGGAGTTGACAGAAAAATAAGTGAAAATCAAAGGAATGGTTGGACTCAGGGGCTCATATACCATTTTAACAAAGGAAACATGGTTTGGGTTTCAAAGGATGATAAACTGTGGAGAAGGGACTAGGAAATATATGGGGGAAACTAATGACAGATAAGGGTTATGTTAATGAGATTTGGTTGTGCAGACTCATCCCAGTGCTGACGCCTCCATCTCTGTACTAAGAGTTGCATTCCTCTTTCTGGTACCTTCGCAAGGGAAATATATGTCCTGCTTTTAGGAGGAAAAGGGCCAGAAGGACAGAGAGCCCTTCCTGCATCTGTTGATGCTCAATTGCCTTCAGCTCAAAATAATCTTTATTCCAGAATGGCACATTTTGGGGTAGCATAGACTGTTCTCCTTCAGTTCGAACTATGCACGTTGTTTTTACACACTCTTCTGTTTGCATGCACGTGTGTGCGCGCGCATGCACGCACACACACACACACACACACCAGAAAAGAAAAGTCATCACCCCCTGTTGTTGTTGTTTTTTTATTATTATTCATTTGGTTGCACCAAGTCTTAGTTGCAACTGGCAGGCTCCTTAGTTGCGGCATGCATGTGGGATCTAGTTCCCTGGCCAGGGATCGAACCCGGGCCCCCTACATCGGGAGAGCAGAGCCTTAACCACTGCGCCACCAGGAACTCCCACTCCCTCACCAGGAAGTCCCACTCCCTGAGTGTTTTGTGTAGGCCCAGCAGATGGACATCTCACTGGCAAACTGATAATGTCCTATAGCCTCACATGGGGGAGAGGAAGAGATAAATTTCAGCCACCGCTCCAGATTCTTACCTGTCCCCTGGGAAGGCCCTGGCACCAAAAGGACAGTGAGGTTTGGTAGAGAGGGAGGCATGGAACATCCTCACCCAGCTCTGCCTCCGGGTGACTGTGGAACTTGGGGCACATCTCCTCGCCTCCAGCCCTTCCATTTCCCCATCTGTAAAGTAGGTGAAGACATCCCTTCTTAATTATTTTTTATTTTTTGGCCGCGTCATGTGGCATGTGGGATGACCTTAGTTCCCCAACCAGGGATCGAACCTGGGCCCCCTGCATTAGAAACGCCGAGTCTTAACCACTGGACCACCAGGGAGGTCCCTGAAGAGGTCCCTTCTGACCCCAGACTTGACTATCTGCTGGAGCACCTGTGGCCACAACCAGGAAGTGTGGTCTATAAGCCCAGTCAGGCCGGGATCCCAGGGCCTTCAGCTGATGGGGTCACTGGGCAGATGCAAGAGGGAGGAAGCAGCTGGAGGCCTTGGCAGGACAGGTGGGGTGTGAGGAGGGAGGAAACACACTGAGCTAGAGCCCAGTGTATCCCAGGCAGCTAACAGCTGAGCTGATCTTAAAGTCAGGGCATGCCTCAGCCAGTCTTAGCAGCTATTTATAGTTCATACACCTCCTTATTTGGTAGCTGCCTGCAGTGCCCAGTGCTGGATCCTCTTTCCAGTGATGTCTGCCTTTCTGATGAGCACACTGGGTTCCTGGTGCAGCTCTGACTCACTCAGGGCTTCACACAGAACAGGCACTCGACTGTGTGTGTGTTATCTGTTCCAAATACTCCTAAACCCATTCATATTTTTGAAATTTCTAATTGTGTTAAATTACACATAATATAAGATTGGCCACCTTAAGCGTTCCTGAGTGTAGAGTTCGCCGTGGTGAACACATTCATATTGTGCAACCATAATGACATCCTTCATCTCCACAAACTTTTCACCATCCCCAGCTGAAAATTGGTACCCATTCTCCCAGTTCCCCGCTTCTCCCCTCCCCTGGCCCTGACAGCCTCTATTCTACTTTCTGTCTCTATGAATTTGACTAGTTTAGGAACCTCACATAAGCAGAATCATGCAGTATTTGTCCTTTTGTGACTGGCTCATTTCACTTCACATAATTGTCCTCAAGGTTCATCCATGTTGGAGATGTGTCAGAATTTCATTCTGTTTTAAGGCCGAATCATATTCATTCCATCGTATTAGTTCCCAGACTAGGGATCGAACCCATGCCCCCTGCAGTGGACATGCGAAGCCCTAACCACTGGACCACCAGGGTATGTAAAACACGTTTTGTTTTCTCCATTCATCTGTTGATGGACACTTGGATCACACCACACATTTTTACATTTCAAATGCAGTGTTGGAACCAGAATCCCCATTGCCAGAGTATAATCAAATGGAATCGGCCAGCTTTCTATTTATTTTTTATTTTTAAATTTTATTTATTTATTTATTTTTGGCTGCGTTGGGTCTTCATTGCAGCTCGCGGGCTTTCTCTAGCAGCAGCAAGCAGGGGCTGCTCTTCATTGCGGTGCGCGGGCTTCTCACTGCAGTGGCTTCTCTTATTGTGGAGCACGGGCTCTAGGTGCGTGGGCTTCAGTAGTTGTGGCATGCAGGCTCAGGAGTCATGGCTCGCGGGCTGTAGAGCACAGGCTCAGTAGTTGTGGCGCACGGGCTTAGCTGATCCTTAGTTGTGGGATCTTCCTGGACCAGGGCTCAAACCCATGTCCCCTGCATTGGCTGGTGGATTCTTAACCACTGCACCAACAGGGAAGTCTCAGCTTTCTATTTAAAGCCTGAAGCCTTTCATTGATTTAGGGCAGGATCTGATGACCAAGAAAGATTTTATGACAAATGGCATTTTCTTGGGGGGTCCTGGGCTCACAGGATGATTGTCCCTGAAACCCCTACTGGACTGAGAATTCCAAAGAGGAGATATATGTTGTGGTCAGAGAATGGGCTATAAGAGCAGTGGCTGGAAGTAGAGCAGTTAGGGGGGCTGAAAAGGCCTGGGTATAAACAGTAGAGAAGGTATCTGGGATTTTTTTTGTAAGTTGGAGATATATAGAGAGATATATAGATATATAGATCTATATATTTATTTATTGAAGTCTAGTTGATTTACAATGTTGTGTTGGTTTCAGGTGTACAGCAAAGTGATTCAGTTATACATACATGTATATCTAGTTTTTCTTCAGATTCTTTTCCCTTATAGGTTATTACAAAATAATGAATACAGTTCCCTGTGCTATATAGTAGGTCCTTGTTGGTTATCTATTTTATATATAGTAGGGATTTTTTTTTAAGGTAGGAAATGGCCCCTGAGGGTGAGTGCATGGAAAACTGGAGTCAGGGTGGTCCCCGTGGATTTGCTTTGCTTTGCTTTATTTATTTTTTCGGCCATGCTGTGTGGCATGTGGGATCTTAGTTCCCCGACCAGGGATTGAACCCACGCTCGGAGTCTTAACCACTGAACTACCAGGGAAGTATCCCCGTGGATTTTAAAGACACCCGGCCTTCTGGTCTGGCCTGGGGTGGAGAGACTGCAGGGCAGGTGCCAGAGGCCTTGATGAATGGTCAGGACCCATTTCCTTGACTCAGTCAACAGGGTTAATTTGTTTTTCGGAACAGCTTGTGTGGAGAAACCTTGCCTGGGACTCGGAATCATCCCAGTTAGAAGGGTAGGTAACCACGGTGAAGCTGGCAGCTCAGGACTCAGAGCTACCTTTCCTCTGCTGCTAGACTGTGATCTGACCACCTGCACCGGCACCAGGCTCCTGCCCAAGACCATCCCAGGGCTCCCCACTGCCTGCAGGCCTAGTCCAACCCCTCCCTGTCCTCCCCACCTCCCCCAGAGCTGGCTGCAGCCTGCCCTTTCCTGCCGAGGATTTTATGCTTCAACAGTGAATGTAGAACTGCTTCCAGCTGCCCTCCTCCACCATCCAGTCCCTGAGCTCCACGCCTGTGCGTCTGCAGTCTGCAGCAAGGGCACACGGCTGGCTCAGCTCATGTGGCACCTTCCCTGCTACCCTCACTCTCAATCAGTCTGGCATAATGGCTGCTTCTCTGACCTCGGACAGCACCTTGCAGGTGCCTCTACCATTGCACATTCCCAGTAAAATGTTCTGCTTTGGGGTCTGCTTCCCCTCTTAGCTTCTAAATTCCTTGAGGACAGGTGCTGCTACTTTTCACCTTTGTTTCCCCCATTCATTCACTCATTAGACATATATTCATTGAACTGTAATGATGCACCAGACACTGCTCTAGTTTGAATGAATGCATGTCCTGGGATTGGGCCTTTTTGACATTCATTCATTCTACACATATTGAGTGTGATAGATACTGGAGGTACAACAGTGAACAAATATAAATACAGTCCCTGCTCTCAAGAGATTTTGGGGGTAAGACCGACATTCAAATAATCGTATACAAACAAATGTAATGTTTCCATCATGACAGGTGTTATGAAGGATGGGGAATTGGAGTGTGAGAGTGGATCCGAGGGGTTGGACTTGGTCAGGAGCCTAGAGAACACTTCCCCAAGAAAGTGATACTTGAGCTGAGGTCTGAAGGTTGGGAAGAGGAGGGAATAGCATTCCAGAGAAGGGAACAGCATGTGCAAAGCCTTAAGTCATACATTGGTTAGAAATGCTTTTGGCTTCAAGAAACAAAATCTGACTGCCAGTGGCTAAAACAATTGGGTGTTTTTGTTTTTTCTCATACAACAAAAAATGATGTGGTGGCTGCTGGCAGTGGGCCAATTCTTGCACTCTGTCTTTGAGGCTCTTTCTCCTCTCTGCTCTACCATCTTCTGTACGTTACTTCTTATGCTCAGGCTTGTCCTCTTATCAGCCCAGCTCCAGACATAAGGATGGTTTTCAAAGGCAGGAGGTAGGGAGGACCAAGCAGAAGGCTGATTTATCCAGAAAACCCAGGACATCTTTCCCAGAGGCCTCCCTGCAGCCTTCCCCTCATAGCTCCTTGGTCTATGATCATATGACCATCCCTTGGTGCAAGGGATGCTGGGAAAGCTAGTATTTCACTTCTGTGGTGGGAATAGGCAAGGGAAAGAAGGTTGGGAATAGCTTGGTACCGTTACATAGTGGGAGGGAGCAAGGCAAGTTCTAGAAACTTAGTAAAGGGAGCTTTGTAGAGACATTAAAGCTGGATGGGTACGTAGGGGCCAGTATTAGTTTGCTAGGGCTGCCGTAACAAAGTACCACAGACGAGGCAGCTTAAGCAATGGAAATGTATTGTCTGACAGCTGGGGAGGCTGGAAGTCCCAGGGTTGCTTTCTTCTGAGGCCTCTCTCCTTGACTTGCAGATGAACTGTATCTTCATATCATCTTTCCTCTTTGCTTGTCTGTGTCCTAAGTGCCTCCTCTTATAAGGACACCAGTCATATTAGATTAGGGGCAACCCCAATGACCTTATATAACCTCACTTACCTCTTTAAAGGCTCTGTCTCCAAATACAGTCACATGCTGAGGTGCTGGGAATTGGGGCTTCAACACAGGAATTTGGGGGAGAGGGGGCCACAATTCAGTCCATAACAGGGCCAAAATTTGTAAGGCTTTGTAGATTATACTAAGGATTTCATTCTCATTCTAAAAGTAACCAGAGGGACTTCCCTGGTGGTGCAGTGGATAGGACTCCGTGCTTCCAATGCAGGGGCCCCAGGTTCGATCCCACATGAATGCCGCAACTAAGATTTCACATGCTACAACTGGGGAGCCCACATGCCGCAACTAAGGAGCCTGCCTTCTGCAGCTAAGGCCCAGTGCAACCAAATATGTAACTAAATATGTATACATAAGTGATGTTTAAAAAATAAGTTAAAAAAAATAATAAAAGTAACCAGAAACTATGAAAAAGTTTTAAGCAAGAGAATGACACAGCATCTTCAGATTTAGATCACTGGCTACAATGCAGAGGATGGAATGGGATGAGCCAGAGTAGATGCCCACAGACCAATTACCAGGCCACTGAAATAGCCCAGCAAGAAATGATGATAGCTTAGAGTAGTGGCAGTGGAGATGCAAGAGGGCAATTTTGAGATAGATTTCAGAAGTGAAAAGGCCAGGACTTGGGCACAGGGGGGCTTTGGGAAGAGGGAGAGGAAGGCATCCGTCGCCTCTGGGCCTGGCTGGTGGTCCTGCATGGGAACCAGTGCTCAGGAAGCCTGGCCGCTGCTGTGAGAGGCAACAAGGAGCTGCAGGCACCGAGCTGAGGTGGGGTCAGCGAGGTGAAGGCTCCCCTGCGGCTTGGGGGGCTGGTGGTCTTGTACTGCTCTTCAAGGGTGAGTCCTAGGAGCTCAGATCCCCATCCTATGAGGACACACAAAGCGAGTATTCTCTGAGCAGCTCTCTGATCAAAGGACATTCGTTTCATCTGTCAATTACATGTGCATTTTTATATTTTGGAAAATAGGCACAAGATGCTATGAGATATATATTAGGTAATGTGGGGACCCACTCAAGACCCCAGAGTTGATATCAAGATGATTTTAAGCTGAAGACATTTAAGATTCAACAGATGCAGAAAAAAAGATTTTCTGAGTTTTCCTTACCCAACTAAAATCAGCAACTGCTAGGAAATGAGGATACCATAAATCCCCTTAATGGCCCTCAAGAAGGCGAAATACCATGCATACCCATGTAGACAGTCATTATCACAAACCTTCTTATCTCTCACCTGTTCTAAAAACCCACTGGCCTTCCCTAAAGAAACCTATTGGGTTTTTCGCATAGAAGCCTTCTCTCTCCCTCCCTTTTCCCTACTAAGTTAGGTGTATAAGCCTTTAATTTTAACCATTTAAGAAGCCAGCTACTTCTTTCGCTGGCTACTCTTATGCATATGAAACAAACTCTTTTCTCCTGTTAATCTGTCTTTTATCAGTTTAATTTGCATGTCCTAGATAATGAACCTAAGAGAGTAGAGAAAGGTTTTTTTTCTCCCATGTAATTACCAAATCCAGAATGCATTGCTGTAATCCTTCAGATCAAATCTCCCTGCTACGTGTGAAGCCAGAAGGATAAACAGACAGAAAGCTAGAAAGACACTCTGTACCTGTGATTATTTGAGAATGAAAAAGGGGTCTGTGTTGTCCCTTCCCTCCACTCACAACATCCCTTTGTCTCCTCCCTTCAGGTAGCCACACCAGGATGCCCGCTGCTTCAGTGCAGTTTCAATAGGTTAGATAACTTCTGCCTGGCTGGTGGACTTACACCCAAAGCATGCTGTGAACTGGTGTTAGGAGGAATCTGCTCCTCTGGACCCTGTCTCTCACTCTCTCTTCCCATTTCTCTCCAGCCAGCCTGCCCCATCTCTGGCCACACTCAGCCTGGCTCAGTGGGCTCCAGCCACACTGGCATTGGCAGTTCTTGGATTATATCAAGCATGACCCCGTCTCAGGGCTTCTGTACTCGCTGTTCCCTCTGTCCTGTACACTATTCCCTTAGATTTTCAATTGGCTTATTCTTGCCAATCCTTTAGGTGTCTGTTTAAATATCATCTTGAAAAGCCTTCCCTGGACTTTCCTGGTGGCGCAGTGGTTAAGAATCCACCTGCCAATGCAGGAGACATGGGTTCGAGCCCTGGTCCGGGAAGATCCCACACGCCGCAGAGCAACTAAGCCCGTGGGCCACGACTACTGAGCCTGCGCCCCTAGAGCCCATGCTCTGCAGCAAGAGAAGCCACTGCAATGAGAAGCCCGCTTAACGCAACAAAGTGTAGCCCCCACTCGCTGCAACTAGAGAAAGCCCGTGCAGCAGCGAAGGCCCAACACAGCCAAAAATAAATAAATTTATAACAACAAAAAAAAAGAAAAGCCTTCCCTGATGACCGTATCTAAATGAATGAATAACTGAATACATTCACTGATGCCATCGTCCTAAGACTGTGGCCCATTTCGACTGTACCCAGAAGAAGCTTTTTCTTCAAAAGACAAACAAACAAAATTCTGTTTTTTAACCAAATAAGACTAAGGAATTCTTTTTTTTTAATTGATTTATAATATCGTGTGAGTTTCAGGTGTACAGCACAGCTATATATATATATATATATATACACACACACATATATATATTCTTTTTTAGATTCTTTTCCCTTATAGATTATTATGTAATATTGAGTATAGTTCCCTGTGCTATACAGTAGGCCCTTGTTGGTTATCTATTTTATACATAGTAGTGTGTATCTGTTAATCCCAGTCTAGGGAATTCTTAAATTCATTCTCAGCACCCATTTCTTAGTCTGGACTCAAGACGTCTTTTGAAATAGATAATTCCTTCGGAGATTAGGCTGCCCTCTCCAGCCTCTCTTTCCTAGAAAGCTTGGTTTCACTAGGGCAGAAGAGAGAGTAGCATTTACTCTAATGGCTAAAACACACACACACACACACATATACACACACACACACACACACCCTAGAAAGTAAAGGTTAAAGCAGATAAGATTTTTCTAACTTCTTGGAATTTTAAATGCTTACTTTTCTCAAATCTAGTTGATCTTTTTCCCACCCACCCCTAGGGCTGTCCCCAGGCCTTTTTGTACTTTTGGAGATTACAGCTCACACTCCTAGCAAGGGCAAGAATGGAAACTGGAAACATTATTAACATTTTTTGCTCCCTGCTTAAAAGGAAGCCCTCAAACTGCAAAAGCTATTTGATCTGCACAAAGGCTTGGGGGTGTGGGAATGCGCGAAGGGCTGAGACACCAGGCCATTTAAAGAGGAGGCACTGAGTTTGCTACAAGTTTTCCTAATTTTTTTTCCTAAGACCTTAGATCCTGTCCTTTAGAGTGGGGGAGGGGAGCTTCGCACTAGGGTAAACCAGCACAAACCTAAATTTACATTCATTCCTACTTCTATCCATTGGTTTATCTATTCATTTGTTTACTCAACAAAGATTTTGGGCCAGGCACTGAGCTAAAGCTGTGGATAAAGAGCTCCAAGCATTATATGCAGATTGTGGGAGGGATAGGGCAAAATGTTTAATGTTAAAAATAAAAATAACAGGATTTAAAAAATTAGGCAATCAGATTCTAAATTTCATATGTAAAAGATAAAGTGAGAACTTTTCTGGAAAAAAAAAGTAAGATGGCACTAACAGATATTATATACCTTCAATAATGTACAGCACTGGGATTTAAATAAAGAGAACAGAAAGTTCAAAAAAAGACGAGTATAAGAATTTAATATGGGACTTCCCTGGTGGCGCAGTGGTTAAGAATCCGCCTGCCAATGCAGGGAACACGCATTCGAGTCCTGGTCCGGGAAGATCCCACGTGCTGCGGAGCAACTAAGCCCGTGTGCCACAACTACTGAGCCTGTGCTGTAGAGCCCACGAGCCACAACTACTGAAGCCCGCTGGCCCAGTGCCGGTGCTCCGCAACAAGAGAAGCCACCGCAATGAGAAGCCCGCGCACCGCTCTCTGTAACTGAAGAGAGCCCGTGCAGCAATGAAGACCCAATACAACCAAAAATAAATAAATTTCTTAAGAAAAAAAAAAAGAAATGAACACTATTAAAATAAAAAATAAGAATTTAATATGCCATAAAGATGGCATCTCAAGTCAGTGGAGAAAAGATGAACTATTCAATAAATGGTGTTGAGACAACTGGGTAACCATCTGGGAAAAATCAAAGCTGTCACACCTAACACCTTGTGCCCGGACAAATTACAGAAGGATCATAAATTTAAATGTAGTAAATCAAACCATAAAATTACTAGGAAAAAAAAAGGGGGGTGAATACTTTAATAACCTTTTATAACTATGATACAAAATCCAGAAAACATAGAATTAGACTGCATCTTAAAAAAAAAATCCACATGGCAAAAATCACAAGGAAAATCAGAACACCAACAACAAACTGAGAAACATATTTGCAGTTCATGAGAAACGACATGCTAATTTCCCTAATTCCACTTACAAAGGATCTAAGAGAAAAATGGGCAAAGGTTGCAAATAGACAGAAAAGGAAATAAAGTATCTCTTAAACTTATGAGGATTAAGAGGCATGGCAAATAATTGTAAATCAACTCTACTTCCATTAAAAAAAGAGAGAGAGAGGAATTCCCTGGTGGTCCAGTGCTTAGTGAAACGGGGGTGGGGTTATGGGATCCTGGGCAAGGAAGCCTTTTTTTGTCTCCCGTTTCTTGTAGGCAAGACTCCAGCCTCCATGACCTTTCCTGAGTTCCAAAGGGCAGATTCGAACAGTTGCTAATCAAGGGAGGAGCTGCCGAGAAACCACCCGAGGCGAGATTAAAGGGACCAGAGAAGCCCATCAAGATCAGGAGACCCTGAGACCCTGCACACACCCTCATCTTGTCAGCAACCCCACCGCTGAAGTATTGTTATAAAACTCCTCAAATCCTCTTGGGTTGGGACACACATTTTTTTGAGGCAGGAACCTTGTGTGTTCCCATTTGCCTGGCAAAGCAATACTGTCCTTTTCTACTTCACCCAAAACTCTGTCTCCCAGATTCGACCCGGCACCGGTGCGATGGAGGATTCTGGCTAAAGCAATTTAACAGGATTCTTGCTAAAATTGGATGATGCAGAGATGAACACGGAAGTCCAAAAATTGAGGCCTCATTGTAAAGTTCAGGGGAGCCTGAGTAGAGTTTAGTCAAAGAATCTTTGTCATGACCCCCCCCCCCTTTCTTTTTGGGCTGCCCTGCGCGGCTTGTCGGATCTTAGTTCCCTAATCAGGGATCGAACCCTGGCCCTGGGCAGTGAGAGGCTTGAGTCCTAACCACTGGACCACAGGGAAGTCCCGGTCAAGCCCTTTTCTACTTTTGAAAATGTTTAGTCACATGACTGTATTATTATAAAAAAAATTTATACAAAGCAAAAATTAACACAGAATCTAATACAAAATAATTCATAAATTGTCGGAGAGGATACTTAGACCGAAGAAGGCAGGGAACCACTGACCTATGTGAAAATACAAAGTGTTTTTACAGAGACCAAATCGTTATTTGAACCCCCTTTGGAAAGAAAATAACAGGAAGATTAATATTGGTGCTTATTGTGTGGACTAGAATTCACACACTAAGGTTTTCAAGGTTGTTCCACAGAGTGCAAAGTAGATCTGCTCACAGCAATAGAATCCACAGCGGCTTGGCATGATGCTGGCCTCATCTCTTGTACTTTCTTTAATTTTGTAGCACTCAGCACAGACCGACAAGTGGGACTGCGCGTCTTGTCTGTAGTCCTTCCTTTTACATTAAAAGCTTCCCCTAGGGGAGAGCCTGACTTCCAGTACCGGCTGGGGAAGGAACACTAGCCGCACAGCTACAATTCCTCAAGCTTCAAGCTCTGCTCTGTCACTCATGGGCTGTGTGATCCTGCACAGCATCTCTGCCTGTCTCTTCAACTTCATCTGCTCAGATTTATAGGGGCAAAATAATCTGTGCTTGCTCAACTTCAAAAGCCTGTTGTGAGACTAGAACTAGACAAGGAGGTGACAGGCCTTTGAAAAGCATCAAGTATGGTTCTGACGTAGCGTTGCCAGATAAAATATAGGATTCCTAGTTATATTTGAAGTTCAGACAAACAACGAATATTTTAAGTATAAGTATATGCCATGCAATATTTGGGATATACTTACACTAAAACTCAATTTGTTATTTATCTGAAGTTCAAATTTAACTAGGCATCCTGTATTTTCATATGCTAAATCTGGCAACCCTGTTTTAACATCATATAACAACATCAATGGAAACAATAATAAATACTTACCTAGCAGTTACTACACCTAGTGACTGTTCCTTGAGGCTTACTTACCTAGCAGTTACTACACCTAGTGACTGTTCCTTGAGGCTTATATATATTAACTCATTTAATACTTATAAGGAAGGTGTACCACTGGCCTTATTTCACCAGTGAGGAGACTTAGGCAGGAACTTGCCCAATGTCACCTGGCTACTACGTTCAGACACTAAAGTCCGCTCATGATTCCTATGTAACCTGGCTGTTTGGGTAGCATGGGTCCAGCAAAATCAAAATCACTAATAAATATTTTGTGAGGGAAGAGGTAAATGGATTGCCCTGTGCTGAACTTTTCTCCCAGAGAAAGAGATGACTCTTTGTTTATTTTGTTTGCCTATAATACAAAACATCATTATTCCTTTTGGTATGGATGGTGAGACAAGGCATAGTAATTTTTCTAACAACAGAGAATTCTTTCATCCATTGCCCAAATATTATTGAGCACCTACTATATGCCAGACACCGTACTAGGGACTTGGGATACATCTGAACAAAATAGGTAAAGATTCCTGCCCTCAGGGAACTTATATTCTAACTAGGAGAGATAGACAATTTAAAAATATCAGAAATTCTATAGTAAATTAGAAGGTAAATACTATGCAATAAAGAAAAATAGAGCAGTGACTTCCCTGGTGATGCAGTGGTGAAGACTCCAGCTTCCACTGCAGGGGCATGGGTTCGATCCCTGATCAGGGAAATAAGATCCTGCATGCCAAAAAAAAAAAAAAGAAAGAAAGAAAAAGAAAAATGGAGCCGAGTAAGGGGATTAGGAGTGTAGGAGGGTGGGGTGAGGTGGTGAGGAAACATGTTGCAATATTTTAAAAGGCAGTCAGAGGAGAAATTGAGATTTCTTTTTTTTAATTGTTTTAATTTTTTAAAAATTTATTTAATTTATTTATTTTTCGCTGCGTTGGGTCTTCGTTGCTGCGCGCGGGCTTTCTCTAGTTGCGGTGAGCGGGGGCTACTCTTTGTTGTGGTGCGCGGACTTCTCATTGCGGTGGCTTCTCTTGTTGCGGAGCACGGGCTCTAGGCACGCAGGCTCAGTAGTTGTGGCGCACGGGCTCAGTAGTTGTGGCTCACGGGCTTAGTTGCTCCGTGGCATGTGGGATCTTCCCGGACCGGGGCTCGAACCCGTGTCCCCTGCATAGGCAGGCGGATTCTTAACCGCTGTGCCACCAGGGAGGCCCTTAATTAGTTTTTTATTGGAGTATAGTTGATTTGCAATGTTGTGTTAGTTTCTGCTGTACAGCAAAGTGAATCAGTTATACATATACATATGATAAATGGAATATTGCCTGCCATTATCGGTAAACAAAGGATGTCACAGTCATCAGCAATTGCAGCTCACTAGGCTGCGCTGGTGAGCCCTGAGGGGACTCAGGAAGGAAAGAATACCTGCCATCTAGCAGCCATCAGACTGCAGCCACTCCCTGTGGTGAGCCCTGAGGAAACTCAGGACGTGAAAACACAGGACACTGGCCCCAGACAGCTGAGGTGCAGATCCTAGGAATGATTTCAGTGAGCCCAACTCTTGCATCTTCCCATACATAGAAAAATGTTAAATTCCTTAACTTATCTAGTTTTCTTTTATTAACAGTAATCTTTTGTTCCTACTACCTGCCCTTTGTTACAAAACTATATATCCTAGCTCGCCTCTCCTCTCCTCGGAGCAATTTTCTCAGGGTTACTTGAGACGCTGACTCCCGGGCTTGAAGTCCTAAAAACTCCAGCTGAATAAAACATAACTCTCAACTTTTAGGTTGTGAATAGTTTTTTAGTCAACACCTATATCTACTCTTTTTAGGAGTCTTTTCTCATATAGGTCAGTACAGAGTATTGAGTAGAGTTCCCTGTGCTATACAGTAGTGTGTATATGTCAATCCCAGTCTCCCAGTTTATCACCCCCAGCCCCGAGATTTGAGAATTTCTGGTTGAGTTTTGGCAAAAGCTTGGAGGAGGTAGCCAAGGAAATGTCTAGATGATGAGGTTGTGAGACTGTGACTTGCGTGTTTGGGTCAGCATGAAACCAAGTACAAATCCTTTCCCTGCCCCCAGTTTCTTGTTTATAAGCTTCATTCAGCCTCCTTGATATTCCCTGAGTCCCAAAGGGTGGATTCAAACAGTTGCTAATCAGGGAAGGGAGGGAATACAGAAACAAAGAAGGAACAGTCAAGAAACAATAGTGAAGCCTTGGGGCAGGGTCCTGGTTCTTCCTGAAGGAATGTACATAACAATATCTTTAAGTTCTTCTGCAGGAACTAAGGTCCCCGCCCAGGTGGAGGATGGTAACTTCGGGCTGAAAGCTAGATTCCTGGAGCATCGTCCAGTTACCTCACCACCAACCAGTCAGAAGAAAGCCACACACCTTGCAGCCCTCACCCCAAATTTTGCCTATAAAAACTTCTCCTTGAAAACCATCGAGGAGTTGGGGTTTTTTGAGCATGAGCCACCCGTTCCCCTTACTTGGCCCTGCAATAAACCTCTCTCTGCACCAAACTCTGATGTTTAGGTCTGTTTGGCCTCCCTGTGCCTGGGGCACACAAACTTGCATTTGGTAACAAGCTTGAGGTCAGAGTTCCTGGAGAAGCGAAAAAGGGGCAGAAGAGAAATGAGGTCTGTAGATGGGGCCTAGTAAAGCTTTACCCTGATTGAAACCCTCCTTGGAGGACTTGGAGCAGAGAAAGTCACTTTGGCTGCAGGGTTGAACAGGAAGATCTAAAATTCAGAGCTCAGGGCTTCCCTGGTGGCGCAGTGGTTGGGCGGCCGCCTGCCGATGCGGGGGACACGGGTTCGTGCCCTGGTCCGGGAGGATCCCACATGCCGCGGAGCGGCTGGGCCCGTGAGCCATGGCCGCTGAGCCTGCGCGTCCGGAGCCTGTGCTCCGCAACGGGAGAGGCCACAACAGTGAGAGGTACGTGTACCACACAAAAAAATAAATAAATAAAAATAAAATTCAGAGCTCAGCTTGGCTGGGCACATGGGGTCTCGGGGACAGCTCTGGGTCCCATCCTCAATCCATCTTAAAGTTGAGGCCCAGGGCCTTTCCAGGTGTATCTCTGTGACTCAGATCTCTTACCATCTCATGTGACTGTACTGAGGGCCCTGAGCCGAGCGTCACTGCTTCCAGGTGAGGGCAGCAGTGAGGAGACAAAGAACCCAAACTTTACAAGAGGATTTTTCTAAAATAGAAGAATTGTTTTAAATGACCCCTTTCCTTAACATAAAAAAGTTTCAGTACTTCCTTTCCTACTCCCACGTTTTAAAAACACAATTTATCACTTGACTGTGTTAAAAGGAGACAGAAGGCCCAAAATGGAGTCACTTGTGCTAAACCGCACATCACCAAACCAAGACTTAATACCTAACCGAACTGTTGGCTCAACCCCCCAGGAATGTAACCTTTAACCAGTCAACCTGGAATTACCTGGTCAGCACTAGGTGCGGTGATATGACCAGTAGGCCCCTTCTGTTCCTTTTGGGAGAAAAATGCTTTCTTTGCTAATAAGTTCCTTTTTCTGCCCCCTTTCAGCCTTTAAAAATCTTTCCTTTTCTACAGCTCAGTGCAACTCCTTTCTAGATGTCCAATTGTTCAATAAAGCCAATTAGATCATAAAATTGACTTGGTTGAAATTTTGTTATTTAACAACAATAGATAAACCCTAACAGATAAAGAGTACCAGGAACACACCTGTAGTCCAACAAAGATTTATTAAATTGCCGCAGCAGGGGAGGCCACCCAGGAGTGGAATGTGGGCATCTTGCAAAGGGGAATAGGGAGGGGCTTCTCACAGGGTTGAAGCTCTTTTTGGGTAACAACACAGCAGAAGAGGAGACCAGCTCTGGTTTGGGGTCCTGTCGTAAGGTGGGGCAGTTTAGAAACTGGGTGTCTCATAAATCTTCTTTGGGAGGTCAGAGGGAGAAATGAAGCGGGGCTGGGAAAGTCATTAGTAAAAAGCTATAATTACTCAAAAGGGGATTGTTAGTCATTTCGCAGTCATGGTGGCCTTGGGTGAAACATTGTTTTCTGTTGGCTTTGCCACTGTCCTTGTTTGTGTCTGTTGGGTACATTGTGGTCTGATTATCAGTGGGGTGGCTTTTCACTTTCTCAAGAAAAGCAAATTTAAGGGCTCATGAAAAACTGCTCAGGATTTAATATGCAGCATCTGTGTGGACCATGGGCTTTAATCAGAAAGTAGGAATAAATACTTTTTAATGTTCCTTGTTTTAGAAATAACTCTTAGAAGCTGGGATATTTCAGACAGCTTTTGCTATTCAATATCTATTAAGTTAAAGCTGTAGTGTGAAGCACAGTGGACGATCATTTAATTTTCATAATCGTCTCGGGTAGGGACAGTTATTATTTTTAAATTATTATTATTTTACAGATGGAAAGCAGGAGACTAAGAGGTAAGTTAACTTACTCAAAAACACATTGCTAGGAATGGGAGAAGCCTGGAGGTAACGGAGACAAGCTGACTGCAGAGCATTTGCTTAGCCACCATGCTATTCTCTTGGGTTGAGAGATCCCACTTCTGATGGGAAGAATAAGAGAGAACATTTATTAAGTGTTTAGTCTGGCCAGGCAGTAAGCTCAGGGATTGCCACACATATATAATCCTCACCACAACCCTATGTGGTAGGGCCTACTCTCACCCCCACTTGAGAGATCAGGAGACTGAGGCTAGAGAGAATGGGTAACCAGTTCAAGTTTGTACAGCTAGTAATTGGTAGAGCCAGGAAAGTCTGGATTCAAACCCAGGACCCCAATCCCACTCCGCCTCTCCACTGCATCAGCCTATGCTGGGACGCATTCCTCTAAGTCAGTGCCCTTGAAATGAGGACTTTGGTTCCCTGGATGTGGAGCCTGGGGGCAGTAGGTGGGGGGGTGGGCCTCACCTGGGGTAGCCCGCCCTCGCCCCGCCCCTCCAAGGCGGAGCTGCCTCGCTCACCAATCAGAGGGCGCTGGGGGCGGGCTGGGGGCGCTCGGGCTCCGGCCCTCAGTTCGAGCGGCGAGATCGCTCAGAGACGCGGCGCGGGGCAGAGGGGAGCCAGCGGGCGCCTCAGTGTCCTTCCCCACCCCACCCCTCGCCTCGCCGCCTTCTCCTCTCCGCAGCCGGACCGGAATTATGTGATCCCGGAAGTTCCGGCGCCATTGCTGTGTGGGATAAACAGTAATGGCGGAGGCTGCAGCTCCCGGAACAACAGCCACAACATCAGGAGCACGAGCGGCAGCGGCGGCGGTGGCAGCGGCTTCCCCCACCCCTACCCCCACAGTCACCTCCCCGTCCCTGGGGGCGGGGGGCGGGGGAGACGGCAGCGGTGGCGGCTGGACTAAACAGGTCACCTGCAGGTGAGACGCAGCGCGGCCGGCGCCGGGCGCGGGGAGGGGACCGAGACCCCGGAGGAAGGGGCGGGCGACCGGCCGGAGGTGGGAGGGGAGCCGGCGTTTCGCAGCCGCCGCCGACGGTGCCGCTGCTGGTGCCGCCGCCGCCGCCGGCTTTGCTGTCCGCGCGGCCGCCGCGGCCTCCCCGCCCGCGCTGCGTCAACCGTCGCCTGCCGCCGAGGCTCGGGCGCGCGCGGCGTCGCTGAGGAGCCGCCGCACCGCCCGCCGTCTCCCCTCACCCGGCGGAGCGCGCAGCGCGCACGGGGAGAGGTAGGATGACTCCTCCCTCCTTTTTATTGTCGCCGGATCCCCCAGCCCCTGCCTCCAGCTCGCCGGTTCGAGAAGGAGGTTGGCGGTGTCGCCTGGAGCCCGTCGCCTCCCCGCGACCCTGCCTGGCCGGGGAGCGCCGCCGCGGGCCCCGGCGAGGGGACTTGGCTGCCGGGCCCCGCCGCCGTGTCATCCATTTGTAAAGTCGTCTCGGGTCTCTCGGCCCCCGCCCCACCCGGAGCAGGAGCTTTGGTTATTTCTTCTTTGTATGTTTATCGAGGTTGGCGGTTCTGAGCTTTGTCTTAGAACCGAGTGCCGGGCCGGGGTCGTCTCCTCCGCCTTAAATTTGACGAGCTGCCGTTCCCGTCCCCCGGCTAAAGGCTTCTCTTTTGAAATCCACGCATCTTACTTAGGGAGTCAAGGAGCTCGTCGCTCCGAAAGGAGAGAGATTTTGTTTTGGTTTGGGATGTCGGATGAAAATATTTGGGAAAAAAATAAGTGATTAGTGGAGGACGGTTATACTGACGTGTGCACGCCTGTAACAAATTATCGAGCTGTACGTTTAAGAGTAGGGCATTTAAGGCTTCCCTGGTGGCGCAGTGGTTGAGAATCCGCCTGCCGATGCAGGGCATACGGGTTCGTGCCCCGGTCCGGAAAGATCCCACATGCCGCGGAGCGGCCGGGCCCGTGAGCCATGGCCGTTGAGCCGGTGCTCCGCAACGGGAGAGGCCACAACCGTGAGAGGTCTGCGTACCGCCAAAAAAAAAAAAAAAAAAAAAAAAAAAGATTAGGGCATTTAATTGGATGTTGTACTTGGATTTTTAAAAAGTGATCAGTAAGCGCCTAGAAGCTTTTGTTTTTCGATCGGTTGAAAAAATCAGTTGAAACGCCGGTTTTCACTTAGGTGGGGTAATTTATGTGTAAATGCTTGAAAATATTCTTAATATACAGAATTCACTGCCCTGGTATTAACAGCGAGAGTGAAGCGTTCTCAGTGCTTAACATGATACATTTAAGGCATGAATAAGTTTAATTAAGGTTATTTTCAATAACGGGATGTAGAAAGCATAAGCTGTTCTAGGTAGCTTCTTTTATCAGTCATCTGTAGATCCTTAGAATACTTGTGCAGTATCCCAAAGAATGAGAATTTTAAAATTCCTATTCATGGAACCAATTATTTGAGTCTTTTACTTCTCTTTTCTCTACAGTGTTACAGTTGATTTATATGTGCTAGTTGACTCTTTTAAAAATAAAGGGACTAGTGTAACCTTTACATTCCTGAATTTTCTAGCCATTCATCCTGCAGTTCCAATCTATCTATACACTGAGACTAGTTTTCCTTTAATATGTGGGTTCTTTAAGAATTCTATTCAGTGCCTTGATTTTACACACTAACTCTGATCTCAATATAGTTTAGCCTTGAATACCCATCACTAACTTGACATTACTATATATTACTTGTCTCATTATTATCCTGTTGTGTCTGTATCTGAGCTCAACTCATTTCTGCCCAGAATGCGTTATCACTTCTACGCTTTACTTTCCCCTCTGTTAGGCACTTTTCCCTGATTTACTTCCCCTTTTCTACTTCCTCACCAGTGTCATCAGGATTCAGAACAGCTCACCAGACTAATCATTCCTTTTTGCCTACCTTTAGGATCTTTGAGTTTCTGAAATATCCCAGATCAATCCTGGACCAGTGGGAGTTCCTTGCCCATGAACCAATAGATTTATATATTTAAGAAATTTACATACCTGAGTAATATTTCTAAGAAGCATTATGTATCAGATACAGGCTTAGATGTGCTATTGTTTTTGTTTTTCATATAAACCTGTCTATAGCTTTTGCTTGAGACAGTTATCCAAAAAAGCACAGGCTAGTTGATAAGTCTTGGGTTTTAATATTTGATATTGTTTTCAGTTGTTCTAAGTACTAACACGATCTCCTGTTTAAAAAAAAAATCTTTCTTTTGAGTAGGGGAATACCAAATACGATATCTTAATTTATTTATTGTAAACTTTGAGCTTTCTGAGCTGTTTTGTTTATCATTGTATCTGTAGGGCTTTAGTCAGTGCCTGGTGTACTCAGTAAATGCTTAAATTGATCTTGATAAATCCACACCTAAAATTACCCACTTTGATATGTGCTTGTAAGATTCCTCTGCTTTCGTTAAGAAGAAGAGGACCCTTGTAAATCAGCAAAGACAAAGGACTTAATAGAACATGTGTATATCTTTTCGGGACTACCTCCTTCAGTTATTCAGTAAATAAGCATTAGTGCTTACGAGAGACATAGAGCTAGATGTTGAAGGAAATGCAGAAATGCACTGTATTATAAATATTTTCGTGGTGTTTGATAGCAAAATCTCCTTTGAAGAGAATTCAAGATAGTGTTCTAGTTTGTGCCTCTTCCCCCCTTTATATCTAGGAATTTGACTAAGGCTGTTTTCTTCACCAAGGGTATAATTCTCTTAGCTGTGTGGATGTTAGAAATTTGTTTTTGGTTGCTCAGAATCATCTGTATTTTCTTGTTGGTTAGTATTGTCTAAATATTTCTCTGGAAATTCTGTCATTGTGTTTATATTCTCAGGCCTTTAAGGAAAACCTAGGTATACTTTTCCCAAGGAACTGTGTTATGCTGCCCCCACCAGGCCATTTTAATATTTTTTATTAGAATTTAGTGCTGTGAACTAGAAATGCTATTGCTTCTTCTAGTTTTCTTTAGTGTTGGGGGTTAAAACAACAAAGTTGTAACTTGCAAGTTGTAATTTTGAATTTAGACACTGTTTTATCAGAGTGCTTCTACATGTGTACAGGTACTGTAGAAGATAAAAAGCAGAATAAACTATGGTTCTTAAACACCAGGAATTTACAATCTAGTTTGAGAAATAGGGTACATGTACTTATCAAGAATTAAGTAACAGTAAACAATGTCACAGCAGATTAAGTGATTAAGTGCCAAATTAATTAATATTCTGTAATTTCTGTAAATCCCCAGACAGGTTGTTATGATGCCTAGAAGTACTTTGAGGGTATTGTGTGGTTCTCTTACACTCTCACAAGCTACTGTTGGGGTTTCTTATATATATCTTGGTAACCATGCTTACGTTTCCAAGAGGTACAACAGTCGGGGATTCTAGTCAATTGTATTTGTCTTTATTACTGGACAGTGTCTGATTGGAGTCATAGAATCTTCAAGGTGGAAGGAACCATAGAAATCATATGGCCCAGCCTTTAACTGAAGGCAAGCTCAGCCTGGACACTGGCATTAAGGTGAACTTGGATGATGGCTTTTTGGTGGTGGCATTTAAAAAAGAAAAAAAAATGGGGAGAAATTCTTGGGAGAGTTGCCTCTTTTCCTCTTTAGGTTATAACTTACACTAACTATCATGTCATGATCTCTTAGACTTAGACATGTGTTGGCAAGAAGGGATTTCACTGTGAGGACTGTTTATAATTATACCAACAGTGTTGATATCACTGAGAGACAAAAGGCAAGTAAAACAAACCAGAAACCCAGACCATATGTACCAAACAACCATGTAAAATAATGCTTAGTATTTGGCAGTAACTAATTAGGGCTTGTATTCTAGTGTTTCTGTTGATTCTGCAGTATCAGGTGATTTGTGTCTGCTTGAATTCCTTTGGTGATGCTAGTTCTGGACCTCAGGAACTTATTTCATTGCTGGATAGTTCTAGTTCTCAGTCCTTACGCTGAGCCAGGTTTATGATGTAGCTTCCCACATGTATTGACTTTGCCAGGAATAGTGCTGGAAAAGGCTATTCCTTTGTCTTCTGGCCAAACTACTCCAGTTACTTAAAATCTTCTTATGGCATGACATCTAGGTCTCTTGCTTTTCTTATCCGATTCATTAGTGTGTACCTCTTACAGCGTGTGGTTGGAAACAAATGTAGTCAAGGCAGAGAAGAGATGTGGAAGGGGAGATGGGGAAATGAACTCAAGTGCCAGCAAAGACACTATGCAGCTGCTACTGCACACGTGGTGGGGTTTTTGGGGTTTTTTATGTTCTTAAATCTGAAAGAGTGGTGAAACTAAGACAAAATAGCTTTACTAAGGGTCACAAAGCTGGAATTTAAACAGTCTTCCTAATTCTTAAACTGTGTGCTTTTTATTACTACTTTGATCCAAACAGTTGACTACTGATGCAGCCTGATTGTATTAACTGTTCTGGTAGCTGCATCCACTGCTGGCTCTTGCAACTTGGAATCAACTGAAGTCCCTAGACATAAATGTTATCAGCTGGCCCAGACACATCACCTGGAAGAAGGCAGTTTAATGTAGTGTTTTAAAATTTAAATTTAATTCTGACATGTCCTTATTTCAAATCTTTCAGTGGTTTCTTACTGCTTTAAGATAACTTGACTTAAAAGGCCCTGCAGAATCTGTTCCCTAGCTTTCCAGCCTGGCCTCCCCTCTGTTCTCTCCATTCTTGGTCATTGCCGTATTATGCTCTTGGTCAAAAGGTGCCAACAGGCCGTACTACACTGTCTTGGGCCAGTGACTCTGAGTTTACGCTTTCATTTTGGATTCTCGGGAACAGTTTTTACTATCATGGATGTCAGAAAGTAGTAGTGGTGTGAGGTGTTGCACACGTGTGGAGGAAGAGCATCCTGCTGGACATTTAAACGCAGGTGTCAGGGAGCCGAACTCCTTGGAGCAACGGGTTTGCGATCTCTAGGGGCAGGTATTTTATCAAGCCTTAAGACTGTATCAGTATGTGCACCTCTGACTTCAGACTGACCCCAAAGAATATTGAAGGTATAGACAGCTTTGTCTTGTGTTGAGAATTGTGAAAGTTCCCACTGGGGATGGGACAGTAAGCAACTGTATTCAAACAGTGAGACTGTTTCAAATGAATAAGCAATTACCAACTGTGGATACTTTTGTGTGTGTGTGTGTGTATACTTTTATAGATACTTTGAAGCATGATAATACTAGTGGTGATTACAATGAAATTATTTGACTTGTTGGGTTGTTGGGTTTTTTTAAGTGTTAATCTCTTCATTTATAGGTCAAAAAGTACCTATTAGCACAAGTGGTTTAACTCAAATTTGTGTTATGTGGTGCTCAGACAGCTTCAAAGCTTGCAGTAAGTTGCCCTGTAGTTGAGCAAAAGTTCAAACCTAGGACTTCCCTGGTGGCACAGTGGTTGAGAGTCCGCCTGCCAATGCAGGGGACACGGGTTCGTGCCCCGGTCCGGGAAGATCCCACATGCCGCGGAACGGCTGGGCCTGTGAGCCATGGCCGCTGAGCCTGCGCTCCGCAACAGGAGAGGCCACAACAGTGAGAGGCCTGCGTACCGCAAAAAAAAAAAAAAAAAAAAAAAAGTTCAAACCTAGTTAAAGTTAAACCTGATAACAGTTGAAATTAGGTTAATTACAGTTAGAATTTGACTTCCTACTACTATATTCTTATGTTTTGTTATGGACTGAAACCCTAGGGCAGTTCAGGATCTTCTTGATAATTATAGCTGTTCCACCAAGATGTTACATTTTTTCTTTCTGTGTCACATAGAAGGTATACATGCCAGTAATTTAAAAAAATTAATTAATTTATTTATTTTTGTCTGCGTTTGGTCTTCGTTGCTGCTCCTGGGCTCTCAGGCCACTCCCTGTTGCGGTGCGCAGGCCTCTCATTGCGGTGGCTTCTCTTGTGGAGCACGGGCTCCAGGAGCGTGGGCTTCAGTAGTTGTGGCACGCAGGCTCAGTAGTTGTGGCTTGCAGGGCTCCAGAGCGCAGGCTCAGCAGTTGTGGCGCACGGGCCTAGTTGCTCTGTGGCATGTGGGATCCTCTGGGACCAGGGCTCAAACCCGTGTCCCCTGCATTGGCAGGCGGATTCCCAACCACTGCGCCACCAGGGAAGCCCCATGCCAGTAATTTGAATAGAACCTTTCACATTTCAATTTGGGGCAGCCTTCTTCAAGGCTCCTTTAGGTAAATATGAGTCTCTTTTCTATATATCCTTCAATCCAGTGCACAAGTGGAGTGCACTTACTGCTATTCTACCTTCCATCTCTAGATAATTGACACACCCAGGAGATAGGCACTTTTTCCTCACTCTGGATCAGCTGTACATAGATGCATACTTGGGGCAGTTATGGTCTGCCAATATGAAATCTTCATAACTCTGCTCAAGAGAAAGAGACCAAAGTCAGTGATGGGAGGGAGGATGCAAGGGGTGGTGGTAGTTCTACCCACTTTACAAGATCAGGATTATCTACAAAAAATAAAGACCCTGGGGCTTCCCTGATCCGCCTAGTTACTTACAGATTGCTGCTTGGCCCTCCGCCCCATTTCCAGTTTAGTTGGTCTGAGATGAGGTCTCAAAAGTTGCACTTGTAGCAAATTCCCAGGTCCTCTTAGAAACTGAGTCATTCTCTGATACTTGGGTTTTGGAAACTGCTAGTTAAGTACACATGTTCTCCTTTAGAACAAGAGTCTGCTAAATGAAGGACAGAAGTGATTTCCCTTTGCCTCTACCCTTGCAACAAATTTTACTTGGATTTTCGCATGTGGCTTTTAAAGAATTAAAATGGTTTCTCGAAGAATTGAAACATATACAGTAGTCTGACCCGTTCAGGTTTACGTTGTTTCTTGCTTATCTTTGATTTTTTTGCAGATAGAGCTGCCATTATGGCTGAAGTTAGTGGAAAACAAGAAGCTACCTCTGTAGGACTGTAAAATGAGAGCAGTAGTCAGACTTAACCCGTAGAGACAAGATTAATGGTGACCTCAAAGTTTAAATTGGTGTCTCTATCTATAGGCAACCTTCCTGTGGTACCATCATGGATAATTTTATGGTCATATAATCTAGTTCTACTTTCTTTGTGTTCATTTCTCATGTTTGTGTAGATAGACTAACAGTAGAATGTAGTACTAGTGTATAGTGCTCCTGTGTTATTAGAATATATTGGTCATGAATTCTTTGAGTACTGACTTATAAACCAACTTGTGGTTCTTTGTCTCACAGGTATTTCATGCATGGGGTTTGTAAGGAAGGAGATAACTGTCGATACTCACATGACCTCTCTGACAGTCCATATGGTGTAGTGTGCAAGTATTTTCAGCGAGGGTACTGTATTTACGGAGACCGCTGCAGGTAAGAATTTGTTTCCAATTCAGTTTTGTTCAGGGGTGGATGGAGAGGTTGGCAGAAAAAAATGAGAGTAAAATACATAATTCCAACAACTTTGTAAATAATAGATTTAAAATAGTCTTTTTTTTTTTTTTGCCATGCCTCGCAGCTTGCAGGATCTTAGTTCCCCGACCAGGGATTGAACCCGGGTCATGGCAGTTAAAGCACCAAGTCCTAACCACTGGATCACCAGGGAATTCCCTAAAATAGTACTTTAAAAAGTGCTCATTAGGAATGTTAGCACACTGACATATCTCTCTCTTGGAGGGAATGTATTACATTTAAAAAATGAGTTTATAATACAGTCCTAAGTTTAAATAGTGCCTGAGGAGCAACTTCCAGCAAACCTAGAGATAGGGTGTGGTGAAGGCATGTTTGTTAATAGCATTTCCTCTTAAAGACCAAGAATAAGGTTCATATTTGACCAGTTGGGACTAGTTTCAGTTGTTCTCTATTAGTATGAAATATGGAGAGAAAATGGGATCATAGGCATTTGGAACAGTGTATTAGGTTACTAGTTAAGAGGGCTTGTCATTCCAACTAAACTTTCATAAACCACTTGAGCTCGCAAGACTAAATTTTAAGCCAAGATTTACAGAAAATGCTTCAGAATAGTCTCTAGTATCTATCTCAGAACGGTGGAAAACCAAGAGGGATTAGTTATTAAGTAATCTCTATCATCATTCATTGAATTGGTACCATAATCCCGTTAAATTGCAATTCAGCAGTAGTGGGTTCTGTGGGTTCTGCTAGCAATTGGGTAGAGCTTTTCTTCTCTTTTTCTTTTTGGCCATACTGTGCGGCACGTGGGATCTTAGTTCCCTGACCAGGGAACAAACCCGCACCCCCTGCAGTGGAAGCGCCAAGTCCTAACCACTGGACCACCAGGGAAGTCCCAGTTAGAGCTTTTCTTTATCTTCTCAGTTTAGAAAATATCTAAGTGTATTAGTTATCTATTGATGTTAAACAAGTTACCCTGAAATTCAACAGCTTGGAAACAGTAAACATTTATTATCTCATAGTTTCTGGAGTCTGGAATCTTGGAGTGGCTTAGCTGGGTGGGTGGTTCTAGCTTGGAGACTCTCAAGAGATTTCGGCCAAGATTTCAGCCAGGGCTGCCATCATCTGAAGTCTTGATGGGGGCTGGAAGACCACTTGGAAGGTGGCTCACTCACACACCTGTTGGTGGGAGGCCTTCGTTCCTCGCCTCGTGGACATTTCCCTAGAGCTGCTTTAATGTCCTCACGCTAACTTGTCCCCAGAGTAAGTGATTCAAGAGAGACAGCAAGGACGAAGCCACAGTACCTTTTCATGACCTACTCTCAGAAGTCACACACTGTCACTTCCACTAGATTCTGTTTATTACAAGCGAGTCACTAAGTCCAGCCCACTTTCAAGGGGAAAGAAATTGGCCTCCACCTGTTAAAGCGGGGGGGGCTGTCAAAGAATTTTGGGCACATTTTATTTTATATTTTTTTTTTTTATTTTTTTTTTTTTTGCGATATGCAGGCCTCTCACTGTTGTGGCCTCTCCCATTGCGGAGCACAGGCTCCGGACTCTCAGGCTCAGCGGCCATGGCTCACGGGCCCAGCCGCTCCGCAGCATGTGGGATCTTCCCAGACCGGGGCACGAACCTGTGTCCCCTGCATCGGCAGGCGGACTCTCAACCACTGCACCACCAGGGAAGCCCTATTTTATATTTTTAAGGTTTTTTTTTTAATTTATTAAAAAAATTTTTTTTGGCTGTGTTGGGCCTTCGTTGCTGTGCAGGCTTTCTCTAGTTGCAGTGAGCGGGGGCTACTCTTTGTTGCGGTGCGTGGGCCTCTCTTGTTGTGGAGCACGGGCTCTAGGCACGTGGGCTTCAGTAGTTGTGGCATGAGGGCTCAGTAGTTGTGGCTTGTAGGCTCTAGAGCGCAAGCTCAGTAGTTGTGGCACACGGGCTTAGTTGTTCCGCGGCACGTGGGATCTTCCCGGACCAGGGCTCTAACCTGTGTCCCCTGCATTGGCAGGCAGATTCTTAACCACTGCGCCACCAGGGAAGTCCCAGGCATATTTTAAATGGTCACACTAGGTAAGATATTTTGACAGCATCATAGCCAATTTTAGCATCCTATTATCAGAAAAGAATTGTGTCAACTATTGGGTTCAAATGCTTAGAGTTCAAAAGACTAAGAAATTATTGACGGGTGGGATATTGATGTTAGGCTATCTCACATCTGTTTTTTTTTTTTTTTTTCTTTTTGCGGTATGCGGGCCTCTCACTGTTGTGGCCTCTCCCGTTGCGGAGCACAGGCTCCGGATGCGCAGGCCCAGCGGCCATGGCTCACGGGCCCAGCCGCTCCGCGGCATATGGGATCCTCCCAGACCGGGGCACGAACCCGTATCCCCTGCATCGGCAGGCGGACTCTCAACCACTGCGCCACCAGGGAGGCCCTCACATCTGTTTTATTTAGGAAATCTAGTAAGGGTAGAGAAGAAGGAAAAGATTCTTTCCATGTGACTGCAGGAAGGATCCCAGAAATGGAACCCCTGGTATCTGAGTTTAGTGGTCATTTTGCCCTCTGCTGATTTTTTTCATTGCAATATTGCTAGAAGGAAAAAACCGATACAATGACACTCCTCAAAAAAAACCCCAAAACTAAAAAACCCAGATATGTCTTTTGTAGTCAGTCACAATATTAAAAAGGGCAATAGGTGTTAGAAATCCATCCTACTGTGAATGAGCGATTCTTTGTAGTAAGATGGTCTCTGCAAGATTTTTTTTTTTAATCTTTTTTTTTTTTTTTTTTTTTTTTTTTTTAAATTTATATTTATTCATTTATTTATTTTTGGCTGTGTTGGGTCTTTGTTTCTGCGCAAGGGCTTTCTCTAGTTGCGGCGAGCGGGGGCTACTCCTCATCGCGGTGCACGGGCCTCTCACTGTCGTGGCCTCTGTTGTTGCAGAGCACAGGCTCCAGACGCGCAGGCTCATTGGTTGTGGCTCACGGGCCCAGTTGCCCTGTGGCATGTGGGATCTTCCCGGACCGGGGCACGAACCCGTGTCCCCTGCATCAGCAGGCAGATTCTCAACCACTGCGCCACCAGGGAAGCCCCTTTTTTAATCTTTATTGGAGTATAATAGCTTCACAATACTGTGTTAGTTTCTGTTGCACAACAAAGAGAATCAGCCATATGTATACACATGTCCCCATATTCCCTCTCTCTTAGCCTCCCTCCCATCCTCCCTATCCCATCCCTCTAGGTCATCGCAAAGCACCAAGCAGATCTCCCTGTGCTATGCTGCTGCTTCCCACCAGCCACCTATTTTACATTTGGTGGTGTATATATGTTGATGCTACTCTCACTTTGCCCCAACTTTGCCCTCCCACCCCATCCATGTCCTCAAGTCCATTTTCTATGTCTACCTCTATTTTTGCCCTGCAACTAGGTTCAGTAGTACCTTTTTTTGTTTGTTTTTTTTAGATTCCATATATATGCGTTAGCTTAAGGTATTTGTTTTTCTCTTTCTGACTTACTTCACTCTGTATGACACACTTTAGGTCCATCCACCTCACTACAAATAACTCAATTTTGTTTCTTTTTATGGCTGAGTAATATTCCATTGTATATATGTGCCACATCTTCTTTATCCATCCATCTGTTGGTGGACAGTTAGGTTGGTTCCATGTCCTGGCTATTGTAAATAGTGCTGCAATGTGTGGTGCATGTCTCTTTTTGAATTTTGGTTTTCTCAGGGTATATGCCCAGTAGTGGGATTGCTGGGTCATATGGTAGTTCCAGTTTTAGTTTTTTAAGGAACCTCCATACTGTTCTCCTTAGTGGTTGTATCAATTTACATTCCCACCAATAGTGCAGGAGGGTTCCCTTTTCACCACACCCTTTCCAGCATTTATTGTTTCTAGAGTTTTTGATAATGGCCATTCTGACCGCTGTGAGGTG
This sequence comes from Mesoplodon bidens, assembly GCF_964165515.1. Taxonomy (NCBI): domain Eukaryota; kingdom Metazoa; phylum Chordata; class Mammalia; order Artiodactyla; family Ziphiidae; genus Mesoplodon; species Mesoplodon bidens. Next base: position 93,517,556 of record NC_138166.1, on the reverse strand, counting down.
ATACCTCATTATAGTTTTGATTTGCATTTCTCTAATAATTAGTGATGCTGAGCATCTTTTCATGTGCCTCTTGGCCATCTGTATGTCTTCCTTGGTGAAATGTCTATTTAGGTCTTCTGCCCTTTTTTTTTTTTTTTTGCGGTACGCGGGCCTCTCACTCTTGTGGCCTTTCCCGTTGTGGAGCACAGGCTCCGGAAGCGCAGGCCCAGTGGCCATGGCTCACGGGCCCAGCCGCTCCGCGGCACGTGGGATCTTCCTGGGCTGGGGCACAAACCCGTGTCCCCTGCATCAGCAGGTGGACTCTGAACCACTGCGCCACCAGGGAAGCCCGCCTCCATGTATTTTTGTTTTTTACAGTTTTTTTTTCCTGTTAATTGATTTCCAGTCTCATAGTGTTGTGGTCAGAAAAGATGCTTGATATGATTTCAGTTTTCTTAAATTTTCCGAGGCTTGATTTGTGACCCAAGATGTGATCTATCCTGGAGAATGTTCCATGTGCACTTGAGAAGAAAGTATATTCTGCCACTTTTGGGTGGATAAATATCAATTAGATCTGCCTGGTCTGTTGTGTCATTTAAAGCTTGTGTTTCCTTATTTATTTTCTTTTTGGATAATCTGTCCACTGGTGTAAATGGGGTGCTAAAGTCCCCTACTATTATTGTGTTACTGTCGATTTCTTCTTTCATGGTTGTTAGCATTTGCCTTATGTATTGAGGTGCTCCTATGTTGGGTGCATAAACTTTTATAATTGTTACATCTTCTTGGACTGATCCTTTGATCATTATGTGGTGTCCCTCCTTATCTCTTGTAACAGTCTTTTAAAGTCTATTTTATCTGATACAAGTATTGCTACTCCAGCTTTCTTTTGATTTCCATTTGCATGGAATATCTTTTTCCATCCCTTCACTTTCAGTCTGTATGTGTCCATAGGTCTGAAGTGGGTCTCTTGTAGACAGCATATAGATGGGTCTTGTTTTTGTATCCATTCAGCCAGTCTATGTTTTTTGGTTGGGGCATTTAATCCATTTACATTCAAGGATATTATCGATATGTATGTTCCTATTACCATTTTCTTAATCATTTTGGGTTTGTTTTTGTGGGTCTTTTTCTTCTCTTGTGTTTCCCGCTTAGAGAAGTTTCTTTAGCATTTGTTGTAAAGCTGGTTTGGTGGTGCTGAATTCTTTTAGCTTTTGCTTGTCTGAAAAGCTTTTGACTTCTCCATCAAATCTGAATGAGATCCTTGCTGGTTAGAGTTATCTTGGTTGTAAGTTTTTCTCTTTCATCACTTTTAAGTATATCCTGCCAATCCCTTTTGGCCTGAAGAGTTTCCGCTGAAAAATCAGCTGATAACCTTATGGGGATTCCTTTGTATGTTATTTTTTGTTTTCCCTTGCTGCTTTTAATATTTTTTCTTTGAATTTAATTTTTTTTAGTTTGATTAATATGTGTCTTGGTGTGTTCTTCCTAGAATTTATCCTGTATGGGCATCTGTGTGCTTCCTAGACTTGGGTGATATTTCCTTTCCCATGTTAGGGAAGTTTTCAACTATAATCTCTTCACATATTTTCTCAGACCCTTTCTCTTTCTCTTCTTCTTTTGGGACCCCTATAATTCGAATGTTGGTGCTTTTAGTGTTGTCCCAGAGGTCTCTGAGATTGTCTTCAATTCTTTTCATTCTTTTATCTTTATTTTGCTCCTCGGAAGTTATTTCTGCCATTTTGTCTTCCAGCTCACTTATTCGTTTTTCTGCCTCAGTTATCTGTTATTGATTCCTTTTAGTGTATTTTTCATTTCAGTTATTGTGTTGTTCATCTCTGTTTGTTCTTTAGTTCTTTTAGATCTTTGTTAAACATTTCTTGTATTTTCTCAATCCATGCCTACATTCTATTTCCAAGATTCTGGATCATCTTTACTGTCATTACTGTGAATTCTTTTTCAGGTAGGTTACCTATTTCCTCTTGATTTATTTGGTCGTGTAGGTTTTTACCTTGCTCCTTCATCTGTGATATACTTTTTTGCCATCTCCCTCTCTCTCCTTTTTTTTTTTTTGAGTGGGATTATGTTCCTGTCTTACTGGTTGTTTGGCCTGAGGCTTCCAACACTGCGGTTTGTAGGCTATTGGGTAGAGCTGGGTTTTGTTGCTGAGATGAGAGACTCCGTGAGGCCTCACTCTGATGAATATTCCCTGGGGTTTGAGGTTCTCTGTTAGTACAGTGGTTCAGACTTGGAACTCCCACCACAGGAGCTTCAGCCCGACTCCGGGCTCGTGAACCAAGATGCCGCAAGCCTCCTGGGGTGGAAAAAAAAAAAAGAAAAAAACCCAATAATATAGTAAAAAATAAAATTAGCCTAGGAAATTAACAGATATTTTAGGAAGAATATAAAAATAAAAATATAGATGAGTCAGCAACCAGAAGGTGCATCAGTACCACAATAGTAAAAAAAAAAAAAAAAAAAAAAAGGAGGAGGGAAATGAAAAAGTGGAGGGGAGGGGAGAAAGGCCTTGGCTGTGGAGAGTGGGGCCCAAGCAAGGGCAAGGTTTGGGCAGTGGGCGGGGCCAGTGCTCAGGACCCACAGTGCTGGAAAAGACCTTGGGGACTGTGGGGGGTGCGGCTTAGGCTCAAGGAGCAGAGGTTGGTCTCAGAGGGCGGGGGACCTCACCTGGGATGCAAGTCACCTAACAAACTGCTTTTTTCTTTTTAGTTTTCTCTTTAGTAAGGGTATACAGCTCCCTTTTTGGGGAATGATCCTGATTTGAGCTGGGTTTAGTGCTCTTAGGGTAAAGTGAAAGGAGTTAGGGAAACCTACATCCCAATAGTCTACCTGAAAGGAAAGTTTGGTGATAATTGTTTGGGACAGGCTGATATAGGTGATTATTAAGAGCTTGATTATAGACTAGCTAAGGAAGGAATCTCATGGAGTGGCTTGTTCCAAGACTGTTTGTTTCCTCATTAAAATTGTACTTGGGGGCTTAAGCCTACTTTTCACTCTTAGTATGTAGAGATCTTTTTATACAACTTGGCCAGTGCCCAGGGATTTTGAGTAATTTAACTCCTCATGAAGGGAATAGTTTATAATGAAAGATGATATCCTAGTTCCAACAGGTCAGAAGTGTTGCTGCATCTGTGTTGCAGAAGTGTTGCTGTATCCGTGTTGCATAAGTATTGCTGCATCCGTGTTGCATAATGGGGTGCTGTTATTTAGTGATGCCAGTTCTTTGTTGTTCAGGACTGTTGCAGGAGATCTAGCATCCTTTGCCCCCCACTGAGTAAGTGCCATTAGAACTCCTAGTTGTTGTTTCTGAACACCCACTTGGGAAAAGGACAGGACTGCCTTGGTTGACAACCATTGTTATGGTAGATCTTGTTTCCTTTGGAGTGACCGTGAGGCATGCGGGATCTTAGTTCCCTGACCAGGGATTGAACCCATGCTCCCTGCAGTGGAAGCTCGGAGTCCTGACCACTGGACTACCAGGGAATTCCCCTTTGGAGGGATTTTTTTTTTTTTTTTTTTGCCCTGTAGACCTACGAAATCCCATAAGTTAAAATATTTAAAGGCAGATATCAAAGCTCAGAATGATTGGGGGTGGGCAGTTGCAAGCCAACCAGAGGGAGAAGTGTCTGTCTTTTGTGTAGAGGTAGAAGAAAAATGGATTAAACTTCCTTAGGTAGAAACTGATACTGTATCAGAGTATTCTTTGCAAGATGTGAAAGAAAAACTCAATATTAGTTTCAGTGTTGCCTCAGTATTAACATACCACTTACCACTGTGGCTTAAAGGATCAGCAATTCTGTGTTAATTTCTTAAAGAATTAATAACTTTGCAAAGCCACTGTCATGGACTGTGAATCCAATAGATGTGAGAATTCTCTTTAACGGGGCCTGGCAGACCTTCAGTATGCGGCCAGAGAATTAATATTTGTGGCTGGGCAGGCCATACAGTTTCTTGTAGTCCAAAAACAGCCCTAGATAAATACATAAGCTAATAGATGTGGCTGTGTTCCAATGAAACTTTATTTTGGGACACTGAAATTTTATTTAATTAGTTAATTAATTTAAACATTTCTGAGAGTTTATTTTATTTTATTTTTTTAGTTTTATTTTTGGCCATGCTGTATGGCATGTGGGATCTTAGTTCCTCGAGCAGGGATCAAACCCATGCCCCCTGCGTTGGGAGTGCAGAATCTTAATCACTGGACCCCCCAGGGAAGTCCTTGAAATTTTAATTTCAATTACTTTTCGTGTCATAAAATGATCTTTTTTCCAACTATTTAAAAATGCCAAAAACCATTACTAGCTCCCGTTGGGTTTGGCTCGAGGGCCTTAGGTGGCCGGTCCCTGTTCGGCGAAGAGCTCCATGCTTCACTGAACCATTAGTTTTTAGTAAACTCCTTTCAGAATGGGTGTATTGCTTTTGCCTTTGTCTTTTTCTTTCTTGCTTTATTCTTTCTTATTTGTACTCTACCTTTCCTAGTGCTTACTCACAAATTTTTACTTCAGAAGTGTATTTTATATAGATATATTCTGCACTATTTACAGATGTGAACTTTCTTGCTAATATTCTGTGCTTTCAAAAATTTTATTTATACCTTATTGATTCCTTGATAAATGTTCCTTAAAACCAAAATTCACTCCTTTCAAAAACTTTGTAGTGTTTGCAATTTGATAGATGGTGGTAAGCATTCAAGTCCTATCTTTTAAGTTGTTTTTTTTTGAGTCATTTACCCTGAAATTCTTGAAATGAATAAGGCAAAGGGGAAAGAAAGAGAACTAAAATATGGGTGTCATATCTACTTCTTAGACCCTTTATGTATCTTGCCATTTAGTTTTATTTAATCCTTTAAAACTTTCCTAAAGCCCTGAAGGCTTTCTCTATTGGTGAAGCTGGCATTTTAAATTCAAGCCTGTCTTAATTCTGAAACCCGGGTTCTTTTCTAACTTAAAGGCAGTGAAAGCAGTTAAAATGTGAGGATCTGGGGATAGATTTCTAAGGTTCCTTAAGGCTCTGAAACAAACTTCAGAGCAGTGCTGTTTAATAGAACTTTGTCTGATAGTGTGAATGCCCAAAAAGGTGACCCCCTAGCTACGTGTGACTACTTATTGAACACTTGAAAACGTAGCTAGTGCCAGGACCAAGGAACTGAGTTTTAAATGTTATTTAAGCATAAATAGCTAGATATGGCTAATGGCTGCTCTCTTGTACAGGGTGGATTTGGAGTCACATTAGATCTAGAGCACTACTTACACGTCATCTATGAAATGAAAGAAGGGCTTCCCTGGTGGCTCAGTGGTTGAGAGTCTGCCTACAGATGTAGGGGACGTGGGTTCGCGCCCCGGTCCGGGAAGATCCCACATGCCGCGGAGCGGCTGGGCCCGTGAGCCATGGCCGCTGAGCCTGTGTGTGTCCGGAGCCTGTGCTCCGCAACGGGAGAGGCCACAACAGTGAGAGGTTAGCGTACCGCAAAAAAATAAAATAAAATAAAATAAAATGAAAGAATACTTTCTCATAGTTTATTGATGATGAAGTGTGGTGGTACAAGTGAGAGAGCATATTTCTGATCTTCAGCTGGCATAATTCCAGTCGGTGGGATAAATGCACTGGGTTTTGTAGCTGATATCAGGATACTCAAATTACTTGTACTGCAAAGCAGAGTAGGTTACCTAATGCTTAGGAGTAGGAATAGGAAGATTTGAGATAATATAGGATAAAGACCAGCTCAGCAAATGTTTGCCATAAGCTAAAGGACAGTCTTTAGTTAAAGTTTTACCTCTTCTTTAGATGTAAACACAGACACCTATAACACAGATGACCCATGGTTAGTACTGCCCAGTTAACTAATTAATTACAACTGCTAGATACATACTATATGTTATAACACAGTTTATGTACTGCATTCATAATTAATTTATTGTGTCTGGGTGAATCTCTCAGCATAAAATGTTCAAAGAATTGTGAGGATTTTCTCAGGCAGCAAGGTGCTTCTTAAAGGATATAAATAGTTTTTTTTCTGTATTTGGGGATAAGGGTCAATGATAATTTTACAGATGAAAAGCAATCAGGAGATACGTAGGGTAAGAATTTAGAAAAGAAAATTAGGTGAATGGATGGATGTGAGAAAAGAAAATACACACTGCATATTTTGTAAATACTATCTCTGCGTTTTAATATTGGGAGAATTTTATGTGTTGGTAAAATGTTTCACATATTTGTTGAATTTTTGAGTGTCAGCCTTGCTTTCTTAATCAATGTTAATTTTGGCTGCACAATCTCTTTAGCAGACTTGCCATGGGAACGGTAGTCAACTGTCTGAAACTCCTAATTAGAGTGGAATTTGAAGGGTAATAGATGTTCTACAGCATGGGTAGGTGAACTATAAGGCCTGTAGGGCAAACCTGACCAAAGGCTGTTTTTGTAAATTTTACTGGAACACAGCACGCATCGTCATTTAGATAACGCCTATGGGTGCTTTAAAAAAAAAATTATTTATTTTATTTATTTATTTTTGGCTGCGTTGGGTCTTCGTTGCTGCGCGCGGGCTTTTCTCTAGTTGCGGCGAGCGGGGGGCTACTCTTTGTTGCAGTGCACGGGCTTCTCACTGCGGTGGCTTCTCTTGTTGCAGAGCACGGGCTCTAGGCCTGCGGGCTTCAGTAGGTGTGGCTCACGGGCTTAGTTGCTCCACGGCATGTGGGATCTTCCCGGACCAGTGCTCGAACCCATGTCCCCTGCATTGGCAGGCGGATTCTTAACCACTGTGCCACCAGGGAAGCCCCCTCTGGCTGCTTTTGAACCACAGCTGCAGAGTTGAATAGTTGTAACGTGGGCAGTATGACCTGCAGAGCCCCGAGTCTGTGTATATTTGACTCTTTAAGTTTGCTGACCCCTGGTTTATGGCCTTGCTGCTCACACTGGTCCCTGGAGCAGCAGCACTGCATGCGTGAGGGCTGGTTAGACACGCAACACTCTGGGCTGCACCCAGACTTCGAAATTAGGTATCTGCCTTTTAACAGTTTTCCACGTGTTTCATAGGCACAGTAGTTTGAAAAGAACCCAAGGACAGGATAGGGAATATATTCCATCTAGAGGCTTCTGGTTAGACAGTGACTGCCGACTTCTTAAATTTTATTTTATTTTATTTTTAAGATATGAACACAGCAAGCCACTGAAACAGGAAGAAGCAACTGCTACAGATCTAACTGCAAAGTCACCCCTTGCTGCTTCCTCAAGTCTCTCATCAGTAGTTGGACCGATTGTTGAAATGAATATGGGCGAAGCTGAGACAAGAAATTCAAACTTTTCAACTGTAGGAGCGGGTTCAGAAGACTGGGTGAATGCCATTGAGTTTGTTCCTGGGCAGCCCTACTGTGGCCGTAGTGAGTATTTTGAAGAATAATAACAAGTTAGAGGGATAGAGAGTAGTTCATCAATTAGCTGAGTTTTCACAAGCTTCCTGCTTCCAATCTTCATATTTAGTCATATTTTGAATCCCAATAGTAATGAATTTAGAATGTTTTGAAAAACTGAAGGCTCGCTCTCTCTCTTTTTTTTCTTTTTTTAAATTTTTCATTTTTGGCTGCATTGGGTCTTCATTGCTGCGCACGGGCATTCTCTAGTTGCGGTGAGCGGGGGCTACCCTTCATTGCAGTGGTTTGTCTTGTTGCGGAGCACGGGCTCTCTAGAGCACAGGCTCAGTAGTTGTGGCACACACGCTTAGTTGCTCTGCGGCATGTGGGATCTTCCCGGACCAGGGCTTGAACCTGTGTCCCCTGCATTGGCAGGCAGATTCTTAACCACAGTGCCACCGGGGAATCCCAAGCCTCTCTCCTTTAATCAATACAGTTGCACAAGAAATACGGAAAAAGGTTTTTTTAAAAAATTTTAAAACAAAGCTAATCTTGGAAATGTCAGTATCAGAAGAAATTCATTTCTTTCAAGAGTAAGGGAATTAGTTCAATAGACTGCTGTGGAGTTTAATTGAAGTTCTTTTCAGTTAGTTTCTCAGTTCCCTTATTTATAGTTTATGTCTCTGCCTTGTCGGTTTGGACCTTTACCACACTCTTCAACGTTTTCAGCCGCCCCTTCCTCCACCGAAGCACCCCTGCAGGGCTCAGTGACCAAGGAAGAATCAGAGAAGGAGCAGACGGCAGTGGAAACAAAGAAGCAGCTCTGCCCCTATGCTGCAGTGGGAGAGTGCCGATATGGGGAGAACTGTGTGTATCTCCACGGAGACTCGTGTGATATGTGTGGCCTGCAGGTCCTCCATCCAATGGATGCTGCCCAAAGATCACAACATATAAAAGTAAGTCTTAAGGAAGATATTCTGTTAATAGGTGTGAGAACTATATTTTCCTTTTCACAACATTGTCAGTTCATTTCAAAGAAACGTTTGGTGAATTGAATGGTGATTATCATTAAGTTAGGGATGTTTTCCTTCCTAGGCTTCTTGACTGCTTTATCAAGAAAATTGTGCTTTAGAACCTCAGACTTCTGGGCCTTTTTTCCTTTTTCTTCTCTTTTAAAATAACAGCTTCTCTGAGATTCACATTCCATACAATTTACTCTTCTAAAATGCACATTTCATTGGTTTTTAATATATTCACAGAGTTGTGCAACCACTATTCTCTCTAATTTTAGGACATTTTCATTATCCCAGAAAAGAAGCCTCTGGCTCATTAGCTCCACTGCTCTCTGTTCTTCCCTCCCTCCAGCTCCTGGCAGCAGCTGTGTTACTTTCTGTCTCTATGGATTTCCCTGTTCTGGTCATTTTGTATATGTGGCCTTTTGTGACTGGCTAAAAGATTAGCATCATGTTCTCAGGATTCATTTGTGTTGGAGTGTGTATCAGTACTCCATTCCTTTTCATGGCTGAGTAATAATCCTCCGTATGGCTGTACAACATTTTGTTTTTCCATTTGGGTTGTTTCACCTTTCGGCTATTATGAATAATGCCATGAACGTTCGTGTGTAAATTTTTGTAGACATATGTCTTGATTACCTTGGAATAGAGTTGCTGGGTCACATGGTAACTCTATGCTTCATATTTTGAGCAACTGCCAGGCTTTCTCCACAGTGACTGCACTGTTTTACATTCTCATCAGCGATGGATGAAAGTTTCAAACTATGGTTTCCTAAGCCCATTTGCTGCATGAATTTTTTTTTGGGGGGGGAAGACCCTGTATTAAAAACCTTATATTTATTGGAGCAGATTTTGCTTCTAATCATACTCATCTCTTTTAACAAACTTACTTTGGCTGTGGGTGGTGGTGAAGCAGTGGAGTGTGGTTTGACCTCTGCCTTCTCAGCGTATTGGCTGTGTGATGTAGCAGGTTAAACCCCTGTATATATTTGCGAGAGCAGTGCCTACTTCAGGGGATTGTTTAAAAAAAAAAAAAAAAAGTTTAGCCTAAGTGTCCATCAACAGACGAATGGATAAAGAAGACGTGGCACATACATACAATGGAATATTACTCAGCCATAAAAAGAAACGAAATTGAGTTATCTGTAGTGAGGTGGATGGACCCAGAGTATGTCATACAGAGTGAAGTAAGTCAGAAAGAGAAAAACAAATACCGTATGCAAACACATGTATATGGAATGTAAAAACAAAAAAAAAGGTCATGAAGAACCTAGGGGCAGGACAGGAATAAAGACACAGACCTACTAGAGAATCGACTTGAGGACACGGGGAGGGGGAAAGGGAAGCTGGGACGAAGTGAGAGAGTGGCATGGACATACATACACTACCAAACGTAAAATAGCTAGCTAGTGGGAAGCAGCTGCATAGCACAAGGAGATCAGCTCGGTGCTTTGTGACCACCTAGAGGGGTGGGATAGGGAGGGTGGGAGGGAGATGCAAGAGAGAGGGGATATGGGGGGATATATGTATACGTAGAGCTGATTCACTTTGTTATACAGCAGAAACTAACATACCACTGTAGAGCAATTATACTCCAATAAAGATGTTAAAAAAAAAGGTTTAGGAAAGAGATAAAAATATATACTAAAATAACTGGTTATATGGGACTATGGGTGACTTTTCTATCGCTTTTCTGTATTTCCTATAATTAGCGTGTTTCTTAGAGATTAAAATATGTGTAATATAATGTTATGTAAATTATACCTCATTTAAAATAAAAAGTATGTGATGTCCACACAAAAACTTGTACATGAGTGTTCATAGCATTATTCATAATAGCCCCACAGCAGAAACAACCAAAATGTCCATCACCTGAAAATGGAAAAACAAACTGCAGCCTCTCCATATGATGGAATATTACTGAGCAATAAAAAGAAAATGAAATAATCATACATTGTACCACCATAGATACCTTGAGAATGTGCGAAGTGAACAAAGGCAGTCACAGAGGGCTACGTATTTACACGAAATGTCCTGAATAAGCACATCCGCAGATTCGTCAGTTGCCTAGGGCTGCGGGTGTTGAGTGGGGGGAAGTAAGTGACTGCTCTGGGTTTGGGGTTTCCCTTTGGGGTAATGAAAACGTCCTAGTATTGAGTGTGGTGATGGTTGTATAGCTCTGTGCATATACCAAAAACCATTTCATTGTACACTTTGAATGAATGCATTATATGGGATGTAAATTATATCTCAATAAAGCTGTTGTATTTTGAATGTGAATTATATGCCTGGCACATAATTGTCACCTAATAAAGGTTAGTTTCCTTCACCCTTATTTTCTGATGGGTTGTAAATTAGAGCCTTAATCCTAATTACATTTTCCATCTAGAAACCAGTAAAATCAACAAACTTAGTGTGAAAAACTGTCTGTAGTGTGAATAACAGCAGGGGTTGAGTTGCAGGATAGAGAAAATTAGGTAATTTTTTAGTTCCTGAAGTTGAGTCCTCAGCGTTTGACTTTAGAGTATCGTGAAGTCCCCAGATGTCAGTGCACCTGTACTCACTGGTGAACAAAGCTGTTTTCAGTGTCGTATTGGGAACATTATCTTTTCAACTGACTGTTTGATTCTCTGCACAGGAGTCTTTAGCTGTCCAGTTGAAGTCTTGTCGTGACTCCATGACTTGATTGCGCCTCTCTCCACTTTTTCTAGTCTTGCATCGAGGCCCATGAGAAGGACATGGAGCTTTCATTTGCCGTGCAGCGCAGCAAGGACATGGTGTGTGGGATCTGCATGGAGGTGGTCTACGAAAAAGCCAACCCCGGCGAGCGCCGCTTCGGGATCCTCTCCAACTGCAACCACACCTACTGTCTCAAGTGTATCCGCAAGTGGAGGAGTGCTAAGCAATTTGAGAGCAAGATCATAAAGTGAGACTCCTCCCCAACCTTCGTTTGTGCTTTCTATTTTGGGGAAGAATTTAGTATCTTGTGCCAACTTTCAACCAGATGGACCGCATTTAAATGCATGCATTTTATCTTGAAACTGGGGGTTCTTCTAATTGGGGTTTCTTCTTTGTATTTCAGCTAGCTTCTAGATTAGTTGGTATATCTACTTTTATTTGAATGAGGAAACCGTATGTATCAGTTAGTAGAATCTTTGTGCTTTTTTCTGAGGAGATTGTGTTTAATGGATTAGCCAGTTTAGGTTCAGAGGACAAACTTATCTAGCTCTGAATGTATGTTTCCTGACATTTTACATTTTCCACTTTCCTATTCCATCCATTAAGCTAGCCAATAATCCACCATCCTTTAAAGATTGTTCTCATAACTGAACAAAAAGTACATAATCTAAACAGAGCAAAGTTACAAGAAATAAATTTATTTAAACGAAAGAAAAAGGAGTCTGTGTGAAATGTCTTCTTTTGTTGTTTTTTTCTTTAACCTAAGTTATTATTTTTTTTAATGAACTGGCTAGCTGTTGAGTTGAATTTATAAAGGAGTTTGTCTTGCCTCAAAAGAAATGGTCAGTTGTGTGACCAGTCTGTGGAACCCTTTCAGGAAAAGCCCATCTGCCTTTCAGTTAAGTCTTTAAATCTGGAGGTGACACACCAGGGTGTGTCCTTGAAGGACAGTGGGCCTATAAAGGGGAATTTGCATTGCAGCCTGTTCATTGTTTCCCAGGTCCTGCCCAGAATGCCGGATCACATCTAACTTTGTCATTCCAAGTGAGTACTGGGTGGAGGAGAAAGAAGAGAAGCAGAAACTCATTCAGAAATACAAGGAGGCAATGAGGTATGAGCACTGCAGCCTTTTCTCAACCTAAGATCCCAACGTCGCTTGGGTTCACTTTGAAAAGAACAGTGCTGCATTATATACTCCTACCTCCTTCCTACCCTTTCTTTTACTTCCCAGTACAGTTTATTTTGTCACCGCTGATAACACTTAACTGTTCTGTATCTTGCTATAACACAGTCCTTGGGGTGCACGCCAAAGGGCTGCGTTACGATGAAGTCTGCACTGCTGATAGAGCTAAAGCCCCAGGAATGGGGTCTGCCTTGTCCTGATTCCATGTTACAGTTGTCCTATGTTCTTGTGTGTGGGCTTTCTCGAAGGTTTTCTCTCTGCTGGATCTGCGGTTCTAGGGCTGTTAAACAGCTAGACTTGACCAGTTTCTGTTTCTAGTTGGTGTTTCATGCAATAGCACACACGTGTTTAAGAACACACCTTGGGGAGGGCTGTAAACAGACGTACCAGTTCTATCCCTCCCTGTGTAAAGAAACCCTGGATGATAGTCAAATACAGACCTGAAATCCACCGTGAATAAGGGTTGCGATATTTTCCTTTCCAGCAACAAGGCGTGCAGGTATTTTGATGAAGGACGTGGGAGCTGTCCATTTGGAGGGAACTGTTTTTACAAGCATGCGTACCCCGATGGCCGTAGAGAGGAGCCACAGAGACAGAAAGTGGGAACATCAAGCAGATACCGGGTAACTCTCACTGTTTTTTTAAAGGAGGGGAAATCCCACACTCTCAGTTGAGTCCCACACAGATTGGGGTCGGGGAAGGAGAAGATTAACACTGGGAACGAGACTAGAGCATGAAAGGAGGAAACCAACTTCGGCAAACTGGGAGGGCTGTGAGAGGAGAAGCTAGGATGCTTAAAGCGCTAGCCTAAGCTGTTGGCCTCAAGTAACCAGAGGGGAGGAATTGGTAAAGTCGAAACCCTAAATGAGAAGTCTGGTTCGTCATGCCCTCTGGTGTGCTGGACGTTTTGCCTTAGAAACAACAGAATAGAAGATGCTACTCGGCAGTGCCATCCCTATCACGGCCCTGTTTTTTACAGGCCCAACGAAGGAACCACTTCTGGGAGCTCATTGAGGAAAGAGAGAACGGCAACCCCTTTGACAACTACGAAGAAGAGGTTGTCACCTTTGAGCTGGGCGAGATGTTGCTTATGCTTTTGGCTGCAGGTGGGGACGACGACCTGACGGACTCTGAAGACGAGTGGGACTTGTTTCACGATGAGCTGGAAGATTTTTATGACTTGGATCTATAGCGGCTTTGCGGGGCGTGTGAACTGGTCTGCTGAGCCTCAGACGGCAGCCGTCCCCGCTTGTGGTGGCAGTGCCCGTGGTTCTCTTCTAGGCAGGCCTCTCAACTCCAGGTGCTGTCGTAATAATTTTTACCCAGGGCCTGTCCTCTCGATCCCCAAGGAGTATGTTGTTTTCTCTGTTTAAAAAAGTTACAAAAATAAATCTTAAAAGTTAGTTTTTTTTTGTAACATGCATTTAACTGTCAGAGTGTAGGTTTGTTGCGTCATCTGTTTTCAGCCAGATTCACACAGTTCAAGGGTGGCATTTCTGGATTTCCAGTACTCAATTTTGAGGACCCCAGGTTCAAAAGTAACAGCATTGGTCCTGCTTTGGGGTCCAAGAATTGGGGTGATAGGTGAAGGATCTGAACTGTGGCATGTAGCCTTCTGCTATAGACTTAGGCGGATGCTTGAGGTTTCTGGTGAATTCTGCACATCTTTGTTTTTATATCTGTTCCCTGCCCCGTAATCCCCACCCTGTGCACTTGTTCTGTGGTTTTGGTCTCTTGTTTAATTGCACACAAGTACTACTGCTGGGTAACCAGAACCAGGTGCGACTGTGTTGAGATTTTTACTGTGTTTAGCCTGATAGGAAAATTGTGAACGAACACATATAAAGATATAGTGGAATAAAATAAATGCAGAGTTGGAAGTTGACTCCCAAGGGCTGATAGACTTGGTACGTGTGAGTGTGTAACAAGCTTCTCATCCCTGCATAGATGCAGTGTCTGTAGCCTTAGTGGAAAAACTCAAGTTTAGTGGTTTCAGCCTCGTGTGGCAAATAGATCTGAAAGGACAAAGCAGTATATTGGTAGCTGTTAATAGAGCAGGGCTAGCTCTGTCTATATAAATAGGGAAATGGGCTTAGCCATAGAAGTTCAAACTCTCTGGTTATCTCACGTATTAACACAAACTGGGTCTCAGTTACATGGTTGTATTTAATGTTTTACGATCTCCTAGACTTTCTAGTCCAGGCACTTTTTGACAAACCTTTGTCCTCATTTGAGGGGTTTTGTTGTCGGGTTTTTCTGTTCGTTTTTGTGGGTATTTGCCTCATTCCATCCCTGAGCTTTGCAGTTAGACAGGTGTGATTCGAAACTATGTTCTAAGGCGTTTCCTCTAGTGGAGTAATTGGTTTGCAGCAGTAAGTCATGCTTTTCCACTAAAAGGGGACGGAGAGGTGGTAATCCACGAGATAAGCTAAAGTTAAATTGTTAGAAGTCCTTGATCAGAAATTATAAATCTGCGTTTTGTTGCTCTATTTCCTGAAAATAACTTGGAGATGCCCCTGGTTTGTCCATCTACTGCTTTGATTCCTTGGATACCACTCATTCTTTCACGTTAAGCAAAAACAAGTAATCGTTGCAGAGGTCTCTGTATTTTGCAGCTGCCCTTTTGTAAGACGCACTTTTCCCAAATAAAACAATTTTAAAAACCCATAGTTTGGCTTTCTGTTTTGTGTAATGAGCCATTTTGAAATGTGCAGATGTCAAAGCATATTTGTTTCTTTCATCGCCTCTTGGATCAGTTCATCAGTTAGTCAAATTTCTGTGGATATAGGTTCATTGAGAAAAGTTGACACCTTTCCTAAAACATCTAGCCTGCTGAGAAATGTTTGAGAGAGAAAGAGGTAAAGAGGAAAACCTTACCAGCTGGGATCATCATATTACATATTTCTTTTTAGGACTTTTAAGACTAACCCTTAAGCCTTCTTTATTGGCAGTGGCACTGACAGTTTCTGTTGACATGTGCTGGTTGAACCTGCTTCAGACCCGCAAATAACGGTGTTTGTGTTCCTAATTCTATTACGTGATTTTTTTTTTTTTTTTTTTTTTTTTTGGCCGTGCCGCGTCGCTTGTGAGATCTTAGTTCCCTGACCAGGGGATCCAACCTGGGCCCTCAGCAATGAAAGTGTGGGGTCCAAACCACTGGACCACCAGGGAATTCCCTATATAAATTTTTTATCATTAAAATAAAAACCCTTCCACCACTCCAATGGAAGACCTTCAGTAACCTTTTTACAGTGCCTATTTGTAAAATAATTTAGTATCTATAATTAAGAATTAATAGTTGTAATATCTATATTAAGAATTAATGCTATTGAAAATGTCTCCACATCTAGGATTGTGTGTATTGCAACTTATTGTAGTCATAGCTGAAGGTTTCTGTAAGCTCCCTTCTGGTGGATCTTTAGCTGAAGCTGCTCCCTTCCAGAAGTGCCCAAAGTTCACCTTCAGGTGCTGCTGCTGAGGCCTTGCTGGGGGACCACATGTACTCCCAGAGGGATGCTAGAAAGCCTGAGGCGAGGTGGAAGTGTTGGGGATCTGAGCCGGGGCAGAGACTTAAACCTCTGTTTTTTTGGTGTCCAGAAAGTAGGAAGAGACTCATCAGTAGCTGTGCCGTTGGCGGCATGTCTGAGTCTGTGGTGGGGAGAATGGTCTAGGCATGACGTAGGTGGTGATATTAGCTTACTGCTGGAGTTTAGGTGGGTTGATGTTTGGAGCAGCTTTCTTTGTGTCTCAGAAAAGGCAGTGGAAGCTTATGTATAAGCCTGTCCTTAATGCGTGTTGCTGCCTGGTCACTGCCTACATTGAAAGTGAGCTCTTTCTATGTGCTTGCCGACTGCACACAGTTGGGAGACCACCGGTGATGAGTGAAACCTCTTTCCCGTTTGCACAAAACTACCATCTCAACGTCTTTCCTGCCACCATACAACAATAAGTGATGTTTACATCTGTGACTAACTCCTGTGGACATTCACGGATTATTTTTTTTAAAGGTTGGAGGAAAAGTGAAGCAAATACTGCCGAAGATTTGGGGGAGGGAGCAGGTATGCTGTTGATAAAGGTATTTGTAGTCGTCGTTATTCACACTCTTCAAATGTCCAAGTCGGCTTTCTGGGTGCGCGGTACAGTGGCAAAGCCCATCTAACTTTCGTGAGCTGATGAAATGTGAGCGGAAGTGACAAGTATCATTTCCAGATGAAAGTTAAGAGCCAGTCAGTCCATGGTTTTCCTCATTCTCCACTTTCCTATGGCCGTGCGTAATTTCTGAGGAGGTGGCGGTTCCACCGGCCTGGGTCACACTGCAGGGAGAGGTGGGCGAACACTCAGCTGACCTCTGAGGGGCATGGGAACGCCAGCTGGGGGGTGAAAAGCCTCTGAAAGTTCGGATCTTTATGTTGTCACAGCATAACAACCAGTCCTGTGTTGAAATCTGTTTAAAGAAATGAGCTGTCATTTTATACAGAAGTCTAAGTAAAAGACTTTCAGTATTTAAAATATTCATTTATGTTTACAATACTTTTTAGGCACCTCTATTCAAGATAATCCAGTGGAAAGTAAATTGTAAGGTGATCAAGTAAGTTGTACTGATGAACAAACATAAATAAACTTTATCTTTTAAAATTGATACATCGTATACAGACACGATTAGTAGGAAAAGCATTATTACAAACTTGCTTTTTTGCCTAATCTTTGATGATAAATACTACTAATGAAAATATGTAATTTTTTTTAGAAGAATGAGATTTTGTACTATAGTTTTTAAATATGTCGGAAGGACTTCAGTTGAATTGCTGTAAGTTGGTTAGCTAGGTGATAAGTTTTTAAGTAGCCCTCAAACGCTAGAAGACATTTGTGAGGGTAGCATAGGCTTGTGCAGGAAAGGGATTTCCCTCTAAGTGGGAAGAGAATCTTTAAAATTTTAAGCAGCCAGTGCTTATTTTGTATTGAATGACAGGAAGAGATCCATTGCTGATGATAGAAAATACCTAAGATCTTACTTTCACCAGAACTTTCACTTTCACCAGAACCAGGTCTTAATGCAGCTCCCTTATCAGTACATAGAAGAAATACGCCTTGTAGTACCTAAACAAGTATGTGTTTTTAGGTTCAAGTGATGTGCTTTACTTTCCTTTTAATTAAAAACTTGTTCCCCTCAACAAATACTTAGAAATTCATTTCCAGAAAGTTTGTACCTCCTCTGTCTTTGCCAACAGTGATCATAATCTAAAATGCAAAATTATGAATTTCTAAGAAAAAAAGATTTGCTTAAAGGAAGGCTGATGATATATTTCCCCTCTTGTAAAGGGCTTATTTCATTTTTACTTATATACATGCAGGTGCGTGAACTCACTTTCTTCCCCTGCCCTTGCCTTCTGCGTTAAAATTGTGTTAATGGGTAACGTTTTTAATAAGACGAAGGTAACCATTTGTTACAGATATTTGAGTCCCTGCCAGCACTGTGCTAGCACTGAGGTGCTGTGAGCACAGATGTGGCAGAAACAGTGCTCATCGAAATAGTCCATGTGCTCCCTTCCATTTCCAAACTTCTTTGCAGTTAAATTGGTGCCATGTGACTGACTCGGACCACATGCTGCATGCCTCCTCCATCCCTCCTGCCAAGGAGATGTTGGAAGCCCCTCCGCTGAATCGGCAGTTACAAGGTGGAGGCATCCTGAGTCCCCAGGTCACTGGAGAAGAGAACCCCTCCACCCCAAATCAGATTTTGCATGAACAAGAGATTCACTGAGATTTGTGAGTCTATTTTGTTTTGTTTTTTTTTTTGCCAATGTAGCCTAGCGTGAAATATCCTAATAACAATAGTTGTAGTCCTTTTCTTAATGGAGTTAGAGGCATTTGTGTTATTTATTTGTTTGGTTGTTTTCCACAACACGCAGCATGCAGCATCTTAGTTCCCCAACCAGGGATGGAACCTGTGGCCCCTGCAGTGGAAGTGTGGAGTCTTAACCACTGCACTGCCAGGGAAGTCCCACTGTGTGATTATTTTTGATAATTATAAATTAGGATAACTACTATAAAGGTGTAAAATGAGAGCTTTTAATGGGAGGCCTGGCTTATCTCTGGCCAGGGAAAGCTCATCTGAGCTGAGATCTGAAAGGGGGGGAAAGGGCACCACCCCTCAGACCAAAGGCATGTGCTGAGGCCGTGAAGCCGGCAAAGGCAGAGCATATGATACCTTGTACTGAAGCCTACCATCGATGGCAGTCGATGCCCTGCAGGATGTGCCCAGTTTAAAGGATCTCAATGCAAGTGTGTTGGTAACATTTATAGGGATAATATTGGATCGCCCTAATATATCAAGATGATCTTCCTAAGTTTCAGTACTTTAGTAAAATGTGACACACCCAACTGGTCCTCTTCTTAGCCTGACCAGAACTTAGCCCTCCCCTGAAGTCACTGCACCCCCAGAATCCCGTCCCACAGGGCCCCAGCTATCACTCTTCTAAAGCCACTTGCACATTATTGGGCCACCTGTGCCATAATTTGAAGTCCGTGCCACCTAGCCATAACACTCATCATAGGAGAACTTGCACGATGCTTTATAAAGCACCTTCCGAGCTTTCTTAACTGATCCTCACAAGCCTGTAAAGTAGATAAGGCCAGGTTTTGTCTCATTTTGCAAATAACACCAAGGTGCAGGAGTTAACTAGCCCAGTGTCCAGCGGGCAGTGTGTCCATGGAAGCCTTACAGCTTTGGACTCCCACGTCTGGGTCTCTACACAGATCTGCTGCCATTTGCTTCCTTTGTGGACATAGCTCACTTTTCTGGGTGACTTGAGTAACAGATTTACACTCTTCCTCACCACCATCCCCTCAGCTGGCCTTTGTGACTTGAACATCTGTTCTCTCTTGACACTGTGGAGTCCTAAGCCTCAAGGTTTGGGGGAATGATTTTTTTTTGTCGTTATTCTAGTTCTGTTTACTTGCATCAGGAGATTCAAATGTAAGAAATTTAGTTTCTTACAGAGGATATGCTTTGTTTAAATCCTGCAGACTTCAAAGATAGGCAAAACACAACTCTTACCCTCTAGCTTATAATCTAGTCTAAGTGTCTGAGATGATCAGTGCATTTAAGTGGCTTGCGTGCTAATCATACTGCTGGTATAAAGGAGTAAAGGAGTAGCAGAGACATAGAACCTCCACTCCAGAGCAGTGTTATTCACTGCAGGTTGTGACCCATTCATGGATGGGGAGAACAATTTATGGGCCACAAGCAACATTTTAAGCAAATGAATGGTGTATTTATGTCAGAGTGCATCTCATGTGATACGGACACGTTTTACCAGGTAGAAATGTAAATTGTGTTTCTTAATATGGATTATAGTCAACGTTCCGAAAACACCGCTGTCATAACCTACAGTCTTAGGGACTCTAAAGGTCATTTCTAGAGACATAGTAGTCTGTGGACTGCAGCTTGAGACACAGGTGCATTACAGATTTTGGTACCAACACAATTATAAAAGGAAAGGCAAAGTTGGGCACTGAAATTAAGGGACAGTGCTCATTTACATGATAACTATTCACAGGTTTCTATTAATAACATTTTTATTATACAAATGTAACAAAATCATAAAGAATAAAGTTTTAAACCCAAAGAATCCAATGTGATAGGTAAAACTCTAGAATGACCCTTGCTCAGATATCATACCATCCCCTTTGAGTGGATGGAACTTGTGAGTATGATGGGAGATATCACACCTGTGATTATGTTCCATTATAATGCAAAAGAGACCTTATCCTGGGTAGGTCTGACCTAATAAGGTGAATCCTTTCAAAGTAGAGTTTTCACTGGCTGGTTGCCAAAGAGAAGGTGGCGAGAGATGCTCCAGCTGGCCTGGCTGAAAGCAAACACCCATGTCGTGATTGCCTATGGGGACCATGTGGCAAGGAACTGCAGGCAGCCTTTAAGAGCTGGCAGGAAGGGGCTTCGCTGGTGGCGCAGTGGTTAAGAATCTGCCTGCCAACGCAGGGGACACAGGCTCGAGCCCTGGTCCAGGAAGATCCCACATGCCGTGGAACAACTAAGCCTGTGCGGCACAACTACTGAGCCTGTGCTCCGCAACAAGAGAAGCCACCGCAATGCGAAGCCCACGTACCGGAACAAAGTGTAGCCCCCGCTCGCCGCAACTAGAGAAAGCCCACGCGCAGCAACGAAGACCCAGCGCAGCTGAAACAAACAAAAAGAACTGACAGGAAAACAAGGACCTCGGTCCTACAACCATAGAAAATGAATTCTGCCAACAACCAGTGAGTTTGGAAGAAGAACCTGAGACCCAGATGAAAACCACAGCCCTGCCTGACACCTTGCTTTCAGCCTGGTGAGACTGAGCAGAGAATCCACCTAAGCTGTGCCTGCACATCTACAAAAACCTACAGAAACTGAGATAATAAACGTGTTGTTTTAAACCATTAAGTTTGTAGCAATTTGTTATGCAGTAATAGAAAACTAATATATCCAGAAATAACACTTTGGTTTATATCCTTCTAGTTATATCGCTTGTAGTTTTCTTTCTGTGTACATCTATACTTTTTTGCTTGTAATGGAATCATACTTTTTCTTTAATTTTTTTTAAGATTTAATTTTATTTTTGGCTGCGTTGGGTCTACATTGCTGCGCGCGGGCTTTCTCTAGTTGCAGCGAGCGGGGGCTACTCTTCGTTGCGTTGTGCGGGCTTCTCTTGTTGTGGAGCAACGGCTTTAGGCGCATGGGCCTCGGTAGCTGCGGCTCGCGAGCTCTAAGGTTCAGGCTCAGTAGTTGTGATGCACAGGCTTAGTTGCTCCGCGGCATGTGGGATCTTCCCAGACCAGGGCTCAAACCCGTGTCCCCTGCATTGGCAGGCAGATTCTTATCCACTGGGCCACCAGGGAAGGCCCTCTTTAATCTTTTATTTACCCTATTGTTGAACATTTTTCACCCAATTAAACAATGATAACCACACTTTTTTTTGGAGTATCGTTGATTTACAATGTTGTGTTAGTTTCAGGTGTAGAGCAAAGTGAATGAGTAATAAATACATACACATATATCCACTCTGTTTTAGATTCTTTTCCCATGTAGGCCATTACAGAGTACTGAGTAGGGTTCCCTGTGCTATACACAGTAGGTCCTTATTAGTTATCTATTTTATATATAGTAGTTACCACACCTTTAGAAGTTGTGTAGAATTTATGTAATAATCCCCTATTGTTGAAGATTATTTTCAGGTTTTCATTATTATTAGCAGTACTGTCTCACACAATCCATGAAGAATTCCTGAATCTAAATACCTAGAAGTAGTCTTCCCAATATTTAAAAAACCTTTGCTCGTTTCCAGCCATCAACTAATTCTCTCCTACTTTCTCATTGTGAGAGCTCTTTTTTTTTTCCTTTTCTTTTCTTTATTTTTGGCCTCTCCATGCAGCACTTCCCTGACCTTCCCTGACCAGGGACTGAACCCAGGCCCTCGGCAGTGAGAGCCCGGAGTCCTAACCACTGGACGGCCAGGGAAGTCCCGTATTGTGAGAGCTCTTGAACAAGGGATCTCTACTAATGACTTTAAGGTAACTGCCCTTTATTGAATGCATAGTGGGCCAGGCCCTGTGCTTAGCACTTCATTCATTTCACATTTACTCCTTACAGCAATCTGAGGTGAATGGCATCTGTTTTACAATGGTGGAAACTGAAACATACATTAAATCATTTGCCTGCGGTTTCACAGTTGATAAGCTGTGGAGCAGGCTTCAAACTTAGCACCTTGTGACTAGAGGCTAGACTCAAGTAGACTGTGCCGCAGGCAGTGGACTCGCCTCATCATTCTACCAAAAGTGCATTGCCAAGGGCAACTGGTGACGTCCTGCCAGATTCAGGAACTGCAGGGACCTTTACTCCATGTTCTTGACTTTTCCCAGCAATAGGTGGAATTGATCACTATTCCCCCCAGTCTTTAATGTTATTTTACACCAGTGTTTCTCAAACATTCATGGTAAAAAGACTAGTTGTCTTAGGAAAAAAAAAAAATTCCAGTTCATCATGGGCCTTCTGTGAAATGCAGAACTTCTGTGAAAGGCAATAAAAATAAATTGTTAGAAAAATGGGATGGAAGGGACTTCCCTGGTGGTCCAGTGGGTAAGACTCTGCACTCCCAATGCAGGGAGCCTGGCTTTGATCCCTGGTCAGGGAAGTAGATCCCACATGCATGCTGCAACTAAGAGTCTGCATGCCGCAAATAAGCCCACATGCTGCAACTAAAAAAAAAAAATCCCGCATGCCTCAACGAAGATCCTGCATGCTGCAACTAAGACCCAGCACAGTCAAAATTAAAAAAAAAATAAATAAATATTTTAAAAAAGAAAAGAAAAAGGGCATGGAAAACATTCTTCAAAGTACAATCCTAAAGTTATTATTGGTTTCGACAGACATAGGATTGGATGTTGTGGCAATGCCAAATTGATACAAGCATTTCTAAATGCTCTGGTGTCTATACTTCCTTGGCCTGGGACCAGGGATGGCATGCAGACCCTTCCTTAGCGGCATCGGTAAGAACCATCTTAGTTCTGATTTCTTCTGACCTAGTGGCTCCTCCCTTCTTCCCCTAATTATGGGCATTCCTTAAGGCATTTAGGAATTCCTTTGCCATTTCCACTTCTGCTTCAGATCTCTCTGGTCACCGGCCACTAAGGCTTTGGGTGCTGAATCTTGGAGAGCTGGTAGGAACAACAGATCAGTTCTGGTCTATGATGCCCAAGTGTCAGTCTGTAGATTGGCGTGTGAGAATCTCCTTATGCTTTCAAGAGATTTCTAACAAGTACAAATTATGGATCCTCGTCCAGACAGACCTACTGAAGCAGAGCTCCAGGGCTGGGACCTGGGAACTGGTATGTTTAGCAGGTGCTGTGGCCCACCCCATGCACAGCCAGGATGCAGACGCATTCTCTAGTCCAGGCTTCTCTTTTTCCAGTTAAGAATACTAAAGCCCCCCGCAAAGTGGAAGTGACTTGCCAGGTTCATGTTGTAAATGGCCAGGGCAGGACTTAAACCCCTCGAGGGGCTACCTGAGTAATAGCTACATGTTGAAATGTTATGGAAAGTCAATGTATAGAGAAAAGACAACATGTACAAGATCATGTTGAGAGAGTCGCTCTGCATGGAATCCCAGTTGATTTTAGTAGTCTTAAGCTTTTCTGTAATTTAATTTTTTCTTCAGTGTGCAGCAGAAGAAAAAATTATTAAAATTGCTACACTGGGGGACTTCCCTGGTGGCGCAGTGGTGAAGATTCTGCACTTCCAGTGCAGGGGGCCTGGGTTCGATCCCTGGTCAGGGAACTAGATCCCACATGCATGCCGCAACTAAGAGTTCGCATGCTGCAACTAAGGAGCCTGCCTGCCACAACTAAGACCCGGCACAACCAAATAAATAAATACATACATAAATATTTTTTTTAAAGCTACATTGGAAAAAAAATCAGCTTTTCTAAAGCCAGTGTTCCTCACCTTTTTTTTCCCAAGTGATAAATCCCTTTCTCAGTTGTTTCTGAGTAATATATAATCTTAGTAATTCCCTTAGGGATTTTTAAAAAAGTGTTTCAGTGTTTTTGTATGGTATACAATGGTTAAAGTTAAAAAGCAATACTTATGGCTGATAAGTTATTAAAGATTGTATTATAAAATTTATTTTAAATGCAATTATTTTCTCCGTAGGCCCTTTGAGCTCATTTTAAAACACTTTTTAACAGCTTTAGTGAGATACAATTCACATACCATACAATTCACACATTTAAGTACACAGTTCAATGGGTTTTGCTATAATACATTATTAATTTTTTTTAATTGTGGTAAAATATATATAACGTAAAATTTGCCATTCCAACCTTTTTTTTTTTTTTTTTTTTTTTTTTTTTGTGCGGTACGCGGGCCTCTCACTGTTGTGGCCTCTCCTGTTGCGGAGCACAGGCTCCGGACGCGCAGGCTCAGCGGCCATGGCTCACGGACCCAGCCGCTCCATTGCATGTGGAATCTTCCCGGACCGGGGAACCCGTGTCCCCTGCATTGGCAGGCGGACTCTCAACCACTGCGCCACCAGGGAAGCCCAATCATTTTTAAGTGTACAATTCAGCGGCATTAATTACATTCATAATACTGTGCACCTATCACCAAGAGTGAAATTCTTTATTTATGTTCGGATATACTGATTTTTTCCCACTAAAATGATGCTCACTAAGTTATTTTTATTTATGTTAAAATATTGCTGAATTTTAAAATAACCCATGGTTTGATTTGGAAATACATAGACAATAAAATGCTGACAGGCAACTGCTACACACACAAGCTCTTATATGGGGAATGCCTATATCCTGTAATTTTGAAAAAATAACTGGTTTTGTATTTCTACAAATGTCATAAATTTTATTTTTGTAATTGAAATTTCATTTCTAAATTAGATGAGGTTTCAGGCTGCTATTTGTAAGTGACTTTCTAAAAATTAACACATCATGTGTGGATAATTTTTATTGCCCCAAAATGAAAAACTGATTGAATATAATTATCACTCTATGACCTCTTTTCATTGTTTAATACATTTATTTATTTATTTTTGGCTGCATTAGGTCTTCGTTGCAGCGCACGGGCTTTCTCTAGTTGTGGTGAGCGGGGGCTACTCTTGATTGTGGTGTGCAGGCTTCTCATTGCGGTGGCTTCTCTTGTTGCGGAGCACGGGCTCTAGGCACGCGGG
This sequence comes from Mesoplodon bidens, assembly GCF_964165515.1. Lineage (NCBI taxonomy): Eukaryota > Metazoa > Chordata > Mammalia > Artiodactyla > Ziphiidae > Mesoplodon > Mesoplodon bidens. The sequence goes on along the minus strand of NC_138166.1, from coordinate 93,492,601 downwards.
CTTCAGTAGTTGTGTCACGTGGGCTCAGTAGTTGTGGCTCGTCGGCTCTAGAGCGCAGGCTCAGTAGTTGTAGCTCGTGGGCTTAGTTGCTCTGCAGCATATGGGATCTTCCCGGACCAGGGCTCAAACCCGTGTGCCCTGCATTGTCAGGTGGATTCTTAACCACTGTGCCACCAGGGAAGTCCCTACGATCTCTTTTATTTTATTTTTATTTATTTATTTTTTTTAGCGGTACGCGGGCTTTTTTTCTTTTTTTTTTAAGCGGTATGCGGGCCTCTCACTGTTGTGGCCTCTCCCGTTGTGGAGCACAGGCTCCGGATGCGCAGGCTCAGCAGCCTTGGCTCACGGGCCCAGCCGTGGCGGCATGTGGGATCTTCCCGGACTGGGGCACGAACCCGCGTCCCCTACATCGGCAGGCGGACTCTCAACCACTGCGCCACCAGGGAAGCCCCCTACGATCTCTTTTAAATGTTGGTTTTTCAAGTTCTAGAGACATCTTGATACACTATGTAAGAATAAGTAAATGCAAGTCTAAATGATAGGTAAAGGAAACTTCTATTCAGGTGAAGAGCAAACTTTGGTTGATTTTGCAGAATTACCACCTATTCTGTACTATTTATTAACTTGTACTTTAATTTCGGCGTTCCTGGTACTTCCAGTCTTTGGCAATTATTTTGAGGTACAAATTAAACAATATATGGTTAAGAATAAACACAAAGGAAACTGTAAGATGTCAAAAACACTTCAGCAGCTCCCCTTCTGCTGGTGGTAAACCAGCTAGTGAATCGTGTGTGAATTGTAAAATCTACACATGTTCATTCAATAATTGATCACAGGCTCTTGAACAGATTATACTGATATTATTGAAAATAAAAAAATTTAAGCAGGCACTGTTATTGCCTTTGGTGATATGAATCCCCAGAACCTCTTCTCAATCATCTGGAGGTTTACAAGCTACCTGCGGGGAGCTGCGATGTGTGCTGCCGGCCGAGTCCTTCCCCATCCTTTCAATCGAAGCCTTGGGTCGTAATGGCTGGTGGAAGCCAGCCTGGTTTGCCCTGGATCAGCCACGTCACCTTACATATGATTGAACTGGAGTTTCTACATCATCCCTGTTCAAAAGGCAGAGCATTCAGCCTGGACCAGGTGTATTTCAGGCACAGCTCCTCCGTAATTCGCCCACAGTTAAATAGGACTCGCCCAATCCACCCAACCTGCTACCCTTTCTCCCCTGCCCCTTCCCCACTGCCTTCTCGCCCCTTCAGCTTTTTTTTTTATATATATAAATTTATTTATTTGTTCATTTTGGCTGCGTTGGGTCTTCCTTGCTGCGTGCAGGCTTTCTGTAGCTGCGGCAAGCAGGATCTACTCTGTTGCAGTGCGCGGACTTCTCATTGCGGTGGCTTCTCTTGTGCTCTAGGCACGCGGGCTTCAGTAGTTGTGGCAACGCGGGCTCAGTAGTTCTGGCGCACGGGCTTAGTTGCTCCGCAGTATGTGGGATTTTCCCAGACCAGGGCATGAACCTGTGTCCCCTGCATTGGCAGGCGGATTCTTAACCATTGCGCCACCAGGGAAGTCCCCCTTCAGCTTCTTTTATAGAGAGAGCTGCACAACTTTACTTTGAAGGATATTGAAATGTATGTATGTGAGTTTATCTTGCGGTGAGTGTAATTTTTTTTTTTTTTTTTTTTTTTTTTGCGGTACGCGGGCCTCTCACTGCTGTGGCCTCTCCTGTTGCGGAGCACAGGCTCCAGACGCGCAGGCTCAGCGGCCATGGCTCACGGGCCCAGCCGCTCTGTGGCATGTGGGATCTTCCCGGACCGGGGCACGAACCCATGTCCCCTGCATCGGCAGGCGGACTCTCAACCACTGCGCCACCAGGGAAGCCCCATAATCTTTTTAAATTAATTTTTATTGGAGTATAGTTGCTTTACAATGTTGTGTTAGTTTCTGCTGCATAGCAAAATGAATCAGCTATATGTAGACCTATATCCCCTCTTTTTTGGATTTCCTTCCCATTTAGGTCACCACAGAGCACTGAGTAGAGTTCCCTGTGCTATACAGTAGGTTCTCAGTAGTTATCTATTTTATACATCTATAATCTTTTTTTCTTCCAAAATGTCCCTTTTGGAACTTAATTTCATATGATTCCCTTGTTAACAACTATACAGTTTCGAGGATGTGAGAAAAGTGCCAGCTTCAGTTAACACAGAGTCTTCCTGGACCATGGCTCTAAAGCAGCGCCTGCCTGAGTGAGCTTCACGGTGTGGTACAAGCCTGCTCTGAGCTTAGGAAAAGCCTGCGCCTCTTTTCAGAGCAGGCGTCTGTGCGCCCTCCCCCAGGGAGGCTGCTCCACTCCGCTTGCCCTGTCCAGCGCTTCTGTCCCAGCACCATCATTTCAACAGGAGCCCACGCTGGTTCATTACAGGTGCTGGTGTTCAGGTCACCTTGTTCTCATGTGTGTAACCTGTTGGTAGGAATATTTTAATTCCAGATAACCCGCAGAGGGCATCATCCTAGAAGCTGATGAGGTTTTAGAGTATTGCTTGAGGCTGATGTGCAGATAAATGAAGGAGCATTGGTGTGAACCATTAATCTCATATCCTGCTCAGCCTCTTGTCTGTGCACTTTCCCCTGATCCACTCAGTTTGCTTTCCCCTTCTTCTTTTTCTTTTTTTTTTAATGTATTTATTTGTTTATGTATTATATTTTTGGCTGCAGTGGGTCTTCGTTGCTGCGCGCGTGCTTTTCTTTAGTTGGGGTGAGCGGGGCCTACTCTTCGTTGTGGTGCGTGGGCTTCTCATTGCGGTGGCTTCTCTTGTTGCAGAGCATGGGCTCTAGGTGTGCGGGCTTCAGTAGTTGTGGCACGTGGGCTTCAGTAGTTGTGGCTCACGGGCTCTAGAGCTCAGGCTCAGTAGTTGTGGCACACGGGCTTAGTTGCTCCACGGCATGTGGGATCTTCCCGGACCAGGGAATCGAACCCGTGTCCCCTGCATTGGCAGGCGGATTCTTAACCACTGTGCCACCAGGGAAGTCCCCTCTTTTTTAAAAAATATTTATTTATTTATTTGGTTGCCCCAGGTCTTAGTTGCAGCAGGCGGGCTCCTTAGTTGTGGCTCCCAGGCTCCTTAGTTGTGGCATGTGAACTCTTAGTTGCAGTATGCATGTGGGATCTAGTTCCCTGACCAGGGATCGAACCAAGGCCCGCTGCACTGGGAGCGCAGAGTCTTATCCACTGTGCCACCAGGGAAGTCCCTTCCTTCCCCTTCTTAATGAGTGTCTGCTCACTGCCTCCTCTGAAAATTGCCCAGTGACTTGGTACAGGTGTATTCCTGATCTGCCTTGTGAACTCCTGCTTCACATAACCCTTTCTTTAGAACAAGAATAGGTATGTGAAAAAAGGTTCATCTGCTTTGATGCATTTATTATTTCTGGCTTGTAATAGATTTCCCTCATGTTTCCAAAAGGTAAGTTGTTCGCTTCAAAAACAAATATATACTGCTGTGAATTAAATGTAATTTATTCTCTGTGGTCACACTCCCATCCTCACCTAACCTCTGTGTGGTAATAGTTCTCAAGGTTTAGTGTGGGGAGAATCACCTGGCAAGCTTGGTGAAGTGTGGGTTTCTGGAAAGATTCAGTCAGTCAGCCATGGGTGTCAGGAATCCTAGACAAGCATCCCCTGGCCCCTGTCATAGGTGTGGTTGGGGAATTCCACTACAGAAGCATTGCTCTATTGTACTGTCCAATGGGCATATGGTATGAGCCACACACATAATTTAAGATTGTCTAGTTGCCACATTAAAAAAAGTAGAAAGAAACAGCTGAAATGTTAATATATATTTTATTAACCTAGAATGATATTAATCTAAAATATCATTTTAACATATAATCAATATAAAAATTATTAGGAAGATACTTTACATTTTTTTATAATAAGTCTTCAAATTCTGGTATGTATTTTACATTCAGAGCTCATCAAATTCAAATTAGCCAATTTCAAGCCACGTGGCTAGTGGCTATTGGTTTTGTGCTGGTCTCAGGCTACAGATAACAGTGCTACAGCTAGAAATGCCTGGTGGGGGGACTCACCTGCACCCTGGGTGCGCCCCGGGCAGACATTTCCTCTTTCAGAGCTGATGTTGTGGCTGGACCAGCACTTGCAGTTCTTATTAGGATTGTAAGACACCCTCAGCAGCAACCGTCAGGGAGCTTTGCAGACACAAGGGTTATGACTCACAGCTTCCAGAGGGTCCACAGCACATCCCGGCCATACAGCAAGGTCAGTACTGGTTTGATATTTGTCTATGAGCCAATTTAATTTCAATTCAGAAATGACTTTTGATCCAGCAGATGATTGGGGAGATCCCTACAATTTCTTTTTGAAGAAATTGTCTTCAAAAAGACAATTTCTTTTCGGAAAGAAATTGTAGGCATCTCCTTCATCCTAGGAGGGTGGTCCAATCAGCCCAACTCGGATAAAGTGAAATCTAATTCTCTCTGCATCACATGGCTCCTGACCATTTGGCAAGACCGTATTTATGGTCTTTAGGTCAAAAAGCTTTGCCCCCCAAAGTAAGGCCCGAGGTGTGAATGTCAGGAAGCAAAAGTTAACAGCATCTGGTTCGTCACTGCAGGCTTTTCCCCCATCTTCCCACGCCCGCACTGTTTTCAACCACTCTGCAATGTCCCCAACATCTTCTCCCCTCTCTTGTGTCCTTCTTCTATGTCTCTTTCCTTCTTTCCTTCACTACCCTCTTCTTCAGGTGGGAAGCAGAGTTCAGTAGAAAACAGCCGAAGGGTTGGGGAGACAGAAAAGGGAAAGATGTAAAGGAGCAAGTCTTGTCCTCCTACCGCTGGGCCTTGAGTCCTAGGAAACGTCAAGAAAAACAGTGGTGTCCTCTATCCTCAGAGCCAGGGTTTCCCCCTCTGGTGTGAACTGAGGCGAAAGCGTGCCCCCCACCCGGCAGGAAGGGGTAGGACCAGCCGCACGTCCGCACTGGGGTCCGAGGTCTACTCCGCAGACACGAGGCCATCCGCTGCCCTTGGTTTCGGAGCTGGCCTCTGCTGCGTGCCCCCGGCCTGGGGAACATACTCAACAAGTGCACTGGCTCTTCTCCCTCGGCCCCGGGGCCGTGAGGACAGGACTGGAATCCAGGGGGAGGCTGCCCAGGGTGCCCTCCCCATACAAGGGCAGGCTGTGGCGGGCCATCAGCTCCCTGGCCATCAGCACGAAGACCTCGTCGATGTTCTTGGACTCCTTGGCAGATGTCTCCAAGACAGCCAGGAGGCCGTATTTCTCAGCCAGTGTGCAAGCATCCTCAAACAGAACGTGCCGTTTTTCCCACATGTCACATTTGTTCCCTGGGAGTGAGAGAGAAGCAAATATTCCGGTGAGTAACTTAATCTGGTTTTTTAAAAGGTGAACTTGAAAAAGAACATTTTAGTTTAGCAATATGCACACATGCATTTGTTCACAAATAGTTATTGATGGCAGATTTACTGAAAATGAACCCAACAATGAATGGAAACAGAGCCACTATCTTTTTTTTTTCTAATTGAAGTACAGTTGATTTATAATGTTGTGTTAGTTTCTGGTATACAGCAAAGTGATTCATATATATATATAAAATTTCAGATTTTTTCCATTATAGTTTATTACAAGATATTGAATATAGTTCCCTGTGCTGTACAGTAGGTCCTTGTTGGTTGTCTATTTTATATTTAGTAGTGTGTATCTGTTAATCCTAAACTCTTAATTTATCCCTCCCCCACCTTTTTCCTTTGGTAACCATAAGTTTGTTTTCTACGTCTGTGAGTCTGGCTCTGTTTTGTAAATAAGTTCATTTGTATCATTTTTTTAGGTTCCATGTATAAGTGACATCATATGATATTTGTCTTTGTCTGACTTACTTTATTCAATACAATCTCTAGGTCCATCCATGTTGCTGCAAATGGCATTATCTCATTCTTTTTTTTTTTTGCGGTACGCAGGCCTCTCACTGTTGTGGCCTCTCCCATTGCGGAGCACAGGCTCTGGACACGCAGGCTCAGCGGCCATGGCTCACGGGCCCAGCTGCTCCGCGGCATGTGGGATCTTCCCGGACCGGGGCACGAACCTGTGTCCCCTGCATCGGCAGGCGGACTCTCAACCACTGCCCAGGGAAGCCCGAGAGGGAGTAATTGGGAGGGGCGTGAAGGGGAGACTGAAGGGAAGCCCTGGCCATATTCTTTTTTGACCTGAGGAGGAGGGTGTTTACACGGATTTGTGATAAATCCGTGTGAATGTACGTCTCTTTAAACATGTCCCAGTAAAAAGGATTGGGGAAAAAAATACTTTCTCATAGTGACAGTCACTAACCTGCGCATTGACAAAGCTAGACTTAGATCATAATTATCCCCAACTAAGGTTAAATCCAAGAATTTTTTCAGTGGACATTACCCCTTCTGGTACTGTGGTAGGCTGAAAAATGGTCCCAAAGATACCAGGTTCTAATCCTTGGAAACTGTAACCATTACCTTATTTGGAAAAATGGTATTTGCAGATGTGATTAAGTTAAGGACCTTGAGATGGGAGTGGGGCATGGGGAGAGGACGACATCTTGGATTAGCTAGGTGGGCCCTAAACATAATCACGTACAGCATCCTTATAAGGGTAGAGGGAGACTTGAGTACAAACACTGAGCATGTGAAGATGGCAGACACTGGAGTGATGTGGCCACAAGCCAAAGAATGCTGGCAGCCCTCAGAAGCTCGCGAGGCGAGGAGCAGTCTCCTCCCAAGAGCCTCCAGAGGGACCGTGGCCCTGCTGACACCTAGATTTCGGCCCAGTGAGACTGAGTTCAGATTTCTGGCATCCGCAACTGAGAGAGATCAAATTTCTGTTGTTTTAAGCCACTCTATTTATGGTAATTAGTTACGGCAGCCACAGGAAGCATTCAGGTAGTACCTTCAAGAGAACTACATGCATTTGTATAACTAGTGAGGTTTAAGCTGGGGGCAAAGCCCTGCTTCTTGGTTGGTGGGGGAAGGGATGCTGTGGGAGTAGGTATCCCTGAGCCCGGAGTCTGGGCCAGGCTTTGCCATGAGAAAGAGGAATGGGGCAGGACTTCTCTGATGGTCCAGTGGTTAAGACTCCGCGCTCCCAATGCAGGGGGCCTGGGTTGGATACCTGGTCAAGGAACTAGATCCCGCGTGCGTGCCGCAACTAAAGGATGCTGTGTGCTGCAACTAAGACCCGGCACAGCCAAATACATAAATAAATAAATATTTTTTAAAAATTAAGTATTAAAAAGAATGGGGCAATGGGATTTCCTTTCTGAGGAATGTGAGCTAGAGGGTATGAGAGAATGAGGGCTTCTGTGGCAGGAGCAGGCTGGGGACGATGCTTTGAGGAACCCAGGAGGGGAGGGTTCAGGGGGAGAGAGTGCTGCAGGCCCACAGTATCCTGAATGTAAGAAGCAGCTCTGAGAGAAGACATAGATACACAATGGTGGAGGAGGCTGGTGCACAGAGCCCAGCCCTGAGAGGAGGGTCCCCAGCTTCCTGCTTGCGATGGGTGGCCTGGCTCCACTGTGTCTCCCACTCTGGCTGGGCTTGACTGCTGGGCTGGGTTTTCCTAGGTCCCAGGGACTTGTACCCTCACCATAAGCACCCCACCCCATTGTTTAAGGAACACAGAGGAGTTAGTTCCCTCAAACAAACGAACCTTCTAGAAACAAATCACACACCTGTTAATGAAGTACCTACTATGTGCCAGGCACTGTCAAGCGACGTATACACATTATCTCATCACATCTTTACAACAACCCTAGTGAATACTGATTGCATATTATAGATGAGGAAACTAAGGCTCAGAAGGTAACTTACCACACAGCTAGGATATGCCTGTCCATGGATAAATAATCCACTAAACATGCTATGTTTAGCGCTCAGTCCCACAGCAGCTGTCTAGACCTGTGCTCTGCAAACTTTAATTTGCGTATGAATCTCTCTAGGATCCTGTTAAAATGAAGATTCAGATTCAGTAGGTCTGGAATGGGGCCTGAGATGGGGCACTTTTAACAAACCCCAAAGTGATGCTGATGCTGTGGATTTTTAGGGCAGTGAAAATACTCTCTATGATATCATCATGGTGGATACTTGTCATTAGACATTTGTCCAAACCCATAGAAAGTACACCACCAAGAATGAGCCATAATGTAAACTCTGAAGTTCAGATGACTATGATGTGTCAATGTAGGTTCATCCTTTGTAACAAATGTACCACGTTGGTAGGAGATGTTGATATGGGAGAGGCTATGCGTGTGTGAGTACAGGGGGCATATGGGAAATCTCCGTACCTTCCCAATTTTGCTGAGAACCTTAAAAACTGCTCTGAAAAAAATAAGTCTTAATACAAAAACAAGAAAAAGAAACCTAAAACCAAAAACCCCAGTGATGCTGATGCTGCTGGTCCGCGGACCACACTTTGAGTAGCAAGAACCTAAACCAACTTGCCAAAATTAAGCAGCCACTTGGGAAACATTAGTGTCCTTAGGAGGGGCACTGCTTGCGTAGCTAATACTATAGGGCAGTGGCAGCACGATACCCGTTGCTGAATGCACAGTGTGACGGCACGTATTTCAAGCTGTGAGTTCACTTTGTATAGTTGAAGTTGCGGTTAATTTTGACGTTGGCTTGTTGTTAAGATTTGCTTAGCATCTTAGCAGGTGTGAGAAGCCATTCAAGAGTGTTGTCAGGCATAGTCATCCGAGTGGCTCCTCCGGGGATTAAGAGCCATCAGACACTGTGAAGCTCAGACTACAGAATACTTCCTGTGTAGTCTGTACAGACGTGTGTCGAATCAGCCAGGGTGTACCTTCGTCTAGATGTCTGGCCCCATCTCAGGTTTTTGCAGTGAGAAACTCTAGGGTGGGGCCCTGGAATCTGTATTCTTAACAAGTTCAAACCATCCCACTCTCATGCTCAAGTGAACCTGGTGGGAATTTCTGGCCCAGATGTTTTCTGAGGTCCCATCCGCCACGTGCACTTTTATGGCTTCCTGTTCCACTGCCATTGGAAACAGAAAAAGCTGAGCATGGGGGGCGGCGGGCAATCAAGGAAAGCGAAACACTTTGAAATCGACCTACCAATCAGCATGATGACCAAGTTTGCCGCCCCGTATTTCTCTATCTCGTGAATCCAGTGAGGAACAGACTCAAACGTGGACCGCCGGGTGAGGTCGTAGGCAATGATGGCAGCATGGGCACTGCGGTAGTAGCTTTGGGTGATGGTCCGGAAGCGCTCCTGGCCTGCAGTGTCCCACACCTGCATCTGGAGAAGGGCAGGAAAGGGGGTCCACGTCAGGAGTTCCCACCCCTGATGGGAACTTGCTCACCTAAGTCGTTCCCTGGGTCTCACTTCTAGAGATCCAAATTCAGGAGGTCTGGGGTGGGGCCCAGGAATCTGTCCTTTTTCAGTTGCTCCCCAGGGTAATCTGGATGTGTTTTCAGGTTGGGGGCCATCACTAAGGTGCCCTTCAGTGGGAGAGGCGGACCCAATGTCCTAAGGTCTGGTGTTCTTTTGCCTTCCTACCACACTCATCCCTTCGTCCAGATGTTGGGCTTTATCTTTTGAGTCTGTCCATTGATGTTAGTGCTGGAAAAGGTGATAGCATGGGCTGAACTGTTTTGATTTTAAAGGACCATTCGGCTGTTCATGTTTAGAAGTGTTATCGTAATACTACCTTCCCAATTACCGTCCCAGGCAGTGGCATCAATTTATACCCCGTCCAACAATGTCTGAAGGTACCTGTTTTTTCATAGTCACATTATTTATAAAATTTATTTTTTAAAGAAAGTTTGCAAACATACACAAAACTAGAGAGAATAAAACAGTGAACCCTCATATATCCATATAATTATCAAGATTTTGCCACTCTTGCTTCATGGAGCCATTTCTGTTGATTTCTTTGACGTATTATTTTAAGGAGAATCCCAGACTTCATGTCATTTCATGCCTACTCCCATCGATATACATTCCTAATAAAAATGGACATTTTCTTATGTAACCATAACACCATTATCAGTGCTAATAAACTTTTCAATAACTCCTTAGTATCATCTAATACTCAGATCATATTAAAATTTCCTGATTGGCTCCAAATGTCTCTTTTTTTAGAAATTGCACTTTTGTTTGATTTAATTTTAAAAAAAATTTTTAGCTGCACAGTGCGGCACGTGAGATCTTAGTTCCTGGACCAGGGATCAAACCTGCACCCCCCACCCCACCCCCGCCACCCATAAAGCAGAAACTAACACACCATTGTAAAGCAATTATACTCCAATAAAGATGCTTAAATAAATAAATAAATAAATTTAAAAACAAAAAACCCTGCGCCCCCTGCATTGGTAGCGTGGAGTCTTAACCACTGGCTTGCCAGGGGAGTCCGTCCAAAATGTCTTTTTACTATTGTGTTTGTGTAATAAGGATCCCACGCAAAATCCATTTATTACATTTTCACCAACAGTTTTTGATCTTTTTTGATCAAATGGGTAAATGATATTATCTCACTTATTTTAATTTCATTTCTTTAATTATGAGTAACAATGGGCACCTTTACTTTTTCACATAAATGTATGGGCCAGTTCATATAACATCTGTGAAGTAGCTGTTTTGTCTAATCTGTGAAGTGCCTACTTTTTGTATTTGGTTGTTGGTCTCTTCTTTGATATTTATCAGAGCTCTTTTCACATCAGAGAAATTAGCTCTCTGTCAGTTCCATATTTGCAAATGTTTCTTTCCAGTTTGTCACTCATCTTTGACTTTGTTTATGGTATTTTTGAGTATGTAGACATTTGACCTTTATATGATCATATAGAAGAGTATTAATTTGACCTTTAAATAGTTAGATGGAGCAATATTTTCCCTTATGGCTTCTGGGTTCTTGTCTTACTTTAAAGCCTGATTTCTCTATTCCTCAATGATAAAAATAAATACTCCCATGGGGTTTTTTTTCCCCTGGTATTTTAATGATTTCATATTTTATATTTAAATCTTTCACTCCTCAGGCCTGTGTTTCGGGGTTAGGAGCCACGGCTGAAAGAGGCAGCCCCACCGCTGTCCCCCTCTGACCTTCACTTTCTTGCCGTTGATCTCCAGGGCACGCACAGTGAAGTCCACCCCAATGGTGTTCTGCTGCGCCTCGGTGTAGACCCCGGACGTGAAATGCTGCACCACACACGTCTTCCCCACGTTGGAATCCCCGATGAGGATAATCTTGAACAAATAGTCAAAGTTCTCATCCGCTGCCCTGGCTGAGCTGGAGAATTGCATGGCTCTTGCCACCTAGAACAGATCAAGGAAGAAAAGAAGGAGTTCAGTCTCTCTTTAATGCAGCCGTCCTCAACCTTTTCGGCACCAGGGACTGGTTTCGTGGAAGACAATTTTTCGTCGGACGGGGTGGGGGGCCAGGATGGTTCAGGAGGCAACGCAAGCGATGGGGAGCGATGGGGAGCGGCAGGTGAAGCTCCGCTCACTCGCCCGCTGCTCACCTCCTGCTGCGTGGCCCGGTTCCTAACAGGACCGGTACTGGTCCACAGCCTGGGGGTTGGGGACCCCTGTATTAGTGACCAGCTATCAGGGGCCAGGAACTATTCTTGGCACTCGGGATTCAGCACAGGACAAGACAGAGGGAGGTCACTGTTTTCCTAGCACTGCCATCCTCGTGGGAAAAGGACGTTAATTACTGGTCGGGTAAGAGGGAGCTGCCCGCGCAAACCCCACCTGTCCTAGGTGAGTTAACATTACTTTAGGGGTGACCTTGGAATGAAGAGGTTCTACTGCTGTTCTCTGCTGGGCCCAGTACACGGTCAACACTCTCAGATGACAGCATTGACTGGGACTTCCCTGGCAGTCCAGGGGTTAAGACTCCATGCTTCCAGTGCTTCCACTGCAGGGGGTGGTGGGTTTGATCCCTGGTCCGGAACTAAGATCCCACATGCCTCGGGGCCCAGCAGGAGTGTTTTACCTGCCAGTCATCAGGTGGGAGACATGCCTAGCTGTCAGCCTATCTCCATGTTACACGGGAGGAAGACAAATTACTGGAAGACTGAATGGTCAGGCAACCAGCAGCAAGCATCAACGAGACCTGACAGACAAGTCAGTTTCGGGAAGAGTCACATAGCCCTTTTCTTCTGGTTGGCACCTGCTTTTTCTTGTCCTGGAAATTATGATTCTGAGAATATTCAAAATGAAAACTGTGGGGAATTCCCTGGCAGTCCAGTGGTTAGGACTCTGCGCTTTCACTGTCAAGGGCCCTCTTTCAATCCCTGGTTGGAGAACTAAGATCCCACAAGCCTCGAGGTGCAACAAAACAAAACAAAACAAACAAACCCTGTGGTTTGAATGTTTGTGCCATACTCTACCATAGGCTGGAAAAGAAAGTTTCTCATGACAGCGTCTCCCAAACTAACTGATTATCAGAATTACCTGGGAAGATAATTAAATATATACATATTCCTGGAGCCCATCTTAGGTCTGTTAAATAGATTTAAAAACATGCACACACTCCCAGGTGATTTTGAGGACTAGCTAGCCTTGGGAAGTGTTGACCGACACAATCACCCACCTGAAACTTTATTCCCACCTTCAGCGTCTCTTCTTAAATATCCACAACATCTCAGATCACAAGGAACTCACTACCTCCTGAAAAAAATCTTTGTTGTGTGCACAGCTCTAACTTACATGGTGTTGAAATCTATCTCCCCTAGGTTTCCATCTGTGGACCCTCATGCTACATCAGGACTCCCATTCCATATGACAGCAGATTCCTACTCCACAGTCCAGCAGATATTTGGAGGAGCAACCATGTCCCCTCATGGCAGATATACCTGGGCCCTTCAACTGTTCTTCGGTTGTGTTGGGTCTCCTACTCAGATGTCTCTTAAAAATACAGGAAACCGGGCTTCCCTGGTGGCGCAGTGGTTGAGAGTCCGCCTGCCGATGCGGGGGACGCGGGTTCGTGCCCAGGTCCTGGGGGATCCCACGTGCCGCGGAGCGGCTGGGCCCGTGAGCCATGGACGCTGGGCCTGCGCGTCCGGAGCTGGGCCTGCGCGTCCGGAGCCTGTGCTCCGCAACGGGAGAGGCCACAGCAGTGAGAGGCTCGCGTACCGCAAAAACAAACAAACAAACAAAAATACAGGAAACCTTATTTCATTTGATGTGCTGCAAATTGTTCCTGCCTATGACACCCTTCTTCATTTCCCCCAGTTTTAGTTTTTGGTTTTCTCAGAAATCATAGAAAAGGACAAGTCTGTATCATCGCACAAATTAAAACCTGTACGTAAAAACCGCGAGCTTTAAACAGACGGAGGGAGGATCCTACACTTCTCTTGGACTCCTCTGAAATCACTATGGCTAAATGATCCAGCAGACACGAGACATAATCAAACAACTCTTCCCGGGCTTTTCAAGTAAAGAAAGCCATTCCACTTCCAGTGTCTTATCCCTGTAATTTGAGCTGAAATTTTACTTCCATGCCCCCCCCCCACCAAGTAAGTCCTTAGGGTTTCCACAAAAGCCCCCTTCACCTCCGCCTACATGCCCTGCAAGGAGAAACAAGCGACGTCCACCCTCCAACACCCTCCATCCTGCATCCTGTAACCTGCACCTGTTGCTTACCTGTCTGGCTCTCTCACCTCTGCCAGTAGGTAATGTTTGCTCTTTCTCCTGGTTTTCCTTTTGGTCCTCCGTGCCCCTTCTTCCTCCTGTCTCGAGGCGTCGTGGGAACTGTAGTTCTGTCCCCAGGTGTCAGGTTTGGTGGCCTGAGAAAGTGAAAGGAAAGTGTCAACCCTCCCTCCCTCCGCCTCCCCTCCCTCCCCATCCGGAGGAGCTGCCATTGGGTACAAAGCACGGGGTGAGGCCATGCTAGGTCACCTTTCCTCCGGCTTCTTAGCATCACACGTTATCCAGCAAACCCAAAATGAAAAGGACTAGCCTGCTACCTCAGCCAACACCTCTGAGCCGCCCTGTTCTTTCTTTCAGCTCACATTCTCTTAGGCAGCCCTTACCCCCAGTATTTCCTGGTGTCCCCTGTTTGGCTGGGGTGGGAGTGGCTAGTTGAAGGACAGCAACTTAAAGGAGGTTACAGATCTGGGTTTTGAGTCATTTAACTCTTTTGTGGACTTGAATAACCTTTTCTGAGGAGCCACTGAGAGTAAGGAGGTGATCCAAAGAGAAGATTAAAAAACGAAAACAACTTTGAATTTGCAGGGGGAGCTGAAAAACAATGTTTCTTTCCCCCCACAAAGTGTACCCCAGAACCAAGGTTAATTTCTAGGAAGACCTGGAGTTCGTCAGTCCCTGATGCTGGCAGGAGAAGCGTAGAGCTGAGGTGAATTTTCCTTTTTATGTTTTCCCCACAGAGTCTGGAAGAGTCACTGCTTCTAGCATGGGGACCAGATCAGCTCCACTCTGTGGAATGTGCTGAGCAGGCAGTTAAGCTATAGGCACAACATGCAAAACAGAAACATCCCGATCGATAAAATATTAAACTGGTGTAGTGTTTTCAAACTGTGGGCTGAGACCCGTTAATGAGTCATGAAGTCAAATTCAGTGGGTTGTAACCAGCGTTTTTACAGAAAAGATTAGGAAACCAATGCAGAATGCATTCCGTGGAGTAAGAGTATTGTTGCATGAGCTGTTTGGATCAGTTGTGAACCGGCACGTGTGTGCTGGGGGTGATGTAAGATGTATTTCTTACTGTGGGTTGAGGCCTAGCACTGAAATAGAGGACAATTTATTCACTACTCAAGAACATTTCTCCAGAAAACCTGTAAATGATGATTTATCTTACCCCAAATTCCATTTACACATCACTTTCAGGAACCTCTCTTTTGGGGAGGATAAACCCAATGTTGGCAGGTAGAGCAAGAAAACAAAAGACACTGCCAAATATTGCTGCTGCATACCATGCTTTGTTGTTTTTAAAATTTATTTTATTTTATTTATTTTTTTTGCCCGTGCCATGCAGCATGCAGGATCTTAGTTCCCTGATGAGGGATTGAACCCGTGCCCCCAGCAATGGAAGTGTGGAGTCCTAACCACTGGACTACCAGGGAAGGCCCTGCAGACTGTGCTCTGAAAGCCACAGTCACGCGTATGCAGCTTGAAAATGAAATGTAGGTCAAGATCCACGACAAATGTATGGGCAGGGGCAGGAAATAAAACCCGTGAGACGTGTCAGTGAGGTTAGGTGTCAAAATGTTTTCTTCTTCTGGTAATGATTACTGATAAAAAAAGAAAAAAAAACCCAAACCAAAAAAACCCAGCTGACTCAGACTTTGCACTTGGAGAGCAAGTAGAATTCGAACGGTAAAATGCCCAAATGGTTATCGACGTCAAGGAGAGATGCTGCTTTTCCCTACCCCGACCCTCTCCACCAATGCTGACTATAAGTGCAAAGAGCAGAACTTGGGTTATGGGGAAGAAGGCATTCTTGACGTGGGTGGTGGTGATGCAGGTCATATACTTATACACACACACATACATACGTGCATAGACACACATATATTTCACAGTATATATAGTTTACCATTTTAACCATTTTTAAGCGTATCATCCAGTGGTCTTAAATATATTCACATTGTTGTGCAGCCATCACCACCATCCGTCTCCAGAACTTTTTCATCATCTCCAACTGAAACTCTATATCCTGTTAAACAATGACTCCCATTTCCCCTTCCCCCCAGCCCTTGGTAACCATTATTCTACTTTCTGTCTCAATAAATTTGATTACCCTAGGTACCTCATACAAGTGGAGTCACACAGTAAGTGTCCTTTTGTGTCTGGCTTAACTCACTTAGTTTAATGTTTTCAGCGTTCATCCATGTTGTAGCATGTGTCATAATTTCATTCCTTTAAAGTTGAATAATTGTCCACAATTTGTTTTTTTTTTTTTTTTTTTTTTTTTTTTTTTTTAAGTTTATTTATTCATTTTTTTAATTAGTTTCTGCTTTATAACAAAGTGAATCAGTCATCACAATTTGTTTTTTACAATAAACGTGAAACGCCTGGTCTGGTTGATTTATGGTTGCTCCCCATAATATCACATTTCCCCAGCCACACCCTCTGATGACTGGAAACAAAACTACCCCTGCATTGTGTATTATTATTATTTTTTGCAGCACGCAAGCCTCTCACTGCTGTGGCCTCTCCCGTTGCGGAGCACAGGCTCCGGACGCGCAGGCCCAGCGGCCATGGCTCACGAGCCCAGCCGCTCCGCGGCATGTGGGATCTTCCCAGGCCGGGGCACGAACCCGTGTCCCCTGCATCCCCTGCATCGGCAAGCGGACTCTCAACCACTGCGCCACCAGGGAAGCCCCCCCCTGCATTGTGTAAAGGCAAATACAAATTAAAGATAAGAGACTTAATTCTCCTTGTTGAAAATAAGGGGAGAGGACCCCCCTCCCTCCTTTTTCTTTCAAAATTTCTGTCCTTTTCCAATATATGTATATCTTTATAATGGCTAAATAACCTCTGCCGGTCTCACAACTCTGGAATGTTTCTTCCAGGACCTGGGAGCCATCTTTTGAAATTCAATCATCCAGGGAGCTATTTCCCCTAACCCCCAGTTCCTGTGGCAGGATGGGAGGCTAACTTCCGTGGGGGCCTTGCTCCAATTTGCAAAACCATCTCCTGTCCTAAAGGTGTGAAAAGTTTGTTTGTCCTAAAGGTGTGATAAGCCAACTCAGGTGGTCTCCCCAGTGACCGTGATAAAGTTAGGAGAACTATTTGTGACATAAGGTCCAGTCGAGTCTTCTCATTTGAGGAGTAGTGATTATCTGAGAA
Organism: Mesoplodon bidens; assembly: GCF_964165515.1. Classification (NCBI taxonomy): domain Eukaryota; kingdom Metazoa; phylum Chordata; class Mammalia; order Artiodactyla; family Ziphiidae; genus Mesoplodon; species Mesoplodon bidens. The sequence continues at coordinate 93,475,771 of NC_138166.1, read as the reverse complement.
CTTGCCTGGAGTGGGTAGTGTCTGCCTGGCAATGTAAGGGGAAGATTCCTTTCTTCCTTTGCTACCTCTTAGCGCGTTGCCTGTGATGTGCATCACAGTCTGGTTCAAAGCGTATTCAATAATAAAACTGTTTTCTAATCTGCTATCTTTGTGGACAGGTTTTCTGGGTTGAAAGACTTAATTTCCCCCCCCCCCCAGCAGTTGAAAGAGAGCCCAGGAGGGCAAAAGACCTTTGTTCAGAGTCGTGTGTTGTAAGGCCTTCAGTTTTTGCTTGGGGCTGCCAGGATCTTAACACTCATTTATTTGTTTGCGTGATGGGGGTGGGATGTACAACAGTGAATTATACCGACAGACTAATAACCCTGTCCTTATGGTCAACTGTATTTAATTCAACAAAAATTTAAAGCTTATGCCCTCATGGCAGGTCAGTAGCACACCTAGCAGCGCGTTTCTTTCTCTCAAAACAAAATGCAGAATAAAGGTTTTTTGAAAAAAAGATGATTTATATATACATAATTTCTTCCCAGATTGTATCTTCTCTCTCCCGCACTGCTTCTTTCCTAACAGTCCTGGCCGGTGTCCGTCCCTCCGACCCCCAGTTCCCCCTCGGAGCTGCCGGGTCCACCCAGGCCTCCGGCAGCGTCTGGAAGCCGACACTCCCCCTCCCCCTCTCCCCTCCCCCTCCCCCTCCCCCTCTCCCCTCCCCCTCCCCCTCCCCTCCCTGCCCAGTGGTCCTCAGGTAAAGCCGCGCGGTCGGACTACAACTCCCAGGATGCTGCGGGTACTGACGGGTCACGTGAGTGCCCGGAAACGCTGGCCGCGGCGGCGTCGGTGATGTGGCGGCGGGAGTGGCAAGCTTGCGGGCGCGGCGGAGCGAGAGGAGTTGCCGGCCGGCCGGAGCGTGACGACTACTGCGGCACTCGGGTGCGCGAGCGGCGACGCGCCGGGCCCGAGCCGAGAAGGGCCGGAACCCGGCTTGGGGCGAGGCTGGGGTGTGCCGCAGGCGAGGGCAGGTCCGAGGAGCTTCCAGGCGTCGAGGGGACGGGGCGGAGAGGCAGAAGGTGGCGGCCGGTGGGTGTGGCGCCGCGGGCAAGGCCGGCCACCCCTCGTTCCCTCCACTCTGGGCCTGGCTCCTCGGCGTCCAGGTGCTCGAGGTGGGTCCGGGGTCCAGGTGGCGGGGCCGGCGAGTACCGTAGTGGAGGGGAGCGGGAGGATCGGGAGGGCCTCCGGGGAGAGCCGGCGGCCAGGCCCCACGCCAGCGCGGTGGCAGGGGCGCCTGTGCAAGAAAAGGGTTTGTCGTCTAGAAGGGTACCTCACAGGTAGGGCGGGGCAGGCTTTTGGAGAGGATGTAGTGAGGCCACAGAGGGAGAAGGCTCTTAGTGGAGTAAATGGGCTTTGCTTTTTGGTAACTACCATGGTCTCGGTCAGGAATTTATCTGATCGCTTTTTCGTCATTAACTCAGTATTCTTGTTTGCAGAATGTGGTCTGTTTATTCTTACTTCTCACGGGATTATGGGAACGTGTCCACAGGGTTTTTGATGTTTTCAGAAACTAGGCGATCTCCTGATAACTTACTGAAAGGATTGTAGGGAGTTCTGGGGTGAGCAAAATATGATTCTTAATGGCCACCTTCTTTCTTCAGCGTTTTGATGCTTGAATTCTTTTTTTTCCCATTTGTTGAATGTTTGCTGTATGCCAGGCACTGTACTTAATTAATTTATTTTTGGCTGCGTTGGGTCTTTTTTAAAAAATTATTTATTATTGTCTGCGTTGGGTCTTCATTGATGCGTGCGGGCTTTTCTCTGGTTGCGGCGAGCGGGGCCTACTCTTCGTTGCGGTGCGCGGGCTTCTCATTGCGGTGGCTTCTCTGGTTGCAGAGCATGGGCTCTAGAGCACAGGCTCAGTAGTTGTGGCGCACGGGCTTAGTTGCTCCGCGGCATGTGGCATCTTCCCGGATTAGGGCTCGAACCCGTGTCCCCTGCATTGGCAGGCGGATTCTTAACTACTGCGTCACGAGGGAAGCCCCAGGTGCTGTACTTAGAACTCTCTATAAATTGTCTCATTTAATCTTTCAGTGACTCAAAGAAGTTAAGTGGAGGGTCTTGAATGCCAACTGGAACTTTCATGCCTTTGTGTGGGCCACGGTGTGGCTTCAGATGACAATCTTCTATTAATCTTTGATATCTGGTCTCTGCATCAGAAAATAACCCTGAAACGATACTTTCATAAGCTCAAAGTCACTGCACTGTCCTGTTGCTCCCTAGCTGTCAGGATCCAGTGTATTAGTCATTGTCTCAGGTTCTGATTTGTCTTGTTCACCAGTGGTAAGGAAATGTCACAGCAGTGACCATTAACTTGAGTATAAGTCCTTTGTCTAGGAGAGGGAAAGATTTTTATCTTGAAAACTGTTGTCTTTGGAATATGTTCAAAATAGGTAGGAAGAACGTGGTTTGGGGAACCCTGAGGGAATTTTACAGAAAAGTGCTAGGTATTTTACATCTGTGGTAAGGAACAATTTAAGAAGAGAGACAAATTACAGGAAGACTTGAGTTTCGAATAAAAGGATTTACATGATACAGGGAAACGACTTCCAATGAGGTCATGTGGGATAAAAAAGATACTTGTGTCAATTACAGCATGCACAACTGTCACAATAGGTGAGCTCAACTACCCATTGGGTACTTTTCCCCCTACCTCTTTACACTGAGTATACAGAATCATTTTACTTTGCAAACATAAAAGCTGAAGTCTAGGGAGTGAAGTAATTGCCCTTATTTAAGCGTGTGCGAGAACCACAGTTACTAAGGTGCTTTTTTTCCATCCTGGATCTATATGTCTATGTTTAATGTGTGATATTTTTAATTACTGTGTTTTACCCAACTTGGGATATTTTAATCTTTTAACCTTCCCTCTTACACAGTATAACGTAGGGTCTAGGGTCAGGTCTGGGTTTGAATGCTCCTTTCACCTCCTAAGAGATATTACTTTCTAAAATCCATTTTTTTATCTGTAAGATGTGGTGAGAACTGAATGCAATGGCACATGGTAAGTGCCTAGCACAGGGCCTGGCACTTTGAAAGCATTCAGTGTTGGCCATCAGTCAAAGCATTCATTCATTCAGAAAATCTTTACTGATCATTCTAAATGCTCTGCTAGGCCCTGGGGTTATAGCTGTGGTGTTAAGACAGGTGTGGCACTTACAGATGAACAGTAAACATGTGAACAATTAAAGCAGATAATAAGATTGGGAGGAATGCTGTGAAGGGAAAAAACAGATGGAGATGGGAGAGGTAGTAACGGAGGGAGGCCATTTTAGATAGGACGATCCAGGCAGCCACTCTAAGGGATGACACTTGAGGCTTAGCCAAGGAAAGGCAAGAGCAAGCTGTTTGCAAAGAACCAGGAGAAACGCATGTCAGACAACAGAACAGCAAGTGCGAAGTCCCAAAGCAGGGAAGGGCTTGGTGTGTTCAGGGGCAAGAAAGGGATTGGGTGCTAGGGAGATGGTAGCCCTGTGGAGGAGTGATGCTGGTGGGGGGCGGAGCAAGGGGGGCACAGAGGAGAAGGAAACGGCTAGCTCCACGCTGTGTACACCGGCCAAGGATTGGGAACCACCCAGATGTCCCGCAGGAGACGGGACTGCGGCAGCTCTGTAGGTGCAGATGGGGTGGACCTCCAATCTCTGATAAGTGAAGGAAAAAACTGGTGCAGGATAGTGTGTGTTGTATGCTCCCATTTGTGTATGTGTGAGTGTGGGGCTACGCCTGGAATGCACGCACAGGTGCAGATTCTGCAAGAATGCAGAAGCAACGGTAGGAGCCCCGGGTGACGTGAGAACAGGGAGGGAGGTGTCACCGTGTATATACCCTTTGAACTTTCTACTGTATGTGTATAGCATCTACTGCATACAGGTTTTGGAGGCCATGGCGAAACTCTTGTTTTGTGGTTTTATATGAGTCTTGGGAAACCGTGAAGAAGGCATTTTAAGCAGAAGAGTGACAGCTGATTTATGTTTTAAGATATGTTTCTGGCTGATGTGTGAAGCGTGATGGACAGCAGGGGGCTGGTGTGTGCGCTCGATGTAAAATAGTGAAACCCTGCAGGAGGCTGTTGCACTAGGCTTGGTAGAAGACGTGGGTGGTTGCCCTTGGTAGTGGCTGTGGGGATGGAGAGAAGAGCATGGATTTGGGCTGAATTTTGGGGTGAAAAGGACTGGATTTAGTAATGGGTTGGGTGTGGAAGCTGAGAGGAAAGGAGAAATGAGGGCTAAGTGTTAGTTGCCTTGGTGGTACCATCTTCTGGGGGCAGTGCTGGGGACGAATGGGTGTGGAGGGAGGAAGTGAAGAATTGTGAAATTGTGTTTTAGTTCCAAGGAGGGCTCTCAAGTGGTTGGTTGGCTGTGCCGCTGGGAGCCCTGGGGGGTCCGAGTTAGAGCTGGCCCTCTGGGAATCATTGGCAGAAAGCCGTGGTACCAGATGAAGGAGACAGAGAGCTTGGAAGCTGAGAGAGAGAAGTGTGAGTGGTTATCTTAGATGTTGAGCAAGCAGGTCCTTAGGCAAGTGTGGACTTGCTGGGCAGAGCTGCATGCCCTCTGAGGTTTGTGGTTTTGAATCGGAAAAGTGAAACCAGCCCGCTCCTTTGATTTTTCTCTGGCAAAGCTCAACCACTTGGGCCCAGGAGAGGAGGCCAGAGGCAAGCGAGGAAAAAGGCCCGTAAGGGAGATAGTCCAGATTCTAAGTTGGGAAAGAAGGGAATGAGGACAGGAGGAGGGTCATGGATGAAGGGAAAAAATGGGGAGGTGACCTAATTGGGAGCTTGCTGAGGTAAAATGACTTTGGAGTGGGGAGTATGAAGTAAGCAGTTTTCTGGAAGGAGACAAAGCAAGATGTTTGAAACGCAGTTTGGGAGGTGATGCACTTACTGCTTAGTAGATGACACGGGCCGGGTTTTGCTCATGGGATAGAGGAAAAGATTAGTGGGAACAGGACCAGGGTCTGCTAGGTTACCCATCTGGGTGTTGACATGAGACAGGGCATAGCGGGGACAGCAGGTGACCAGGAGACAACGGCTGTGAGGGGCAATGGGCAGCGAGGCCCAGGAGCTTCGGAGAAGCTGGGGTCTCGCAAGGAGGAGTGGTTGTGAGAAGGAAGATTGCTTCTCCCTGAGAGACCCCAGAGGAAGCAGTGTTATCTGGGGGCAGGCAGGAGTCCGCCAGGGTAAGAAAGGCAAGAACTCGCAGAACAGGGTCATGGTATGGAGAAGTAGATTAACTGCTTCTCTCCATTTCCAGAGAGCATTTCCTTCCGGTGGGGGTGGGGTGAGGATGGGTCCGATGAGATGGAGGTGGCAGGTGATCTCCTTTTCTGCCAGTCTCTCCCGTTTCCACTCCGAAGTCTGTTTCCCCCAAAGTGTTGCTAATACGAGACAACTTTATTTATTTATTATTTTTTAAAAATCAATTTATTTATTTATTTATTTAGGGCGGTGTTGGGTCTTCGTTGCTGTGCATGGGCTTCCTCTAGTTGCGGCGAGCGGGGGCTACTCTTTGTTGCAGTGCGCGGGCTTCTCATTGCGGTGGCTTCTCTTGTTGCGGAGCACGGGCTCTAGGCGCCCAGGCTTCAGTAGTTGTGACTTGCGGGCTCTAGAGCGCAAGCTCCGTAGTTGTGGTGCATGGGCTTAGTTGCTTCACAGCATGTGGGTTCTTCCTGGACCAGGGATTGAACCCGTGTCCCTTGCATTGGCAGGCGGATTCTTAACCACAACGCCACCAGGGAAGTCCCTACGAGACAACTTTAAATCTTACTATGTTTGAGTTGGAATGGACTCTAAATATGTATGGAAAGTGAAATTTGGGGAATGTTTTATATTCCAAGGCAGTGTTTATAAGGGGGAGATTGCCTTCTGCCTGGGCATGTCACATGTGAAGCCATCTTTTTATTTAGCCTCCATCACACAATATGGAATGTTCCATCCTGGAAAGTATGTTGTGTGGGTGATCCTATAGGACCTCAGAAAGCTTCTTACGAATTAGATGAGTTAATGATCATGAACTAGCCTTGAAAAGTAGAATAGGGCTCAATGGTTCTGCATCTTTTTTTTTTTTTTTTTTTTTTTTTGCGGTACACGGGCCTCTCACTGTTGTGGCCTCTCCCGTTGCGGAGCACAGGCTCCGGACGCGCAGGCTCAGTGGCCATGGCTCACGGGCCCAGCCGCTCCGCGGCATGTGGGATCTTCCTGGACCGGGACCCGGGCACGAATCCGTGTCCCCTGCATCGGCAGGCGGACTCTCAACCACTGTGCCACCAGGGAAGCCCCAGGGATCTTACTTTTTATAAGTTTTTTTTTTTTTAAGGTCATTCTTGTTCTCACATGACAGTTGTATATTTAGAATCCATGGATTAAGAAAATATTAAATGACAAGCTTCTATTCAGAAACACTTAAAATGAATTTTGGCTTTATTAATTATAACAGCATTTACATACGCTTGAAAAATGTTAGACATTTGTTCAGTCTATATTCAGAGCCGGAAAGAAAATGGTCTAAAAGTAGGATGTGCTTAATAGAGTCGGACTTGGCAAAAACTCTGTGCTTCTGCAGGGCTCCAGAGCTCACAGATGATCAGAAATCACTTCTGTGATGTAGGACATATAAATGCAAGGTATTGTTATTAATGATTATAACTATATAGGACCAGATGTTATAATAGTATTCATTTTAAATGGCATTCTGCCAACATCAGATGAATGTTTAAACTCTTTTCCCATTGAAGTTATTAAGCATTTTCTTCCCTGTCACTGTAGCTAAGGAAAAGGTGGTTTATTTAGAAACTAAATCCAGATGGTCTCAAACAGCTTGGTAGTCATTTAACACCATTAATGTAACTGTACAGGCCTGAAATCCACAACCATTATTGCCGAAGCAAGTAATTTCAATCTGTTGGAGCATACATTTTTGGAATTATTCTCTTACCTAATTAATTATAGAATTTCATAACCCACAACCTTCTCTGAAGTATTCAGTACAGTGTTTTGTGTTGTGAGTGTGTTCAGGTCAAAGAGCTATGATTTATAAAGAATGGTTAAAACTTTGAGTTGTTTCACTTGGGTGTCATGTTTAATTTGGGGGATAGAGGTAAATTTAGCAGTAACACTAGTAGCTCTCGGGTTTGTAACTTCCTGGAATTACAGACTGAAAGTTTATTTACATTTTGTGAGTGGAAATTTGTTGTCTTACTTGGCTCATAATTTTGTTTTAACATTTTTCAAGGAGAATGATTATATGAAATTAACTATATTCTCCTGATGTGGGATTAACCCTGGGCAGATCAGTGGCTAAAATAATTATCTTAATACCTTACATGCATTGTTTATTTTGGTCCCAGAAGAGATAGGCCATTTTACACATGACAGTCTGTGCTTCAGAGAGATTGATGTGTCCAAGGGCTCACATCCAGTAAGTGAATCAGCTATAATGTTTATATAACTTTAACCATCTCAACTTTGTATCTTTTATCCAAAAGTTTCAAGAATGGCCTTTCAACTGGGTCTCTCAGCATTTAAGGTTTTGGGTTCATCTACCAATCTGTAGTATAAATTGTAATAGAGAACAGGAATATAAATAGCAGTTACAGGGAACACAGCCTTGGGCAAAGTCCTGTGATTCACTAATTTTAGTGCTGGAAGCTTTTGAGTTTGTCTCCTACCTTGACTATTATTGTAGTATGTTTATCATACAAGGTATTTTGTTAAATTAATTTTTTTAAAGCTTTTTTTTGTTTTGTTTTTTTTTGTGGTACACAGGCCTCTCACTGTTGTGGCCTCTCCCGTTGCGGAGCACAGGCTCTGGACACGCAGGCTCAATGGCCATGGCTCATGGGCCCAGCCGCTCCGCGGCATGTGGGATCCTCCCGGACTGGGGCACAAACCCGCGTCCCCTGCATCGGCAGGCGGATTCTCAACCACTGTGCCACCAGGGAAGCCCTGTTTTGTTTTTAATTTATTTATTTTTGGCTGCGTTGGGTCTTCGTTGCTGCATGCGGGCTTTCTCTAGTTGCGGCGAGCGGGAGCTACTCTTTGTTGTGGTGCGTGGGCTTCTCATTGTGGTGGCTTCTCTTGTTGCGGAGCACGGGCTCTAGGCGTCCAGGCTTCAGTAGTGGTGGCACATGGGCTCAGTAGTTGTGGCGCATGGGCTTAGTTGCTCTGCAGCATGTGGGATCTTCCCGGACCAGGGCTTGAACCCATGTCCTTTGTATTAGCAGGCGGATTCTTAACCACTGCACCACCAGCGAAGCCCCTGTTAATTTAATTTTATTTTTTCCTACTATGCAGATAAACTATAGGACTTTTACAATGCTGTGGATGTTTTCCCTCCTGATTTTAAAAGTAATATACGTATTTATTGTAGAATTTTTAGGAAAATATATAGAAAAGTAAAATTACCCATAATCCCACTGCCTAGAGAGAACTAATATTCCGTTTACTTGTAAATATTATGTAAATCTAGAGTTCAGTTGATTATAAGTCATATCCTACACGTTTCACTTGCCATTTACTCATGTTATTATAAAGTCTTAATCATCATGTCAAATGATAAAATATTCAGCCATTTGGATATACCATAATTTGTTTAATTATTCCCCTCTTATTGCATGTTTGGGTTGTTTCTGCAGACTCATAGCTGGAGACATTAAGTGTAGATGCTTACTTTTTTTTTTTTTTTTTTGCGGTATGCGGGCCTCTCACTGTTGTGGCCTCTCCCGTTGCGGAGCACAGGCTCCGGACGCGCAGGCTCAGCGGCCATGGGTCACGGGTCTAGCCGGTCCGCGGCATGTGGGATCTTCCCGGACCGGGGCACAAACCCGTGTCCCCTGCATCGGCAGGCGGACTCTTAACCACTGCGCCACCAGGGAAGCCCTAGATGCTTACTTTATGCTTAATTAGTCTTGGTGTCAGAGCGTGGATGTGGCTTTCCGAGAGGACAGAGGAGAGGTGAGAGGAAGTGGAAAGAGATGGCAGAGGAGGTGTGGCCCTGTCCCTTTCCCCTGTTCCCTTATGACTGGCACAAAGTTCATTTCTTCATATAAGAGAGCTCTTCCGACTTTTTGTGAAAAGTACCTTTGTGTATAGAGCTGAATGCATCTTGTATTTCTTTAGGAATAAATCCCTGGAAATTGAATTTTTGTGTCAAAGGCTCTCAATGCACCTGGCCAGATCGTCTTCCTATAAAATTGTGTTAATTTTCGCTTCTATCAGCAGTGTATGAGAGTTCAGGATCATTAGACCTTGAGCTGCATTGAGCACAGTCTTTTTTAACCATGCAAACTTTTTTTATTACCATAATTAGCATTTCTTATGTTCTAATGAGATTGGAACTCTTATTTGATAAGTTTGATAGCCATTTCATTTCTTCTGAGTTGTCTGTTCATTTCCATTGCTCATTTTCCAGTCAGAATTAGTGATTTTCTTATCAGTTTGTATGAGAGTTCGTTCTGTTAGGAGGTACTCTTTCGTCAAGGATTTCTTTTAATTAATTAATTAATTTATTTATTTACTTATTTACTTATTTATTTACTTACTTACTTACGTACTTACGTACTTACTTACTTACCGGCTGTGTTGGGCCTTAGTTGCTGTGCGCAGGCTTTCGCTAGTTGTGGCGAGCAGGGGCTACTCTTCGAGTGGGGGCTACTCTTTGTCGTGGTGCACGGGCTTCCCATTGCGGTGGCTTCTCTTGTTGCAGAGCTCCAGCTCTAGGTGCGTGGGCTTCAGTAGTTGTGGCACACAGGCTCAGTAGTTGTGGCTTGCAGGCTCAGTAGTGTGGCTCGCGGGCTCTGGAGCGCTGGCTCAGTAGTTGTGGCGCACGGGCTTTGTTGCCCTTCAGCATGTGAGATCTTCCCGGACCAGGGCTCGAACCCGTGTCCCCTGCATAAGCAGGCGGATTCTTAACCACTGCACTGCCAGGGAAGCCCCGAGGATTTCTTTTTAAAGGACTAGTTAATAGCTATAAAACATAATTATCAATCTAGTTTTCTGGTGTCAACTAATCCATGTAATTTTTTTTTTCTAGGCCTGATTATACAGTGACTGGTTGAAAGTCTAAATAATTCTGTTTTTGGATAATATGCCTATTATGAGTAATGTTAATAATGTGTTTTGTTTTTCCAGAAAGAAGAAATGATGTAAACCATTCACTGTCCAGACTTTAAGGTCAAGGTGAGAAGGAAGGTCAGGAGGAACATGGCCTGGCCAAATATTTTTCAAAGAGGAACTTTGCTCTCCCAGTTCAGCCATCATCATGTGGTAGTGTTCCTGCTCACCTTCTTCAGGTAAGTGGACCACTAAAACTCTTCTCTTGTTGTTCTTGTCCTTGTTTTCCTTTTGAAGGAGCTATTTATTGCATGGCAAGTGCTTAATGCAGTGATTGGCCCGGGCTAATCATGAGCTAGACCAGCTGGTCCTTCTGCAGTACTTTATGACAGCTCTAATACAGTGGTTCTCGAGGGCTGTCTTGCCCATATTTGGCAAGGTCTGGAAACATTTTTAGTTGTCACGCTGGGGGAAGGGGTGCTACTTGGATCCAGTGGGTTGAGACCAGGGATGCTGCTAAACATCCTGCAGTGCACAGGACAGCCCCCCACAATAGAGAATTTGGGGGGCCCAAAATGTCAATACTGCTGTGATTGAAAAACCTTGCTCTGACATAAAGTCCTTTGATTGTTAAAACCAGGAGCTTGCGAACAAAAGGATGTGCATATTCAGGGAATGCTCTATGCCTCCTTGAGCAGTAAAGATGGTAGGAGACCTCTTTGAGGAACTTCAGTCACTCGTGTGAGAGCCTGACCAGTCAGTGTGACTGAAGAATCGGCCATGTCTGACTCAGTGGCCCTCAGTGGCTCTCTTTAGTGGTCTGTAGATGACTTCAGCCGGGCTCTTTGGTGTTAAGGGCACGTTTTTCATAATCCTGTGACTCAACTATTTCGATTATTTCTTCTGAATAGATTTTATTTATTATTAATCTTTATTGAAGGCACCGCAAATGATGATGATGGTGGTTTTTTTTTTTTTTAAGGCAGAAACTAGGAAAATGGTTTTCTAATTATGTAAGAGTTGATAGGTAATTTTGGATGCTTGCTTTAGGGGAAATCCATTTGTGAGGGGTTGAGGGAGGCATCAGTATGAGGAAAAGACAGGCCCTAAGGAAAAAGCCACTGAATGGCTAGTGCAATGAGTGGCCAGTGGTTGGTAAAGACTTAAAATCCTTTACAGAACTGCAACCATGACTTAAAGGGGTTGCAGTCCTTCACATCTCCATCTTCTAGGTCCAGAGACATGTTATGAGTGAACATGGGGGCTCATACTGAAGGAGACAAGTTAATTGTTTCTTTGCTTAGCAGAGACTGTTTCAGTGGATAGTTCTTATAAAGCGGTTCCTTCCCTCCCTCTTGCCCTCTCTCTCTCTCTCTTTCTTTCTGAATTTCTCTTTTTTAAAAGAAGAATTCCAAATTGTATAAAACAAATGGGAATATAGCTGTGATTTTATTGAGTCCGTTTTTCTTTCATTCAGCTGTCTTTCTTCTCTCTTTTGTAGTTACTCGTTGCTCCACGCGTCAAGAAAAACATTTAGCAACGTCAAAGTCAGTATCTCTAAGCAGTGGACCCCAAGTGCTTTGAACAAGTCCATTGAACTGCCAGTAGAGGTAAGCAGAACGAAATGCTGGGGTGGATTTAAGAAGGGAACCACACCCACCCGTAAATTCTTCTAAGTTCTGTTTTGTTTCATTCACCCTTAGGATGGCTTACTATTTCCTATGGCATAAAATCCAAACTATTCTGCCTGATTTCTTAGCTTGCCCTGATTCAGGTCTGTTTTACCATTTCAACCAACTTATTTCTCACTGTTTTGAAATCACACAATTCTGGCTAGGCTGTTTTTTTCATTGAGTTTCACAAGTACCATGCTTATTTCTGCCTTTGAGATTTTGCCTGTATTCTTTTGTATGATCTTTCACCTTCCTTACACCCATCTAAATTTTGCTTTTTCCTCTGTGTCAAGATAAAATGCCATTTTTTCTATCAAGTTTTTTTTCCAGCTTCTGCTGATTTTTTTCCCCCTCCTGAACTGTGTGCACTGCATATTACATAGTTCAATGTCGAGGTACTTATGTACTTTATAATCATTTCACTTGTTTTTATCTTGTTTAAGTGACTTGAAGTCAGGGAGTCTGTATCCAGTTCTTATATTCATTTTTGTTTGTTTGTTTTGTTTTTGTTTTTTGGCTGTGCCATGTGGCTTGCGGGATCTTCGTTCCCCGACCAGGGATCGAACCCAGGCCCTGGCAGTGAAAGTGCCAAGTCCTAACCACTGGACCTCCAGGGAATTCCCTCTTATATTCATTTTGGACCAAGTAAATTCTTTGATGACTATTTGGAATGGAGATGCTATTCTTTTTTTTAAAATAAATTTATTTATTTTTGGCTGGGTTGGGTCTTCATTGCTGTGTGCAGGCTTTCTCTGGTTGCGGGAAGTGGGGGCTACTCTTCGTTGTGGTGCATGGTCTCCTCATTGCGGTGGCTTCTCTTGTTGCAGAGCACGGGCTCTAGGCTCGGCGACTTCAGTAGTTGTGGCTCATGGGCTCTAGAGTGCAGGCTCAGTAGTTGTGGTGCACGGGCTTACTTGCTCCGCAGCATGTGAGATCTTCCTGGACCAGGACTCGAATGCGTGTTCCCTGCATTGGCAGGCGGATTCTTTTTTTTTTTTTTTTGCGGTACGCGGGCCTCTCACTGTTGTGGCCTCTCCCGTTGCGGAGCACAGGCTCCGGATGCGCAGGCTCAGCGGCCATGGCTCACGGGCCCAGCCACTCCGCGGCATATGGGATCCTCCCGGACCGGGGCACGAACCCGTATCCCCTGCATCGGCAGGCGGACTCTCAACCAGTGCGCCACCAGGGAGGCCCGGCAGGTGGATTCTTAAGCACTGCGCCACCAGGGAAGTCCTGGAGATGCTATTCTGTATGATGCCATATCTCAATACAAAAATCCATACCTGTCAAACTTTACTATGTTGTTTGAGCTCTACTTATGTGGAATTATAGGTATATGTTACTATGCTTTGCACTTTTAAAAGTATTTATCTATTTTTGGCTGCGTTGGGTCTTTGTTGCTACGCGCGGGCTTTCTCTAGTTGCGGTGAGCGGGGGCTACTCTTTGTTGTGGTGCGCAGGCTTCTCATTGCAGTGGCTTCTCTCGTTGCGGAGCACGGGCTCTAGGCGCATGGGCTTCAGTAGTTGTGGCCCGTGGGCTCAGTAGTTGCGGCTCACAGGCTCTAGAGCGCAGGCTCAGTAGTTGTGGCGCAGGGGCTTAGTTGCTCCGCGGCATGTGGGATCTTCCCAGACCAGGGCTCGAACTCATGTCCCCTGCATTGGCAGGGGGATTCTTAAGTACTGCACCACCAGGGAAGCCCCGCATTTTTATTTCTTAAAAATTATTTCCCCTATTTGGACCAATTCAAAATTGACAGAGATTCGAAGGTTATATGAATATAGCCTGAAGTGTAAATAAGTTATTCAGTCAGTTGCTTATTCAGTCTGTCTTTCACTGAGGATACAATCAATCAGTCAGTCAATCAGTAAAAGCCTAGAGAATTAAAAAAAGAAAAGAGCCTGTCCTCATGGAGCTGACACTGTAGTGGAAATGCTCTTGAACAATTTTTCTGGAATTGAAGTTACCAGGGACTTTTAAAAGGCAGGCTATTAAGACTAGACAGCTGCATTTCTTGACGGAGCCTTGACCAGTGTCGTGTGCACGGTAAGTACGTCTGAATGATCATTCACTGACTCGTCACAGACCCTCAAGGTGAAGTGGCCTTAGAGAGGTCACATGCCCTAACCTCTCAAACGGTGTAGAATCCTTCTTTGTCATTACTGACAGATGACCACCTAGCTTCTGCTTTAATACTTCAGGGAGAAGAAACTCCCTGTTTTCTAGGTGGACGATTACATTTTTATTTAACTCTCATTATTAGGAAGTTCTTTCTTATAGTGAGGTAAGAGTGTTCTGCTGTTTAATTTTGTTGTTGTTGTTTTTGCGGTACGCGGGCCTCCAGCCGCTGCGGCCTCTCCCGTTGCTCCATGGCTCATGGGCCCAGCCGCTCCGCGGCACGCGGGATCCTCCCGGACCTGGGCACGAACCCGCATCCCCTGCATTGGCAGGCAGACTCCCAACCACTGCGCCACCAGGGAAGCCCCTGCTGTTTAATTTTGATCTTAGGTTTTATCCTGAGCCATACATACTAAGCTGATTCGTGCTGCAGGACAGCCTGTTAAATATTTGAGGAAAATTCGTCTCCCTAAATTTCTCATGTTGAGGCACAACATCCCTGCTCTTTCGGCTGTAGTTTAGTGACACAGAGCACTAAATATGCTCTTTCAGGTCCAGGCTGACCAATATATAGAATAATAGGATTTGATTTAGGCACTGAATTTCTCGTTATACAGCCTTTGTTTTTTAGGTGACTGGGTTGGAGATCCCCAGCGCCACCCCCAGGTTTGATGACTCACTAGGGAGACTCATAGGACTCAGCATATGACTCAGAACTATGCTTTATTACAGTGAAGCATACCAAGCAAAGTCAGCAAAGGGAAAAGCACATAGGGTAAGGTCTAGAGGAAAGCAGGCAAAACCTTCCAAGAGCCCCTTTCCAGTGCAATAATATGGATGTGCTTAAGTTTTCCAGCAGCAAGTCATGATAACTCCGGTGAGATGTTGTCTACTAGGGAAGCCCATTAGAGACTTGGTGGCAGGGTTTTTACTGGGGCTGGTCATGTAGGCACCCTCTGCCTGGCACGTACGAAAATTCCACATTCCCATAAGGAAAGCAGGGGTTCAGCACAAACCATATTGTTTGGACAGACAGCTTAGGTACAGGGAGCCACTTTTAGCAGGGAATGATGGGAACCCTCCCAAGATCCAAGCTTCCAGGGGCCAGCCTTCCAAGTAGGCCTTTTTAAGGGTACATATCAGGTCTGCTATGGTAACTCTTCCCTGCCAGTGACCGTGTCACATTATTAGCTTGTGTTGAACTTGCATTAACTTTCCCGCTGAGATATTTACTTACTTACTTATTCTAATTGCTGCTTATTAAAGTAGGTTTCACCATTCTGATCTTTCAGAACTATGTATTCAGTAGCTTGGATGGATTGGTTATGTAGAAGTCGGGTTCTGACTTATCTTGGAGGTCTTTGTATTTCCATACCTGCCCTCACAGAGAGCAGTGCCAACCTTCCACTCCCTTCTGTAGACTTTAAAATCCAGGTTTTTTCTTTCCTGAAGCCTGCGGCTGGGAGCAGAGTGGCTAGGGCAGTGTGTACCTTTCACTCCTCCTGTGCTTCTGGGTCTGTAACTGTCTTAACTCCAGCTTCCTTTGGAGACTTACTTTCTTGTCCAAAGTGGAAAGGTTCTTAGACGTAAAATGAGTCAACTCTAAAAACATTTTGTTTATATACGTTTTTTAACATTTCTTAAGTGCCCTAAACAGCATCCTCAAAAAGTGCTTATTATAGCTTTCATGTTTATGCATAGCTATGTTAGGTGCTTCACAAAAAAATTAAGCAGACCCAGTCTGTATACCTTGAGATTTTATAATGATCCCACTGACATGGGCAAACATTGGACATAGTAAGAGATCATGATATAAAATCTCTGTTTATAGATAATGGAGAGGAAATGGTTGAATCTAAGATTTGAGGACAACTTGATTGAAAATTGTGAACAAAAATTTGTTCCATTAAGTTAAAAAGTCATAACTCTCCAGACAGCACAGTCCTTCCAGGGTGTAGGGAGTAGTGTCAGAGTCTAAACTTCTCTCCAGGAGAGGAAAGCAGGATTCAAGGTGCCCTCAACATTCCAGCGCAACCTCGGCCACAGCTGAAGACTCAGATTCTCACAGCAACCGATACCTGACCCCTGAACACAAGTCAGCTTCAGCTTTCCTCCGAGCGTGGCTTCAGGAAGCGCTTTCTTGTCAGTTCCCCCACCCGCATGCATAGCTATAGTTCTGTGATAAACATTCTCACTTAGGAAACCCACACTGCGACCTTTTGTGTTTCCTGGAAATGCCCCAATGTGTAGCGGTCGTCGTAGCTTAATGCAGGCCCTCCCCTGACAACACAAGAAAGGCCTCCACACGTACAGGCCGGTCCTTTTACATGGCAATTGTGCATATGTGCAGGCCAGTGGGTGAGATTTGAGCACCTTAAAGTCACTTTGTTGATGACCTTCGGGTTCATTTCATTCTCTTTTGAGGAAATATCTGCCAAATACCCAAATCTGAATAGCTAGAGTTTGTCTGTCAGTCACTCTTACAAGTAAAAATGACATTTCAGCTCGCGACTCACACCGTTTTCCTCAAGACAGTCATCTTCTCTCCTGTTGGTATAGCTGTATTATCGATGTTAACTTTCTTCACTAGCCTTTTCTCTTTTATCCTATTTTCTGAATCTTTTTGTTAGTCCTGCTTTTTTTTTTTTTTTTTTTCGTTTTGGGGTTTGTTTACACTTGTTAAGTAGGCAGTCAAAAGTGTATTTCAGCTGAATTTTAAACAGAAAAAGCTGTTTGAAACCTGTCAGTTTTTGTGTCAGCCACACCTGCAGGGAGATTTCAGTGGCTTCTCATAAGAGAAGAAAAAAAAGAAAAAAACCCTGAAACTTGGAGCACCTGCTTGAATGTGAGCTCCTCACACTGGTGTGTGCTCCACAGGGCTTAATTCTGGGTCCTGTTGAGCCTGGATGGCATCAGGGATCAAAGATTGTGGTTAGAGAGGAAGGTGGCAAAATAACTCTAATTGGAGATATTTCGGGCCCCAAGTTGGCACACTGAAATACTGATGGGTCTCAGCCGTGTGAGCTGCTTTCTTATTGCTCATGAAAGCAGTGTGTGAGGGAAAGTAACAAGACTGTTGGCGTTAAGCCTCATGGAAGTGAGTCACAATGCTTTAGGATCACACTTTATATATTCTCTTACAATTTGGGGATTTTACTTTCTGTTAAAAGGTAGAGTGTATTTTAAGTTGCCAATTGTGATTTTTCTCTTTAATATTCCAAAGTCAAATTTTCTATAATAACGCATCTCAGAAATCATTTAGTATAACAACTTTTTGGTCTGGAGACCCCAAAGAGCTATGGGTTTGTATTTATAGAGACTTACTGTTTTAGAAATTAAAACCAAGACATTGAAGAAAAATACACTGGTTTTAAATTATATATAAATGAACTAAATAACCCCATAACACGTTAACATAAATAACATTTAGTGAAAAATCACTTTTTCAAAATGGAAAAAAATCACTTAATAAGGAGAGTGGCATTGATTTACATTTTTGCAAATCTCTTCATGTCTGGCTCAATAGAAGACAGTGGGTTTTCATGTCTGCTTCTGAATTCAGTCTCTTGCAGCTTGATCCTTTAAAGTATATGAAGAGAATTTGGCTTTCACAGATACATAGTAGGAAGGGGAGAAGTATTTTAATAGCCTTTTTAGTTAATTGTGGATATTTGTCTTTGATGCTACATGAGAATTTGACAAGAGGCAATTTCTTAAAGGTTAGTTACAATGTGGAATCTGAAACTGTATTCATTAACTTTTTTATACACTTGCATTAAGATCCATTTGTCTGTCTTGTACTTTGAATGGATCTTGAAGTGACAGGCTCATTTCATTCTTTTCTGAGGAAATATCTGCCAAATACCCAAATCTGAATAACTAGGGTTTGTTTGTCAGTCACTCTTTCAAGTAAAAATGACATTCCAGCTTGCAGCTCAAGACAGTTTTCTCAAGATAGCCATCATACTTTGGTGTGCATAAGTGCTGTACGCATATTTTCTGCTTCATCACACGAAATATTAAAAAAAATGTACTCAGGGGCCAGATTTAATAAAATTGTAATTTTTACTGCTCGACAAATATTTATTGAACGTCTAGCATGTGCCAAGGACACTCTTAAGTGAAATTGCCTTTTTTTTTTTAAACTGCACGACATTAAAGAATACAGTGGTTAATAGTACAGTTGTGGGGCTTCCCTGGTGGCGCAGTGGTTGGGGGTCTGCCTGCCGATGCAGGGGGCACGGGTTCGAGCCCAGGTCTGGGAGGATCCCACGTGCCGCGGAGCAACTGGGCCCGTGAGCCACAACTACTGAGCCTGCATGTCTGGAGCCTGTGCTCCGCAACGAGAGGCCACGATAGTGAGAGGCCCGCGTACCGCGATGAAGAGTGGCCCCCGGCTCGCCTCAACTGGAGAAAGCCCTCGCACAGAAACGAAGACCCAACACAGCCAAAACTAAATAAATAAATTAAAAAAAAATATATATATATATATAACAGTACAGTTGTGTAACCGCCTTGATCCGTGCTAAGGCACAGTTTTACCCACCACTCTTTTGCACCATCAATGGAAAAGTGAAAGGGAAAAAGCAAATAACATTTTATGTTATGCAAATGATTTTGGCCTTGTGGACCTTTTTTGCATATGTGTTTCCTTATGTACAGAGTGCTGATTTGCTCTTTTCAGTATCACCACCCTGTGATGCGGGGGTGGGTGGTAGTTGTGTGTGAAGGTGCTTTGGACCAGTGGGACTGACTGGTTCTTGTGTGACTGCAGATCTGGAGCAGCAACCATTTGTTTCCCAGTGCAGAGGAAGCCACTCTTTTCCTCGGAACACTTGACACTATCTTCCTCTTCTCCTATGCTGTGGTAAGTCTCAGAACTCTAGGCTTTTATGTTAAGGAAAAATGTAGAATTACTCCAAACCTTATGAAGTTGGCAAGGGATTTTGAATTTGCTGACTGAGGAGAGTTTATATTTTGTGTCCTTCCCATCCCTCTATTCCTCCATTCGACACATTTTTTGAGCACCTAGCATGTGCCTAGCATGTGCCAGGTACTTTTCTAGTCGATGGGGAGTTCATCAGTGAGCATCACAGGAGAAATCCCTTCCTTCATAAAGCTTATATTCTTTTTTAAGCTTCTCTTCTTGAGTGGGAGCTAAGGGAGACAAATGGTAACAAAATGCTATAAATAAGTAAATGACTGAGTGTATTCGAAGGTGGTAAGTGCTGTGGCAAAGAGCCAGGCCGGGGTGGGGTGGGGTGGGGGGTTTGTCGTGTTAGTAGGACGGCCGGGGAGGACCTTGTCAAGAGCAGAGGCCTGAGTGTAGGTGGAGATTTCAGAGCCCTTCACATATAGATGATTTTTTATTTTTATTAAATTTATTTATTTATTTGGTTGTGCTGGGTCTTAGTTGTGGCTCGCTGGCTCCTTACTTGCAGCACGTGGGCTTCTTAGTTGCAGCAGGAGGGCTCCTAAGTTGTGGCTCACGGGCTCCTTAGTTGTGGCATGAGAACTCTTAGTTGCAGCATGCATGTGGGATCTAGTTCCCTGACCAGAGATTGAACCCGGACCCCCTGCATTGGGAGTGTGGAGTCTTAATCACTGGACCGCCAGGGAAGTCCCATAGATGATTTTTTAAATTATGAGACTGGATGAAAATGGTCAGGAGAGTTGATAAGGACGGGGAAGAGGTAGGAAGACTGAGCCGGGGCTGGGGCGCTTCCAATATTTCGAGGTGGGGAAGATGACGGATGGGCCAGGGAGGCTGAGAGGGAGCAGGAGAACCGCGAGAGGGTGGCATTGTCCTGGGAGCAGAACCAGGACGGCCGGGGCCAGCTCTGGCTGAGGGCGTATCCTGGGATCGGGCAGCCAGAGTCTCTGTCTGGCCTTAGGGACTGTCTGTGGTGGCTGCCGAATTAGAGCAGTGGTGGCGATAGCTGGAGCTGTGCCCCCAGGGGAGCAGTCTGACCTTTTCTCCCCAGCATCTTACTGTTTATCTTTAAAATGTGTCCAGTTATAGGGCTTCCCTGGTGGCACAATGGTTGAGAGTCCGCCTGCCTATGCAGGGGACACGGGTTTGTGCCTTGGTCTGGGAAGATCCCACATGCCGTGGAGTGGCTGGGCCCGTGAGCCATGGCTGCTGAGCCTGCGCGTCCGGAGCCTGTGCTCCACAACGGGACAGGCCGCAACAGTGAGAGGCCCTCATACCGCAAAAAAAAAAAAAAAAAAAAGTGTCCAGTTATAAAAAAGCCTTTTAGGTATAAATGTGCAGGTGATGTGAAATGCTGGGTGAAAGTCCCAAAGTAATCTCCAAATGTTTATTTGGGCGGTTACTAGAATATCTTTTTTTTTTTTTTTTTTTCGGTACGCGGGCCTCTCACTGTTGTGGCCTCTCCCGTTGCGGAGCACAGGCTCCGGACGCGCAGGCTCAGCGGCCATGGCTCACGGGCCCAGCCGCTCCGCAGCATATGGGATCCTCCCGGACCGGGGCACGAACCCGTATCCCCTGCATCGGCAGGCGGACTCTCAACCACTGCGCCACCAGGGAGGCCCAAGAATATCTTTTCTTTGAAGAGGAAACTTACAGACACAGTTGGAGCAGATCTTGGATCATTTAGCCTAGCTTCTCAGAACAGCCTTTTTTTTTTTTTTTTAATTGGGGTATAGTTGTTTTACAATGTTGTGTTAGTTTCTACTGTACAGTGGAGTTCCCTGTGCTATACAGCAGGTTCTTATTAGTTATCTGTTTTATACATATTAGTGTATACATGTCAATCCCAATCTCCCAGTTTATCCCATGCCCCTCCCCCTGCTTTCCCCCCTTGGTGTCCATACGTTTGTTCTGTACATCTGTGTCTATGTTTCTGCCTTGTAGACCAAGTTCATCCATACCATTTTTCTAGATTCCACATATATGCGTTAATATACAATGTTTATTTTTCTCTTTCTGACTTACTTCACTCTGTATGATAGTCTCTAGGTCCATCCATGTCTCTGCAAATGACCCAATTTCGTTCCTTTTTATGGCTGAGTAATATTTCATTGTATATATGCACCACATCTTCTTTATCCATTTGTCTGTCAGTGGACATTTAGGTTGCTTCCATGACCTGGCTATTGTAAATAGAGCTGTAATGAACATTGGGGTGCATGTGTCTTTTTTTTTTTTTTTTTTGCGGTACGCAGGCCTCTCACTGTTGTGGCCTCTCCCGTTGCGGAGCACAGGCTCCGGACGCGCAGGCTCAGCGGCCATGGCTCACGGGCCCAGCCACTCCACGGCATGTGGGATCTTCCCAGACTGGGGCACAAACCCGTGTCCCCTGCATCGGCAGGCAGACTCTCAGCCACTGTGCCACCAGGGAAGCCCAACATGTGTCTTTTTGAATTATGGTTTTCTCTGGGTACATGGCAAGTAGTGGGATTGCTGGGTCATATGGTAGTTCTATTTTTATTTTTTTAAGGAACCTCCATACTGTTCTCCATAGTGGCGGCGGGAATTTACATTCCCACCAACAGTGCAAAAGGGTTCCTTTTTCTCCACACCCTCTCCAGCATTTTTTGTTTGTAGATTTTCTGATGATCAGACCAGCTTTTTCTGTACAAAATCCCAATTTAGGATCGCTTGGCTTTGGCTGGAGCACTCCCAGTGATGCGTCTCCTTCAGCCTTAGAAGAGGCTGTGTTGTCTCATGGAGCCTCTAGCTCACCACCACCAACTAGCTATGATAAGCTTCGTATCAAAATGGAATTTAACCTTTTTTTTGATATTTAGTTTCCTTACCTACAGAGTTATGATGATATAGAGTTATGATGATACAGAATTATGATGATAATAGTTGTCTATAGGATTAAATAGGTTTAGGAGATAAAAGATAAATGCCATGAAAAACCAGTGATCATAGCTCTTTATATTGAGCTGCATTTCCTTCTGTAACTGCCAGGTATTGTGTGGACCTTTGGAGCAATACAGAATAAATTGGTTGCCTAATCTGAAGCATAATTGAGAGATTTTCTTCACCACCGCCCCCCCTCCCGCCCCGCGCTTACTATATATAGTATAAGACCATGTGAATTGGAGCTATAGAACATAGACTCTTCTCTAACGTTTGCGGGTGCCTCTTCTGAGGTAGTGAAAGCTTGACAATAATGAGGGAGAAACATTTATTATGCCGTTTATCATCTAAATTTACTCTAATATAGATATATTTATACAGCTATATTATATTTATAATATAGTCAATTTATGAGAAACACTTGTATCTGAATTTAGGTATTTAGTCAAGACATTTATTCATTTTACATATTTGTGGAAGAAACCTAAAGTGTGTTGCCCTTAGCTCTTTGGTCTGCCTTGCTGCCATGATCTCGGCATTCTAATTCCTGCCACTCAGTGGGAGGAGAGCAGGAGGCAGAACGTTTGTGCGTCTCTTCACCTGATTATCGTCTCTGCCTCCGTGCTCTCCTTGCCCCGTGATGTCATGAAACCCAAGGGTCAGATTAAACAGGCAGTGCACGTGCCCCCGAAGCTCCTGTTCTGCAGGACACGTCACATCTTAATTCAGAACGCAAATGGCTAAGAGGAATCCCTTTGGGAAAGCAGGTAACTGATGTTTAGGAGTTCATCTCTTCTAGAAGAGGAAACATATTTGTGTGCTTGTTTTATTAGAATTATTCTTTTTTTAAGTGTTTTTCTTTTCAGTCTCTTAGGCAGTTAGGGGATCAAATAGAATGGAAATTTTCACTGAATTGTACTGTCTTGGTGCATGAAGTGTTTACAGTATAGTGTGCAGAAACGATTGTCATTTCTTGAAATGTTAGTGAAAGTGATTTAGACGGCTAGGCTAGGCATGAGAATGAGATTTAATTTTTGTGTTTTGTTTGCCTCGTTTGCTTTGGAATGCATTTTACTTTTTCCAGGCTGTGTTGTTATCCAGAGCTATAAAATAAAATGCTTTATTTTTAGGGCCTTTTCATCAGTGGCATCGTTGGGGACCGGCTTAATTTGAGATGGGTCCTGTCTTTTGGCATGTGCTCCTCTGCATTAGTGGTAAGTTGAAAGGTGCTATTATTTCTTATTCTTATTACTATTACTGTTATCTCAGCCAGGTATTTTACATTCCAAGCAATCCCCCACTTCTGTATATAGAATAGAATAGAAAAATTAATCTTCAGTGTTCTAATCCCTTCTGTGCCTTTTTGCTTAGGTATGTCCTTAAAGTATGACTTCAATCATGCCCCTTGCTTGATTCTCAGTCACCAGCAAAATCAAAGCATAACTCGCCTGGCATCCAGTGCCCCCGAGAACCTGGTCCCAGCCCGCCTCTACAGTCATGTCCGTCCTGTGCTTCACCTCTCTGCTCTCCCACATCAAACTATCAATACCTTTTGCGGCCCTAACATATCCTGCTCCCTTCTACCTCACGGCTATTGTTCCTGCTGTTCTTCCTGCCTTGAATGCCTCTGTTCAGCTCTTGATAGTATAACTCAGCGTCTCCTTCAAGAGGCCAAATGACTCTTGTTTCATTATGCCTGACTTTACCAGCCCCACTCCCGGAAGTCATCCTTCCCTGTCCTGAGCTCCTGTGCCTGGATTTCTTTGAAGGCACTTTTCTTGTCTGCTGCTCAGCCTGCTTATTTCTGTGTCAGTCTTGCTTTCCCCAGGAGCCTGCAGTGGGGTGATTAAGACCACAGACTTCCCCAGACCTGCACCGCCTGGGTTTCAGTCCTTCCCCGGGAGTTTCCAGCTACGGTTTCTGTGTGCTTTAGCCTCCCCTCTTGAATACCTCCACCTGGGGTTGCAGTGAGGGTTCTGTGTGTTACTATGTGTGGGGCATTTGGAACAGTGCCTAGTGTATTAAGTGCTCTAGAGGGCAAGATCCATATTTGATTCATCTTTATTTGCTTGCAAGCATCTGGTGATAAATTTTTGTTGATTGAATGAAAGCATGGAGTTCAGTTAGACTCTATTATTGTTTTTCAACGTCTGCCATTTGTGTATGGGGAAAAACTTATTTTTCTATTTCAGAGATTGAAGCACTTTATTTATTCCCAAGCTGCTCACCCACACATATATACATACTATTTTTAAACCTGTATACATACTTTCTTGTTTGTTTTTTGTTTACATTTTTTGAAAAATTGAAGTATGTACATAAACTCAGTAAACTCACCCTTTTTAGCGTATACGCCTGAATTGTGACAAATGAGTATAGTTGTGTAACTGCCACCCTTCCCTCTGCCCCCAGCCTCTGGCAGGCACTGACTGTTTTTCTGTCGTTATAGTTTTGCTCATTCCAGAATGTCATATAACTGGAATCATACAGTATTAGACCTACCATTTTGAAACCCATGCCAAATATTCCCGAAGGAGTCTGACTACAAATAAAGTGCCCACCCCGAGCAGAATGCCTGGAAAAAAGCAGTCCTTTGATGAATGCCACCAAATGATTGAGCCAATCACAAGTTACGCCAATGCACTTATTAGGCACGGTGTTAATAACAGCTGGCGCTTTCTGGTCCGCATGATGTGCCTGGGCTGTTCTAACGATATTTAAACATGTGAAGTCAGGTAGTCCCCAGAGCTGTCTTCCATAAACAAGAGGAAAGGGAAATAGATGTAAAAAGAGGTCCAACAATGGGGACTTAACCTTTTAGGGTTGAAGATGCAAGTTGGAAGGATGGTCCTCACTGCGTTTTACGCTCTTTGCCATCTCTGCCTCTCTGGTGGGGGTGGTTTGGCGGTGGTCTCACTGAGCGCTGCTCCGGGCGGGAGCATCTGAAGAGTCGGCCACACGTCTCTCAGGCCTCAGACATTGACTGTATCTTTCACATAGGGTCTTTAGTCGGGGTGTCCACGCGGATGTTACATGTGTCTTTTTCTTTCTTCTTCTTTAAGGTGTTCGTCTTTGGCACTCTCACAGAATGGCTGCATTTCTACAACAAGGGACTATACTGCAGCCTGTGGATCGTGAATGGCCTGCTGCAGTCCACTGGTTGGCCCTGCGTCGTTGCTGTTATGGGCAACTGGTTTGGGAAAGCTGGGTATGCCACTTCCTCCTTCTTTCATTTCTCTACTTAAGTAGTTTTAATATGGGATTGTTCAAGACTTGTCAGAGTCAATGCACTTGATCCCTTCGGCACCACCCACGTCTTCCCTCTATTTTAGAAAGTTTAGAGCAGCCGGGAGAGGAGGTTTCATGTCAAAGTACATTGGAAATAATGTGGACCCTAGAGATGGTCTAGTCTGTGGGACTCATTCACAGCAGTCTCCTGGCCATGGTCAGATTTTGAGTGTGGCTAAGGCCGTACGTCTCAAATTTTTTTTTTTTTTAAATCTCCCCTTTAGAGAACATAAATAATACACCATAATAACAGAAATCTCACGTGCCATCTCATCATGTATCTTCCTGTGGGTTTTGCTTTCCCTTTTTTTGAGACTCAGTGATCTAGTTTAACCTTCTTAAAGATAAGGAAACTGAGGCCAGAAGTTATCCATAGGGCTTGCCCTAATAAGGTCACAGAGCAAAGGCTTCAAGAAGATGCAGATGGGGCTTCCCTGGTGGCACAGTGGTTAAGAATCCTTCTGCCAGTGCAGGGGACACGGGTTCAAGCACTGGTCCAGGAAGATCCCACATGCCGCGGAGCAACTAAGCCCGTGCGCCACAACTACTGAGCCTGCGAGTCACAACTACTGAAGCACATGCACTCTAGAGCCCATGCTCCACAACAAGAGAAGCTACTGCAACGAGAAGCCTGCACACTGCATCAAAGAGTAGTCCCTGGTCGCCACAACGAAAGAAAGCCTGCACGCCACAACGAAGACCCAATGCAGCCAAAAATAAATAAATAAATAAATAAAAATAAAGTTCCCTTTAAAAAAAAAAAAGGAGGATGCAGATGAAGAATGCCAAACTTTGGGGCTTAGTTAAGTGGGCCATTTTTCCCATAAACCTTTAAGTACTTATCAGTTGTATGTGAGTTTGTGTGTGTGTGGCGGGGGCCATGGCTTGAGGATGGGCACCTACTGCCACTCAAGAAGAACCATACTTAATTTACAGGATGGAAAATAAGTTGAGCTACCCAGAGACTTGGCTTTGTTGTTTATTGTTGCTTGTGGCACTCTGCCTTTGTTGTTCATCATTGTTTATGACACTCTGCCTTTGGGAATACTGTTAATTTGGATTTCTTTCATGTGTCCTGGATAAATATTTTTGTGTTGTGAGATGCACATTTATTTCATCGATGGCCCTATGTTTTTTGTTTGTTTACTCTTTTACACAGGGACCAGTGGACACAGCAGGCATTATCCACCCGCCGCGGTGATCAGTGCATGCTTTGACCAACTCCCCTCCGTTTTCCAGCTTCCCCAGTCTCATAGTAGTAGAGGTGCTTGCTGGCTAACGATCTCTGTATTGTTGTGAAAGTTCACCTGTAAAATGCCTTGTGGTTAGAATCAGCACCGCTTAATGAGAATGCTCTGATTATGTTCAGTGTGCTAGTGATTTCCAGTTCTTTCCAACTCTGGTGTCACTGGTTTAACAATTGATTTTTGGAGGTACTCATTCCCCTGGGATACTTTAGTTTTCTTTTGGAGTAGGAGATGCTGTGTGCTTGTGTGTTATTTATTTTTATTAAGATTTTTAACATAACTTCTTTCCAAGCATGATTTTTGAACATTATACAAAGGTTACTTGATTATTGTAGCCAAACCAGATAATATAAATGAACGCAGAGAAATAAAGGCAAAACCACCTGAAATACTGTTACTTCAAAGATAATCACTTTGACATGTGTCATTGTGAGATAATCCTTATCTGAACTTTTATAAATTGGGTGACACTCGGTGGTAGGTGGCAGTGACTGGGTAGGCTGACCTCTTGATTATTTCTCTGGCTCAGTCACAAAGACAACAGAGTCAAGAAAGCCATTAACAGTTTACTTTTGAAAGTAAGACAGTTTGTTTTTAAGCAAATAACACTAGTAAGTGAAATCGATGATGCATTGCCTGACACACAGTGACTCTTCCTGTGAAATGTAACAATAAACCATGAAGTACCAATAAAACTATGATAACTTAAAGTCACAGTCGTTTTCAGCCAGTTTCTTCTGAAATCATGTCTTTGGTCAGCCAGTGTTATTCAGACCCTCTAGGACGCTCTTGGTAGGTTTTAGGTTTTAGAGGCTTGGGGCATTTTCACACTGGGGAGAACATAGAGATTATCTAGTTCAAATCATTTGATTTCCAAGTGAAAAAAGTTGGGGAATTAAGTGATCCACTGAGGTCGTTGCCTTGGAAAGCTATTACCTTGGCTGAGTCGTGTCCCTCCTCCCGTTGTCGGGGTCATAGTTTTTTAAAACACACGGAGGCAGGTAGTAACTAGTAGCTACACCCTTGCAGGCCCAAACTGTCAACTGTGTCACTGCACTCAGTCCTTTGAGGAGCACAGTGCTTTCCAGATGAGAGCCCTGAGCCTGGGCTGGGACTTGCTGGAGATCACCCAGCTGGAAGTGGCAGAGCTGGGACTTCTGAAAAGACTTTATTTTTCACTGTTAAATGTTGTCTACCTGTTCATTTCTAAGATTCCTTCTGTCTCAGTGAGGTTATAAAAATGTTGAAAGAGCTGAAAAACCTAGACCTAACACCGTGTGTTATTAATATGTATTAAGTAGAATAAAATACAAATTTATTTTTTAATTTTATTTTTTTAAATGTAACATACTTTTTAAAAAATTTTATTTATTTATTTATTCATTTATTTATTTATTTATTTATTTTTCGGCTGTGTTGGGTCTTTGTTGCCACGCGCAGGCCTTCTCTAGTTGAGGCGAGCAGGGGGCTACTCTTCGTTGTGGTGCACCGGCTTCTCATTGCGGTGGCTTCTCTTGTTGCGGAGCACGGGCTCTAGGTGTGCGGGCTTCAGTAGTTGTGGCACATGGGCTCAACAGTTGTGGCTTGCGGGCTCTAGGGAGCAGGCTCAGTAGTTGTGGCACATGGGCTTAGTTGCTCCGTGGCATGTGGGATCTTCCCGGACCAGGGCTCGAACCCATGTCCCCTGCATTGGCAGGTGGGTTCTTAACCACTGCGCTACCAGGGAAGTCCTAATACACAAATTTAAACGTTAAAAAAATTAATTTTTCTTAACTGCTCTTTTTTTTTTGTCTCTTTCTTTCTTCAGCAGCCCTACTGCCATTGCCAATGTCCAAGCTAGTTGTTTTTCTCCAGGACTATTGTAATAGCTAGTTTCCCTTCCACAGATTCTTCATCCACATATCCATTTTCTTTTGATGGCCTTACTGAGGTATACAATATGCTGCACATGTTCAAAGGGTACAGTTGGATGAGTTTTGGCATGCATGCACCTGTAAAAGTATCATCACAATTAAGATAATGACATATCCATCACCCCCAAAGTTTCCTCATGCCCCTTGGTAATTCCTCCCTCCCACTGCCATCTCCAGTCAACCACTGATTTGCTTTCTGTCACTTTAATCTGAATTTTCTAAAATTTTATATAAATGGAATCATGCAGTATGTCTTCTTGACTGTGTTCTTCCACTCGGCACAGTAATGTTGAGATTAATTCATGTCTGCATTGATAGTTCATTCCTTTTTATAGCTGAGGAGGAGTCATCCATTATATCACAATTTATCTGTTCACCTATTGGTGAACATTCAGGCTTTCAGTTTTCGGCTTTTACTAGTAAAGCTACTGTGAATATTTGTTCACGAATCCTTGTATGGACATATGCTTTCATTTCCCTTGGATACATACCTTGGAGTAGGATGGCTGGATCATATGATAGGTGTGTGTTTATCTTTTTAAGAAACTGGCGGGCTTCCCTGGTGGCGCAGTGGTTGAGAGTCCGCCTGCCGATGCAGGGGACGCGGGTTCGTGCCCCGGTCCGGGAGGATCCCACGTGCCGTGGAGTGGCTGGGCCCGTGAGTCATGGCCACTGAGCCTGAGCGTCTGGAGCCTGTGCTCCGCAACGGGAGAGGCCACAACAATTTCTTCTAAAGTGGTTGAACCATTTTACATTCCCACCAGCAGAGTATAAGGATTCTAGGTGCTATACATCCTTGTCAACACTTGGTATGCTCAGTGTGTTTTGATTTTAGCTATTCTGGTAAGTGTGTAGTGATACCTCCTTGTGGTTTTAATTTGCATTTCCCTAATGTCTGATGATGTTGAGCATCTTTTCATGTGCTTATTTTCGTCTTATTTATTTTTTATTTTTTAAATTTTTTGGCTGTGTTGGGTCTTCATTGCTGTGTGCGGACTTTCTCTAGTTGCGGTGAGCAGGGGCTATTCTTGGTTGCGGTTCGTGGACTTCTCATTGTGGTGGCTTCTCTTGTTGCGGAGCATGGGCTCTACGCGCGTGGGCATCACTTGTTGCAGCACGCAGGCTCAGTAGTTGTGGCACACGGGCGCTAGGGCGCACGGGCTCAGTAGTTGTGGCTTGCAGGCTGTAGAGCACAGGCAGTTGTGGCATACGGGCTTAGTTGCTCCGTGGCATGTGGGATCTTCCTGGATCAGGGATTGAACCCATATCCCCTGCATTGGCAGGCAGATTCTTTTTTGTTTTTTTAATATAAATTTATCTATTTATTTATTTTAATTTTTGGCTGCATTGGGTCTTTGTTGCTGCACTCAGGCTTTCTCTAGTTGTGGTGAGCAGGGCTACTCTTCGTTGCAGTGCACGGGCTTCTCATTGCGGTGGCTTCTCTTGTAGCGGAGCATGGGCTCTAGGCACGCAGGCTTCAGTAGTTGTGGCACGTGGGCTCAGTAGTTGTGGCTTGTGGGCTCTAGAGCGCTGGCTCAGTAGTTGTGGCTCACGGGCTTAGTTGCTCCGTGGCATGTGGGATCTTCCCGGACCAGGGCTCAAACCGTGTCCACTGCATTGGCAGGCGGATTCTTAACCACTGCGCCACCAGGGAATTCGCATCTTATTTTTTGTGTGTGTGAAGTATTTATTAAAATCTTTTGCCCCTTTTTCAGAAACTTTGTATTTTTGATTATTGTAGATTTATACTCTTTAACATTTTATTGCGTTGTCTAGTTTTCACCTTATTGAGTTTTGAGAGTTCTTTATATTCCAGCGACAAGTGTTCTGTCAGATAAGTGATATCCAAATAGTTTCTCCCAATCTGTGGCTTGTGTTTTTAAATTCTCTTAATGGTGTTTTTCAGTGAGCCCCAAATTGAACTTATAATAAAATCTTAGAGTTAGACGAGACCTACCTGATGTTTTGCCATTTGGGGGTACTTTAAAAAAAACGTTAAAATAGAATATTGATTCTTTGTAATGCGAACCTGCACTGTTTTGGCCATTTTGTATTTGAACTGCACACAAAATCCCTTCTGATTCTATTGTCTTCTGTTTTGCACTGTTCCCATCCTAGACGAGGAGTTGTTTTTGGTCTCTGGAGCGCCTGTGCCTCAGTGGGCAATATTTTGGGAGCATGTCTAGCTTCTTCTGTTCTGCAGTATGGTTATGAGGTAGGTATTTCTTTCTAGCTTTTTCTTGAGTATATAAATATATTTTCTATTTTAGGAAATAATCCTGTGACCATTTAAAATGACCTAGAGCTATGTCTGGGTGGGGCAAGGTTTGTATTAAGAGTGGACAAACTCTTGGTAAATTCAGACACGTTAAAAAATTAGTCATGGAAAAACAACCAAATCTAAAGACATATCAGTTGGGGAAAAGTATTTGCAACTCATGTTACAGTTAAAGAGCTAATTTCCTTAATATATAAAGAATGCCCACAAATGGATAAGAAAAAGACCAACACACAGAAAGGTAAAGGATTTGAATGTGTAGTTCATGAAAAGGAAATAGAAATGGCTTGTAAACATACGACAGGGTATTCCACTTCACTCAGAATTTATTCATTCATTCAGTAAATATTTTTAAGCTCCTCTAAGTGCCCCAAGGCAGTAAAGAATAGAGCCCTGACCAAGAGACAAAAATCTCTACCCTTATGGAGTTTAGGTGTCAGTCGGCAGAGAAATGCAAATTAAAACTACACTGTAAAAAAAAAAAAAAGAAATGACACTGTATACTTATTAGATTGGTAAAAACCCAAAAGTTTGGTAACGTGTTTATGAGGATGTGACAAAACAGGCATTGCAGATGGGAGAGTAAATAACCCCTCTTGGGGTCAGTATGGTCTATCAAAATTATAATGGCTCTCACCAAGCAGTTCCACATCTGTGAATTAATCCCATTGGTGAATATACTTCAGCATGTACAGAGAGATACATCTACAAGGTTATTTACTTCAACATTATTTGTAATAGCAAAAGATTGGTAACAGATATCAACCAAAAGGGAAATAGTTATACCAAGGAACTCCTATTCAGTGGAATGCTGTGCAGCTGTGAAATAGAATTATGCAGCCCTAATGTCCTGACAGGGAAACAGCTCAGTGGTGTGTTAAGTGAAGAAAGCAAGGGTGCATAACCGTGTGTGTTGAATGCTGCCATTTGTGTGAAATGAAGGAAGAATTAAAGCGTATCTATTGTATTGGCTTGTATGTTTCCAAAACAATCTCTGGAAAGTAAAAATGAAATAACAGTGCTTATATGTGGAAAAATGAGAATTGAATGGCTGGGAGAAGGGATGGGAGGGAGGGTTTAACTATACATCTTCTACTTTTTGTTGCTTGAATTATGTCAACCTATTGCCTGTTCAAAACCCTAATAATTAAAAGTAAATTGCTCTTTTGAAAAGCAGATACATTTTTAAGCTGCTCGCCAAGTGTTCGGTCCCTGAAGAATTCTGGTCTAGTTAGGGCCACTGGGAAGTCCTTCCTGTGTTCACATTCACCTTTTCCCAGGTTTCTTAGCTTCACACCTGGATTGCACTAATTGGCACAGACGGGAATTTCAGTTCACCCTATGTGCTGCTCCCAGATTTGACTTCTGGAAAAACTAATTTTGTCACCTGTCTATCTGCATCAGGCTCCACTCTTAAATAAACTAATATTCAGCGATGCAGCCTGGCTCTTGAGTCTTTCATCTGGATAGCACCTTTCCAAGTCAGTGTTCTTCCCTGTTACCTCCAGCAGAAGCCCTCAGCTCCCGCCATGCAGAAGGCTTTCCATCTCCCTCCCACCCGGTGCCTTTGCCTCAGCCGTGCCAGGAAAGGTGGTCAATTGCCGTGATTTTCAGCTACTCCCTAAAGCATTGTCTCCCTCCTTCAACCTCTTTAGCTGTTTCCTTCTTCTGAATTCAGTTCCTCGGTTTGTTTCCTATTAGGACTGGGCCTTCTCATTTATCAGCTGCATGCTGCCTTGTACTATTATTTTGTGTACAGTTTAATCCCCTCAACTGGAAAATATCTTTGAGGGCAGATACTGTCTTTTGTAGGAGGCCGAGTGGTGTAAGGAGTATTATTTTGGGGGCTAGTTCTGATTTCATGATCGTAATGGTACCACTCAGTGTCCAGTGGACCTTAATTATCCTCTCTGAGTCCCATAGAGTCACTGGGAAAAACTTGTGAGAAAACACAAGTAAAACACTTAGCTCAGTGCCTGGCACAGGCTAGGCGCTCAGCGCTCATTTCCTTTCCAGTCGCCCCGTCCTCCCGCCGTGCGCCTCTAATGAATGTGCCTTTAATGAGCATCTCAGATGCGTCAGGAGCACCTTTCCCTTCCCCCTCCAGTATGCCTTTCTGGTGACGGCGGCTGTGCAGTTTGCTGGTGGGATCATCATCTTCTTTGGACTCTTGGTATCACCCGAAGAAATTGGTGAGAAGCTACTCTTCTACTCAGAACGTCTTACTGTTACAGGCAAAGAGAAACCTGTGGCCAGAACAGCCCATCTCTTTCTTCCTAGGAGAACTGTGAGCTCCTTTCGGTGAATTCAAGGATCAGTATTGCTGTTTGTATCCTGTTGATGCTGTGGCCTCGCCTGGCACAGCTGCAAATGTTTGAGGGAGTGAGGCTCACCTTTTTATAGATTCAGGGAAAACTCATCATCTGCAAATGGGTTTTATAATGGAGATGCTGGCTAGAAATTATCATGGATGGATTTAGAATTTCACTTCTTGAGACAGATTTCTTCTCCTTCATAAAAATAATTTAATGTGATACTTACCTGGGGTTAAATACAGAACATGTACAAGTGAAACCACAGAAGCAGATAGATACATGATTCTTCTCTCTTTTGAGTATACTAAAGAGACATGTCAGTTTAAGAGCACGTAATTAATGGTGTTTTTGGTATTATGTAAGAAAGATACTGTGATGTAGTTGAAAAAGCTTTGCTTTGAAGCCAGGTCAAGGAGAATTAGAGGCCTGGGTTTGTGGCTCATTAGCTGTGTGACCTTAATTGACCTTGGACTCTGAACCTTAGTAGCTGCTTCTGTAAAATGGAAATAAAAATAACATGGACCCTGTAAGTAATGATGCATGCAAAGCACTTAGCCCAGTGCTGGGCACCTGGAGGGCCCTCTATAAACATGGCTGTCACTCTTGTTATAGGTCTCCCAGGTATTGAGGCTGAAGAAAATTTTGAAGAAGACTCGCACAGGCCATTAATTAGTGGTGCTGAAAATGAAGATGAAGCTGAGCCTAATTATTCAATCCAAGAAGACAAGACTATTACCCAAGTCAAGGCAATAAGCTTTTACCAGGCTTGTTGCCTTCCCGGAGTTATAGCGGTAAAGCCTGTTCAAATCTCCTCACCACAGCCAGTGAGATGTTATAGCCTGGATAGTAACTGTGCCTGGGATAAAGCATCTTGAAGTATTTCGCTTCTCTCTGAGACTTTATTTTAGGAGTATATGTTCAGAGGAATAGCGAATATTGGCCCTCAGCTTGTTTCTGTATTGGCACCACTTGAAGTTTTATCTGAAATCTAATGCAGGGTTTGGCAAAAAACCTTTTCTGTGCAGAGCCAGTTAGTAAATGTTTTCAGCTTTGGGGGCACCATACAGTCTCTGCCACAATCACTCAACTCAGTAGAGGAACGGAGTCCATGGATGATACGGAACAAACGGGCCTGGCCGTATTTGGCCCATGATCTGGAATTTGCTGACCGTGGTCTAGCCTTCAAGTAAGAAGGCAAAATTGGTATTTTTAAATATATACCTTTTGGCCTGTTGAAGTATTATAGAATTATAAATAGCCCAAGACAGGTTTGAGTGGTTCGTTAAGTCTGTTTGATTTGCTTATATTCTTACTATTCTAGGGGAAAAAAAGTTTGCCCTTCTGTTAAAAGGTCCAGAGCAGAATACTCCACAGTATTTCCTGGTAATGCATTCCAGTGTTTCCGCAACCTTTACAGTTAGGTTTTTTCCTAATGTCTAAACTGAATCCCTTCTGCTGCAGTTTTTCTGTCTTGGTGTTTCGGGCGCTCTAGCGTGGGAGTGGAAGTTAAGAGGCCTAGGTTATGTTGCCAGCTTACCCATTAACTCGGCCTGGGGTAAGTCACTCAGCCCGTCCTCATGTCTCAGTTCCCCTTCCTATGGACAGAAAGCCTACCAGTCCTCCCTGGGGTCTGTAACGCTGGGTTATTGTATTGTGAATAAGCACCTTTTTTATCTTATTGTTTCATGGTGCTTTATGAACGTGACCCCTCAGTAAATGCAGAGTCTGCAGGTCGTCCCATTTCATACTTTGCAGTTCCCTTCTACCTGCCCCCAAGCTAAGAGAACTGACATTTACAAACAAGATAGTTTAGGCGTGAGTTAAAATTTAAGTGTAAATTCCCACAAGTCTTCAACCAAAAGATGATGTGTAATACAAGGGAAATGCAAGTTCCTTTGGGCCTGTTCTTAGGCTAATGATCAGTATTTTTTAAAGTAGTTATTAAAATGTTCTGCTGGTAATAGGTTAATTTCTGAGACAGAACTTAGATTTGTTGTGACTAAACATGGCCCTCTTTTGCTATTGCTTTGTGTTTCACAAGCTATTGTTCCCTGCCACGGGCAGGGTGTAAAGGAAATCCAGTTAACTTAATTCCTTTGTCTTTGTGGCAGGCTGTCTGGACAAAACGCACTCATGATTGGGATTTGGCTCTCTAGGGGGTGGCTGCTGCCCTGCCTGGGAAGCTGCTTTAAAACAAGTGATACCTAGGGAATAACTGGCAGCTCCAGGGAAAAGAATATACTAGCCAGACACCCTTTGAAGTCGGTCTCCCTGTTCCTCCCCCTTTTTCCTTTGATGCTAAATGTCAGGATTTCCTGGTAATAATGTGTTGAATATAGGATTCTCAGCCCCGCTGCCATCTTAAGGCAGCTGTAACTTTCGTTCCTCAACCTAGAGCCACAAGACCCATGACGATCCTGTTCTTTCATTTTTGACTCAAAGCTTGTGGAAACTACAGCGTGAAAGTAGTTTTCATGTTGATGCTTTTCTTAGACCTTGGAACCGTAGTCCAGTCCCATTGCTTTGCATTGTCCATGATGTTAACTTCACAGGAAGTAGAACCAAAAAAGTCTGGCTGCTTGCAATAAAGGCTGTGATGTTACTGGATTCGTTTGCTTATGGTTAGTGCTAGTCAGTGGCATGAATACCTTTTATCTTTATCCAAATAAAGAAATATGAGTATGTGCCCTGCCTTGCAGGTTCAAAACACTGGTTTGCTTCTACCAGAGAACTGAAAGAAGAAAGTGGGGGGACAATTAAGGAGTAGTCCTATGTGTTTTTTATCCCAAGGCCTACTGTACTGACTTTCTAGGCGCTAAGGGGGGATGAAGAGAAGAGGGAGACTAGGTAAAGTCAGGCAAATAGGAATTTGTAGAAACATTTAATTTGAAAATCAGGTACTATTCGCCCCAAACCCCTCTGTTTTGTTTTGTTGTTTAATTACATGTAAATGGTAGTTATGTTGTGCTGTTTGTTCCTTACTGGTAGTTGGATGTTTTTCTTATAGTATTCACTGGCCTATGCCTGCTTGAAGTTAGTGAATTACTCCTTCTTCTTCTGGTTGCCCTTTTATCTGAGTAATAACTTCGGATGGAAGGAGGCTGAAGCCGACAAGCTGTCCATTTGGTACGATGTTGGAGGAATTATAGGTAAGGCCAGTGATACATCTTTTTCTGTAATAAGAATTAGTCACTAATCATATTTTACTGGGTTATGAAATCTGGCATCATTTAAAGTTTTATTACTTACTCCACAGCTATTTTTCCTAAACTGCCCTACGAGTAAATAGCCAAAGTCTTAACAACAACAACAACAAAAAGTCCTTAGAAAAGAAGACCTAGCCTATGGCAGCCCTGTGATTTATAGGGCTCTTTTTTCTCAGTCCTTTGTTGATGGATCAGTTCTTTTGTCTTGGGAAGTGCAGGGCTGTCTCTCTCTGATCTCTTTAAGTGTAACCCTTTTGTACACTTTCAGCAGTAGCTTAGCTGTAAAGCAAATTGTATGTCAGAGGTTCAAGTTCGGATGTGAATGTGTTCATTTTATATACCACACTGCAGCCAGAGAAGGGAAACATACTAGCTTAGTGTATTGATTGTCAGATCATAAAGGTAGGAATAATAGCAGGGATTAATTTTTTTGTTTTGCAGCTGCTTCATTGTACACAGCAGATTTTAACAGTGACTTTTTGCTCTTAACTGGAAGTGTAAACAAGGAAGTAGGAAACTTTAAAATCAGACAGACGTACCGGTTGCATGTTAGTGGGTGCTGCTTATATGGCTATGGCAGAACCTTAATATCCTTTTTGTAATGTTTACATTTAGAAGTGTGGAAAGACTGAACTGCCCTGAGCGCATGAAAGCACAGTGTATCCTTAGGTGATATCCTGTTGCTGTATTTGAACTTGTGTGTCCTTATTCTTAGATCCAGAGCCAAAGGTGAGGTTGCTGCCTTTAGACTTGCACGTACTTCTGATGAGGGTGTACCAGGTGTCCCATTGCCCCTAGACTCCAAGTGGGACTGCATCTAAATGTGACTGCGGTGCTTCAAGGATCCACATCACTTCTTTTAAACGTCTTGACCTATTAGTTATTACCAAACCATGATTGCTGCATTCAATTTTAGTGAATATTTATGTTCACTACTACTAATAGCCGATGAAGCACAGTCCTTAATTATCTTTTAAAATAAAAAGCAGGAAAAGCCTTCACAGCTGGTTGGAGAAGGAAAAACAGCAAGGAACAGTGGGGTAGTTTTGATGATATTCCCTT
The DNA here is from genome assembly GCF_964165515.1 of Mesoplodon bidens. Classification (NCBI taxonomy): domain Eukaryota; kingdom Metazoa; phylum Chordata; class Mammalia; order Artiodactyla; family Ziphiidae; genus Mesoplodon; species Mesoplodon bidens. The sequence goes on along the minus strand of NC_138166.1, from coordinate 93,438,752 downwards.
ATTTGTGGTTCGTCCCCATCAGCCATCATGGCAGTTAATAGTCAGGTAACCTTTCTGAAAGGAAATTACGGAGGAAATTTTTGAGGAGAGCCAGCTCTCTTTTTGGATAGACCAGTGTTAGGATCCTGATCGCAGGTGGAGGGTATGTGGTAAGCAAGAGTCAGGTAACTGAGCTAAATTAGAAATTTTGAATGGGTTGCACTCTTTGTGCTTGAAGGTGGAACTCTGCAAGGCTTCATTTCTGATGTGCTACAGAAGAGAGCCCCGGTGTTAGCTCTCAGTCTGCTTCTGGCCGTCGGGTCCCTCGTTGGATATAGTCGTGAGTATTCCCTTGCAGTTAAACTGTTTTCCTCATCTCTTAGGACTCAGGCATTTATTTGCCTTGAGTCAGTGATCAACCCTGGGGGGGTAGTTGAGACCAGCCACAAAGGCATAATATGGGACCTTTGTATTGTCCTGTAAATGCCGCTAGAAGTATCACATAGTTTTATTTGTGTTGGGGAGGAAACTGGCATCTCTTTTGCTTTGTTGGTTTGTTTAAAAGCTTGCTTGGGAGTGTATATGCTTTGTTCAAGGGTAGGCTCCAGAGTGGCAGCATTAGAGCCAATAAAACAATAAAAGGGACAAGATTTCAAAAGAGGAGAGATGGTAATTAGTAGGTTTGGTATATGTCCCTTAAGATGCTGCTGAGATAGAAGTAGAGTTCTCCTGTAAGCTTTTAGAAGTCACATTAGCTTGAGCACCAGCAAGAAGCAGACATTACAAATAAAAGTTGGGGGAGGTGGTGATGGAGCTGTATGCACTTGTTATCCCTGGGAGCGATCTGTGAGGTCACGGAGATCCAGGCCCCGATCTGTGTGTACTGTTGGGTGGAGGCACACGTAATGCGCTCCTCAGATCGTTGTTCTGTGTCTGTGTCTTTCCTCACAGGTTCTCCAAATGATAAGTCCATCAATGCGCTTCTGATGGCTGTCACAGGTATGGCATAGGCTCCATTTCACTGTACTGTTCCTCTGTAAGGAAAAAGGAAAAAAAGCAAACTGATTTCTCCTTCAATTTGAGTAATGCTAAAACCACAATCATAGAGAGCTCCGAAGGTAAAAGGAAAGATGATGCCTCCTTCAGATCCTACTTCTCTGCTCTCGTGTGACCTCCTCAGTCCTGTCGTGACAGAGGCAGTCCCTCTTGACAGAGATTTTCTGAGATTTTTGATTGCTGCCCCGCCCGCTCATGTTACTTGCGGAAGTGGCTTAGGAAGATGCCACATTGGAAACCAATTCACCAACTTTCAAAAGGTCCAGTATAGCTAGTTTTTCCTCCTGTGTTGGAATTGGTCAGAATTTCTTCACTTGAGCCCCAGATGAAACAATTGAGTGCAATTAGGGACCGTGTTATAGAAGAATTCTTATTTTTAAACTTGAGATCATAGGTTAGTGGGAGCTGCTCCTGCTCTGTGAGGCACATGGGACTGATGCAGCCTCTTGAACAGATTCACATGGGCCAACTCCTGCTCAGTCCTTGGACAGCCTCACCGGCAGCAGTGGCAGATGGAACCCCCTACACCATTGAAATCGCTTTTTCTCCTGTCTCTCTTTTTTTTTCAATATGTTTGGTTGAATTTGGGCAGTCAGATGCTCTGCGCTGCACCTCTACCATAAGAGAATTTGAGAAGCTAGTGCAGTTAGTTGTCAATGCATGCACACTTCACAGGATTAGAAAGCTGTGTGTTCACTCTATTTTCTAGAGAAAAGTGGATGCTAACTAGTTTGAAGATGTTACTATCTGGGGGAGTTTCCATTTTTATTGGTTATTTTTTTCCCCTCTTTTCGTTTCTCTCCAACATACTGATTGGAGTACTGGGATTAAGAGTTTGCTTTATTCAGTAGATTCCTAGCGTTGTTACAGATAGTGTCTTAATAAGAACCTGTTCTGTTTATGACTTCAGGATTTTTTATTGGTGGACCTTCTAATATGATTAGCTCTGCTATTTCTGCGGACCTGGGTCGTCAGGAGCTGATCCAAGGCAGCACTGAGGCCTTGGCGACTGTCACAGGAATAGTTGATGGAACCGGGAGCATTGGCGCTGCAGTGGGCCAGGTGAGAGAGCAGGGGAGGGCTTGACATGGAGTGTTCGGCAGTTCTTCAGCGGTGGAAGAGTTTACCCCCGCCCTCTGGGCCACAGTAGGGTGGCACTCGTCTGCTGTAGTGCACTGTACTGAAAGCCTTGGGTTTTTAGTCTCTGAGGTCCAGCTGATGTGACCTAATGTGGAAGGTCGCTCTACATTTATCAGTTCCTTCTTTCCACTTTTACCTCCAGATTCTTCCTGTCTTAAAAGAAGCTAACACCTCATAAGACAGATTCTCCAGTCCCAGCCCTCCACCCCCTTCTTCCAGCCTGAACTTGGCATTCCAAGGAGGCCATGAGACACATGCTTCTCATTACCCCACACCTGACATGCCGGCCCTACCTCTCTCCCCCTACCAGACACACACACGTACACACATTCTTGCCATGGATCCCTGCCAGAAATTGCCACGGACTCTGCAGCTGCCCTGAGTCGCTTACTCTGCTTCCTACAACTGTGTCTCAAAAGGCGGTTCATAAATGTCTTATGCCAGAATCATCTGGGGGTTCATTAAAGTACCGAACACTAAGCTTACTGTAGACTTGCTGAGTGAGAGCCTGGGGACCTGTATTTCAGCAAGCCTTCCTGGCGATTCTTATGCACTCTAAAGTTTGAGATCTTCTGGGCTAAGATGGGCCTACTCTAGGTAATCAGAACTATTCAAATCGATCTTTTTTGCTTACATTCGGCTTCAGAGAGGCATCCCTTCTCTGGGACAGTCAGGAGTCATGCCTCTCCTAGGGTGTACTACTCTAGGTCGTTGAGTGCTAATTTTGCAAAATGTGGATTTGAGAATCAACTGCAGGGATAAAATGGTTGAAACCGTGGAAGTGATGTGATGTTTAATGGGGAAAGAAAATACAGGCAGAGCCTCAGAGGATGCCCAATGGTCACAGAAACAGGAAGCCAGAATTTGAGGAGGTGTATTACTCAGATCATAGAGGTAGAGAGGTCAGGAGAAAGAGAATGGAAGGAAAAAGGCTGGTAGTTTTGACATTGAGGTCATTAAATGGCCTTGAAGATTGCTGCTTAATGGGGGTGGATCCGTGGTACCCAATTGCTAGTGGTTAATGCAAGAACAAATACTGAGGGAGATACACCATCTTAATGCTGGTCTCCACCCAGCCATATATTACACATTTATTTGTTAATGTCTGTGTCTCCCACTGTAAGGTGAGCTTCACGAGGGCAGCATTTTATTTGTTTTGTGTTCTACTGTAGCCCTGGTACCAGGAGCGGTGCCTGGCACACAGTAGACATTCAGATGTTTGTGGAATGATTGTAGAATGAATGATTTGTAGGATCAGTGTGTTAGCATATTTGATTCTGAGACTAAAGGAAAAACAAACTTAGCAAAGGTAGGAGAAATGTGTTCTGGAGTAGGAACTAAAAAAATGCTGTTGGCCACATGTTCAGATGTCTTCATATAAGGGGTATTGGGCATCCTTTTCTGAAATTACTGTATTTTAAGTTTTCCTTCCCAGCTAATGTTTTCCTTATTAATCAAATGGGTAGATTGTAATTAGCATTTCAAGGAGTTTCTTTTCGTTTAGAATGCCTGCCAATGTTAAGATCCCTGTCTGTGAACATGGGTCAGCATTAGATTGACTTTCATGGTTTGGGAAGCAGGACCAGGACTAAAGCATAGCTAGCTTTACTCATTCCCCCGCCATGTTGATTTTTTTTTTTTTTTTTTTTTTGTGGTACGCGGGCCTCTCACCGCTGCGGCCTCTCCCGCTGCGGAGCACAGGCCCCGGACGCGCAGGCCCAGCGGCCATGGCTCACGGGCCCAGCCGCTCCGCGGCATGCGGGATCCTCCCGGACCGGGGCACGAACCCACGCCCCCTGCATCGGCAGGCGGACTCCCAACCACTGCGCCACCAGGGAAGCCCCCATGTTGATTTTTGAATGATTTCCTATTGCTTGAGGTATGAAATCCCAAACTCCATGACTTAATATGGACTTAATAAAGCCCTTAGAAGGAAACATAGGGACGACGCCTCGTGACAGATATATACCAGTGGTCAGTAAGCACCTGAAAAGATTCTCAGCATCCCTAGGGAGATGCAAAGCAAAAACATGGGCTACCACTTGAGACCTAATTAGGATGGCTGTAATTAAAACAAAACAAAACAGAGTAACAAGTGATGGTGAGAATGTGGAGAAATTCACATACAGTGCTGGTGGGAATGTAAAATCGTGCAGCTACTGTAGAATACACTATGGTGGTTCCTCAAAAAGTTAAACATAGAATTACCATATGACCCAGCAGTTCCACTCCTAGGTATGTTGTACCCCAAAGAATTGAAAACGGATTCAGATATTTGTTTGCTGATGTTCACCGCAGCGTTATTCATAGTAGCCAAAAGGTGGAAACAACTCAAGTGTCCATTGATAGATGAATGGATAAACAAAATGTGGTATATCTATGCAATGGAATATTATTTAGCCATAAAAAGGAATGGAGGGCTTCCCTGGTGGCGCAGTGGTTGAGAGTCCGCCTGCCGAGGCAGGGGACACGGGTTCGTGCCCCGGTCCGGGAAGATCCCACATGCCGCGGAGCGGCTGGGCCCGTGAGCCATGGCCGCTGAGCCTGCGCGTCTGGAGCCTGTGCTCCGCAATGGGAGAGGCCACAACAGTGAGAGGCCCGCATACCGCAAAAAAAAAAAAAAAAAAAAGGAATGGAGTTCTGATACATTCTACAGCACGAATGAACCTTAACAACATTATGCTAAGTGAAATAAGCCAGACACAAAAATATTGTGTGATTCTACTTAACATGAAATATCTTGAATGGAAAATTCATAGACAAAGCAGATTAGAGTTTATCAGGGGCTGAGGAGAGGGGCCATGGAGGGTTCTTGCAGAGAGTTAACGGGTGCAGCATTTCCGTTAGGGGTGATGAAAACTTTTGAAAATAGGTAGTGGTGATGGTTGTGCAACATCATGAATGTATTTGATGCTGCTGAGTTGTACACTGAAAGATGGTTAAAATGGCAAGCTTTGTGTTACATGTATTTTTTTTTTAAAAAAGCATGGGTTGGGCTTCCCTGGTGGCACAGTGGTTGAGAGCCCGCCTGCCGATGCAGGGGATACGGGTTCATGCCCCGGTCCGGGAAGATCCCACATGCCGCGGAGCGGCTGGGCCCGTGAGCCATGGCCACTGAGCCTGCGCGTCCGGAGCCTGTGCTCTGCAATGGGAGAGGCCACAACAGAGGCCCGCATACCGCAAAAAAAAAAAAAAAAAAAAAAAAAAGCATGGGTTAAAAACTATTGGATACCTTTTATTAATTGAAAATAAAAGCATATGCTGTAGAGTGTCAAAGTCATACAGTAATCCTATGAGCAAATAGTGTAATTGAAAAATGAGTGGTATACTTAAAAGACGAACTTTAAAAAAAATATTTATTTATTTGTTTGTTTGTCTGGCTGCGTCGGGTCTTAGTTGTGGCATGCGAACTCTTAGTAGTGGCATGTGTAATCTAGTTCGCTGACCAGGGATCGAACCCAGACCCCCTATATTGGGTGTGTGGAGTCTTAGCCACTAGACCAAGCATCAATTATAGTACCATTCACTGGAAGAAGGAATGATTAAATGGAAGTGACTTGAGGCTGTTCATCATCCTCTCTTAATTTTTTAAAATAAATTTATTTATTTTATTTTATTTATCTTTGGCTGTGTTGGGTCTTCGTTGCTGCACACGGGCTTCCTCTAGTTGTGGCGAGTGGGGGCTACTCTTCGTTGCAGTGCATGGGCTTCTCACTGAGGTGGCTTCTCTTGCTGTGGAGCACAGAATCTAGGTGCGTGGGCTTAGTAGTTGTGGCTCACGGGCTCTAGAGCGCAGGCTCAGTAGTTGTGGCACATGGGCTCAGTTGCTCCATGGCTTGTGGGATCTTCCCGGACCAGGGCTCAAACCCGTGTCCCTTGCATTGGCAGGTGGTTTCCTAACCACTGCACCACCAGGGAAGTCCCCATCATCCTCTCTTAATAGCAAAGTGAAAAAAAATATACCTCCTGGACTTGTGCCTTCTGTTACACAGTTTTTGTATGTGGACTCTGCCAGCTTACCAAATGAAGGCTGTCAATAAAGTTTAAATAGGAGCATGTATATGCAACAGCTCTGCAAACTGCAAAACATTATACAAATCCTAACTCCCTTTTGTTTTCTAGAAGAGATATGTTTAATCTACTTTTTAAAAAAAATTTATTTATTTTATTATTTATTATTTTTGGCTGCATTGGGTCTTCGTTGCTGCGTGTGGGCTCTCTCTAGTTGTGGTGAGCAGGGGCTACTCTTTGTTGCAGTAGTACTCTTTGAAGCACGGGCTTCTCATCGCAGTGGCTTCTCCTGTTGTGGAGCATGGGCTCCAGGTGTGCGGGCTTCAGTAGTTGTGGCTCGTGGGCTCCAGAGCACAGGCTCAGTAGTTGTGGCGCAGGGGCCTAGTTGCTCCGCAGCATGTGGGATCTTCCGGACTAGGGCTCGAACCCACATCCCTTGCATTGGCAGGTGGATTCTTAACCACTGCACCACCAGGGAAGTCCTAATCTACTTTTTAGCTACTTCAGTTTATTAATTTATAAAGGATTATATTGTGATTTCTTTTTCTCCCTTTAGTATTTAGTGTCTTTGATCCAGGACAACCTAGGATGGATGTGGGTTTTCTACTTTTTCATTCTTATGGTAAGTGTGTGCCCTTTTTGTTTTTTTTAAACTAGTAGTTTTTAAATTAAATTAGTTCAAAGCATTTACTTAAATCACTTTTTTTACACGCAAAGTAGGTTTTTTTTGTTGAGGAATAATTGACTTAAAGTAAATTGCATACATTTAACAAGTAAAATTTGGTACAGTTTAACATATGTGCACGCATGTCTGTGAACCCATCATCCCGATCAGGACAGTAAATGTATCCATCACTCCCAAAAGTTTCTTCATAGCCCTTATGTAATCCCTGTCTCTTGCCTCTCTACCATCCCACCTCTCTCCAGGTAACTACTGATGTACTTTCTGTTGCTATAGATTAGCTTGCATTTTCTTGAGTTTTATATACATGGAATCATACACTATGTATTTTTGTCTGCTTCTTTCAGTCAGCATAATTATTTTGAGATTCATCCATGTTGTTGCATGTATCAATAGTTCATTTCTTTTTATGGTTAAATCACTTCTTAAACCAACAAAATTGCTGACCACTTTTAAAGATTCTTTTGTGAAAAGTAACATTTTATGATTCTGAAAGACACATTCATTTTTCAAGGAAGGAAAGGGCTGTTAGTTTGCCCTTGACCTGAGTCTAATGAGTATTGTCATTTATAATTCCAGAAAAAATGAAGAGAGGCTTATATCCCCACCATTAATCAGGGTACTCTTCCAGAGTACTCTCTGTCTGCTAAATATAATTTGGGAATTCTGAAGGAAATGTGTACGCCAAGCCACATAGGGTTAAAAAAGAAGCATTGCTGTAATTAACACTGTGGTGTGCAAGTTCTAAAATGAACCTCGAGTCTCTTGAGAAAATATCTGTTGTGCCTTCAACATTCTTGGCTGGAACTCTGTACTTTCTGGGAAACAGCCAATACAGAATTAGGCCTTGTGCTTTTAAAACATTGCTCTCTGTTGAATAAGCATGTGACATACTCTTATCACATATTGAGACGGTGCTCAAGACAGGTCTACTTGAGAGTCTGGTGACGGCTTCGTCCACCAGGGGATGCATTCAGTATCCTGTCGCTGAATCTAGGGCATCCTAATTGGAGGCAGCCTCCATTGCCCAAGTCTAGACGCTGTCCTCCAGCCTATCCAAGGAGCCTTTGGGATAGCTCAGCACCTGGAATCCCCTGGAGCTGCCTTAAGGCTTATGTACTCTCCTATCACAAAGGATGCTTTCTTCTGCCTGAGTGCCCTACAGCTTCTACAGACTGGGCCATATAACTCTGTCATCTACTTCTGAGTAAAGGGAAGTATCTCCTGAGGAACCTGTTGGTATGATCATACTAGAAATGTAATAGAAAGAAAACTGAATCTGTTAGAAGAAACACTGTTTAAATCTGAGCTCCAGTATCAATTTTCTGCCCTACCTATGAGTTATTTAATCTGTGTACCTTAGTTCTTTTTTTGGAGACTGTAATGTAACATTAAGTATTTTGTAATATTAACTGTAATTTTCAAAATCATTTTCTAATTCATTAAAGATTGAGTTGTCCTTGTACGAAGTCAAAAAGAATGTAATTGTCCCAATTCATTATTATGTTCGAAACATGATGCTCTAACAGAATTAATTAACTTGTCACTGCATGTTTAATGCTTTTTTCTCTTCACAGACAAGTTGCACAATTCTATTTATTTCACCATTAATAGTGAGGGAAATATGCTATCTTATGCAAAGACGACAAGCTCGCATATTGAGTGGGTGACTGGTGCCCACAAAAGAACAAGAATAATAGGAGACACATCAGGACTATTTCTTTTCATTCATCTTATTTTGGGGTTGTCTTAAGAGCTCCAGCATAACCTCAGATTGTCAAGCCTCTTTTCAACAGTGTCAGCCACCGGAGATGCTGACCAGAGTGAAGGCTGGGCTGTTTTTCTACACTACAGGAATTATTGTTAATGATTTTTATCGCTGTTGTTTCATGAATGTACTGAATGGCCTATGAATCTGCCAGCGTCTTTGTTGGCCTGTGGAGGTTTATCCTTTTAACCGTAAATGCTGTATTGGACTTGGACCCAAGTTCTCCAGCCTGGAAAGCCGAGTGACCACAAGGCAGTCAGGCATGGTTTGTATCAGTGACGTGCTCCACGAATAGAAAGGATCGTTGCATTTTGCTTTAGTCATGAGTTTGCAGAGCATGCCTCGTCTCTGAAGCATCAAATCCGGATAAAGCACTCTAGCTGGGTCTAGGGTCTAAGCCTGCCTTGGACAGAGAATCCCTTTGTTAACCACGGTGGGAAAAATCACACTACCTGCTGATTGGCTCAGTCACTGTGTATCTGCTCTAAAGTTGTTCAGCTCCAGAAGCAGAAATATCTTCAAGTGATTGTCAACTTGTTCTCCTCCGTCTTCATTCAGAATTCCCTTTGACTCCTGGAAGTCTTTAGTCTTCCTTTCAAGGACCATAAGGTACCTCAATTGTGAACATGCCAGTGTGTAATTTACAACTGAAGTACTCAACCCCAGATCTGTTCTCTGGGAACTTTAGGATCCACTAGGAAGCTAATCTGCTTAGCCCTATTTTCAGAGGATTGATCTCTGTTGCAGCTGGGTTCCTTGCATTACCTCAGCAGAAGACTAGAATTAGAGAAAAATGAAAGACCTTTTGGCCCTGTAAGTGTTAAGTATGTGACCTTGAATCACATTAATGGATTACTAGGGCCTGAGGCGTATCTAGGTATCTATTCTTTAGAAGTTTGTAGAATATATGTCTTCAAGGCTGTGAATTCTATACTAATTATCAATATTTTAAGGTCATACTGTATATATATTTTAAATTATGGAAGTTAACAGTTGAAAAATGTGCAATTTTGAGGGCTGCCTAATTTGCATTGGGTTAGGGAATATTTTTCAACCTCTTGCTTTATACTCTCAAATGTGGTGCGTTTATGAACTTGTTAATGTTATTTAATCAAGCAGATTTCCAATCAGATAATTGCTCATTACTGACAAAAAGGGAAAATATGAAACACAGAAAGGGAAAATAAACTGACTTTTATAATAAACATCTGTCCACCTGGTTATTTTACATATACTGTGAGCTCCGCGCTGTAGAATGTGACTCATGCCTTGCAATTTCCTGCTACTGAGTGTTCCCTGGTGACCATTCACTGACCCTACGGTGTTGCCAGATTGTACAGGTCTATTTCTACTACATTCTGTGAAAGCCTTCCCTTCCCCTTTGTGTAAGATTATGCTAAGTTTGGATGAGTTGCCTAGTCGTAATTTAAGAATCATCTGTAGATGAACCCCATTTTGATTATTTAGCCTCTGTCTGACATTTGGCTGAGAGTTTCCTCTCCCCCCACGTAATCAGTATGGTCACATCTTCGTATCCTGACACCAGCCATTGTTTTCTTTCTCAAGTTTAAACTTAGCTGGACAAGTGTTCCTCTGACCTCTCTGTAGCCCCCAAGTTGTACCTGAAATGAAATTATAAACAAAACAACTGCTCAGCACTGAATGAAATTATATCTTGCACTATGGGTGTATTTCCTATTGTTCTCTTTCTGGCAGTCTACATACGTGTTAGCTTTAAAGAACTCCTAAGAGTTAACTTATTTTTTTTCCCTTGAAGAAAAGGCCATAGTGAAGGCCAGTTTGGAAAAGCATTCTTCTCTGACACCTCGATCCTCCCATACTCACTAGGTTGAAATACAGCGCTCTGGCCTGCCTTTTCTTGTCATACGGTGTTTTCTTTTCTCCTTCCATATGGTTTCAAAGGGAGAAAGGCCCCTCTCCACTCCTGCTTATTCTAGTCTTTGCTGCTTCCTGGAGGGCTCGTGTCCCAGTCAACATTCACACAAGAAATGTCTGAGGGCCCCCTGTGTGCATCGTGAAGTTCAGCGAGATGGAGGGTACAGGATGCTCTTGTCCACCCCTTCCCTTTCCTTTCCAACATCAGAAGTCCTCCCTCCTCCCTCATAGGTAACTGATAAAGCCATTTCTTATCCCTACTAGTTCTTCTGACTTAACGTCCTATTTTCCTTTTCACAACCAAATCCTTTGAGTTAACAGATGGTATCTGCTGCCTTCCTGGCTGTGCTACTCACTTCCTTCTCAACTAGGTAACTAACTGTATGTCTATTCGTCCAGGACACTCCTGGTTTATGCCTGATGTTCTGACATAATTATCACGTCATAATTATAGCACTTTCCTTTGCTCTCCCAGTGTCCTAGTTTGGATATGTTACCCTTAACCTTGGACCTTTTTTGCATCGCTCTCCAGAAACTGAAGGTCATAGAACTTGGATATCTTTTTTTCCTCATTCCTTATCTTTCTTAATCCTCCTCTTATACTTGACTCCGGTAACCACTTCATCTTCTCCAGGACTTTTTTTCTTTGGCTTCTATGGCATTTTAATGTATTGAATCTTCTTATTTCCTATCTTTTACTGGGTTCTCTGCTCACCCTCTGCTAGTTTCCAATAGGGGTCACCAGCTTTCCCAGATGAGCTGTTCTTAATACCTAACAATAGCTCTGTTAAGTACTAAAGAGAGATAGGGCATCCATTTATATAATACTATCTGGTGTTTAGTTAACTGCAAGTCTCAAGGGAAGTGAGCTCAACTTACGTAACCTCAACCCCTCTCCCATCCCCACCCAGACCACACTGCCAATTGGCTTTATGAATGGTTTTCAGATTTTCTAAGTCATAAACCCTTTTGAGAATCTGACAGCCATTTGCCCTCTCCCCAGATCAAAATGCACCTGTGAACAAATTTTCAAGGTTTATTACAGGGTGTTCACAGGCCAAAACTTGAAGCCCGTCCTTAGACCACAAAGTTAGAAACCTTGGTTGAGAGAATCAAGTGCCACCTGTTAGCCTGAGGTTTCCCACAATCCAACTTCAGTGTGTTTGTTTCTTTCTTTTTTTAAAAAAAAAAAAACATTTATTTATTTATTTATTTATTTAGGCTGCACCAGGTCTTAGTTGCGGCATGCGAGATCTAGTTCCCCAACCAGGGATCAAACCTGGGCCCCCTGCATTGTGAGCATGGAGTCTTACCCACTGGACCAACAGGGAAGTAAGTCCCTCAGTTTGTTTCTTTACTGAATCTCCTGATGTCTCTCTACACGAACCTTCTACGTAATCAGACTGGTTAGCTTATTACTTGACTACAAATGGCAGTGTGTATTCATATCAGTTTATCATTTTTTTTGGAAGCACCTGTGTTTTCTTTCTTTCTTTTTTTTTTTTTTTTTTTTTGTGGTACACGGGCCTCTCACTGTTGTGGCCTCTCCCATTGGGGAGCACAGGCTCCGGACGCGCAGGCTCAGTGGCCATGGCTCACAGGCCCAGCCGTTCCATGGCATGTGGGATCTTCCCGGACCGGGGCACAAACCCGTGTCCCCTGCATCGGCCGGCACTCTCAACCACTGTGCCACCAGGGAAGCCCTGGTTTTTTTTTTTTTTTTTGGACCCAATTATTTAATTAGGTTCTTTGGAAGAAGTTTAGAACACTACTTTGTGAGGATAAATTCCGTTTGTAAGAGCGAACACAGAGCGGAGGTAGCCCTGGAGCTGAGGAACAGCTTTGATTCTTTGCAGAATTTGTGAGTCCACAGCTTTCTGATCAACCTTCCGCTGCTCTGTAATCTCATATTTCTCTCTGTGTCGAAGGTCTCACCTTCCTGGTGCCTGGGCTTACGCAGTTTCTTCTTGAAGTAAGCATCAGTGAGATGTTCTGGGATTTTCACACCACTGACATCAATTTTGGGGGAAGTGGCAATGACAGATTTCTGGTGTGTTCTCCGCAGAGGAACTCGATTGAGGGACAGAGGCCCAGGCACAAGTAGCAAAGCCACCGATCAGCTGCTGCAGGAAAATGACCCTCTTGCCTCTGTGGCGCCCAGTGAGGATAATCAGAACGGTCCCAGGAGGGATGCTAGTGCGCAGTTTTCTCACAGGCTTACTGAAGGGTTTTTTGCCGTGACTCAACAGCTTTCGAGGCACATCTTCAGTAGGATGGTACCTAGGCATTTTGCGAAGGTTAGCCACCCGGGTACCACCATTCTTGTCACCACCACCTGGTTTTGTGACATTAGCAAGAACCTTCACCTTCTTTTTCTTTTCAACCTTGGATTTCGCTGCCGAATACTTCCTCTTGTACAAGGCCTTTCTGGAATACACAGCCGATCGGGAATATCTGCCAATGCCTCTGACCAGGACAGGGTTTCGGCTGCAGTGGGGCTTCCCCTTCTTAACGTGCTTCACCTTCTTAACTTTGCCACCAGCATCAGCCTTCTTGGCTTCAGGTTTTTTCTCCTTAGTATCTGGCTTCTCAGCCTTTTCACCCGCCATCTTGCAAGATGGGGAAAAGCTGGTTTGTTTTTTAAATGAAAAAAATGTTGAATTGTGATAAAATACATGTAACATAAAATGTACCATCTTGACCATTTTGAGTATACGGTTCAGTAGTGTTAAGTATTAATATATTCACATCGTAGTGCTTAACTTCTAGTGTTGATTCACACTTCTGGTCTGTAATACCCCTTCTTAACTCTCTGCTTTCTGAATCTTAATTTTTCCTCAAGACTTGGACAAGCACCATCTAGTCCAAGAAACCATTTTCCAGCCAGCCTTACTAGCCCCCCATCGTCTCACCTTTTTTTGGTAGCAATAGCAATATTACTTATTTGGTCCTTAGCTGCTTTGGTCTAACCTGGTTTTTTTTTGTTTTTTTTTAACATCTTTATTGGAGCATAATTGCTTTACAATGGTGTGTTAATTTCTGCTTTATAACAAAGTGAATCAGGTATACATATACATATGTTCCCATATCTCTTTCCTCTTGCATCTCCCTCCCTCCCACCCTCCCTATCCCACCCCTGATCTCCCTGTGCTATGCGGCTGCTTCCCACTAGCTATCTATTTTACGTTTGGTAGTGTATATATGTCCATGCCTCTCTCTCGCTTTGTCACAGCTTACCCTTCCCCCTCTCCATATCCTCAAGTCCATTCTCTAGTAGGTCTGTGTCTTTATTCCTGTCTTACCCCTAGGTTCTTCATGACATTTTTTTTTCTTAAATTCCATATATATGTGTTAGCATACAGTATTTGTCTTTCTCTTTCTGACTTACTTCACTCTGTATGACAGACTCTAGGTCCATCCACCTCATTACAAATAGCTCAATTTCGTTTCTTTTTATGGCTGAGTAATATTCCATTGTATATATGTGCCACATCTTCTTTATCCATTCATCCCATTAAACTGTTTTTATATCTAACTCCCCAAGGTGACTATTGGTCTTCTTTTTTTTTTTGGCTGCATTGGGTCTTCATTGCTGTGCGCGGGCTTTCTCTAGTTGCGGCGAGCGGGGGCTGCTCTTCGTTGCAGTGCATGGGCTCTAGCCGCGCGGGCTTAGGTAGTTGTGGCACGTGGGCTTAGTAGTTGTGGCTTGCAGACTCTAGAGCGCAGGCTCAGTAGTTGTGGTGCACGGGCTTAGTTGCTCCGCGGCATGTGGGATCTTCCCGGACCAGGGCTTGAACCCGTGTCCCCTGCATTGGCAGGCGGATTCTTAGCCACTGTGCCACCAGGGAAGCCCTGATTATTGGTCTTTTTCTCCAATGCCTAGTTCTTTGCATGGTTGGTGCTGCATAAATGTTGATCGTGTTGGAAAAGGTGGAAGGAAAAGGAGTGGAGGGGGGCCGAGTGGAGTGTGGCTCCCTGACCCCGCATGTGGCTCTTCCCCTTGCTTTACAACATGACACCGCCTCCCACAGTAAATGACCAGGTTATCAGGCCAGGCCGTGGGGCAGAGAATGCATTGTCCTGTCCTTAGGCTCTTCAGTAGCCGTATCGGCTCTCCTGGAGAGCTAAGCCACAGTGAAGGGCGAGCTTGCTGCTACAGAAGAAACCGCATGTTGTTCAAGCTGCTGTCTTTATTCCTGCTGCGTGTTTTCACCTGGCCCGTCCTCTTCCTTCCAGTTCTGTCTGTCCCTCTGAGCTCCTGATGTTCTACCTCCATGGGACTTTGCTTTTTTTTTTCTTAATTGAAGTTTAGTTGATTTACAATGTTGTGTTAGTTTCAGGTGTACAGCAAAGTGATTCAGTTACACATACATATATATATTTTTTTCTTCAGATTCTTTTCCCTTATAGGTTATTACAAAATATTGAGTAGAGTTCCCTATGCTATACAGTAGGTCCTTGTTGGTTATCTGTTTTATATATAGTAGTGTGTATATGTTCATCTCCATGGAGCTTTTCCTGATTACCCCACTTCTAATGCTCTTTCCTTTCCTCAAAGTTCTAGAGTCGTTACATAGACCGTGCAGTCTGCCCAGGCCGAGTGATTTTACTGCCTTATTTTGTTCTCTGGTTGTTTCTGGTTAAGTTGTTGTTTCCTCAATTAAATTGTGAGCGTGAAAGAGTCAACTCCATGTCCAAGGTCACAGCAACCATCAATCAAGACAGCTGGTTTATCTTCCCTTGTGGCCTCTGTACTTTCAGGCACATCTTCCTTTTGCTTTTCCTTAAATGCCCTGATCATTTCTGGTGACCAAGTTTTTATTTATTTACTTATTTATTTATTTTTGGCTGCATTGGGTATTCATTGCTGCGTGCGGGCTTTCACTAGTTGAGGTGAGCGGGGGCTACTCTTCGTTGTGATGCATGGGCTTCTCATTGCGGTGGCTTCTCTTGTTGCAGAGCACAGGCTCTAGGTGTGCGGGCTTTAGGAGTTGTGGCACGCGGGCTCAGTAGTTGTGGCTTGTGGGCTCTAGAGCGCAGGCTCAGTAGTTGTGGCTCGCAGGCTTAGTTGCTCCATGGCATGTGGGATCTTCCTGGACCAGGGCTCGAACCCGTGTCCCCTGCATTGGTAGGAAGATTCTTAACTACTGTGCTACCCAGGGAAGTCCCTCTGGTGACCAGGTTTGTTCCAGCATATAGCCAGAATAAATCAGACTCAGTATGAAATTTATATATGTGAACACAGATAATACAAATCACTTAAATGGTTATATATGTGTTATAGGTAATTCTAGGTGACTATATATATATATATATATATATATGTAATTATGTGTTACATTTAACTATACACACACATATAAATACATACATATGTACATGTACATCAAGACTAATATTTGAAAGGGAGTTCTGTGCCTGAGCCCCCAATGCTTCATGTGTGTACACAACTTTCTTTTTATTTATTTATTTTTTTTGTGGTACGCGGGTCTCTCACTGCTGTGGCCTCTCCCGTTGTGGAGCACAGGCTCCGGACGCGCAGGCTCAGCGGCCATGGCTCACGGGCCCAGCCGCTCTGCGGCATGTGGGATCCTCCCGGACCGGGGCACGAACCCTCTTTTTATTTTTTTTAAGCTTCTCATTTTCCTGGCCTCATTTTCTTTTCTTTTTTTAAACAAGTTTATTATTTATTTATTTGGCTGCACCACGTGGCATGCAGGGTCTTAGTTCCCAGACCAGGGATCAAACCTGTGCCCCCTGCAATGGAAGCATGGTGTCTTAACCACTGGATCACCAGGGAAGTCCCCTGGCCTCATTTTCTTTATTTTATTTTATTTTTAATTTTTTTGGTCGTGCTGCACAGCTTGTGGGATCTTAGTTCCCTGATCAGGGATCAAATCTCGGCCCCCTGCAGTGGAAGCTCAGGGTCCTAACCACTGGACCACCAGGGAATTCCTGGTACATGACTTTTAAAAGTGCCCTCCCATCCACTACTCTCTTTTATCCCCACCGCATTTGTAAGGTAGGAGGACCCGTGGTTGTGGTCCTTAGATTTGAGAACTGAGGCTCTGAGAAGCTCATGGGTTTGCCCAGGGTCCCACATCTAGTACATGACAGCAGGACTGAATCAAAACCCAGGTCTTCTGACTTCAGTGTATTTTTCCGTGATGCTACTCGGCCTCTTCTCATTTGACTTTAATCTTATCCTGGGCTTCCTTCCAAGGTATACGCTGTGCAAGGCTCTCGAATTCCGAGCACCAGAGTCCTGCAGGTGAGCAGGGCTGCCAGACGCTGTGAAGCTTTGGCTTTTAAAAATATATATATATTTATTTATTTTTGGCTGCATTGGGTCTTCGTTGCTGCGTGTGGGCTTTTCTCTAGTTGTGTCGAGCGGGGGCTACTTTTCGTTGCGGTGCACAGGCTTCTCATTGCGGTGGCTTCTCTTGTTGCAGAGCATGGGCTCTAGGCACGCGGGCTTCAGTAGTTGTGGTGCACAGGCTTCAGTAGTTGTAGCGTGCGGGCTTCAGTAGTTGTGGCACGTGGGCTCAGTAGTTGTGGCTTGCGGGCTGTAGAGCACAGGCTCAGGAGTGGTGGCGCACGGGCTTAGTTGCTCCGCGGCATGTGGGATCTTCCCGGACGAGCGCTGGAACCCATGTCCCCCGCACTGGCAGGCGGATTCTTAATCACTGCGCCACCAGGGAAGTCCGAAGCTTTGTCTTAAAACTGCCTCCAGCTCGCACCTGCTGCTGGACTGAGCGCCCCTCAGAGCCCCCCAGGGCCCCGCTCTGCAGCGCCTTCCGCTCCAGGTTTGCCTTTTTAAAGAGCATCTCTTCCCTCTTTCCTGGTCCTTCTGCCTGAGGCTTAGGCAGATCTGCCACCTGACAGACTCTTACATTGTGATGTCTTCTGTCCTCCCCCGGCCCTGGAGTCGGTGGAGGTGCTGATGTCCCATGCCCACCTGAGCCAGCTCTGCCTCTTTCCTCTTGACAAGGTCCCTGCTCTTACCCGTCGTTTTTTTTTTTTGGCGGCGCCTCGAGGCTTGTGGGATCTTAGTTCCCTGACCAGGGATTGAACCCAGGCCCTAGCAGTGAAAGCACCAAGTCCTAACCACTGAACTGCCAGGAATTCCCTTACCCTTCCTTCTAATGAATGTTTAACTTTGAATGACGGTCTTATATCTAAAATGCCATTAGTCAGCTTTTTATTGCCTGCCATTGCCCTCTGATTAAAGAAATAACTTATTTTTCCCTTTTGCCCTTTCAGAAATTAGATAACAAGAAGCAAAATCATTTGAAACCATTTTAAATCCCATTTAATCACAAGGATGTTGTCCTAACTTCATCATCAGTGAAATACTGATAAAAAGCCTACCCTGTTGGATGGGAATGTTGATCTGGATTGTAATGGGATAATTGTATTTAGGTAAAACCTTTCATCCAAGTACTTCAAAGCCCTTCGCCTTGTTTAATTAATAGTTATTATCAGGCCCTGAAGAGTGACATCAGGATACCATAGTCCTAGATTGTGTGTGTGTATGGGCACATTTGCTTATTTATTTAGCATTTTGTTTGTTTTCCTAGGCTCACCATAGAAAGTTTCAGGAACCTAACTCTTGCTGTGGATTTCATTAAAAAAACGATACCTAAGGAATCGCATACATAACTTGCCTTTGTTGCATGGGATTAAGATGTGGATGGGGTTACAAAATAAAGAAAGACTGCTCTGGAGCCAGGAGGGTGGAGCTGGGGGATGAAGGAGCAGTGACTAAAATAGAGGCTGAAGGGATACCCTTCCCCAAATGCCCCCAGTCGTGAGATAGGTTTCATCCTTGTTTGCTCAACTAGGTGGGTTCATGTAAAAATGATTCTGTGAACAAGGTCTTGGAGAGAAGATAATTTAACAGAACTTTTGAAATTCAAAACAAACCTGTGTCCTGGCTGAGGGAAAGGTCCCTATCTCTGCAATCACTTTGAGGCTGTTGAAGCAGCATCTGGATAAAGGGATGGGTTACTTATGAGAAGAGCCTTTTAGAGAAAAGACTAGCAAAGATTTTTTTTTTCACCCCCGCACTGTGTGGATCTTAGTCCCCCGACCAGGGATTGAACCCGTGCCCCCTGCAATGGAAACATGGAGTCTTAACCACTGGACGGCCAGGGAAGTCCCAAAAAGACTAGCAAGCGTGGCCCACAGGGATGACCCAGTGCTGGCCCCCTTCCCACATCTTTCTGCTGTTTGGTTTTCGCATAGCAGCTCATTTAATGCTGCAGGATCTAACTTAGGTGATTTTAAAAAACCAATGTTTATGTTTTCCTCTCTCTAACCCGCCCGCTGCCAAAAGAAACAGTTCTTTCCTATTGGGCTCCTTTCCTCGTCTCAGCCGTTCATGCCTCTTGACTCAGCAGGGGGAGACAAAGTTCCAAAGACCCTGCCCGCTGCACCTGTCAGCACCAGAAAGCCACATGTGCTTCATTTCATTATGACTTTACATCCGTTGGTTCTGAAACCCTCCTGGCTAGTTATTCTCTCAGAAGTTCTCGGTCCCCCCACCTGGCAGCCTTCTGTTACCACTGGTGATGCCCCACCTGTTTTACTGAAAGATCAGGATTATCTGGAGTTTCTCCACTTGGGCATTTCTCTGTTTTGCACGGGAATTGATGCCTTAACTTCACTCTAAATTCCATTCCTTTTGATTAGCTTCTCTCCATCTTTTTTTTTCTAGTCTCTCAATCCTCCAGGCCTCTCAGCTGAGACCTTTAACCTTCCCTTCCACACCTTGCTTCTACCATCCCCCTACTATGAATAGTAACCTGTTCTCCAAATGGATGGTCTTCCCACGCGCACCTCAGCCATGCTCTCCCTGTGAGGCTCTCGTTGTTAGATGTGTTCTACTGGGTGAAAATCTTTTTTTTTTTAATTCATTTATTTTATTTGTTTTTATTTTTGGCTGCATTGGGTCTTCGTTGCTGCGCGCGCGCTTTCTCTAGTTGCGGCGAGCAGGGGCTACTCTTCGTTGCGGTGTGCGGGCTTCTCATTGTAGTGGCTTCTCTTGTTGCGGAGCACGGGCTCTAGGTGCACGGGCTTCAGTAGTTGTGGCATGTGGGCTCAGTAGTTGTGGCTTGTGGGCTCTAGAGCGCAGGCTCAGTAGTTGTGGCACATGGGCTTAGTTGCTCTGCAGCATGTGGGATCTTCCCGGGCCAGGGCTCGAACCTGTGTCCCCTGCATTGGCAGGTGGATTCTTAACCACTGCGCCACCAGGGAAGCCCCCGAGTGAAAATCTTACAATGTCTTCCATTGGTCCTAATTCTTCCAAAGTAACAGATATATATTTTCTCTTGATATATTTGAAGATAACTTCCCTCTTTCCCTTTCAGCTTTTTTTTTTTTTTTGCGGTATGCGGGCCTCTCACTGTTGTGGCCTCTCCCGTTGCGGAGCACAGGCTCCGCATGCACAGGCTCAGCGGCCATGGCTCACGGGTCCAGCCGCTCCGCGGCATGTGGGATCTTCCCGGACCGGGGCACGAACCCGTGTCCCCTGCATCGGCAGGCGGACTCTCAACCACTGCGCCACCAGGGAAGCCCTCCCTTTCAGCTTTTTATGCTTCTAATCTTAAATTTTTATTGAAGCTATTCCCCCAAGCATTGCTTTCTGATCAAAGCTGGCCGTCTCTGTTCTTTACTTTTGATGTCGTTAACTACCTTCTTATTCTTTGAATTCTACCTTTGTCTCCATTTTGATATCCCCTTTGCCTCCTAATCCTCAATTGTAAGAAAACTCCCTAGACAAAATTGTTTCATCTTCTGTGTTCCAGACACTCTCGTTCATGCTCTATTTTTAGCTTTGTCATCACTTGTCCACAAAACTCTAGAAAGTCAGGACTAACTTCTAATCATTTTGAAAAATCCTCTCAGACAGTGCCTGGCAAGTAGGTGGTAGAACTTAGTTAATGTTTAATTTTTCTCTGTTCCAGTACTTCTTTTACACAGTTCATTGTTTCATATTTTTCTAAAACCTCCCAATGACTACCAAATTTTTCTCTCTAGCCCCAGTTTGTTACTCATTTTCCAATCTTAAATTGCCTTGCGATCACCAGGATGTCCTGCTGGCAGCCCAATGTAATAGAGTTCATTTTCTCACCCCAGTCCCTGCAAACCCACTTCCCACATAACTTTCCTAGTGGTCTTTGTTTAATAAACTGCTTGAAGCATTTTTGAGTAACCTTAGGCATCAAGGCACATTTTGATCCTTATTCATTAAGTAGCCCTCTTGCATTACTGGACCCGGAGTCTCCACTGTGCCATAATTCTCACATTTTCTGGGATGTCTTTAACTGTCAGTGGCAAGGCCATCTTCCCCAGGCTCCCAGCCTTAAGGATACTTGTGGATACATCTTTTCCTCTCTCCTTGTCCTCAGCCTCCAGGCGTTGCTGATTCTTTCTCACTTGCTTTTCTAACTCATCTTTCTTGTTGATTTCTAAGCCATTTTCCTCTGCCTGAATTATTCTCAATGGCCTTATTTTTGGTGTCCCTCTTCTAGTCTTCCCTGCTGCAGTCTGTGCCATGCTCAACTCGCAGAATAATCCTGTTAAACAGTATTTTTGTGGTGTTATTCTCCTGCTCATATATCAAGAAGGACTTTCTTTCCTGGGTTAATGATGAGATCTTGCATGAAGCCTCATCTCTAGCTAGAAAATCTGGGAGACCAGAGATCTGAGGGTAAGTAGTAGTGACACCTCTCTTCCACTGATGTCTTTTTTTTTTTTGCCATGCTGCGTGGCTTGTGGGATCTTAGTTCCCGGACCAGGGATCGCAGCCGGGCCCCCTGCAGTGAAAGTGCAGAGTCCTAACCACTGGACCACCAGGAAATTCCCCTCTGATGTCTTGTTTGTGAAAGTATTGAACACCGCTCTTTCTTTGTATTTTTTTTGAATAACAACTTTATTGAAATATAATTTACACATATATGTCACCTATTTAAAGTGTACAGTGGTTTTAGGGATAGTCACAGGTTTATCTAATTTTAGAACACTTTCATCACCCCCAAAAGAAACCCCGTACCTCTTAGCAGTCACTCTGCATTCTCCTCTTTCCCCAGCTTCTGGCAACTAGTGATTTACATTCCGTATCTATGGATTTACCTATTCTGGACATTTTGTATAAATGGAATACAGGGTCTTTTGTGATTAGCTTCTTTCACTTAGCGTAATGTTTTCTAGGCTGTTCTAACTGGGTTTTCTTAGATCCTGTATTTGTCTATTTGGCGTCCATTCATCAGAAGGCCAGCTGTCTTAATTGTATCATCTTATTTTCTGTATTCTTGATGCTCTGGCATTTGTGGGCTCTGAGAGATAGGAAAGGGCTCACCCTGTAGCACACTTTTCGTATGCAAACGATCCAGTCCAGAGCCCACACCCCGAACCAACCAGGAACCAGCCACGTCCTTTATCAAACTCTCACACACCAAGCTAATCTCTCCCCTGCCCTAGGTCAAATGAGGGCCAAGTGCCAAACAACTAAGAGACAGCCCTTCCCAAAGCCTGCCAGAATTATTCAGACTAGTCAGTCCTAAACTCTACCCTGCCCTGCCTTGCCTTTCCTGCAGAAAACACAATAAAGGCTCTGGCTCAGGCTTTCCCTGGCTCCTTCCTCCTCCTGACCCAAACTGAAGCTTCCCCATAGGGCCCGGTGGGTGTGGTGTACTCGCCTTTCAGGCACCGTGAGAAATAAAAATCTTTCAATGGCACTGACCTCTGCTTGTCATCACTCAGTCACTTCCATAAGTTAAAATCTCACAGGTACAATTGAGACAAAGGCTCATTTCTGTTGTCGCATGTATCAGTACTTCATTCCTTTCTATGACTGAATTGTATGCATGCACCACATTTTGTTTATTCACGCATCAGTTGATGGACATTTGGGTTATTCCCACTTTTTGGCTAATATGAATAATGCTGCTAGGAGCATTTGTATATAAGTCTTTTTTTTTTTTTTTTTTTTTTTTTTTTTGCGGTACGCGGGCCTCTCACTGTTGTGGCCTCTCCTGTTGCGGAGCACAGGCTCTGAACGCACAGGCTCAGCGGCCATGGCTCACGGGCCCAGCCGCTCCGTGTCATGTGGGATCTTCCCCGACCGGGGCATGAACCCGTGTCCCCTGCATCGGCAGGCGGACTCTCAACCACTGCGCCACCAGGGAAGCCCTGTATATAAGTTTTTATGTGGATGTATGTTTTCGGGTCTCCTGGGTGTGGAATTGCTGGGTCATATGGTAACTATAATTAACATATGGAACTGCCAAACAACTTCCTTTTTTTTTTCCTTTTAATGTTTTTATTGGAGTACAATTGCTTTACAATGGTGTGTTAGTTTCTGCTGTATAACAAAGTGAATCAGCTGTACATATACATATATCCCCGTATCTCTTCCCTCTTGCATCTCCCTCCCACCCTCCCTATCCCACCCCTCTAGGTGGTCACAAAGCACCGAGCTGACCTCCCTGTGCTATGCGGCTGCTTCCCACTAGCTCTCTATTTTACCGAACTACTTTCTGAAGTGACTGCATGATTTTACAATCCCACCAGCAATCTGCGAAAATTCCAATTTCTCCATGTCCTCACCGGCATTTGTTATTGTCCGTCTTTTTAAAATTTTAGTTATCCTAATAGATTTGAAGTGGTGTCTTACTGTGGTTTGATTTGCGGTTCTCTCTAATGACTAATCATGTTGGTCATCTTCTCATGTGCTTATTGGCCATTTGTTTGTCTTCCTGGAGATGTGTCTCCTTTGCCCATTAAAAATTGGGTTATTTGTCATTTTATTGTTGTGTTGTGAGAGTTCTTTACATATTCTAGATACAAGTCCCTTATCAGATATATGATTTAATATATTTTTCCTATTCTGTAGATTGTCTTTTCACTTTCTTGCTGGTATCCTTAGAAACACGAATTTTTAAAATTTTGATGAGGTCTAATTTACCTGTTTTTCCTTTTGTCACTTCTGATTTTGGTGTCATACATAAGCTATCTTTGTCTAGTCCAAGGTCATGAAAATTTACTCGTAAGTTTTCTTCTAAGACTTTCATTATTTTAGCTCTTACATTTAGGCATATGATCCATTTTGAGTTAATTTTTGTATGTGGTATTAGATAGAGTCCAAGTTTTATTCTTTTGCATGTGGCTATCATTATCCCGCTGCATCATTTGTTGGCAAGACTATTCTTTCCCCATTGAATTGTCTTTTTTAAAAAATTATTTATTGATTTTATTTATTTTGGCTGCGTTGGGTCTTCGTTGCTGCTCACGGGCTTTCTCTAGTTGCGGCGAGCGGGGGCTACTCTTTGTTGCAGTGTGCAGGCTTCTCATTGCGATGGCTTCCCTTGTTGCGGAATGGGCTCTAGGCACATGGGCTTCAGTAGTTGCAGCACGCAGCCTCAGTAGTTGTGGTGCATGGGCTTAGTTGCTCCATGGCCTGTGGGATCTTCCTGGACCAGGGCTTGAACCCGTGTCCCCTGCATTGGCAGGTGGATTCTTAACCACTGCGCCATGAGGGAAGCCCTTCCAGAGTCATTTTTTTTTTTTTTTTTTTTGTGGTATGCGGGCCTCTCACTGTTGTGGCCTCTCCCGTTGCAGAGCACAGGCTCCGGACGCGCAGGCTCAACAGCCATGGCTCACGGGCCCAGCCGCTCCGCGGCATGTGGGATCCTCCCAGACCGGGGCACGAACCCGTGTCCCCTGCATCGGCAGGCGGACTCTCAACCACTGCGCCACCAGGGAAGCCCCAGAGTCATTTTGACGTCTCTCTCTCTCATTTCCTCACATCCAGTGAAAATTCAGACTCTGTTTACTCACCTCTGTAACGCTGTACACATTTCCTTTCCCATCCCCATTGTTAACCGCCATCCTTCAGGCCTTCATTACTCCCATCTGAACTAGAACAGTAGTCCTCTGATTTCTCTCCCTTTTGATCCATCCTGCCGGCAACTTCCAGACTGAGCTTCTGGAGACTGATTCGATCCTGACTCTCACCCTGTTGAGGATCTTCAGTGAGATCTGCACACCCACTGGATCAAGCTGAGCTTGCAAGCGTGTCGTTAAGGCGCTGCAGGTCCAAGCCGAGTGCGCCTCTCCAGCTCTGTCTCCCTACAGCCTTGTCGGAAACGGAGACAGGTTTCTGCACCTTTGGCATTACCCCGGTGTCTTCCCTTTCGGGAACTGTATTGTTCTCCAAGGCACAGTTCATGAATCTTGCCTGACTTTCATTAAACCAGATAATTCTCCTTCCTCATATCCTGTAGGACTTCGTGCTTACTTTTTACTTATTTATTTATTTTATTGAAGTATAGGTGATTTGCAATGTTTCATGTGTACAGAAATGTGATTCCGTTATATATATATGTACACACACACACAGACACACACATACACTTTATCAGGTTCTTTTCCATTATAGGTTATTATAAGGTATTGAATATAGTTCCCTGTGCTATACAGTAGGTCCTTGTTGTTGATCTAGTTTATATATAGTAGTGTGTATATGTTAATCCCATACTCCTAATTTATCTCTCCCCTCCCTCCACCAATCACTATCCCCTTTGGTAAGTGTAAGTTTGTTTTCTATGTCTGCGTCTATTTCTGTTTTGTTTTTTTTTTAACTTTTTATTTTATATTGGAGTATAGTTGATTAACAATGTTGTGTTAGTTTCAGGTGTACAGCTAAGTGATTCAGTTATACATATACATGTATCTATTCTTTTTCAAATTCTTTTCCCATTTAGGTTGTTACATAATACTGAGCAGAGTTCTCTGTGTTATACAGTAGGTCCTTGTTGGTTATCCATTTTAATTATAGCAGTACATGCATGTCAATCCCAAACTCCGGAACTATCCCTTCCCCCCACCCTTCCCCCTTGGTAACCGTAAGTTCCTTCTCTAAGTCTGTGAGTCTGTTTCTGTTTTGTAAATACGTTCATTTGTATCATTTTTAAAGATTCCACATATAAGTGATATCATATGATGTTTGTCTTTCTCTGTCTGACTTCACTCAGTAAGATACTCTCTAGGTCCACCCGTGTTGCTGCAGATGGCATTATTTCATTCTTTTTTATGGCTGAGTCATATTCCATTGTATATATATACACCATATCTTTTTTTTTGGCCACACAGCATGGCTTGTGGGATCTTAGTTCCCTGACTAGGGATTGAACCCACGCCCCCTGAAATGGATGCGCAGAGTCCTAAACACTGGACCAGCAGGGAATTCCCAATATACCATATCTTCTTTATCCATTCATCTGTCCATGGACATTCAGGTTGCTTCCATGTCTTGGCTATTGTAAATAGTGCTGCGGTGAACATTTGGGGTGCTGCATGTATCTTTTCGAATTAGAGTTTTCATTTTTTCAGGATATATGCCCAGGAGTAGGATTGCTAGATCATATGGTAACTCTATGTCTAGTTACTTTGTGCTTGTGTAAAATGATTTGTGTATATATCTTCTCTCCCCTACAAGATTTACTCTCCTTGAGGGCGCCTCCTTCATCTCTGTAACACCCACGATGCCCTCCCTCATATCCAATAAATATTTGTTGGGAAATATCCTACGTTTCTCATTTTCCTGAAGTATGAGCTTTGCTTTTCCAAATGCCTGTCCCCAAAGGTCTGTGAAACAGGCAGTGGTGAGGGGATGAAGGACAACTGACTTTCCCTTGTGGATCTTATAATTTAATACAGAGTAGTATGAGGATATTACAAAGACTCTTTCTTATCTAAATTCCTGGTAACTGAGTCCCATAGCATTTGGTGAGTTTGGTATAGTCTATACAGCACTTAACTCGTGTGTGTGTGTGTGTGTGTGTGTGCTGTACGCGGGCCTCTCACTGTTGTGGCCTCTCCCGTTGCGAAGCACAGGCTCCGGACACGCAGGCTCAGCGGCCATGGCTCACAGGCCCAGCCGCTCTGCGGCATGTGGGATCTTCCCAGACCGGGGCACGAACCCATGTCCCCTGCATCGGCAGGCGGACTCTCAACCACTGCGCCACCAGGGAAGCCCAGCACTTAACTCTTTATATGGCTTGCATGGATGTAAGTCATCATGGGCTGCATGGGAGCTAGAAAGATGGAGAAATTAATCCAAGTGCTGTGCAGTTATATAGAGCTGTAGGTACCAGTCTGATTTTTCCTTGTAGAATTTAGAACTTAAATTTACATAACTTCTTGGGCACTTTCAGTCAAAATAAATAGCCAGGTGATTCATTTGGGAAATTCTACAAGGTATGCCCTGCCCTCCCCTGCTCCTCCCTGGAATGGCTTCTCAGCAAGGCCGCCTCAGCTGGGCTTGGACGGAGGTGGCTCTCTGTCCTAGTCTCCTATCGGTGATTTCCAGGAACTGAGAAGGCATGCAGGAAGAATAGGAAGCATTAGATAGTTTCTGTCTTGGGCTTTAAAAAAATGAAAATACTCAGTTCCTACAGCACTCATCTCCTGGCAGCCAGACAGGGAAGGAGAGAAACTGTGAAGGGTGCCAGGGTGCCAACAAGAGCATCCGTGTCCTTGGCAGCACTCAGAATAGCAGGCAGCCTCTCAGTGATTCATCGCACGCAGGCCTGCCCACTCGTGGTCCAAGCGGCAGAGCACAGGGTGAGTCAGGCCTCTCGTGGCTTTTCCTCCCCGAGTGCGATTCTGTGGCCTCCCCAGTCTCGCTGGGCTGGGAGCGGAGGGGAGGCCCGTGATGCAGGAGGCCGTGCCAGTGAGGAGAGGGTGCCTGTTCTGGACTGTTCCTTCCTGAAGGGTTTCCTGCTCCTGTCTGCACTAAGCCCTAGGGAAATTTGGAGAAGAAGAGGAATCCTGATATTTGGAAGAGAGGCTAGTTTAGGGGCCTATCTAAAATCGGGGCCACTTTGCCCCACTGAGCTGAACAGTGCTCCTACGTTGACCCTACAATAGTCTTCATTGTGATGTCCCGCCCCTCTCCAATTGGATGGGCGTTCTGTTCTCTTGCTTTGTCCCACTCTCTTCTCTTCATTCTTTTCTCTGTCCCCTTGCTCAGTAAGAATTACATGTATTTATGAAATCACAGCTGTTGGATTTTTCCTTCTCAGGATAGTTTTTCAACCAGGCGCATCCACATCTCTTGGCTGGTCCTCCCCTATCCTAGTCCTAACGGAGAGAATAGCCCAGCATTCTCAACACCAATCCCCCAGTGTGGACGCAGGCCCAGAGTTCACCACCTTTGTTCCCCTTTGACCCGCAGCAGAATCACTAGTTGAAAAATCATCCTAATGCCACGCAGTGCTTAAAAATGCATCCTTCTTCGTCTGGTCGACCCGAGACAGGCCCTGGGTCTCAGGATCTCCTTCAGCCGAGCTGTCATTCTCCCCTCAGTGCAAGGCTCTTGCTGTGTGTCCCACTGCACTTTTGTAGCAAGTCCCTTTCCTCTTTGCCGCTTTCCCAGCACTGATTGTCTTGGATCCACTCAAGTTAAAACTGAAACTTCCCTGTTCCTTCTTCACAGCGGGAGCTCCTCGCTTCCAGCTCTGCGTGTGTCTATCATCAGCCTCGTTCCACGACACCTTATGGCAATCCAGACACAGCTAGTTTCGGTGGCTTGTCTAGAATGACATAGCACTGTCTGGGCGAGAATGATAATTTACTCTTTTAGAGGTTTTTTTTTTTCTTCTTAATTTATTATTTTTATTATTTTATTTTATTTATTTATTGTTTCTGGCTGCATTGGGTCATCGTTGCTGCGCGCGGGCTTTCTCTGGTTGCAGCGAGCGGGGGCTACTCTTTGTTGCGGTGCACGGGCTTCTCATTGCGGTGGCTTCTCTTGTTGCAGAGCACGGGCTCTAGGTGTGCGGGCTTCAGTAGTTGTGGCATGCGGGCTCTAGAGCACAGGCTCAGTAGCTGTGGCACACGGGCTTAGTTGCTCCGCGGCATGCGGGATCTTCCCGGACCAGGGATTGAACCCGTGTCCCCTGCATGGACAGGCGGATTCTCAACCACTGCACCACCAGGGAAGCCCTAGACGTTTTCTGTTTTCCCTTCCTTGTGGCTGCATGGCATACACACTCTGAAGAGAATGCAGCTTTAGTAACAAAATATCCAAGGGCTTTTATTTCCAAAAAGAGCTGGATCAGATAAAGCACTGGGGGCTGTGTGGATTATACCCTGCGTGAGGGTAGAAACAGGAGGAGGTTGGGTGTGAAAAACACTTCACTTTTGTGGAGTCAGCGCTTGTAATGAACATGACTGGGTCTCTGGGTCACAGCTAAATCTAAGCCCTGGCAGATGACCCATTTATTTCCAACACATTACACAATATTTTAAAGCACAAGGGATAGTTATCTAAAATTCATTTCAATGAGGCAGCTTGGGGTGCTTAAATGTGAAGTGTCTTGAAGTCACTTTCATTCTTATCATCAGATCAATGTCATGAAATGGGTAGGACAGAGACTTAGGCCCACTGTAAAGTGAGG
Organism: Mesoplodon bidens; assembly: GCF_964165515.1. Taxonomy (NCBI): domain Eukaryota; kingdom Metazoa; phylum Chordata; class Mammalia; order Artiodactyla; family Ziphiidae; genus Mesoplodon; species Mesoplodon bidens. Next base: position 93,409,753 of record NC_138166.1, on the reverse strand, counting down.
ACACTGAGGCACTGTGAGTGAATGAATGAATAAATGAATGAGGTCATTCGGCATTTATTCCAAAGGGCATAGGCTTGGTTAGCACAGCTGGGACTAGACCCCTGATCTATGTTTGATTTCTTTTGGTTTTTTAAAATAAATTTATTTATTATTTATTTATTTTGGCTGTATTGGGTCTTTGTTGCTGTGCGTGGGCTTTCTCTAGTTGCGGCAAATGGGGGCTACTCTTCGTTGCAGTGCGTGGGCTTCTCACTGCGGTGGCTTCTCTTGTTGTGGAGCACGGGCTCTAGGCGTGTGGGCTTCAGTAGTTGTGGCTCGCGGGCTCTAGAGCGCAGGCTCAGTAGTTATGATGCACGGGCTTAGTTATTCTGCGGCATGTGGGATCTTCCCGGACCAGGGCTCTAACCCGTGTCCCCTGCATTGGCAGGTGGATTCTTAACCACTGCGCCACCAGGGAAGTCCTATGTTTGGTTTCTATCACACTGCTCTCTTTTCAGGAAGCTTCTTTCACGTAAGAGATGAGATGAAGCCACCCCCAGGAAGACCTGTGCTCTGAATTGTTTTATTAAAGCGGGGATGGGTTTCCTTGAATTATCCACATGCTCTTCCCTAGAGCGGTGCCTATATCATCTGGAATTTATTCTAGGTCCTGGGAGCAGCCTGCCCTCTGCAGTCCCTCAGGGCTCAGCTCCTCCAGCTCTGTCCCCACCTTCCCAGACCCATTCCAACCTGCCTTTCTCCTGATTGTGCCATTTCCCAACAAGTGGCTCCTTTTCTTGTCAGCTCCTTGGCTTGTCGGGCAGGAGAAGGGGATGGTATACTCCTTGCCCCCTAGAGATGCTTCCTTTCATTCCACAAGTAATTAGTGAGCACCTGCTATGTGCTGGATTCCCTGTTTATACCACCTGTCGTCACCACGTCCATCTACCGACTTCAAGAAGTTCTCCCTCTTCCCTAGTGAGTTCAGTGCTGGACTGATAGTGTCCCACCCTCTTTACTGCCATCACTGCCAAGGAATTGAATGTCCATGTTACTGACCACCCAAACATCCCACCCTTCTCGTTTTCTAGACTTCCTAACTCTAGCGCCTCCTTTTTCAGGACGCTGCAGTCACCCACGATGACATTAGGCTTATTGCACTTCGTAATCATGTGGGACTCTTCCTCCTCCAACCTTTTCAGCTCAAAAATATCTCTGACCACGTTTCACAGGATTGACAGGCTATGATCCTGGCTCTCCTCTCCTTTCCCTTGCCTCTGACAGACATCACTAATTTATGGCCAAGGCACTGAGTCCAACTGAGCCTGGACACAGCCTTGAAAGTCTTCCTCAACATGAACCACTAATGTCACTACATATTAACATATTTGGTCTAAGAGGTTACAACAATTTTCAGAACATTTTAGGACCACAACCTCTTTCTGTCTTTCCTACCTCCACTCACCATGACCTTCAGGCCCTGGATCTCTCATTCCCCCAGTCTAGGTTGCCTTCTCTTGTTTCTTTGCAAAGCTCAGAAAACCCCATAGTTGACCATTTCAAAAATGTGCTTTCTATGATCCAAGAATGCCTCACTCCTTGGATTTTTATTACACGAATCTTAAGCATACTTAGAACCACCCTCTCAATGCCATAGCTTTTCCCTCTCTCCCCCTTAGAGTGCCAGGCATTGATGGCTGGGCCACCAGGTGAGTTTGCTGCACATGTGTGCTCTCCAGCCTCATCTGGGCCCCAGTGACACTCGACAATCATTTAATTCCTCCACTCGTGGCTCCCTGTGTCACCTTCTGCAGTAGACGTGCCCTTGTTGAACCATCAGAATCACTCCTGGCCTGTCTCCTGAAGCAGATGACTTCATTTCTTATCTTACTGATAAGTGTGGAGCCATCTTCCTTCTTCTCCACTAAAAAATTATCTCTTTGAATGGGTAAAGAAGATGTGGTACATATATACAATGGAATATTACTCAGCCATAAAAAGGAATGAAATTGGGTCATTTGTAGAGACATGGATGGATCTAGAGACTGTCATACAGAGTGATGTAAATCAGGAAGAGAAAAACAAATATCGTATATTAATGCATATATGTGGAACCTAGAAAAATGGTACAGGTGAACCGGTTTGCAGGGCAGAAATAGAGACACAGATGTACAGAACAAACGTATGGACACCAAGGGGGGAAAGCGGGGGTGGTGGTAGTGGCGATGGGATGAATTGGGAGATTGGGATGGACATATATACACTAATATGTATAAAATAGATAACTAATAAGAACCTGCTGTATAAAAAATAAATGAAATGAAATTCAAAAAAATATGTTTATTCATCCAAAATGCAAAAAGTTAAATGTGTATATATATATATAATTTATTTATTTATTTATGGCTGTGTTGGGTCTTCGTTTCTTTTTTTTCTTTTTTTTTTTTTTTTTTGTGGTACGTGGGCTTCCCACTGTTGTGGCCTCTCCTGTTGCGTAGCACAGGATCTGGACGCGCAGGCTCAGTAGTTGTGGCACACGGACCTAGTTGCTCCGCGGCATGTGGGATCCTCCCAGACCAGGGCTCGAACCTGTGTCCCCTGCATTGGCAGGCAGATTCTCAACCACCGCGCCACCAGGGAAGCCCATGTACATATTTTTTAAAAATTGTCTCTTTACTTTCTCCCACCCTTTCCCCCCTCACTTCTGTCTCCATCATCCTGACCCTGTGCCAGGTCTCTCCACCCTGCTCCATCTTATCTTTTTCTGCCCCATCACTTCACTCTTCTTTCTTTCTCTAATCTCCAGTCTCCCACAGGGCACCAATCCTTTCTATTCCTTCCGTCTCTCCTAACCTAAAAACACAGACAAAACCCACGAATCAAAATGATGCCGCAAAACCTTTCCCCTCAGCATACAACCCTCTCTCTTCATCTTCACTGTTAAGTGAATTGACAATCATCTATACCCTAAATAATACGCCACCACCGTCTGCCCCATTCTGACCCTCCCTCTCCACTTGCAGCCATCAGCTTCCATGCATTACCCTCCAAGGAGCCCCCTTCCCGTCCCCACTCGCTCCTTCATTCCCATCGTATGGCCACTAGTCAGGTCCAGACCTTCCTTATCTCTCACCTGGCTGTTTAGGGGCCTCTGTCTCCTCTTTTCAATACATTTTGTACACCAATGCCTAGCTCATCAATCTCAGGGACAACTTTGAGAACTTCGTTCTTCTGCTCAAAATTAAATGGAAAATTCTTGATTTAGCAATCATGGCATCCTGTTCCCGGTCCCCTACTACCTTTCCAGCTACCTCTGTACTTGGACTGGACTCCATACTAAAATATACCCTCTGTTGTTCTTCCTCTAAACCTTGACTCAAGCTACTTCTTCTGGAGCAGCCTCGCCTTCTTACCTGTCTTTCAAAGCTCAGCTCAGGTTCCATTACCTTCATGAATCTTTTAGAAGTTCCCATGACCAGGTGTTATCTCCTCTCTGAATTTCTTTCTTTTTTTTTTTTAATCTACCAAGCTCATTTTATTTTATTTTTTATAAATTTATTTATTTATTTGGCTGTGTTGGGTTTTTGTTGCTGCGCACAGGCTTTCTCTAGTTGTGGCGAGCAGGGGCTACTCTTTGTTGCGGTGTGCAGGCTTCTCATTGCGGTGGCTTCTCTTGTTGTGGAGCTCTAGGTGCACGGGCTTCATAGTTGTGGCTCACAGGCTCTAGGGCGCAGGCTCAGTAGTTGTGGTGCACGGGCTTAGTTGCTCCGTGGCATGTGGGATCTTCCCGGACCAGGGCTCGAACCTGTGTCCCTGGCATTGAAAGGCAGATTCTTAACCACTGCGCCACCAGGGAAGTCCCCATCTCAACCTTTTTTTTTTTTTTTTGTGGTACGCGGGCCTCTCACTGTTGTGGCCTCTCCCGTTGCGGAGCATAGGCTCCGGACGCGCAGGCTCAGTGGCCATGGCTCATGGGCCCAGCCGCTCCGCGGCATGTGGGATCTTCCCAGACCGGGGCACGAACCTGTGTCCCCTGCATCGGCAGGCGGACTCTCAACCACTGCGCCACCAGGGAAGCCCCTCAACCATTTTTTTTTTTTTCTTTTTGCGGTATGCGGGCCTCTCACTGTCGTGGCTTCTCCCGTTGTGGAGCACAGGCTCCGGACGCGCAGGCCCAGCGGCCATGGCTCACGGGCCCAGCCGCTCCGCGGCATATGGGATCCTCCCAGACCGGGGCACGAACCCGTATCCCCTGCATCCGCAGGCAGACTCTCAACCACTGCGCCACCAGGGAGGCCCTCAACCATTTTTAAGTGTACAATTCAGTGGCATAAATTACATTCACAATGTTGTGCAACCATTACCACTGTCTTTTTCTAAAATGTTTTCATCACCCCAAACAGAAACTGTATAACCATTAAGCAATAACTCCCCAGCCCCTGGTAACCTCTTATCTACTTTCTGTCTATGAATTTGCCTCTTCTAGATATTTCATATAAGTGGAATCATATAATATTTGTGCTTTTGTGTCTGGTTTATTTCACTTAGTATAACATTTTCAAGGTTCATCCGTGTTATATTAAGTACCAATACTTCACTCCTTTTTATAGCTGATTAACATCCCACGGTGTGGCTGTACCACATTTTACTTATCTGTTTGTCTGTTGATGGACACTTGGGTTGTTTACACCTTTTATCTATTGTGAATAATGCTGCAGTGAACACTGGCATAAAAATATCTGTCTGAGTCCCTGTTTTCAGTTTTTCTGGGTATATACCTAAGGATAGAATAGCTGAGTCATATGGTAATTCTATGTTTAGCTTTTTGAGGAACCCAGTGTAGAGTTTTTAAAATTCAAATTACTTAATGACTTTTAAAAATGAGGGATTACACATAAAATCAGATTTTTTTTCTAATTTCTCTTGAAAAAAATGAGAAAGTCTGGCTCTCCTGGGTCCACGTCTCTGTAGCAATATGATCTGCTGGGGATGAGTGGGGGGCAGTCACTATAGATGAGGTGTCTGGTCTCAGCTCAACAAGGTCCTTACCCAGCTGGTATCAGGTGTTGGCACCCCCTGTCTGGGCCTAGTTCTAAGACTTTGCTCTAGTCCCCTCCCTTCACTGTGTCTTCCCAACCCGCCCATACGGACACTATTTCCCTCCTGTGTTTGTACTCACCCTGTGTTATTATTTGTGTACATGCTGTTCCTCTCCCTATCTAGGCTTTAATTATCTGAGGGCAGAGTACCTGTTTTTTTATCTCTGATTTACCAGAACTGACTGGCACATTGTTTATACCCAAAGTCTTAATTATATTGAATTTTTGTTTTAAAATATTTTAAATTAATTTTTATTGGTGTATAGCTGACAATGTTGTATTAGTTTCTGCTGTACAGCAAAGTAAATCAGTTATACATTTACATATACTGAATTTTTTAAATTGAACAGCTGAGGTTTAGGGCAGAACTAATTTGTACAGTTATGACTGAGTCAAGTAACTGCTAGACTGCATTATGGCATGTTATAAGAAAAGGGAAAAAGTCTAAAATTGGGGAAATGAATTATAGATTACAGGCAATGCAGGAAGGGCTAACCACTTCCTCATTTAAAATATTTCTTCATGAGGGTTTTTTTTTTTTATAAATTTGTTTACTTTATTTATTTAATTTTGGCTGTCTTGGGTCTTCGTTGCTGCACATGGTCTTTCTCTAGTTACGGCGAGCGGGGGCTATTCTTCATTGCGGTGCACGGGCTTCTCATTGCGGTGGCTTATCGTTGTGGAGCACGGGGTCTAGGCGTGCGGGCTTCAATAGTTGTGGCACGTGGGCTCAGTAGTTGTGGCTCACGGGCTCTAGAGCACAGGCTTAGTAGTTGTGGTGCACAGGCTTAGTTGCTCTGCAGCATGTGGGATCCTCCCGGACCAGGCCTTGAACCCATGTCCCCTGCTTTGGCAGGTGGATTCTTAACCACTGCGCCACCAGGGAAGCCCCGAGGGTTTTCTTTTTATCACTCTAGGCTGTAGTCTGAAGAAAACCATCTAAAAGATGTTTTATGGAAAACTGAGATACAGTATCATAGAACAAGTTAATAAGAAATAGAATTAAAGTGTAATGTCTGTACCCATATGCAAGAGAATAAATTTGGACCCCTACCTCACATCATATACAAAAAATAACTCAAAATAGATCACTGTAAAGTAGTGCAGCCACTATGGAAAACAGGATAGAGTTTCCTTAAAAAAACAAAAATAGAGCTACCATATGATCCAGCAGTCCCACTCCTGGGCATATATCTGGAAAAGATGAAAACTCTAATTTGAAAAGATACAAGTACCCCAGTGTTCATAGGAGCACTATTTACAGTAGCCAAGACATGGAAACAACCTAAGTGTCTGTGAACAGACAATTGGTTTAAGAAGATGTGGTATGTATAAACAATGGAGTATTACTCAGCCATAAAAAAGAATGAAATAATGCCATTTGCAGCAACATGGATGGACCTAGAGAATATCTTACTAAGTGAAGTAAGTCAGAGAAAGACAAACATCATATATCACTTATATGTGGAATATTAAAAAATGATGCAAATGAACTTATTTATAAAACAGAAATAGACTCACAGACATAGAAAACAAATTTATGTTTACCAAAGGGGAAAGGGAGGTGGGAGGGATAAATTAGGAACATGGGATTAACAGAGACGAACTATTATATGTAAAACAGATAAGCAACAAGGATTTACTGTATAGTACCAGGAACTATATTCAATATCTTGTAATAACCTATAATGGAAAATAATCTGAAAAAAAACATATAACTGAATCACTTTGCTGTATACCTGAAACTAATACAGTATTGTAAATCAACTATATTTCAATTAAGAAAGAGATTGTCACCTAAACGTAGGAGCGAAAACCATAAAACCCTTAGAAGAAAACGTAGGAGTAAATCTTTGCGTCAGGCAGTGGTTTCTTAGATAAAGGAGAAGCAACAAAAGAAAAAAATAAATAAATTAGACTTCATCAAATTGAAACATTCTGTGTTTCAAAGGACACCATTGAGAAAATGAAAAAGCTTACGGAATGGGAGACCATATTTGCAAATCATAAATCTAATAAGGAAATTACATCCAGAATATATAAAGAGCTCTGACAACTCAACAGTAAAAGGAAAAATAACCCAATTAAAAAATAGGCAAAAAGGGCTTCCCTGGTGGTGCAGTCGTTAGGGGTCCACCTGCCAATGCAGGGGACATGGGTTCGATCCCTGACCCAGGAAGATCCCACATGCCGTGGAGCAACTAAGCCCGTGAGCCACAACTACTGAGCCTGCGCTCTAGAGCCCGCGAGCCACAACTACTGAGCGCACGTGCCACAACTACTGAAGCCCACGCGCCTAGAGCCCGTGCTCTGCAACAAGAGAAGGCACCACAATGAGAAGCCTGCGCACTGCAGCGAAGAGTAGACCCTGCTCGCCACAACTAGAGAAAGCCCGCGCACAGCAGTGAAGACCCAACACAGCCAAAAATAAATTAATTAATTAAAAAAAAATAGGCGAAGAATCTGAAGAGATATTTCTCCAAAGAAGTTATACCAAGCACCTGAAAAAGTTTAACGTCATTAGTTATTGGAGAAATGCAAATCAAAACTACAATGAGATACCTACCACTTCATACTCACTAGGATGGCTATAATATTTTTTTTAATGACAATAACAAATGTTGGAGAATTTATGGAGAAACTGGAACCCTCATCCATTGCTGCTAGGTTTGTAAATGGTGTAGTTACTTTGGAAAACAGGTGGTTCCTTAAAATGTTAAAATAGAGTTACCATGTGATCCAGCAATTCTACTGTTAGGTAAATTAGCAAGAGAAATACAAACATATGTCCACACAAAAACTTGTACACAAGTGTTCATTGCACCATTATTCATAATAGCCCCAAATTGGAAACAACCCAAATTTTCATCAACTAGTGAATGGATAAACAAAATACAGTATATCCATGCAATGGAATATTACTCAGCCAGAAAAAGGAATGAAATATTGGTACATGCTGTAACATAGATGCATCTTGTAAACATTATGCCAAATGAAATAAGTCAGACACAATAGACTATGTGTGTGATGATTCCATTTATATGAAATGTTCACAATAGGCAAATCTATAGAGATGTAAAGTAGCTTAGTAGTTGTCTGGGGCTGAAGGGTACGGGAGTAAGGAGTGACTGCTCACTGGTACAGGGTTTCTTTTTTGGGGTGATGAAAATGTTCTAAAACTGGATCGTAGTGATGGTTGTACAACTCTGTGAATATATTAGAAATCACTGAACTGAAAAAAATAGAAGAAACAGAGGACCCAGACATAAAATGCTATTCATTCCTTTTACATAGCTAATAAAGTACACAGTACTCAAAAATAACCAAAAAAAAAAAAAATGTGTCTAAAGTAGTTTAGACTAAAGCATTTACACATGACCTGGAATAATGCGTTGAGTTTGCTTTAAAATGCCTCAGGCATCCTTCCATGAAAAATAAACTTGGGTGGGAGTTGGATGAAATAAAATGGACAAAATGTGGATAATTGTTGAGGCTGTAGGATGGGCATGTGGAGTTTTTTTTTTTTTAATAATGATTATGATTTATTGTTTTGGCCATCCTTGTAGCATGTTATTTTAAAATGTGATAGTATTCAGTTGGTATATGGGTTATTTATTTTTTATTACTTTTGTCTGTGTTGGGTCTTCGTTTCTGTGCGAGGGCTTTCTCCAGTTGCGGCGAGTGGGGGCCACTCTTCATCGCTGTGTGCAGGCCTCTCACTGTCGCGGCCTCTCCCGTTGCAGAGCACAGGCTCCAGACGTGCAGGCTCAGTAGTTGTGGCTCACGGGCCTAGTTGCTCCGCGGCATGTGGGATCTTCCCGGACTGGGACACGAACCCGTGTCCCCTGCATTGGCAGGCGGATTCTTAACCACTGCGCCACCAGGGAAGCCCCACGTGGAGTTTATTATACTGCTCTATTTTTGTGAATGTGAAAAAAAATTTTCCCATAATAAAAGTTAAAAAAAAGGTCTAAGGGCTTCCCTGGTAGTGCAGTAGTTGAGAATCCGCCTGCCAATGCAGGGGACAAGAGTTCAAGCCCTGGTCTGGGAAGATCCCACATGCCACGGAGCAACTGGGCCCGTGCACCACAACTACTGAGCCCGCGCTCTAGAGCCCGTGAGCCACAATTACTGAGCCTGCGTGCCACAACTACTGAGGCCCGCGCACCTAGAGCCCATGCTCCACAGCAGGGGAAGCCACTGCAGTGAGAAGCCTGCGCACCGCAACGAAGAGTAGCCCCCACTCGCCGCAGCTAGAGAAAGCCTGTACGCAGCAGCAAAGACCCAATGCAGCCAAAAAAAGAAAAAAAAATGTCTAAGACATCTGCAATTCCGTAGTTACATACAAAATATGTCTGTGTTTGTTTGGGGGAGCTCCATGTGGAGAGCTGTGACTGTGGACTCCGTGGGGTCCCAGGCATGTGTACCCATGTGGATGAGGAGGGATGAGGGTTTTACCTGGAGGAGAGGCCAGAGCACTTTGGGGATGTGTTAGTTTCCTAGGGCTGCTGTACGAAGTTCCACAAACCGGCGGGCTTAAAACCACAGAAATGTATTCCCTTGTAATTCTGAAGGCTTAGAAGTTTCAAATCAAGGTGTCAGTGGAGCCGGGCTCTCTCTGAGGCTCTAGGGGAGGATCCTTCCTTGCCTTCTCTAGTTGGCAATACTTGGGGTTCCTGGCTTACAGACACACCTCTCCAATCTCTGCCTCTGCTGTCATGTGGCCTTTTCCCCGCCTCTCATCACGTGATCCTCCCTCTGTGTGTCTGTCTCCAACTCTGTTTTCCCTATTCCCAAGGACACCCCCCTAACTGAATGTGACCGCATTTTAACTTGGCCTCTGCAAAGACCCTATTTCCAAATAAGGCCATGTTCACAGGGAACAGGGGTTAGGAACCCAACATGTCTTTTTTTTTTTTTTTTAAGTTTTTTTTTTTTTTTTGCGGTACGCGGGCCTCTCACTGTTGTGGCCTCTCCCACTGCGGAGCACAGGCTCTGGATGCGCAGGCTCAGCGGCCATGGCTCACGGGCCCAGCTGCTCCGCGGCATGTGGGATCTTCCTGGACCGGGGCATGAACCTGCGTCCCCTGCATTGGCAGGCGGACTCTCAACCACTGCGCCACCAGGGAAGCCCCTAACATGTCTTTTGGGGGGTCAGAGGGACACAGTTCAACCCATGCAAGGGCACAAGGCAGAATAAGCAGAAGGAAGAAGACAGGTTCTCATCAGTGCATGTCTCTACAGCGGGGGCGTCAGCTGCCCCACAGGCAGGCCACAGTGGACACAGTGTTGGCAATGACTAGACTTGAGCAAAATGCATCCCTCCCCGGCCAGCTTTATCTTTCCCAAACCGAGACAAGCCTTTTCCGGGACCCATTTCCCACTCGGCAGCCTTGACTGATGAGTGACGCATCGAGACTCTTCCAGTCCATCCTTTCACCAGAATGTTCTTGGGGATAATTCTAACCAGTATGCACTTGAGATATAGCTCAGAAAAGGTCCGTTTCCTCCTCTCTGACACAGACACACACAGCACTTTTAGAGTTTATCTTTTGAGTCGGCTGCTGAAGTTATTTTAGACTGTACAGTTAAATTGACCCAGAAATCATTCCTCCTTTGAAATTTCCTCTGAAATGTTATTCACTCCGACTCTAACTGAGGATTGCATTGTGCTGTTCCTTGCTCTGTAATCTTACTCTGGCCTTTGACCCAAAGCAGTAAAATCAGACCTCCATCTTAAATGGTTCTTAAAACATATATAATATATTCTAGTAACTCAGATATCTGATAATTGCCGTGAAGTTCCACATACTTGCTTGCTTGAAGAGTTTCGTGGAGGCAGGTCAGGCTCCTCCGTGCTCATGAACTGTGTGGGCCACGGACTGTTGGTGACTTTGCAGAGGACGTTGGAGGGAATAGAGGTAAGAGGAGGAGGGGCTGGGCTTTGGGCTCCTTCACGTCCTCCGTAGCCATCTTTAACCTGGATTTAGGATCCAATTGACACGAATGATTTTCAACCCATTTGTTTTCATCTCATTGCTCTTGGGGGAGTGGGAAAGGCCTAAGCAAGAAGGAGCTGATGCTCTTTGGAGGAGAGAGAGGGAGGAGGCTGCCTGACCCAGGTGCAGGGAGACGACAGCCAGGGCGAACTTGTCCGCTGGACTGGACCTTAGGTGCGAACCACTGTGGGCTCCTGGGCAGAGATAAAGAGACTGGTGAGCACGAGATGAAACATTGATCCCTGTGCCCCGGCCCCTGTGTGCAAGCAGAGGTTAAGCCAATAGCAGTATCCATACAAGGCTGATAGTGATATTTTAAGAGCATCCACATATTGCCTGCGTCCTCAGGGCGAGGCACTGTGCTCACAGCTTTACGTGCACTGGGTACCTGCCAGCCACACTGACTTTCTATACTGTGTATGAGACTAATTTATTCTTTTACCTTGGGTGGGCTCTTCCATCTAGCTTTTTAAAATCCGATTTACAAAAGGTTCTCAGTTTTACAGTAAAGCTCGTTTCTCCCTTCTCCTATGGTTCAGTTAATATACTGTATACAATTTGTAGAAAGTCTGTTTACAGAAGGCTCTGTAAGAAGATCCCTTTTCTTGAAAGCACAGAAACATGAATAACAGAAAGGCTCAGAGTCCATTGATGGTTCACTTATCACAAGCAATATTTAATGCGGTAGAATTAATTGTACCAGTAGAAGGGCCTGGGACTGAGGTCCTAGGAGCTTTTTATAACTGGATTGAAAGGATCCATAGACTCACCCCTGACATCCAGTCCTAAGCTCACCTAACCCACAATAGAACCGGGGGAATATTTTTTTAACTATCCTTTAAAACAGATCTTCCGAGGCGAACCCATTATTTCCTTTGTTAGTTTGGATCAGAGTCTAATAGCCCCAACAAGTCAAAGTTGTTTTGCACTCTTGCTATGATTTGAGTCTATTTATGTCATGTTCTCAGTGGAGGTGGAAAAGACACTCACCTCGACGTATGTATACCTGTTAAATTCCTGAAAACGGCTGTTAACTCTCACATTAAAATGATCGCTACCTTCTTTTCTAGTGTGTGTTTCTGACCTCTTGGTTATTTATTGTTTTCTATTGGAATTTTTGGTTTCTCTATATTTCTTTTAACAAGAAGCACCTCCGTGTGCTCACATTGTAATTTCTTTGGCTTGTTCTGCATCTCCCTCTTCTCAAAAGGCACAGGGAAGGGCTTCCCTGGTGGCGCAGTGGTTGGGAGTCCGCCTGCCGATGCAGGGGACACGGGTTCGTGCCCCGGTCCGGGAAGATCCCACATGCCGCGGAGCGGCTGGGCCCGTGAGCCATGGCCGCTGAGCCTGCGCGTCCGGGGCCTGTGCTCTGCAACGGGAGAGGCCACAACAGTGAGAGGCCTGCGTACCGCAAAGAAAAAAAAAAAAGCCAATTCTGGTCCAGGAGGTCTGGGGTAGGGCCAAGAATTTCGCATTACTAACAAGCCCCCATGTGAGCCTGATGCTACTGGTCCAGGGCCCACCCTTGGAGCAGCAGGGATTGAAAACGTGGCTCTACTTCTTTACATAACTGTGAGCAGAAAAGGATATTTGTAGGAAGAGGATGAGCTCTGACATCACCTCTTTTGTCTGCAGTGAAAGCAATATAACGATTAAGAACACTGTTTACAAGTCCGCGTGTCTTGCTCCATGTAAGGAATACAGGACGGTCCCTTATACCGACCGAGGCAGTTTGTAATGAAACCTTTGGGCTTAAATTGTTGCTAGGGCACTGCCAGGGGAACCAGCCACACAGAGGGAACGTGTAACCTAATCTTATTATGTGTGAAATAAGGAGCTCTGGCCTTGGAGAGATAGGAAGTGTGCTGTTTCACCCCCTTGCTCAGGTGACAGGCCAGCCCCGGCCTGGGCAGGCAAACCAGGGTGCCCTTCTCCATGTGGGGCTGCTGCAGAGCCCTTTCTCTGGGTCCAGAAAATGGGGCTGTTGAACTGACCAGAGAGTATCTTGGTACGTTCACATCTATTTGGTTATGAGAGCCAGACCCACCAGTGGGTTCCGAGGGTTACAGTAGATAACAGCGTTTAGGAAACAAGCCAGCTACATACAATAGGACCCAGATTGAGGTCATATTAAAAAAGGGACTCAATTCGGGCCCAGGATATTTTAAAGGAACGGACCCTTGATGTTATCTCACCTGTAGAGATCAGAGAGAGATGCTATTGCGTGGCCCTGCAATTTTACAGTATCCTTTCTGTTAAGGCAGAAAAATCTACAGAAGCTAAAAAGCAAGGCCATCTTTTCTGTTTGAGATTCAGCTGGAGCCAGACACTAAGCAAAAATCAAGCCCTTCTATTGACACAAGGAGCCACATGACTGCAGAATATTAAGTGCTAAAATGGTTCTTGGGGACCCCATGATGGTGTTTAATTTAGTGCGGGGGTAGTTGTTGTATTCCGGACTCTCTTCCACCAAAGACACACCCATTCACAATCTTCCATGTCATTTCCAGGGATTAGTGGATTCCCTAGCAAATCCACGGATTTCGATTAAACACCTCTGATGTAGTACACTTCCTTCTCTTTGCAGATGAGAAAACTGACGCCCAGACAGAAGGTGACTGACTGTTGGTCTCATAGCAATGCTTGGGGTGAACTAATTAGAAAAGAGGATTTAAGAACCACAAATGTCCCCAGGGAAACCAGGGGTGAGTATCTGTACATAATTTATTTCTGAAGGCCCCGAAGCACGAGTGCCAAAAGTTTTTTGAAAGAGTTAGAACTTATAGCTGGGAGAATCCCAATAGTAGCCAAATCACATTTGAAGAAAAATAGAAATAACTGGGCCAGAAACGTATGGGACCTAGATTTTATGATGCACCTAAGTGAGAAGCCCCACTGCTACTTGGTAACTGTGTGCTAAGCTGTAGTTTGGGGTGTTTTTTAGGGCAGGTAATAAATTTCTTTCAAAGTTTGAAGTCACATACCAGTGTGAATCTTCCACATTCCCCCAAACAACTCAGGCAAGATGCCCCATTGAAACAGAAGCCTCAGTTTGGCAACACACTTTGGGGTTCAGCCCCTAACACAATCCCTGCCATAGTCTGGATGCTCAGTAAATATTTATTTGAATAAAGGGATTTTATTTCACATTATGACAGTTTTCTGGAGATGAGAGATGCAGGAACCTGGAGAGCCACCAGTATACAATGTGTAGGTACACAGTGGGGAGCTGGGGCTCCTAGTGAAGGGTTTAGAATCTTACAAACATAATGTTGAACAAAAGAAGCCAGACACAAAAGAATACATACAAGATGATTCCACTTATATGGAGAACACATATGGACCATATTAACTTATGCTATTAGTAACTGGAGTTCTGGTTACCTTTGGTGAGCAGGGGTTTGGTTATGGAGGGTATGTGGGAAAGAGGGCTTCTAGGGTGCTGGCAATGTTGTTTCTTGACCTGGGTGCTGGGTACACCAGTGGATTCACTTTGTGATAGATAGTTCATCAAATGATACTCCTATGACTTAGCATTTTTTTTCTTCCAGTTTTGTTGAGATATAATTGACATACAGCAAGTAGAAGTTTGTGTACAGCATAGTGATTTGACTGACACACATCATGAAATGATTTCACAATAAGTTTAGTGAACATCCGTCATCTCATATGGATACAAAATTAAAGAAATAGAAAAAATTTTTTTCCATGTGATGAGAACTCTTAGGATTTACACTCTTAGCAACTTTCAGATATAACATACAGCAGTGTTAATTATATTTATCATGTTATACATTTCATCCCTAATTTTTATTTATCTTATAACTGAAATTTTGTACCTTTTGACTGCCTTTATCCAATCCCCCCTCCCCCCATCCCCTGCCACTGGTAACCACAAATCTGGTCTCTTTTTCTGTGAGTTTGTTTGTTTGTTTTTGAAGTACAGTTGACCTACAACACTGTTAGTTCCTGTTATACAACATAGTGATTCAATATTTCTATACGTTTCAAAATGATCACCATGATAAGTCTAGTTACTATCAATCACCGTACAAATATATTACAAAGTTTTTGACTGTATTCCCCACCCTGTACATTTCATACCCATGACTCATTTATTTTGCACCTGGAAGTTTGTACCTCTTAATCTCCCTCACCTATTTTTTTTTTACTTTTTATTTCATATTGGAGTATAGTTGATTTACCATGTTGTGTTAGTTTCAGGTGTACAGCAAAGTGATTCAATTATACATGTACATATATCTATTCTTTTTCAGATTCTTTTCCCAGACTTAGCCCTCCTTTATATGTGTTGTACTTCAGTAAAAATGTTCACTTAAAAACACACACACACAATGAAGGATCTACGCCAGTGCTTCTCAAACTTGAATGTGCATACAAGTCACCTGGATATTTTATTAAATGCAAAAGTTTGACTCTTTTGGTCTTATGTAGGGCATGAGAGTTTGCATTACTAGGGGCTGGTATCTTCAGGATCTTTTCTTAGAGAGATCCAGAGGTCTGAGGAAAGTTTCCTGGGCCTCTCCTTACCTGCGGTGAAGGAGATGGGGTGCAGGGATGTTAACCTAGTAGCTTATTAACACACAGAGCGTGGTTTCCAAGACCAGCCCATACTTCGGTGGGCTGTGAAATTTGCCTGCTCTCAGCACCTTTGTGGAGGATTTTCTGAGTGCTGGGTGGTGATCAGAGCCTAGAGTTGTGCCACTCGAGTGAAGTGACCAGCCGATGTCCAGCCCCTGCAGCCCACATTAGGGACCCTGGCCTGTCTGGCCCATAGAAGCCCCCGGCTTACCCCAAAGAGCACGCTGAGGGTGTTCTGAGCCTGGCTCCCTCTGTCCACGTGCACGGGCGAAACTGGATTGTCAGCCATGACCGCTGTGTAAGTGAATTGGACTTCCCAGCTCCTCTGTAAAACTCTGCAGGATATAGATGCCCAAACGCCAAACTTATATCAAGAAAAACCATGATTTTGAGTGGAAAAAAAGCAAGTCACACACAATATGATTCCTTTCATAGAAACAGTAAAGCCAGGCAAAACTAATCAATGCCTTGTTCAGGGATAGAGATGTAGGTAGTAAAATATAAAGAAAAGATAGGAAACGATTACTAAATACTAAGGAGGTGGTATTCTCTGGAAACAGGAGAGGAAGAGGGGCCCACCCAGGGCCTTCCAAAGTGTTAGGAATATTCTGTATTTTCTACTAGTGGTGGGTTCATGGCTGTGTATTTTACTACTACTCTTTAAACTGTATAGTATATACACATTATATATCCTCTTTTACTTGTACGCAATGTTCACAGTCTAAAAATGAAGACGCAGTGTGGTATCTTAAGATAACATTTTACGTTGGTGTTTCTTTGTGTTTAACTCTTTTTAGGATATTCTGTTATTTTAACATTTTTGACATAACAGAGTAATCTGGCACCTATGATTTTTTGGAAGGACACTTTATTTTGAGATTCTGCCGCTCTTACATTTTGGATGTTAAACTGCTCTTTCCTTTGCTGGCATTTTAATGAAATGTTGGTGATAGTAAAAGTGATTTGAAAACAAAAACTCCCTAATAAGTTAAATAACAAATTGAAAACTGTAAACTACCCACAGCCCTTTCCCTTTTTTATTTATTTTTTATTTATTTTATTTTATTTTTTTGCGGTAAGCGGGCCTCTCACTGTTGTGGCCTCTCCCGTTGCGGAGCACAGGCTCCGGATGCGCAGGCTCAGCGGCCATGGCTCACGGGCCCAGCCGCTCCGCGGCATATGGCATCCTCCCGGACCGGGGCACGAACCCGTATCCCCTGCATCGGCAGGCGGACTCTCAACCACTGCGCCACCAGGGAGGCCCCCTTTCCCTTTTTTAGAAAGTTAACTTGATCTGTGACATTAAAAAGACTGGGAACTGCAGGTTTAGAGAGCTTTTCTTTGGGAAAGGAAGACATTGCCCTCCAGCTCTAAGGAGTTTGAAAATAAAAGACAGAAAGAAAGAAAGGGAGGGAGGGAGGGACGGACGGACGGACGGACGGAGGGGAGAAAGGAAGAAAGAAAGGAAGAAAGGAAGAAAAAGAAAAGGGGGCTGAGGTAGAGGGATAATGCCTGCAGAAGATGGAAAAGATGGGTAGAATCTTCTAAAGTTTTTTTCAAAGAGCTTTTCACATTCTCAAAACTTGTGTGTTAGTCCGGCAATCTTTCTTGTGGTCTTAAAAGAAGAAAACGGAGTGGGTGAAACAGAACTGCTGTATGTTATATTTAGTAGGAAACCAGCAAGTGGAACTGTGTTGCAACTTAATTTTCCCCAAACGGAAGTTGTGTGTATGTACCCTGCCACCAAGTAGCAGTGTTCACAGAATCCAAGAGGTAGAAGGGAATTTAGAGGTAATGTAACAACTATTATAATAACCTGCATTTATTGACCTTTTAGGTGTGTGCCCTGTGTGAATGCTTTACTGACACCAGCTCATTTAATCTTCTTATCAACCTTAAGGGTAAGTGCTTATCCCTTCTTATTTTATTTTAGATAATGACTTATAATTTTATATAAATATATACATATTTGGGGGGGTCGTTTTAGATTTACAGAAAATTTGCAAAGATAGTACAGAGAGTTCTCATATACTCTTCATCCAGCTTCCCCTAATGTTAATGTCTTATATAACCATGGTGGATTTGTCAAAACTAAGAGGTTAATATTGATATACTACTATTAACTCAAATATAGATTTTATTAGGATTTCACCAGTTTTTCCACTAATGTCTTTTTCCTGTTCTAGAACCCAATCAAGACAGAGCATAATATTTCGTTGTCCTGTCTCTTTAGTCCCCTTTGATCTGTGACAGCTTCTTAGTCTTCCCTTAAGATGATATATTCAATTATAAAAACTTCAAGTCCAAAGGAAATAATCAAGGGGGTGAAAAGGAAACATACAGAAGCGGAGAGAATATTTGCAAACTATATATCTGATAAGGGATTAATATCCAGAATACATAAAAAACTCCTACAACTCACCACCAAAAAACCTGATTAACAAATGGGCAAAGGACTTGAATAGACATTTCTCCAAAGAAGACATGAAAATAGCCAACAAGCACATGAAAAGATGTTCAACATCATTAATCATCAGGGGAATGCGAATCAAACCACAAGGAGATGTCACCTCATGACCATTAGGATGGCCACAATCAAAACAAACAAACCAAACAAACAAACCAAAAAACCCCCCAAGTGTTGGTGAGGATATGGAGAAATTGGAAACCTGGTGCACTCTTAGTAGGAATGTAAAATGGTATAGCCACCGTGGAAAACATTATAGAGTTGCCTCAAAAAATTGAAAATAGAATTATTATATGATCCAGAAATACCACTTTCGGGCATATATCCAAAATAATTGAAAACATGATCTCAAAGGGATAATTGTATACCCAAGTGTTTTTCACCGTAGCCAAGAGGTGGAAGCAACCTAAATGTCCATTGATGCATGAATGGGTAAAGAAAATGTGATTGATACACACACACAATGGAATATTATTCAGCCTTAAAAAAGAAGGAAATCCTGCCATATACTCCTAGGTGGACAAACCTTAAGGACATTATGCTAAGTGAAATAAGCTGGACACAAAAGGACAAATACCATATGATTCCACTTATATGAGGTATCCAAAGTAGTCCAACTCTTAGAAAGTAGAAGGGTGGTTTCCGGGGGAGGGCGGAAAAGGGAGTTGTTCAATGGGTATAGAATTTCATTTTTGAGAGATGAAAATGTTCTAGAGATTTACTATACAACAATGTGCATAAATACTACCAAACCGTACACTTAAAAGTTGTTAAAGTGATAAATTTTATGTCATGTGTTTTTACCATAATAAAACAAGAACTTCAAGCCTTATAGACAAGTACAAAGGAAAAAACAACAAACCAACCAGATAGAACAGGAGCTAACCTTTCTGAGCAGACCCTGTTCACGGTTCATGTCCATTCACAGGCCTCCTACCTCCTTTCTTGCCGAGACCCAGTTTTGTTTTTGAATTTGCTCTCCAAGTGGTCTTTGCTCAGGGAAGAGGCCCTGCTTTGGAGACAGTTTTACTTACTCTTTTTCTTTTTTTTTTTTTTTTTTTGCTGTACGCGGGCCTCTCACTGCTGTGGCCTTTCCCATTGTGGAGCACAGGCTCCGGACGCGCAGGCTCAGTGGCCATGGCTCACGGGCCCAGCCGCTCCGCGGCATGTGGGATCTTCCCGGACCGGGGCATGAACTCGTGTCCCCTGCATCGGCAGGCGGACTCCCAACCACTGCGCCACCAGGGAAGCCCAGTTTTACTTACTCTTAAAAAGAGTTTTACCACGTTGCATTTTCTGCCCCTGGATGTTGTTCTTGGAATGTGTCCCTTATCCTATAAGCCACTTTTAGTTGGATATTGTGTTCCTTGCAGGCGAAAACACCCTCACTGATAACCTTGCCACGTGCCGTAGACAGATGCAGCGCTACAATCCCACTGTGGAGAGATCTGGAGGACAGTGATGGAGGACAGTCTTCCCAGTGGGCAGAACTTGAGCCGTTCGTCTGGTTGTTTGTCTTGCCTGGAAGGAGCAATGGCTAGAGGTATGGGTTTACACCGATTCATGGGCTGTGGCTGCTGGTTTGGAGGGATGGTCAGGGACTTGGAAGAACCATGATTGGAAAATTGATGACAAGGAGGTCTGGAGAACAGGTAGGCAAATAGGTTTCTCTGAATGGAAATGAAAGGGTAGACTCAGCAGAGGAGGATTTTAATAATCAGGTGGACAGCATGTCATTCTGTGGATGTCAGTCAGCCTCCTTCCCCAGCCACTCCAGCCACTGCCCAGTGTCAGGGATAAAGTTTATGCATGGGTCGGCAACATGGACTTCCACTCACCAAGGCTGATCTGGCTGTAGCCACAGCCAAGTGCCCAGTCTGCCAGCACCAGAGACCAACACAGAGGCCCTGATACGGCACTATTCTCCAGGGTGATCAGATAGTTACCTGGCGACAGATTGGTTACATTGGGCCACTTCCACCAAGGGAGGGGCAGAGTTTTGTTCTTATTAGGATGCTTACTCTGGTTATAGATCTTCCTTTCCTGCCCACAATGCTTCTGCCAAAACAACCATCTGTGGACTTACAGAGGGCCTTATCCACCATTGAGTTATTCCACACAGCAACAGCTCTGACCAGAAATTCATTTCACTGCAAATGAAGTGAGACAGTTGGCTCCTACTCATGGAATTCATTGGTCTGAGCAGATTCCCCGTTATCTGGAAGGAGTTGGCTTGATAGAATTGTAGAATGGCCGCTTCACAATGTGGGTGAGGAGGAGGAGGTCTGGGAAGCAGAAGATCCCAGGGGCGCCTCTTAGAACTACTATGTCCTGTGATTAAAGTTCATGGAAAATTACAGTGCAATTCAGGTAGGATTATTGATGTCACAGTATCTTCAGTAATGAAGGTTTGGGTCACCTTGTCAGGCAAGAACCAGCTGAGATTCTTGCTGAAGACAAAGGGGATATGGAATTGGTAGAGGAGAAGGAAGTTTTAAATACCAGCTACATCATGTGACAAGTTACACAAATGAGGACTGTAGTAGTTATAAGTATGTGAATGTATTTGAATATCTAATGTTTTTTTACATCTTTATTGGAGTATAATTGCTTTACAATGGTGTGTTAGTTTCTGCTCTATAACAAAGTGAATCAGCTATATGTATACATATGTTCCCATATCTCCTCCCTCTTGCGTCTCCCTCCCTCCCACCCTCCCTAACCCACCCATCCAGGTGGTCACAAAGCACCGAGCTGATCTCCCTGTGCTATGCAGCTGCTTCCCACTAGCTATCTATTTTACATTTGGTAGTGTATATATGTCCATGCCACTCTCTCACTTTGTCACAGCTTACCCTTCCCCCTCCCCGTATCCTCAAGTCCATTCTCTAGTAGGTCTGTGTCTTTTGAATATCTAATTTTTGTTTGTTTGACATTCTTTTTTATTTATTTGTTTGTTTGTTTGTTTAATTTTTGGCCTCACCACATGGCTTGTGGGATCTTAATTCCCCGAGGGATCGAACCCACACCCTCAGCAATGAAAGTGAGGAGTCCTACCCACTGGACCACCAGGGAATTCCCTATTCCCCTTTTTTAAGGGAGAAAAAGAAGAAGGTGGTAAATCCAGGATGAACAAAACTATTAAGAAGTAAAACCTTAAAGGTAGCTCCTCTCCAAAAATAGAAATCATAACAAACAGAACTGCATTGCTTTAACTTAGACTGTGTAACTTTTTTATTTCCTTTTTTCCCTCTGTCTTATTCCCTTACCATCTAAGTGAAATGTGCTAATAAGGCAACTTTATATTTAAGTATTCAAGTTACAGGATCTCAAAGAGGGAATGAGCTAGAAGAGGAATGAACATCACCCAAAGATGGGTAGAGAGACTGTATGCTTTGTACTCTATTTTGGAAAGAGGGCTAATGTGTTTTGGTTGTATAAAAGATCATTGTATCACGTTAGGTGAATGCATGATTTTGCTATTGTGTTTATTTGGAGGTTAAATGTGATTCAAAGAAGTATGTATGTATGTGAAGTTGACAAGGGGTGGACTGTGGTGGTTTGTATTGTGTCAAATAGGCTCGATTGGAACTACATTTCCCAGAATCCCTGTACCTGTAGAGCTGGCCCAAAGAGGAATTTACATGAGGTTTGAAAGGCAGGAACAAAGCACCAGACATTACTCTCTGAAGGTCACCGTAGTCAGATAGATGCAATGACAGACACAGAGAAGTGCTGGTCGGTTCTGTCTTGTCCTCGCCTCTTCCACCCCTCTTTCAGCTCTTCTTCCCAACTGCTGATCCTGTTGGCCTCAGGTCCACCACTAGTCACTGGGCAGCAGACTCAGAGAAGCAGCAGCCGCTTAGAGCCATGGCTTGCCACATTGATGTCCCCATGAATTTTCCCTTTGCACTTCCCTTTTGGTGGTTGGATGTGCTTGGGTTTCAGATTGACTGATAAGTGACATATCTGTGATCTTCCAGCTTCCCTCCTGGACCTTCACTTCCCCAAATGTAAGGTCTCATTCCACTGTAAATTCCTTACATATTAACCCAGCAGTTGGCAAACTATGTACGGCTCAGGGTCAAATCCAGCCTGCCACCTGTTTTTGTAAATAAAGTTTAATTGGAACACAGACACACCTGTTCATTTACATGTTATCTGTGGCTGCTTAATGACCAGGTTGTGTAAGTGTGACAGAAACTACGTGGCTCCTGAAGCCTAGAATATTTATTATCTGGCACAGGAAAACATTTGCCCCCTTCCTCCACTCATGCCAGGTGTGCTTCTCTGATTGGAACCTGACTGATACACATGGCCAACCCAGACATCACTAGGGCAGGTAAAAATATCCAGCCTCTACTGAGAAGAACTCTAAAGTTACAGGGAAAGCGCATGGATGCAGGGGGAGCTGAAGAATTAGGAAGCTAATGCACTCTACCATATATACTGGTTTAAATCGAAAGTCTATTTAATTTTTTTTGAATTTAAAGAAGAAAGTGAAACAAGAAATTGCTCAACTTAAGATAAATGTTTCTTCACCTTAAGAGATGTTAATTCCTAAAATAATCTTCTAAGCCTAAAAATAATTATGAATTATGATAACCATTAGAGGTTGAATTCACTAGTTTTTGAAATCACATTTCAGTTTTAAATAGAATTGATTTACTCCAAACTATAAGAGATCAAGTGATTAATACTGTTTCGTTGCCTTCCTTTTCCCCTCTCCTCACTCCCAGTTTTTGCTTATACTGCTTTTCCCTTTAGTCCTGTTTCTCTCTTTAAGTGGATTCAGTGCCTACCATCTATTCCACTATGTGATGTCCCTATTCTAGAATTCTTTATTTTGACTCATCTCTTGGCTAGATTTTGTCATCAATACTTTTTTTTTTTTAAAGAAGTGACTATAGTTTCTGAATTATTTCACGTTTGAGAGTGTCTGCCTGTTTCTTCTATGTCGGTTTGATTGAATGTGACATTCTTAAGTCACACGTTTTCCTCTCAGATCTTTTTAGATCAACTCTGTGTCCTTTGGCATTGAATGTTGCTGTAAGGGGAGTCTGAGACCAGCTTGATTTTTTCCCTCCTTTAAAAGTGATCTTTTTTTATTTTTTCCTTCTACCAGAACGTTTGAACAAATTTTTTTTTTTTTTTTTTGACTGCGCCGCTCGGCTTGTGGGATCTTTGTTCTCCAACCAGGGATCAAACCGTGGCCCTGGGCAGTGAGAGTGTGGAGTCCTAACCACCGGACCACCAGGGAATTCCCTGAAAAATTTTTTTCCTTTAAATCTTGACACTCAGAATCTTAAACAGATATGTCAATGTTGGTTATACTAAAACAAAATTTCCTGACATATACATGATTTTTTCAATATTCATATTTAAGTTTTCATTCAAGTCAGAGAAATGTATATTTATAAATTTATAATAAATCTATATTATATCTCGGAATAATTTTAAGTTCCTTTTGTTGAGATCTGTACACAAGGGACATCAATTGTCCTTAAGTTAGAACATCTTTGACTTCCGTATCTATCACATTCTTTCTAATTGCTTCAATCTCTGTGTCTTTTCCCTCGACTTCTTTTATCTTAAGTCTCTCCTCCATGCTGTTAATTTGATTTTCAGCCATGATTATTTTTTTCTTTTCCAATTTATTTATTATATCTAGTATAATATCATCGTATTTTCCTTTTCAATTGACTTCTTGAGCTCTGCAACCACCCTTTTCATCTCCTTCTGTTACTGTACTGTCTCATTGTTCAGTTTTTGTTTTATTAACTTAAAACCATATTACATTATTCTAAACTGCAAAATACTTGCAGAGAGTCTGTCCCTCTTATTTGGCTTCCAGCCTCCAGGACTGTGAGACAATACATTTCTGTTGTCTAAGCCTCCCAGTTTGTGGTGCTTTGCTGTGGCAGCCCTAGCAAACCAATACACCAGGCCACCTTACATAACATTCCGGCCAGACCCCAGGACTCTCTCTCTCCCTCTTTTCTGCTTTATTTTTCTTCCTTGCAACTTATCCCCTTCTATTATATGGTATTCTTTCCTTATTTATAGTATTGCCTGCTCCCCCACTAGAATGAGGGCAGGAATTTTTGCTTTGGTTCGCTGATTTATTTCTAGGGCCTAGCACATAATAGAAGCTCAATAAATGGCTGTTGAGTGAATAAATACAACCACATCTGATGCCCTAACTTATGCTCAGGATGACCCAGTGTTAAGCCTCTTGAGAACGAATAGAATCACATTGATTATTGCTTTGTGATTTGGGGGGAAATGTCTTTGGATTCATTCATCTACTTAGAGAATATTTATTGAGCTCCTACTACATGCCAGGCACTGCTCTCAAGTGTTAAGAGTACAGTAGTAAACAAAAACAAGAGGGAGAAAAAGACAGTAAACAAATAGCTTATATACTATCAGGCAGTGATAGGTGCTGTGAAAACTAGTTAAGCAGGGTAAATCCTCCAGATGACTACTGCTGTGGAAAAAACTGCCCTGAAACTCCGTGGCCTAAAACAACAATTTTGTATTCTCTCTCATGGTTCTTTGGTGGACCGGGCCCATCAGGGTGGGTCTTGCTGGGGGTCTCACAAGTGGTGCAGCCAGATGCCGGCCGGGCCTCGAGTCATCCGAAGGACCGGCTGGGTCGGACATCGAGGTGCCTCACTTGTTTGGCTGCCGTGGATGTTGACCTCTGGCTAGGAGCTCAGCAGGCTGCTGACCGGCACATCTGCTTGTGGCCTCCCCACAAGCTTCTCAGCCTGGCAGCTTAGCTCTGGAAGGAGCACTCCAAGAGTAAGTGTTCCACGAAGCAGGAAGCAGAGGCTGCCAGAGCAGTCAAGTGCCTGGGACTGGGTCAGCATCACTTCTGCCGTATTCTGTTGGTTAGAGCAGTGACAGGGACCCCAGATTCAAGGGGCCAGAGAAAGAACACGTGGCGTAGGAGAGATTGCTGTGGCACCTTTGGAAAACACAATCCACACGGCAAGGGGATAGTAAAGGATGGGTGAGCAGGGAAGGGAGGTGTTCTTTGTAGGGACGGCCTCCCTGATCAGCCTCCTTGGAGCACAGGCCTGCAGGGAGTGAGGATATCTGGGGAAGAGTGTTATAGGCTGAAGATGGCAAGTACAAAGGCCCTGAGGCCAGGCCTTAGGCATGGTGCTTGGCCTGGTGAGCAACAGCTGAGGTGCGGTGGGAAAGGAGCTGTGAGACCAGCACTTGCAAGACTCAAGCAATGAATTATCTGTAGGCCCCAATAGTTCACAGAAACCTGAAGGCTTTTAAAGCTTTGGGGGCTTTGCTGCAGCCCTTGGTGATGACTCCACCCACACCTGCCCTGTGCTGCTTGCCTTTCCCATCCTGAACCCACTGGTGCTCTCGCCAGCAGGTTGTCCCTTTTCTCCTTGATCTCTATCAACCCATGAGGCCTTGTCATTGTCACCCTCTTCGACCCAGAAGCCAGGTGCCAACCAGGTTGCCTGTGTTGTTATGTTTGCTGCTATGAGACAGGTTCAGGGCCGCAGAGCAAATTCTACATGTCTGTGTCATAGTCCTGTGTCACAGTATTTATACTTCTCAGGTCGGTCCATTGGGGCCCCAGCCCAGAAACAGGGAAATGGCTCAGAGCCAAAGGGGCCCAGGTGCCCTTTGCTGGGACTGAAACCTGCCCTGTTCCCCGCCTAGCTCTAGCCCAGCCCCTTCTGGGGTTGGAACTCTCCACCCACAACCCAACCCATTGGCTGGCTGAACCCTTCTCTACACCATCGGATTATCTGGAACCATGACTGACCCCAGCCGGGCTCTGGACTCTTCTGGCTTCCCCACTGAGGGGCCGTCTGTCTGATTTGCCACCTGAAGACGAGCAGCTGGGGGAGAGGTGGCAGGGTGGATAAAGGTGCCAATTCAGGAGTCTGCCTGAGTGGGTTTAGATGTGGCTCTGCCTGGCAATGACAGGGTTACCTTGGGCAAGTAGTTTAACCTCCCCATCCTTTTGATCCTTCAATAGAGGGCCTTTACTACATCTTTAAAATATTAGAAATAGGGGGCTTCCCTGGTGGCGCAGTGGTTGAGAGTCCGCCTGCCCATGCAGGGGACACGGGTTCGTGCCCCGGTCCAAGAAGATCCCACATGCCGTGGAGCCGCTGGGCCCGTGAGCCATGGCCTCTGAGCCTGTGCATCTGGAGCCTGTGCTCCGCAATGGGAGAGGCCACAACAGTGAGAGGCCCGCGTACCGCAAAAAAAACAAAAAACAAAAATATTAGAAATAGGTCTTAAGAATAATCCGCCATCTAGTTATTTCCCATAACCAGACAACTCTTAGACCTCCATCAACCTGCTGAACTGTTCCTTTTTCAGAGACTTTTTCATATACCATCCAGAAGTGTCCGGGTATCCTTCTAACTGTTGTGGCTTGCAGAATCAAAGTAACAACCTGAATTTGATACAAGTTCAATGTCTTTTCCTTTAAGAATTAACTCCTCTTTCTGGGCTTGAGACACTGAACAAGCAACGCCTGGTTCAAATACTTTCAAACGCTGCTGATATATTTCTCATACAAGAAATTCCAGATTTCAACCAGAGACCTGTCCTCTTGAATGACAACGGTGATGGGGAAGCACACAGATCTCATCTTGGAGCGGAAGCCAGGGTAACACCCTGCATTACATTCTGTACGTGACAACCGACAGTGCAAACCACAGCCAGTTCCTTCCTATTTCCCCACCATTTGTCCACCCAGAGCCTCTTCTTTTTCCTTCCAAGGAGACTGAGTTTGACCCTGATGTGATTCAAATCCCTCTGCAGCCTCCTGTGGGACCCTTCTTGACACCTGTGCATCCCTTCTGAGTGATGTCTACATCTTCTGGACCGTCGACTGCCTGATTGCTTTCATTCTCACAGCAGATGCAGCAAAGAGAGACCCCGTCCCTGTGCTCTTGTTTCTGCAACAGTAAAGTCGGCTGTAGTACTGACCTCATAAGTTCGCTGGGAGAATTCATTGAGTTCGTGCACACATATCAATATTAAGGGCTTGGAAGGATGCCCGGCACATTTTTGGTGCTAAGTGTTGGCTCTAATTATTTTACTATATTAGAGTCTGTGACTTCTTGGATGGAGCTCTAGACCTTTCCGTGCTGCTCCCCAGAGCCAGGCCCTGTAGCTGGACCCCATCTCGAGGCCCCACATGCACTGGGCCTCTCAAGTTACATTCTCCTCCCACTAGCCTGATAACCCATCATGCCCCCGACCTGGCCTATTCAGAGCACCAAGGAGGCAGGGTGTAGAGTCCATCTTGTGATAAAATTCAGCCAGAATCCATCTGAATTTCCAGAGGCTAAACCACAGGACCCAAAGTGGACACTGGAGCCCTTGAAGACAAAGCAGAAGCTCTTGGTGACGGGCAAACTTCAGGAACCGCCACACAAGACGGAGCTTTGGTTAATTAGCTGGGGGTGCTGGACGGGAAGGGGGCAACACGGTTGGAGGAGATGCTGAGACCTGGCTTCCGGCTCAAGCTTTTACTTAGATTGCGTCTCCCGGCATGCGATGTTCGGGAGTGCTCTTGGATAAGTAGGGGAGACAGAGTCCCTCACGCCCCAGTGGCGATGAGCAGACACTGGAGCTTTGTCCCCATTTGGGGAACGCTGGTCCGCTGAGTCAGCCTGATCACAAAAGGGTAAAGAATCAAGGAGCACAGGCTCCGGACGCGCAGGCTCAGCGGCCATGGCTCACGGGCCCAGCCGCTCCGCGGCATGTGGGATCCTCCCAGATCAGGGCACGAACCCGTGTCCCCTGCATCAGCAGGCGGACTCTCAACCACTGCGCCACCAGGGAAGCCCGGAACTTTTTTTTTTTTTGGCTGTGTTGGGTCTTCGTTGCTGTGCGCGGGCTTTCTCTAGTTGCATTGAGCGGGGGCTACTCTTTGTTGCGGTGCGCGGGCTTCTTTGGCTTCTCTTGTTGCGGAGCACGGGCTCTAGGCACACAGGCTTCAGTAGTTGTGGCACGTGGGCTTCAGTAGTTGTGGTTCGTGGGCTCTAGAGCGCAGGCTCAGTAGTTGTGACACACGGGCTTAATTGCTCCGCGGCATGTGGGATCTTCCCTGACCAGGGATTGAACCCGTGTCCCCTGCTTTGGCAGGCGGATTCTTATCTACTGTGCCACCAGGGAAGCCCAATCAAGGAACTTTTGAAGGTTAGAAACAGGCCCTGGTTTCTGTGTTACTTTTTTTTTTCTTTGAAAATTATTTTTTGTTGTGGTAAAAAAAAAAAAAAAAACCCATAACATAAAATGTATCATCTTAACCACTTTTAAGTATGCAGTCCAGCAGTGTTGAATATATGCACATCATTGTGCAGCCAGTCTTCAGAACTTTTTGCAAAAAAGTCTATACTTGTTAAACTCTGCTTCCCGGCGCCCGCCTCCCCCCGCCCCTGGTAAGCACCATTCTGCCTTCTGTTTCTCTGAATTTGACGCCCCTAGGTACCTCGTATAAGGGGATCACACAGGACTGGTTTCTGTGCTACTTTTGAAAACCTGGCGTTTGGAAACCTTTGTGACAGCCGTCAACACACACGCCATCCTCCCACCTCTTCTTCTCAGTCTCCCCCTTAAGGTCTCCCCCTGTGCTCAGCCCACAGGTACTGCCGTCCTCCCCACTCAGTCCTTGGCCAGTGCGTGGCCCCTCACACATTTTCTGGGTGCGCTCCCCCAGCCTTGGCTCCAACCAGCCTCAAACAGCTGACGGCTGCTCCCCCGTCTGGAGTCTTTATCCTCCCCGGGCCTCTGCCCGACCTTCAGGGCTCAGCATTTTGACCAAACGTCAGGGAGATGCTTGCATAGGCGGTCCAGGAACCGTATTTTAAGCACTACTGCTGCGTCATAACGACCGATTTCCTTGTCTGTCTCCCCAACCACTGTCGGCTCTGTCCCTCCTGACAGCCCAGCCTTGCAGACGTCAGAGTGAGTGAATGAGGGAAGAAATCCTAAAACACAGCTCAGTAGAAAAATGAGACCAAGAGAAAGCTCTCAAGGTGGAGACGGTACATTGAACACATGCATCTTTTCCCTAATGAAACTCCACTCAAACTACAGCACAGGGATTTAAGCGATAATACACAAACCCAGGAGGAGGGGGAAGTGGCAGAGCTGAAAGGCGGAGTCACAGGGGGCCGGTGGGAAAGCGAGAAGCCATGGAATCCTAGAGGGTACAGGAGCATCAGCCCCAGTCCCTCTGGAAGTGGGAGTGAAGACGAGGGAGGGATCACGGGAGCCATCCTAGGGGCTCCCCACCATCCCTTGTGAGCTTACCAGCACTCAGCATGCAGCCCACTTACCCAACCAGCTTCCTGCCAGGGGCCCAGTCTCTTGTCCACACAAGTGCCCTAATTCTGGTGACTGCTGAGTTTTCCAAACTGTACTCACTGTCCCCCAGCGGGGCTCTGAACACTTTCTGAGCTGTAGACCCTTTTTGGAGCATCTCATCGTGGGAGCCTTCATCCAGAAATGGCAGTACCGCCCTTACCTTATTCAGCTAGACTTGTGCTTAAAAGTCAGCGTTTCAAAACTCAACAATTTTTGTGTTAGGTATGCAGATTTAGGTGGTGAACTATTTTAAAGGTTAAAAAAAAAGATTAATGCAAAAATCAGCCAAGTGGTTACCTCTTTGGGGAAGGAATATGATGGAGGAGGAACACAGCAAGGGCTCTGTAGGACATTGAATTGTGTCCCTGACAATGGAAGCAGAGATTGGAGTGATGCAGCTACAAGCCAAGGAACGCCAAGGATTGCTGGGAGCCACCAGAAGCTAGGAAAAGGCAAAGACTTTCCTCAGGAGCCTTCAGACACCTTGATTGCAGACTTCTAGCCCCCAGAACTGTGAGAGAATATATTTCCCCCCTTTTTTTTTTTTTGGTACGCAGGCCTCTCACTGTTGTGGCCTCTCCCGTTGCGGAGCACAGGCTCTGGACGCGCAGTCTCAGCGGCCATGGCTCACGGGCCCAGCCGCTCCACGGCATGTGGGATCTTCCCGGACCGGGGCACGAACCCGTATTCCCCTGCATCGGCAGGCGGACTCCCAACCACTGCGCCACCAGGGAAGCCCTGCATTTCCTCTCTCTTATCATGTCCTGGATAATATCCTTGTGGTTTTGATAATATTTCTACTTTGTTTCAACTGTACTATTTTTCTGTAGCTTGTTTCTGACAGCAGAGTGTGTGGTTGTGATACATCCTCTTTATTAATAAACTGGTGTATACCACTGGTTTGAAAATCAATTTCTCATTAACTTTGAAATTTTGGTGGGAGGAAGTTGATACCTTAAAATAAACACATTGTTTTTTTGTTTTTTTTTTTTTGCGGTACACGGGCCTCTCACTGTTGTGGCCTCTCCCGTTGCGGAGCACAGGCTCCGGACGCGCAGGCTCAGCGGCCATGGCCCATGGGCCCAGCCGCTCCGCGGCATGTGTGATCCTCCCGGACCGGGGCACAAACCCGTGCCCCCTGCATCGGCAGGCAGACTCTCAACCACTGCGCCACCAGGGAAGCCCAAACACATTGTTTGAATCCCAACCAGTGCACCAAGCTGTCCTACTTCCATTGTTTTATTTGCCCCTTGAGCCTTTTTAGTTCTTCATAAAACACAGCGTCTTAACACCTTGAATTCTTGCCTGGATCTGGTGTTAAAGTTTAACCTTCTATTTCCAGAAATCTTAGGCCTGAAACTTTTTTTTTTTTTTTTTTGCGGTACACGGGCCTCTCACTGCCGTGGCCTCTCCCGTTGCAGAGCACAGGCTCCGGACGCGCAGGCTCAGCGGCCATGGCTCACGGGCCCAGCCGCTCCGCGGCATGTGGGATCTTCCCGGACCGGGGCACGAACCCGTGTCCCCTGCATCGGCAGGCGGACTGTCAACCACTGTGCCACCAGGGAAGCCCTCCCTTGTTTTTTTTTTTTTTTTAAAAGATGTTGGGAGTAGGAGTTAATTAATTAATTAATTAATTTTTGCTGTGTTGGGTCTTCGTTTCTGTGCGAGGGCTTTCTCTAGTTGTGGCAAGCGGGGTCCACTCTTCATCGCGGTGCGCGGGCTTCTCACTGTCGCAGCCTCTCTTGTTGTGGAGCACAGGCTCCAGATGCGCAGGCTCAGTAGTTGTGGCTCACGGGCCTCGTTGCTCTGTGGCATGTGGGATCCTCCCAGACCAGGGTTCGAACCCGTGTCCCCTGCATTAGCAGGCAGATTCTCAACCACTGCGCCACCAGGGAAGCTCTCCCTTGTTTTAAGCCACTCAGTTTGTGATCATTTGTTATAGCAGCCATGGGAAACTAACACAAGCCCCAAAGCTTTACTAATGTTATATTTCTTGACCTGGGTTATGAGTACTAGGGGATTAGCTTTAGTATTGTTTTTAAACTATACATATGTGATTTCACATTAACAAAATTAAAAATAAATAACAGCAGAAAAGGAACATCCAGCGAGGGTCTGGGCCTTGAAGATGTGTTCACATCGGGCACATTTGGCTATGGGTTTGCTGTGCATGCCAAGATCGTGGCAGGTCCGTGGGATGCGTCCTGGAGGGGGCTCTCTGGGGCTGAGCTTGAACATCGTAGATCATGGGATACAGCAGATGGCAGAGGGGTGGTGGAAGCTTCTTGTCTTACATGTGAACATCTCATGTGATCACCGTCCCAGGAGGTGCCATGTCAACAGGAAGATGAGATGCCCCTTCTTCCTGGGTGCAGCAGGCTGTCCGCCTCACGGGAGGGTCGCGGACTGGATAGCTGAAGTGGGAAGGGTCCCTCCGGAGGCTCTGCGGGGGTCTGCTGACCTGCAGCATCTCTCTGGGAGGCAGCCTGAGGTCCTCCTTCTTCGCCCTGATGGGAGACGCTTGAGGCATAGCATCCCCCTCAGTGGGAGCCCTGTCCGCCGCAAAGTGGGCAAGGTCTGAGCAGCCCCACCATCTCCAAGATGCTTATTACAATCCGAGGCCACAGTTGGCTTTCTGTTGATGGCCCTGTGGAACTTCCAAGAGAAAGGCGTCATCAAGGGCCAGAGGAGCCCCTTCAAGAAACTGAAATAGAGGAGCCACTTGAGGAGAAGCAGCCTCCACCCACCCCTGGTGTCATGGGACTTCCTCTGCAGGCCTCCTGCAAAACCCTGTTGCCTTCGTGAGCACTGCCCCCTGGAGCAACTTTCCTCTTCCCTTTGCTCAGCCAGAGGAATCAGGGCCGTGGGCTTTCTTGGTGATTTTTTTTTCTGTGCTTGGTTCCCTGCCCTGTAGTTAAGAGGAAATAACAGCCATCCCAGGAATTCTCAATAAATGTATATTATTTAGCTGAAAAAAAAATTGCTAAAGGATGAGAAAGTGAATAGTGAACACCTTATAAATTGTCCTAAACAAATAGATCTGGTTCTGAGTGTAAAAGCGCACTTTGAAAAGCGGGGAGAGACGGGAAAAAGTCACTTTATACCTCCCTTAAAACTGTGTTAAGTTCTGTTTAATGGCTATTCTAGGAAAGGGATATAATTCCTTTAAAAGCTGGACTGCCCTGCAGCTGAAGCCAAGTTGTAAAACTGTTTGGGACATAGTAGGAAGGTTAGTAAAGAGACCAATCCTACGGTCATTTCTAACGATTGACGGGAGGGGTGTTTGGAATGGTTTAAATGCTGGCTGTCAAGAAAACCAGTGATTGGAAAAACAACATCACGGGGCTTTTTATATGGCCCACTGGTATCGTGAGGCAATGTGATTATTTTCCTGACTTTCTGTTTTTGTCACAGGAAAAGGAAGAAGCAAGGGAATCAGAGGAGTGATCAGATGCCTAATTACCAGTGCTTCTCTCAGATAAATTATAAACAGGCAGTTAAAATATTCTCCTGCTACAGCAAAGAAACAAAGCAGCCTTTAAACACTTTGGATGTCAACATGCCCTAATTTCAAAAGCACTAGAGCTATGTATAACCCCAAAGATAATCTCTTTCTCCAAGGAATGAGTAAGCAGTGTTTAAAAAAAAAAACAAAAAAACCCCAACTCGCCATTCCTGGGCCTGTGGCAGACATCATTAATCAATCAAGGCAGATTATTTTTTCCATGCAACCTAAATGCTGCCCCAGAATTCTCAACAATGTGTGCCTGACAGCTACTATAAATAGATCAGAATTGGCTTGTAAGCTGAGCCAACCAAAGAGGCATCTAATATGATGGTTAAAAGTATAATCTTTGGAGCCAAATATCAGCTCAGCTAATGAAGCTTTCAGATAAATTTCTTTACCTTCAAAATGCAGATAGTAATAACACCTATCTCATTGGATTGTTGTAAGGATTAAATTAATCACCACACCTAAAGAGCTTAGAACAAGACAATAGCAAATACTTGAAAAATATTATTTTTATTTTTCCAGAATGAAAAGTTAAAAAAGATTATTTACTATTTAACCCTGGAGGAAGAACTAGATTAAGATTTAGTAGGAATCTATAAGTTGAGGGTTTATTCAACAAAGATATATTTAGCAACTATTATATGCCAGATTGTGTATAAAACGTTGGAAATTCTGTGGCTAGCAACACAAGTAAGGTGGGACTTCCCTGGTGGCGCAGTGGTTGAGAATCTGCCTGCCAATGCAGGGGACACGGGTTTGAGCCCTGGTCCGGGAAGATCCCACATGCCGCAGAGCAACTAAGCCCATGTGCCACAACTACTGAGCCTGTGCTATAGAGCCCACGAGCCACAGTTACTGAGCCTGCGTGCTGCAACTACTGAAGCCCGCGAGCCTGAAGCCTGTGCTCCACAACAAGAGAAGCCACCACAGTGAGAAGCCCGCACACCGCAACAAAGAGTAGCCCCCGCTCGCCACAACCAGAGCAAGCCCACCTGCAGCAACGAAGACCCAACGCAGACCAAAAAAAGAAAAAGACAAGGCACCAATTTTACCTAGGTGATATAAATCAGTCTTCCTCAAAATTGTCATCCTTTGAAATGTAGTGATATACTGACAAGGTATCGGTTTATATTCAGTTGTTTTACGTCAAAATTCTATTTAATAGAAAAAGAATAATTGAGAAGCTAAGTGGACAATTAAATATGGAAGCTACTCAACTTCATTAATAGGTAGGGAAACAAATTAATACAATAATGAGAATGGTGAGGAAGATGAGAGAGCTAGAAGATCTGTTTAGGCATTCAACATCGAAATATAAGGAGTTCCAGGAAGAGAAAATCATATATAAATTTATTTCTAGACCTGAAGGGCAAGTGTCTCTAGATGTAAAGATCCACTGAAGTGCATGGCAGAATGAGTGAAAAAGACCCTCACCAGGGCATATTATTATGACATTTCTGAATCCCATGGATAAAGAAGCAAACAAACAAATAGGATGGAGGGGGAGTGTTGGAAACTAGTTATATGCAAAGAAACAGGAGTCAAAGTGGCACCGGATTTTTTTTTTTTAATTGGAGTATAGTTGTGGCATTGGATTTTTTACCTATAATTTTATACCCAACCCATCTATCACTCAAGTGTGAAAGAAGAACAAAGATATTTTCAGACTTCAGTGACTTTAAAAATACACTTTTATTAAAGGAATATTTTTTAAAAAGGTAAAATCATGACTCTCACAAATATAAAATGAATGTGTGTTAAATATCTTACCTCATTATTAATGAGGGAACCAGTAAGATGTTACAACCAGTTTAAAGAAGTCAAAGAAGCACAAATTGGGTTTCCCTGGTGGCGCAGTGGTTGAGAGTCTGCCTGCCAATGCAGGGGACACGGGTTTGTGCCCCGGTCCGGGAGGTTCCCACATGCCGTGGAGCGGCTGGGCCCGTGAGCCATGGCCGCTGAGCCTGTGCGTCCAGAGCCTGTGCTCCGCAATGGGAGAGGCCACAACAGTGAGAGGCCTACGTACCGCAATAAAATAAAATAAAATAAAATAAAATGTAGGGCCTCCCTGGTGGCGCAGTGGTTGAGAGTCCGCCTGCCGATGCAGGGGATACGGGTTCGTGCCCCGGTCTGGGAGGATCCCATATGCCGCGGAGCGGCTGGGCCCGTGAGCCATGGCCGCTGGGCCTGCGCATCCGGAGCCTGTGCTCCGCAACGGGAGAGGCCACAACAGTGAGAGGCCCGCATACCGCAAAAAGAAAAAAAAAAAAAAAAAAAAAAAATAAAATGTAACAAAGAAGCACAAATTTATATGGAAAAAAGGAATTTTGAAATGAATTTATAAACGGATATGAAACTGCCTTTTGTAGGGAGCCTTGGGTGGGGAGAGGGACTGTGGGTTATTTATTTGCATATCTCTAGATAAGAATTATTTTGCATTGCTATCAATTACCTACAATTTACGGAGTTGTAATATTGCTCAAAGGCAATGAAATGCACAGAGCCCCCATAGAATCAAAATCAGAAAACTCAGAAAGGGTGTGCTCTAATAAGCAATGCATAGTTTTTCACCCAATCACAAAATTATCTGAGTACACTTTCAAGTGAATTTTATTAGGACACTAGTAGACACTTCCTCCTTCATTAAAAGGAGGAAATAAAAATTTTTTTAAAGTGAGGGAGGAGAGAGAGGGAGAGAGAGAGAGGTGGGATCCTCAACATAGGGACTAGAGTATCCATCACTGGAGGTGTGAGCAAAGTCCTAGGACTAACAGCAGAGCATTAAGCCAGAACCCCGTCAGCTTGGGTGCAGGACGAAGGAGGCCTCCTGAGAGGCTCTGGGGAAGAAGAAATGGAACTGATGTGCTTGAGCATATGGAAAATATCATGGGAAGGCCTTTGGCAGAGATGTTAAAGCTTTTAGAGAACACTAATGATGAGTCATAGAACATAAAATGAATTTAAAAAACGAGGCCATCATTAACTTTAGGAATACTGAAGGCTGCCTGAGAACAGAAATAAGTAATGTTCACTTGGCTCAGCAGTGAATGATACTTGTATAGTCATTATAATGTAAATACCAACTATTTATTCTTCCAAAGGTGTGCTATGTTGGGATGATGGGGGAGGGGAAGTGATGGCTGTACATGTGAGAGAGTTAGGTACTCACCTACCAGAGTTGGTGGAGAATGTCTAAACATGATAAATTAAGAAACAGCAGTAGAGAATTCCCTGGCAGTCCATTGGTTAGGACTCGGTACATTCACTGCCTTGGCCCGGGGTTCAATCCCTGGTCGTGGAACTAAGATCCTGCAAGCCCTGTGGCGCGTCCAAAAAGGAAAACAAAACAAAAGAAAAGAAATAGCAGTAGAAGCACAGTATTCTTAAACATGGAGATAAGTATCAGAGAAAATAGCTAGAAGAGTTGCCATTGGCTACCACAAGCAGATCCTGGTGGTGAGAAAGCTTAGGGCAGGGGACTGCTGATTTTCATTAAAAACTTATGTACATGCAGGGGGCTTCCCTGGTGGCACAGTGGTTAAGAATCCGCCTGCCAATGCAGGGGACACGGGTTCGAGCCCTGGTCTGGGAAGATACCACATGCCTCCGAGCAACTAAGCCCGCGTGCCACAACTACTGAGCCCACGAGCCACAACTACTGAGCCTGCACTCTAGAGCCCACGAGCCACAATTACTGAAGCCCGTGCGCCTAGAGCCCGTGCTCTGCAGCAAGAGAAGCCACCGCAGTGAGAAGCCGCAAACCGCAACAAAGAGTAGCTCCTGCTTGCCACAACTAGAGAAAGCCTGTGCACAGCAATGAAGACCCAATGCAGCCAAAAATAAATAAATTAAATAAATAAATTAAAAACTATGTACATACATATACACATAATACATACACACACATATATATCTATGCATATATTTATTAAAAATTAATTGAAAAAAATGATTACACTTAAAAAAAAGGCATGTATTATTAAATGCTGGTGAGGTGTGGGTAATCTCAAACACTACTAGTGAAGTATAAATTGGCACCGACTTTTTGGAAAAGCCACTTGGCAGAATCCGATGAAATTTTACGTGTACATACCATTCAATCTAGCAGCCATACTTCTTGGCCTTTATCCTCAGAGAAACACT
This sequence comes from Mesoplodon bidens, assembly GCF_964165515.1. NCBI lineage: Eukaryota > Metazoa > Chordata > Mammalia > Artiodactyla > Ziphiidae > Mesoplodon > Mesoplodon bidens. The sequence goes on along the minus strand of NC_138166.1, from coordinate 93,372,580 downwards.
TGCACGTGTGCTCAGGGCAGCATGCCCAAGGACATTCCTGGAGCATTTTTTATAAGGTAAGAAAAACCAACAATGCTGTAAATAAAAGGGGGATGGCAGTACAACAACAACAAAAACCAAAAGTCATGACCCTTGAACATGTAAAAAGATGCTCAATCTAACTCATGATACACAAATAACAATTTAAAGTATGATGAAGTTCTATATATATTTTTTGCCTATCAGTTTGGCAAAGTCTAGTAATATTTTACTGGTGTGTTGGTAAAGCTATGGCAAAGCAGGTGGTCTCGTACATGGGAAAAGAATCTAAAAAAAAGAGTGGATATATGTATAACTGATTCACTTTGCTGTATACCTGAAACTAACACAACATTGTAAATCAACTATACTCCAATAAAAATTAAAAGAAAAAGAGGTGGTCTCAAACATTGTTTGTGGGAGGACAAATTGGTTCAATCTCTACAGAGAGCAATATCCATCAAAATTACAAATGCACAGGCTTTTTGACTGAGAAATCTCACTTCTAGTAATTCATCTAACAGATAAGTGCATGGACTAAATTATATATATATATATATATATACACACACACACACACACACACACACACACAAAGATATTTGTTGCAGTGTTGTTGACAGTAGCAAAAGTTTGGAAACAACCAATAGGGGACTGGTTAAATAAATTTCTTCTTATTTAACGCAAACATCTGTGCTGCGGAGCTAAGATGCGGTGGAGGTCGTGGAAGGACAGGATGGAAGGAGGATTTGCCTTTATTTTAATGTATGGCATTTCTTCCTATGTTCTCTTCTAGGACAAAATGCCACACAGTGAAATAAATGTGCTCTGTGCCTCAGTCTCCTCATCTCTAAAAAAAGATGGTGATTCTAACCTCCTAGGTTTACTGTGAGGATTGTGAGCCGATTCACGTAAGGTCCTTAGATCAGAGCCTGGTGCAGAGAGAGTGCTGTATAAGCTTATTGTCCAGGGCGCCACATGTAACAGAGGGGGGCTCATCAGTCATGGGAGGGGGCTCTAGCGGTCAAAGTTTAAGCTGCTTGGAGACAGACATTAGGTTATGTCAGAAAAGTCAAATCAAATGGGGGTATGTCAGAGATGGATCTCCAGCTGAGACAACACAGTACCATCGGCAGGGCTGGCAGCCAGTTCCATTTGTGGCTCTCCAAGGAACCATACGTGGTGGTCTTCACACCCTTGTGTGGATCTGGGGCTAGGCTGCTTTCACTGGTAGTGTGTAGAAGCAGGAACCCCTTTTATTTTTTTTAAATTGAAGTATAGTTGATTTACAATGATTCAGGTGTAAAGCAAAGTGATTCAGTTATATATTCTCTATATATATTCTTTTTCAGATTATTTTCCATTATAGGTTATTACAAGATAATGAGAATAGTTCCGTGGGCTGTCCAGTAGGTCCTTGTTGTTTATCTTTTGTTTTTGTTTTTGTTTCTTTGGGGCGGGGCACGTGTTGCACGCCATGTGGGATCTTTTTTTTGTGTGTGTGTGGTACGCGGGCCTCTCACTGTTGTGGCCTCTCCCGTAGCAGAGCACAGGCTCCGGATGCGCAGGCCCAGCGGCCATGGCTCACGGGCCTAGCCGCTCCGTGGCATGTGGGATCTTCCCGGACCGGGGCACAAACCCGTGTCCCCTGCATCGGCAGGCGGACTCTCAACCACTGCGCCACCAGGGAAGCCCGCCATGTGGGATCTTAATTCCCCGATCAGGGATCAAACTGGTGCCCCTGAAGTAGGAGTGTGGAGTCCTAACCACTGGACTCCAAGGAATTCCCCTGTTTATCTATTTTACATATAGCAGTGTGCATCTGTTAATCCCAGCTAAGAAGGCAACTCCTTCTTAAGACCTGTACTGACCACGGCAAGGGTGAGCACCCCAACTAGCCCAGCTCCTCCACCAAACCCACAGATGAACAGCTGATGTTTAAGATCAGCAGAGGAAAGAAACAGCACAGGACAGAAAGGTGCCACATCCTTTTAGGGAGTTTTTCTGGGAGTCCCTCACACTTCTGCTCACATCTCATTGGCTAAAACCTAGTCAGAAAGCCTCATCTCACTGCAAGGGAAGTTGAGAAATGAAGTCTTTGAGCTGGCAGTACTGACACCTGAGTAGGATAAATTCTCTGGGTGATGAAAACGTTCTGGAACTGGACAGTGGTGGTGATTGCACAGCCTTGTGATTGTAGTAAATACTGAATTGTACACCTTAAAAGTATGAATGCTGTTACATGAGTCTTACCACAATTTTTAAAAATTGGACTTCTTTTACTGAGGAACAAGATGAAAATGAATATTGGGGCAGGCACCCAGCAGCTTTATCGTACCTGCTTTTAAATTGCAGTCAATGGCAGTAGGTTTCTCTGGGCTGCATGGCAGCAGGGGCAGGGGAACAGTGTACCGTGATTGGACAGCCTGGGTCACAGGCAAACCCTGTAGTTGGGGGCTGGGGTCTGTGTATAGGAGAAGCTGGGGAGGGGTGCTGGGTAGACACACAACAATCGTCCTGCCATTTGTCATTAGGATTTAACTACCTTAAAGTAGGTAGGAAGAGCTCTATGGTTCACCTTCCCCATTTCGTGACCATTCCCCGATTGTTTTCCCCAACTGTCAGGCCAAGCCAGGTATTTGCTTTTGAACTTGACCTGTTCACTCTTTGTAAGCCACACCCCACTCTGAGGATTGCTGTCTCTGAGAACATCAAGGGGAAGTTTTGTCCAGGTGGGGCTGCATTTCCTCTGCCCCCCGAAAATGAAGGGGGTGGTTTCCCAACTTTCATGAAATGTTATCTAGGAAAGAAAGGGGCGAGCGTAATGCAGAGACCAAAAGGGATATGACTAAAAAGGGACTTAGCCACCTCTCCTGCCTTGTGGGTCCCCTGAGGCCCGAGTCCTGCCCTTTTGCCTGAATCAGAAGGAGCAGGGCGGGGGATGGAGAGAAGGAGGAGAAAGAGGGGGTTAAGTCTGCCCAGGTTTTTCAGTGTGATGAGACCAGGGCGGAAGGTCTGCCAGGAACAGGTCAGGTTCAAAACAAGAAGCCCCAGGGCACTTCTCTGTAGATTTTACATGCATCTCAAGGGAAAAGTGCCGGAACTGATCTCATTCAATATTTTATTTGACAAATCATGTTGAAAAGGAAGTACACAATGAGCTCTCCAGGTTTGCCAGCGACGCTAAATCTCTCCCAGGTGCTGCAGTGCTAAGGTAACGGGAAACGCAGCAGGAAGCTCCTACAGCACTTAGTGGGAGGGGGCAGGAAGATGGCCCGACAAGGGGCAGGAGGAAAGTGGAACTTGGGGGGAACAGAGCCAGGCCCTGCTGCCCTGGGTCCTTACAAGCTCCACAAACACACTTCCCGGGGCTCCTGCAGCTCCCAGTGTTGGTGTGGGTGGAGTGGGTGGTGGGACTGAAGAGCGGGGCTCCCGAGCCACCTGGGAGCCCCTGGGACGGCCCAGTCCTCCCTGGCCTGCACACGGAAGCTATGCTCTCCGGGACACCCTGAGTCACGGAACTCCTCCTGTCTGCTGGGATCTTCACCTCAGCATCAGGTACTTCCTTCAGCTTATCCGGCTTGTAATTTCAGATATACTTATTTGGTTTGTCTTATTTCACCTTGGCACTTCCCTTGCCTTCCACTCAGCCCCACAAATGGTTCGGATGCTTGTTCTCCTAGTGTTGAATTTCCAGCCAGCAGGTCTGGTCTCCACAGGCTAGGGAATTAAGTGAGAGGAGTCACAGGAAAGAGAAAGGCTTCTAGCAGTAAGAGATTGAGCCTCATCCTCCTACTTACGTTAATTACTAGATGCCAGGCCGTGGCCTTTTGAGGCGTAAACTCAAGTTTAAACTGGTAGGAGGGCAATCGAAATAACTGATTCAGGCAAGGATCATCAACTATGTTGATTTTTAGGAGGCACATACTGAAGTATTTAGGAGTGAAATATGATTTCCAAAACTTACATTCAAGAATTTTGGCAAAAAAAAAAAAAACCCCAAAAAAACACGCATATAGAGATAAAGCAAAAATAGCAAAATGTCAACAATTTTTAAATTTAGGTGGTGGGTATATGGGTAATCATTGTGCTATTCTTTCAACCTTTCTACCTTTCTGTATATTTGAGCACTTGTGTCATAATAAGTTGCTGGGAGTGAGGGTATGGGTAGTGGACAGCGGGTGAATCTGAGTCCTTGAATATATCACAGGCATGAAAGGGCTTAGTAATGCCAGACTTGGAAAAAGCTTTTCATTCTGTGAGGCTCAAAGAGTAGTGTCTTGGGCTGAATTTTGTCCCCTCAAAATTCATATGTTGAAATCCTAACTCCTAGGACCTCAGACTGTGACTGTCTTTAGAGATAGGGCCTTTACAGAGGTGATTAAGGTTAAATGAGGTCATTGGAGTAGTGTCCTAATAAGAAGAGGAAATTTGGACACAGACTGGTAGAAAAGATATTGTGCTATGGACTAAAACCCCCCAGATTTGTGTGTTGAAGCTTTAACCCTCCAAGGTGATGGTATTTGGAGATGGAAACTTGGGGAGATAGTTAGGTTTAGATGAGGTTATGAGGGTGGAACCCTGTTAGGGACCGAACATTTGTGTCCTCCAAAATGCATATGTTGAAACCATATACCCCTCAATGTGGCAGTATTAGGAGGTGGGGCTTCTGTGCTAGTAAGCAGAAGGTGAGGTCATAAGGGTGGCGCTCTCGTGAATGGGATTAGTGCCCTTCCAAGAGTCACAAGAGAGCTTGCTTCCTGCGCTCTGCTCTCTGCCACATGAGGATGCAGCAAGTCAGTAATCTGCGACCTGGAAGAAGGCCCTCAGCAGAACATGACCAATGCTGGCACTCTGAGCTTAGACTTCCAGCCGCTAGAACTATGAGAAATAAACTTCTGTTGTTTATAAGCCCCCCAGTTTATGGTATTTTGTTATAGCAACCTGAGCTAAGACAGGCCCTCACGACAGGATTAGTACCCTTTTGTAAGAAGAGAAAGAGACCCTAGAACCCTCTTCACCATGTGAGGAGACAGTGAGAAGGTGACTGCCTCTGAGCCAAGAAGGGAGCTCTCACCAGAGCCCGACCAGGCCAGCACCTTCATCTTGGACTCTGGCCTCCAGAGCTATGAGAAAACAAATATCTGTCGTTTAAGCCACACAGTCTATGGTATTTTGTTATGGCAGCCCAAGCAGACTAATACACGATATGAAGATACAAGGAGAAGACAGCTATCTACAATCTAAGGGAAGAGGCCTCAAAAGAAACTAACCCTGCTCACACCTTCACCTCAAATATCTAGTCACCAGAAGTATGAAACATTTCTGTCACGTAAGCCACATCATTAGGGCAGCCCTAGCAAACATACAAGTATCATTCACCATTGTTTGCACTTCCTTAAATGAAGCACAGCTCTCACACAAGAAAAAGAGTTCAAATGGGGCAAAGTTCAAACTCTCCTGTGCTTTCCTGTGGTTAGGACAAAACCAGATGGTAGCTGGAGGTCACCCACCTGAGAGAGAGCAGAAAGTGGAGGGGGGACCAGACCATGGGAGGCACTGGGCGCTATACTTGTCTTATACTTTGGAATCATGACCAAGGGGAATAGAATTTGCTTTTTAATAACTCTTTCCTTTTGTTCTCCCATGATATTAATAGAGCTATGTTTTGTAACTAGGACACAAGGTGAAAAAGTTATATGCAATAATTGAAAATCAGTTTTTCCTATGAGGGTCAAGCTAGGAATAATCAACATTTTTTTAAACATCTTTATTTGAGTATAATTGCTTTACAGTGGTGTGTTAGTTTCTGCTTTATAACAAAGTGAATCAGTTATACATATACATATGTTCCCATATCTCTTTCCTCTTGTGTCTCCCTCCCTCCTACTCTCCCTATCCCACCCCTCTAGCTGGTCACAAACCACCTAGCTGATCTCCCTGTGCTATGTGGCTACTTCCCACTAGCTGTCTATTTTACGTTTGGCAGTGTATATATGTCCATGCCACTCTCTCACTTTGTCACAGCTTACCCTTCCCCCTCCCCATATCCTCAAGTCCATGCTCTAGTAGGTCTGTGTCTTTATTCCCATCTTACCCCTAGGTTCTTCATTACCTTTTTTTTTTTCTTAGATTCCATATATATGTGTTAGCATACTGTATTTGTTTTTCTCTTTCTGACTTACTTCAATCTGTATGACAGACTCTAGGTCCATCCACCTCACTAAAATAACTCAATTTCCTTTCTTTTTATGGCTGAGTAATATTCCATTGTATATATGTGCCACTTCTTCTTTATCCATTCATCTGCTGATAGACACTTAGGTTGCTTCCATGTCCTGGCTATTGTAAATAGAGCTGCAGTGAACATTTTGGTACATGACTCTTTTTGAATTATGGTTTTCTCAGGGTATATGCCCAGTAGTGGGCTTGCTGGGTCATATGGTAGTTCTATTTGTAGTTTTTTAAGGAACCTCCATGCTCTTCTCCATAGTGGCTGTATCAATTTACATTCCCACCAATAGTGCAAGAGTGTTCCCTTTTCTCCACACCCTCTCCAGCATTTATTGTTTCTAGATTTTTCGATGATGGCCATTCTTACCAGTGTGAGATGATATCTCATTGTAGTTTTGATTTGCGTTTCTCTAATGATTAATGATGTTGAGCATTCTTTCATGTGTTTGTTGGCAATCTGTATATCTTCTTTGGAGAAATGTCTATTTAGGTCTTCTGCCCATTTTTGGATTGGGTTGTTTGTTTTTTTGTTATTGAGCTGCATGAGTTGCTTGTAAATTTTGGAGATTAATCCTTTGTCAGTTGCTTCATTTGCAAATATTTTCTCCCATTCTGAGGGTTGTCTTTTGGTCTTGTTTATCGTTTCCTTTGCTATGCAAAAGCTTTTAAGTTTCATTAGGTCCCATTTGTTTATTTTTGTTTTTATTTCCATTTCTCTAGGAGGTGGGTCAAAAAGGATCTTGCTGTGATTTATGTCATAGAGTGTTCTGCCTATGTTTTCCTTTAAGAGTTTGATAGTGTTTGGCCTTACATTTAGGTCTTTAATCCATTTTGAGTTTATTTTTGTGTATGGTGTTAGGGAGTGTTCTAATTTCATACTTTTACATGTACCTGTCCAGTTTTCCCAGCACCACTTATTGAAGAGGCTGTCTTTTCTCCACTGTATATTCTTGCCTCCTTTATCAAAGATAAGGTGACCATATGTGCGTGGGTTTATGTCTGGGCTTTCTATCCTGTTCCATTGATTTATATTTCTGTTTTTGTGCCAGTACCATACTGTCTTGATTACTGTAGCTTTGTAGTATAGTCTGAAGTCAGGGAGCCTGATTCCTCCAGCTCCATTTTTCGTTCTCAAGATTGCTTTGGCTATTCGGGGTCTTTTGCGTTTCCATACAAATTGTGAAATTTTTTGTTCTAGTTCTGTGAAAAATGCCAGTGGTAGTTTGTTAGGGATTGCATTGAATCTGTAGATTGCTTTGGGTAGTAGAGTCATTTTCACAATGTTGATTCTTCCAATCCAAGAACATGGTATATCTCTCCATCTATTTGTATAGAATAATCAACATTTGAGAGACAAGATCAGCAGTCTGTAGTCTGAGGGCATAGATACAAGGCTTCTGAATGGTATTGTGAGAGGAGCCATGGCTTTGGCTTGGACAAACATGAGCACAACTTTTCCCTTTTCCAATTAAGAGCTGTGAGACCCTTAACTGGGGCAATTTGTGTAACTTCTTTGGACCACACTTTCCTCATCTGTAAAATGGGCAGAATACTACCTGCCTTGTAGAGATACTGGAAAGATTAGAGCTGTTGTACTTAAGCCCTGGGTAAAATGCCTGGTCACAACAAATGGTACTATTATTACTGTTGCTATTTTTTGGGAATGCCCAATAAAGGTGATGGAAGTGCAGTGAAGGGAAACACAGTAAAGATAAAAGAAAGCTACCTTTTACTTAGTCAAAATCATAGAGACAGGGCTTCCCTGGTGGTGCAGTGATTGAGAGTCCGCCTGCCGATGCAGGGGACACGAGTTCGTGCCCCAGTCCGGGAAGATCCCACATGCCACAGAGCGGCTAGACCCGTGAGCCATGGCCGCTGAGCCTGTGCGTCCGGACCCTGTGCTCCGCAACGGGAGAGACCACAACAGTGAGAGGCCCGAGTACCACAAAAAAAAAAAAAAAAAAAAAAAATCATAGTGACAAAAAGTAGAATGGTGGTTGCCAGGGGCTGGGTGAAGGGTGAAATGGAGAGTTATTGTTCAATGGGTATAATTAAAGTTTTGTAAGATGAAAAGAGTTCTGGAGATGGATGGTGTTGATGGTTACATAAAAATATGAATGTACTTAATACCATGAAATATATATTTTAAAATGATTAAGGGAATTCCCTGGTGGTCCAGTGGTTAGGGCTCCATGCTTCCACTGCTGGGGGCCTGGGTTCGATCCCTGGTTGGGGAACTAAGATCCCACAAACCGCACGATGCAGCCAAAAAAAAAAAAAAAAAGATAGTATGTTACGTGTATTTTACCACAAGAAGAAAAAAATTGGAAAAGAAATAACTTACTCCACAGTACAGCACACTTGATGAAAACACAGGGGAATCGGGGGGGGGGAAATTAGCCATAAAGAAATTTAAAATTTTGACTAATAAACAAAAATTCTACCAGGCAAAAATCACTCTAAACAAAGTCAAAAGACAAAGAACAAGCTAGGAGAAATATTTTCAATTCTATCCAACAGAGCTCATTTTCTTGCTGAAGAAGTCCATATGTTAGGAGAATGGCCTGCCAGAAGGCCAGAAAGAAGAGTTCAGAGAACATAAATTCTAGTTTCTCTAGGACCTTCCAGAGGCACCCATGGTGGGGCGGGTAGTTGGGGCAGACAGTTCTTCAGGCTTCATGATGTCCCAGCTCAAATATCCCTCTACATTCTCCATATCCCTTTTCTCTGAAATTTATGCTAAAACCTCTTTGGACACATATTAGGTGCCAATAAATTATTGAATTATTTCACATATTACAGTGTTTTCATTTCCTAGGGCTGCTGTAACAAAGGACACAAACTGGCTTAAAACAATGGAAATTTTACAGTTAGAGGCTAGAAGTTCAAAATCAAGCTGTCAGAAGGACCATGCTCCCTCTGAATGCTCTGTCAGAGGATACTTCCCTGCCTCTTCCTAGCTTCTGGTGGCACCAGGCATTCCTAAGCCTTTAGTAGCATGACTCCAATCCCTGTCTCTCTCACATGGCTTTATTCTCTGTTTCTCTGTGTCTTTCTTAGTCTTCCTCTCATCTTATAAGCATACCAGTCATTAGATTTGGGGCATACCCTATATCCAAGATGATTTTGACTTAACATCCTTAGCTAATTACATCTTCAAAGACCATATTTTCAAATAAGGTCACATTCTGAAATTCTGGGTGGATGTGAATTTTGGGGGGATACTTCAACCTGTTAGTTGCAACAGAGAGCTTTTTTAGTTGCACCTTAAAGAAAACCCCCATCTAACTAGCTTAAACAAATAAAAATAACTACTGGGATGATTAGCAGAAAAGTCTAGGAATATATGGAACATCAAGAATGGCTTGGGCTTCCCTGGTGGCGCAGTGGTTGGGAGTCTGCCTGCCGATGCAGGGGATGTGGGTTCGTGCCCCAGTCTGGGAGGATCCCGCATGCTGCAGAGTGGCTGGGCCCGTGGGCCATGGCCAGTGGGCCTGCGCGTCCGGAGCCTGTGCTCCGTGGTGGGATAGGCCACAGCAGTGAGAGGCCCATGTACAGCAAAAAAAAAAAAAAAAGAATGGCTTGACCAAGGAAGTCAGTTTCTCTGTTTCATTCTGATCTGTCTTTTGCTGTGTTGGCCTCATTCTTAGGCTCCATCATGTGGCTTTTGGCAGCTCCAGGTTCACATCATCCTTATTGGTGGTAATCCTAGCTAAAAGTATATCTCATACCTTTCTCCAAACAGTATCAGCAAACATCTCATGTATATCATTGACTTTTATTAGGTTTCATGCCCATATCTAAAGCAGTCACTGTGGCCTGGCCTTAAGTCTATACCTCAGCTCTAGAACCAGGCATTGAAAGCATGCAGACTAAGGGTGGAGGAGGGGTTCTTCCCAGAGTGAACTTGGGGTATTATTACCAGGAAAAGCATGCATGGGTGCTAGGTAGTGAAAAATGTAGCTATCCACTAGAATGTTAATCCTACCTTCATAGTTAAAGAGCCCCTGGAAGACAGCAACTCTGGTTTTCTCCTCTGTATTCCAGAGCCCCAGATAGCATCAGGCCTTCACATAAGTATTTGCTGACTTTTGTTTTGAATTTTTAACAACATTTAATCTCTGCAGACTTTACCCACTGTAAATCTGCAACCCAGTTCCTGAACCAAGGTGACACACCCTACCCCATCTAGATACTCTCTTTGTAAAGCTCTATCTAGGTAGACCAGTTGGCCATCTGTTGTGAAATCATTCTGAAAAACTTCCATGAAAGGGAACTGGGAAAAAAGGCTCATGATTGGGTCAACATGGCAGGAAAGAAACAGTGGGTGGGGGCTTCCCTGGTGGTGCAGTGGTTGAGAGTCCGCCTGCCGATGCAGGGGACATGGGTTCGTGCCCCGGTCTGGGAGGATCCCACCTGCTGCAGAGTGGCTGGGCCCGTGAGCCATGGCCGCTGGGCCTGCGCGTCCGGAGCCTGTGCTCCACAGGGGAGAGGCCACAACAGTGAGAGGCCCACGTACCGCAAAAAAAAAAAAAAAAGAAACGGTGAAACTGAGGAACAAAGAAATACAGCGCCACTTCCCCACTTTGTCCCAACACACACACACAAATCTCAATATATCTGCTGGGATGGAGTATTGTTACTCTCACATACCCCGGAGCCCTGGTGGAGTAAATAAGATTCTGAGTTTAGGCATGTGTCATCGAGGGGTTTAGGCCTGAAATGTTGTACCTTAAACACACGCAGATGGGCCTTGTATCCAAGGCCAATGCCCAAAGGGTGAAATCAGACAGCCCTTTAGGTAGATGAAGCTGGACTTGGTAACCACCCTGTGGAGTTTAATTTGCTGACCTAGATGTAGTTTGCAGCCCACAAAACCTCATGCCACAGCAAAGCTTTTCTTGTGCTGAGACAGCTGGCTGAGCGTGGTGTTGCAATGACTCAGTTCTTGGTAAAGGGTCTGCAGAAATTAGGGGCAGAGCTATAGTCCTAAGACCACAGTCCCAAGAGACCTTCCTGTTTATTCCATGGTGAGAGAAGAGGAACCTTCTGTTTGTGGGCACTGGTGTTTCATCAGATAGGACAAGGCTGGGGCTATGGGTTTGGGCTGCGTATACACAGTCCACACATGATGGTCAGACAATTATACTCAGACTGATCATTCAGACTTAACCACACAGGCCAAAAGCATTTTTGGAAAGTGGTCTTCAAACTGTGTGAACCAAGTCACATTTCTCCTTGACTTCCATTTTGAAATTGGGGCTAGTTTACATGAGGAAGATGACTTCAATAAAACTGGGGTTGAAAACTGTGAGTTCTGAGGACTCCCCATTAAACATAGCAGATTGAACATGTGTATAAGCTTCAGCCTCCTCCCAAAACCCCAGTAAAATATGAGTAAAGACACTTCTTTTTTTTAAAAAAATGCATATATCCAGAAGAGAGATAAGAGCAGAGAGAGGGATCAAAAAAATCCTAGCTGAAGCCTATTGATGTTCAAGGGAAATAAATTTACTTAGGATATATTTCCCTATTGTGAAATATATATCTAATAATAAATTGTTAGACATTGTTACATTGATCAGTGTTCACTAAAATATTCACCATCTTTGTGTGAATATATGTGCATGCTGTGTTGGTTGGTTTAATTTTACATAAATTTATGTTCTCAAAAGGATACATCTTAGAGTAAAAGGTGGCAGGGGATTTAAGTAATATCCATGTGAGTTTATGACATCAACTAGTACATTTCAACCCTAGCAGTGCATTAGAATCACCTTCAAGTGCTTACTAAAAATGGGAACCCTGGGACTTCCCTGGCAGTCCAGTGGTTAAGACTCCATGCTTCCAATGCAGGGGGCACAGGTTCAATTCCTGGTTGGGGACCTAAGATCTCACATGCCAGGTGGTGTGCCCCACCCCACCCCTAAACAAAAAAGGGAAGCTTTATTAAAAGTATATTCCTGGGCTTGCCTCAGATATATGAAGTGGAACAGGATTGTGGATGGGGGAATTGCTAGGAATCTGATTTTCCTTCAACTTTTTATTTTGAAAATTTCAAACTTACAGAAAAGTTGAAAGACTATAATGCTCACCCTATACCTTCCACCTAGATTCTACAATTATTAACATTTCATGACATTTGGATTTTTTTCCCTTTCTCTCTTTCTGTAACTATAAAATCTTTTGCTGAGACATCTGAAAGTAAATTTCAGACATCCTGACATTTTATTCTTGTTGTGGGTTGAATTATATTTCCCCCAAAGAGAGGTTGAAGTCCTAACAGCTTGGTACCAGTGAATGGGACCTTATTATAAATAGGGTCTTTGCAGATGTAATCAAGTTAAGATGAGAGAATATTGGGTTAGGGTGGGCCCTAAACCCAATAACTGATGTCCTTATAAGGGGAGAGAGAGATTGAACTCACAGAGAGACACACAGGGAAGGACAAGTGACCATGAAGGCAGAGATGCAGTTAATGCTGTCATAAGCCAAGGAACACCAAGGATTGCCAGCAACTACCAGAAGGTAGTAAGAAGAAGCAAGGACGGATCTTCCCCTAGGGCCTTCAGACAGAGCATGGTCCAGCTGATACCTTGATTTGAGACTTCTAGCCTCCAGAACTGAGAGAGGATACATTTCCGTTGTTGTAAACCACCCAGTTTGTGGTAATTTGTTATAGCAGTTCTAGAAAACTAATACAACCTCTAAGAACAGGAGTTACCAAAATGCAGGTATTTCATAGGAGTAAGGACGTTCTCCTCACAATCAATACCATTACCGCACCTAAGAAAATTAAGAATAATTCTATAATTTCCAATCCATAATCAAAAGGATCCAACTGTCCTCAAAATAACTTTTGCAGATTTTTTTTTCCTTTTTTTGGTCAAGATCCAACCATGGTATCTGATATTCATTTGATTGCTATCTAATTTCTTTTCATTCTATTTAATTAAAAGAATGTAATTAAATTATTTCAATTTCTCTAATTTCTTTTATTCTGTAGTAATCCACCCTTTTAAAAAATGACATCAATTCTTTGAAGTATCCAGGTGTTAAAGAAAAAAGAATTCTCAAACTATAAAGAAGACTTTATTCAAGATTAGTGCAACAAGGGAGAGAGCGAGGGAGCTCGACTCCACATTCAACAAGGACAGGTGGGGATTTACTGCCAAAGAGCAGGTGAGGGAGTCAGAGGATGGAGATGTACTAATAGGAGATGTGGTGGAGCCGGGCAGGGGGAATCTTGTTAAAGATAGGTTAAGTCCTTAGACGTTGGGTAGAAGAGGTCGAACTGGATCAGATATGAAGGGTGATCAGATAGCGAGGGTGGAGGGATCATCTAGCAGCACTCTGCTAAGGTTGGGTTGGGTAGAGGCCCAAGCCAGGGTGGGGGCCAAGGTCAAGGCCGAGTGGAAAGAGGGTTCAAAGGAACCTGACTCAAGTCTGGTCAGTTGTCTTAGAGTATGTTCCACACTGTGAATTTGTCTTTTTGATTTCTCTTGGTATAACTTAACTGTTCCTCTATCCCTGTATTTTCTGTAAACTGGAATGTAGGTCATGAGGCGTGGTTAGAAGTATGTTAATCACTTTGGCAGAAGTTAATTCGTAGGTGGTATTGTGTATTTTGGATTATATCACATCAGAAGGCGCATCATTGTTGCACTATTAGTGATGCTCAGTTTGATTGCTTGGTTAAGATGGTGACTACCAGCTCTCTCCATTGTAAAGAGAAATCTTCTACTTGGTAATTTGTAAGTCATCTGTGGGTGTTATTTTAACCCAATGCGACTATCTTACCCTCCGATAACCTTTCATCCAATGGTTCCATTGTTAATCTTTGCCTAAATCACTTATTTTACTGGGGGCTGAAAAATAGTGTTTTCCAATTCTATCATTCCTTCCATGTTTATTGGCTGGTATTTCCCTTCCTCTCTCTTTTGTTTTGAAGATCACTGTGAACGTGTGGGTTTTGTTTTATTCATTGTGTTACCAACTGTAGTCATTATTTATTTTGATGCTCAAATTGTTTCAAATTTGGCCAGTAAGAATCCTTTCCAGCTAGCTCCTATGTCTTTGAATACTTCCTTGTCTTCTGGCACAATTTGATGCCCTAGGCTCACTGTTCCTGCCTAAGACTTGGGATTGGCCATTTGTTCAAGGGACAGGAAACAAGCCCATCCTTCTCAATTACCCATAAGTAAGGTGTCACTTTCCTTACCATTTAAAATAAGCTTAATAATAGCTAATGTGTATTAGGTACTGTGTGCAGGCACCCTGCAAGTGTTTTCCATGCATCACCTCATTTAATTCACATACTAATTCTTTGTGGTCAATACACTTATGTATCCCCCTTTTACAGATGAGGAAACCAGGGTGTGGAGAAGTTAAGTAGATTGCACAGAACCATTCAGCTAGCAAGTGGAGGAGTTAAAATAGGGACTCAGATCATTCTGACTCCAAAATCAAGCTTGGAACCACCATGCCATATTGCCAATTTGGCTACAAAAAGAGAAAGTGCTTTAAAAGAACTGAACTTCATTATATCTATAACTAAACAAAACAAAAACCCCATGCTTTAAGATGATAGGCATTACGTAAAATTTAAAGAAAGAAATCCTTGAGAAATTTGGTAACTTTCTCATTAATTCTAAATTGCCAGTAATCACAGTTTAGGATAACCTGGGTCAGGCCTGGAATGTGATTAGCAACTCAACCAGAAGCCTTATCATAGAATGAATTGGAGCAGGGACTTTGGACCAAGTTAGTGGTAAAGCCTTCCAAGCTTCTCATAGCTGTAGAATTTTTCTCTGTTTCTGGGGTGGTCTGTTCAGCACTTAAGCTGTACAGGTTAATGGAAGGGATAGATAGGGGCAGGAGGGAGAGCTGCTGTGACTGTGTAGCTGTGTCCTGGTTCTCACTGGCCCAGGGTGCTGGGGAAGTTGGGAGAGGTGACTCACCCGCCCAGTCGAGGGCTGTGACACCTGAAAGAAGGGGCCCCTTTTTCTAATTTGCACAAAGGTGCCCTGTGGGTTGGTAGAGGCCCTACCTAAGTAAAGTCCTCCTGGCTTGAAACTGACTGTTCTGGGTTCAAGGGTGAGTGGCTCTCTATTATCTCTCTCTCTTTTTTCTTTTTTTGTGGTACTTGGGCCTCTCACTGTTGTGGCCTCTCCCGTAGCAGAGCACAGGCTCCGGATGCGCAGGCCCAGCGGCCATGGCTCACGGGCCCAGCCGCTCCACGGCATATGGGATCTTCCCGGACCGGGGCACAAACCCGTGTCCCCTGCCTCGGCAGGCGGACTCTCAACCACTGCACCACCAGGGAAGCCCTCTCTATTATCTCTTAATGAGAGAAAACTTCCTGCTCCCACAGGAATTTCCAGTTATAGTCATTAGCTTAGGTGTAACCCGAAATTTAAACGTAATTACATTTCTCTTAGAGCTAAGGTTGCTCCTAGAAACCTGCCAGTTTCCTTTCCAGGAGGAAGGTCTTTGGCCTTTTACTCTTTTCCTTCTTTTCCACCTTCACCTTAGCGTCCAGTTAAGCCTGGGGTGGTGTTTAGTAAGGAGCCTTAACCCGGACACCAAATGTCCTGCCTGTCCTCCCCCATCCCCTCCCTCCCTGGGTCTTTGCCCAGGGCAGGGAGAGGTACCTGAGTATCCGAGTGGTGGTGAGGGATATTTCAGGGAGCGATTGGTGGGGGGACCCATTAAGATAAAGAGGAAGAATAAACAGAAGCAGATGTGCCTTCTGCCCAGGTCCCCAGCCAGCTGATAAGAGCTAGTCTCCAGGGCTGGGCCTGGCCTCCTTGGAGCCAGGAGCTGGGCCAGGCTCCCCCATCCTCAGCTCTCCACTAGATCTTGTTTCCCTTCCTGGAGCTTTCCCCTCCACTGGAATACAAATCAAATATATTCACAATCTATTACCAATGCCAATGATTCCTCTAGATTTAAAAGATGTGCCCAGACAACTATTCTCCTGCAAACTACAAAGGTGGAGACTACACACACACACACACACACACACACACATGCACACACACACACGCGCACAGAGAGAGAGAGAGAGAGAAGCACCCATTTAGGCTGAGATTAAAAAGCCCCAAGGTGGGGGCTTCCCTGGTGGCGCAGTGGTTGGGAATCTGCCTGCCAGTGCGGGGGACGGGGGTTCGAGCCCTGGTCTGGGAGGATCCCACATGCCGCGGAGCGGCTGGCCCCGTGAGCCACAAGTGCTGAGCCTGCGCGTCTGGAGCCTGTGCTCCGCAGCGAGAGGCCGCGATAGTGAGAGGCCCGTGCACCGCGATGAGGAGTGGCCCCCACTTGCCGCAACTAGAGAAAGCCCTCACACAGAAACGAAGAGCCAACACAGCCATAAAAAAAAAAAAAAAAAAAAAAGCCCCAAGGTGTCTCCAATTCGAGGGATGGATTGTCCAAGCTTCGCTAAAGGGCTCTGGGCTTGGGGTAGAATGAGTGAACAAGGAAACCTCTAGGAGCCCTTCTGGCCCTAAAATCCTCTGGCTCTCAGGGCTGTTTAAGGCCTCCCACCCCCAGTCCAGAAAGGATAAAAGCAATAGAAACTCTGGACCTTTGAGGGTGTGAAGGGCTTGGCTGGCACTGGGGCCGGGGCTGGCGATGGTCTGGGGTCCTCCCCCTGGCATATCGTTCTACAGCAATGTTTTTCCCTTTGAAAAGAAAAAATTATCATCAATCCAGAACAGACTTAAAATGTTAACTTTTTAATATTACCCAAATATGTGCACATTTCAACCTAGGTTTAAACTCCGTGTGTGTGTAAGTGGTCCATAATCATAAAATTCAAGCTGGAAAGAAGGGAGAAGCCAGGGTCTTACCCACCCACTCCCACCTTCAGGGCTGTCTCCTGTAGCAGCTTCCGTTTCTCCCAGACAGACCCAGTGTGACCAACTGTGTTTAGAGCTTCCGCTGGGTGATCCCTGGGCTCAGGTATCACTGCCCCTTTCTCCTGTCCCTCCAGCCCAGGGAGGGGGTGGCCTCCTGCTGTTGTTCATCTCTGGGTTGCCTCAGCCTCCCCTGTTTGGACTCCTGGTTCTTTCATCCTGGCAAGCTTGAGGTGGGGAGGCAGCGTTTCATAGATGTGGGCGTGCAGGTGTCTTAGGTGGGATGCCCCCAAAGCCACCTCTAAAGGGGGACTTGCGTGCAGAGTGTTTCCTGGCGAGTGTTCCCAGCAGCAGCAGCTGTGAGCAAGCGAGGGCAGAAGATGTCAAAATGCAGCACAGCTGCAACCAAAGCCCATGCTCTGCCCCGGAGTCATCCCAAACTGGGGCAGGGCTGGGATAGTGTACCCCACCTCCAGCCCCGCACGGGCGAGTTGGCCTTGGGCTGCCCCCGGGAAGGGGCCCCTGTGGGACACTGGATGAGGCAGCTCCGTTGAGGCAGGGCCATTCCTGGGGAGGGACTGGCTGGGAGCTGTCCTCCGTCCCGAAGGGGAACCTGGGCGAACGCCACAGCGTCCCTCTCAGGTTCAAAGCCCAGCTCTGCACCGTCCTAGTCACGTGCCCTTGACCAAATTCCTTATCCTTATTTAGCCAGCGTTTCAGTTTCCTCATCTGTGAAAAGGGAAACTGTGAGGACTCCGTGAGACTTTGTTCCTGCACAGGGAGAGCCTCCGCCCCTGCTGGCTTCCCTCCGGGGAAGCCATAATCTGTTTGGTCAGGATCCAGGGCACTGGCTCAGCCAGACTCATGAGGGGGTGGGGCTCCTGTGCCATAAAGGTCATGTGCCGCGTCTCTCCCACTCCCTGCTCCCGGGGGCTGGGTGACCTTGCTCTCCTCACTGGCTTTTCCAGCTCGGGATGGAATGAGGAAACAACCAAGGTCCTCTGGCAGCCTGGCCTCCTGGCCCTCCCTCGTCTTCCTCCCAGGGCTTGTGTCAGGGGCAGGGGAGTCAGAGCTTTGGATCCTGGTGTCCTGGCCCCGGGATGGTGTGTCAGGTTCTGTGCTATTTGCCTTTATCCCATGTGTGTGCCGCAGTCCCCAGGAGCCCCGCAGGAAGGGAGGGGTGGGCGAACCAGGGTAGAATTCCTGGACCCCCAAATTCTACCTGCACTGTCAATAGTAGAAAAGATGGAAAGAAAGAAATAGAATATAGTGGGGGTGTGTGGAAGGGTACAGCAGCACAACAGACTTCTTCAGGGTCGCCTGCTATATATGGGAACTTGATGTGAATTAGAAAAGGTCCCTCCTCTGGGGGGACACAGCCCCATGAGCGCTCAGCTTAGCAAACAGTGTCTTTCTGCAAACTAGAAAAAGGCCCCCGATCTTCCCTGTGCACTCGAGGTGCAGTGCACGACCTGCGCAACCTTACGGGGGGACCCTGTAGGAAGGCTCCACTTGCTGCCACAGGCTCCTTGCCCTGCCTTCTGTCCCGCCAGTTTTCTTGGCCCACACCACACAACGTAGCCTTGGGTTCTGCACATTCTGTGCGGTTTATGGGCTTAGGATGGACGATCAGGTTATACTCCACAGAGCCTACCTTCCCACACATCAAACAACTCTCTGCCTTAGAGCCTTACATGTTCCTTTCTGTGATGACATTCATAGATTGTTTGAGTCCTGGAACTGCAAGGGACCCGAGAGATTACTAATCACTGCTGAGTGACAGGACCAGCAAGCCTGTTCCTTTGGGGACAGACCCCAGAAGCACCCCATCCTGGCAGCCTTTGCCCCCCTGAGGTTCTTCTATACGCATGTCCTGCCAGTCTCCCCTGCTCTGCTCAGAGCCCACGCCTAGTGACTTGTGTCCGTGGACATGGATCACAGCAACCTGTCCGTAAGGCATATGGCTGGAGAGCTAGTGTGGACAGAGCAGAAGTCAGGAGCCGGATGAGTTCAGGGGGATTTAGCTGGATTTGTTTCATCTAGACCCCAGTGTTGACTTTCATGACTTTTCTTGAATAAATGGATAAAATGGGTCTGCATTCCTTCCTGGCGGCACCTGACTGGAGCTGAGAGGTGTCTCCCCAGCAGAAGTGCAGGAGTGGCCTGAACCCCAGTTTAGTGGGGAAGTGTTATGTGTGTACTCCAGAGTCAGCCAGCCTGAGTTTCAATCCTGGATCACTTATTAGCTATGAGACCTTGGAAAAGTTATTTCCCTCTGCCTCAGTTTTTCCATCTGTCAAATAGGATGATGACATAATGCGACCCATCCTACGGGGTTGTTAGAAGGATTAAGTGATTATGGGCTTATAATAGCACATAGTGCATAATATTTGTTAGCTATTGTAATGACAGCAGGTGAGTTCCCATTGGGCAGAATAGACATTAATGTAAAGTTTCCACAAACATCATTTTATTGTCTCAGTGACCCCTGGATTCTCAGCAAAAGATTGTAGCTGGCCTAAGGAAACCCAAGTGGGGAAATTCATCTATGAGATCCCGTCCCCTCAGCAAGGCAATCTTCCAGACTGCCCAGGGCGTGCAGGGCCAGTCTCAGCTCTGGGTCTTGCCTCGCTCAGAGCTCTGTCTCTGCCAAGGGCATGATGGGAAGGGCTGTGAACAGGCAGTTGTGCTCCCTGTCTGCAGCCTCCAAGAGCACATCCCAATATCTCAAGGCATCCTCATTCCCCTTCCTAAGTCATTACGGTCTGTCAACAACAAAGTGTTCCACAGTGTGCTGGGCATTTTAATTTCCAGTCTGACTCCTGCTTGGGGTAATAAGTTCCATGAACTTACCACCCACCGAGTGAAGTCCTATTTTCTTCTATGATTCCTAAACATCATTCTCTCAAGCTTTAAGCAGAGCCCCCTGGTTATAGTTCAGGATGGGGTGAATGAGTTCATGACCACTAACCATAACATCCATGATCAAACAGATATTATTCCTTCTTATAGCCTTTGTCTTTCCAGAAGAAGAACCCTCAGTGTATTACTCTGTATTTTTATGGCAGCTTCCCTATTTCCTTGGCAACTTTGGTTGGTCCTTTTTCTCGTTTCCCACTGTCTTTCATGAGGTGTAGAAAATCCACAGGGCAGAAATCCCTCCTCAACCATAATTCCCCGTATGCCACATTCTATACACTTGGATACACTTCCAAGTACCAAATGAGAATTTCAGTTCAATACATGCAAATTGTAGTCACTTTATTGAAGAAAACTGGAAGAAGAAGGGATTGGGAGTTGGTGAAAGAAAAGAGTAAACGTAGGCAGAGCGCCAGCAGAGGATTTTGCCATCGAGGGTGGGAACAGTAAAAGGTGAGATCTTAGAACTCCGCCCCAGAGCTGCTTTACACGACCATGCAAGATGCATCTTACCCAAGGGCACCCTCCAAGGGGGCAAGTGGGGGCTGGAGTCCAGTTGTCACCCACTCACCATGGTCCTGGGTGCTGGGCTGCACCAGCCAGAAAGCGTTATCTTTTCCTGATTTGTGTAAAGACACCTTGTGAGCCCGTGGCAGCCCTGCCCATTCCTCCATTGGTCAGTATGGGGGCAGCTGTGTCCCCCAGACAGGGAGGGCAGAAAAACCCAGGTCAGAGCTAGGCACTGGGTCCTGACGTGCTCTGCCATGAACTTTTCTTCGGCATCCATCCAGTGAGCACTTTCTGAGCATCTGCTATGTGCCCATCACTATTTTAGGTGCTGAGAAGGCAGATACAGTTCGTGTTCTCACAGAGCTTATGTTGTAGTCAGGGGAAACAAATTAACAAAGTAAATTTAGACACCACAAGCATCATAATGGGCTGGTTCAGGGGCTTGGCAAACTATGACCCTTGGGCAAATCCACCCCTTGGCCTACTTTTTGTTTTGTTTTGTTTTTGTTTTTGTTTTTGTTTTGCAGTATGCAGGCCTCTCACTGTTGTGGCCTCTCCCGTTGCGGAGCACAGGCTCCGGACGCGCAGGCTCAGCGGCCATGGCTCATGGGCCCAGCTGCTCTGCGGCATGTGGGATCTTCCCAGACCGGGGCACGAACCCGTGTCCCCTGCATCGGCAGGCGGACTCTCAACCACTGCGCCACCAGGGAAGCCCTGGCCTACTTTTGTAAGGCCCATGAGCTAAGAATGATTTTTATATTTTTAAAGGATTATAAAACAAAATAAACCCTTAGGAGATACACAAAGCCTAATTATCTACTCTTTGGCCCTTTACAGACAAAGTTTGCCCAGCCCTGAGGTGGTAAAGTGCTCTGGAGGACACTGCTGGTGGCCTCCCCAGCACCCATCAGCATTTCCCAAATACATGGCAGCCTAGAGATTTGGGTGGGATGAGGCCTTAGCTGCCTAAGTCTAATCTGGGTCCTCTCAGCAGTGACTGGTTCAGGGATATGCGAATCAGCATGTGCGAGTCTCCTGGGTTAAGTGATGGGTTAGGTGAAGTCCCGTACTTTCCTTTGAGTGTTGGAGAACAAGAAACTCTCTTTCTGGGCTTCCCGGGTGGTGCAGTGGTTGAGAATCTGCCTGCCAATGCAGGGGACACAGGTTCGAGCCCTGGTCTGGGAAGATCCCACATGCCGTGGAGCGGCTGGGCCCGTGAGCCACAATTACTGAGCCTGCATGTCTGGAGCCTGTGCTCCGCAACAAGAGAGGTCGCGATAGTGAGAGGCCCGCGCACCGCGATGAGGAGTGGCCCCCACTTGCTGCAGCTAGAGAAAGCCCTCGCACAGAAACGGAGACCCAACACAGCCATAAATAAATAAATAAATAAATAAATAAGTAAGTAAGTAAGTAAATAAGTAAGTAAGTAAGTAAGTAAGTAAGAAACTCTCTTTCTGGATGAGGTGGGATATGGATGTGAGGCCAGGGCTTGCTGCAGCCATTTTGCTAATGTATAGGAGGTCATCATGAGGACAGAGCTGACCCACTGAAGAGGGGAACATCAGAGAATCACAGAGACACAGATCCAGGGCCCTGACTTTTTAGTTCCACAAGCCACTACATCCCCTTCGATGTTTAAGCCAATTAGGGTTTCTTGTTTCTTTTGACCAACAACATTCTAACTGACACTCAAGGAAAAAAGGAGGTGATGTTTGAGCTGAGGCACGAATGATTGTAAAGATCTGGACGGAAAACCTTCCAAACAGAGGAAAAGGCAAATGCCAATGCCTAGAAGTGGGCACAAGCCAGGCACATGTGAAAAGCAGGACAGTCAGTGAGCCCTGGGGAGAATGATATCCGATGAGGTAGAGAAGTAGGCTGGGTCTTGATGACCAAGGAGAGGAGCTTAGATATTGCTCCAAATGCAACAGGAAGCCATTGTTAGTTTTGTTTGTTTTGTTTTTTGTTTTAATTAATTAATTAATTTTAATTAATTTATTTTTATTAATTTATTTTTGGTTGCGTTGAGTCTTTGTTGCTGCACGCGGGCTTTCTCTAGTTGTGGCGAGCAGGGGCTACTCTTCGTCGCGGTGCCTGGGCTTCTCATTGTGGTGGCTTCTCTTGTTGCGGAGCTCGGGCTCTAGGCGTGTGGCCTTCAGTAGTTGTGGCACGTGGGCTCAGTAGTTGCGGCTCGCAGACTCTAGAGCGCAGGCTCAGGAGTTGTGGCGCACGGGCTTATTTGCTCCACGGCATGTGGGATCTTCCCGGACCAGGGCTTGAACCCGTGTCCCCTGCATTGGCAGGCGGATTCTTAACCACTGCGCCATCAGGGAAGTCCCGGTTGGTTTTGAATATACAGAGGACCATGAGCTAAGGAACTCAATCGCCCTTAGAAGCTAGAAAAGGCAAGGAGACAATCATCTCCTAGGGCCCCCAGCAGGGATCACAGCCCTGCCATCTGGACTTTAGTCTCTTGAGCCCATATCAGACTTCAGACTTACAGAACTGCAAGATAATAAATTAGTGCCATTTTAAGCCTCTAAGTTTGTGCCAATTTGTTACAGCAGCACCAGAAAACGATATACCTCTTATGCAGAAAATGTGCTCACACCCAACTCTGCAAAAGTTCCTGCGTGATCAGAGTCCCTGAACTCTACCATGTCTAAGAACCCCTGGCGTAGAGGCCCTCGGGATTTGGAGCCTGTCTAGCTGACCGGTCTCCTCTCAGCTGGTCAAGCTTTCAGCAGGCTGTCTGCTGGGGAGGCCTCTAGCCCCTCAATAGCCATATGTGACTGGTGGCTACTGTATTGAACAGTAGTTGGTCTAGAGGGTAAGGCGTGATAAATAGAAATAAACAGTGCCCATTGATCAGAATGGAAGTTATGTAACATGTGAGTCACTGACCTTACCTCTATTCAGAGTACGGACTTTAAAATTTTATTTTAGTCAAAGTAAGGTACCACCCATTCTCAGTTCCCTAGCCTTATATTCCTCTAAGGTCTTAGATTACTCAACACAGAATTTTCCTTCTTTGAGGGGTTTTAGTTCCCCTTTGGGTTCTCTCATGAATGGAGCTGTCATTCTGCACACGCTGAGGCAGTATGAACATCTGAGTAACAGGCTCCTCATCTAACCAATAACCTGCCAATTTCACACTTGGGTTATCTCAAATTTTCTGATGGAAGTCTTTCTATATCTATGGGTTCCCAATCTAGCTGGTCATCTGAATCACTTCAGAGTACTTAAAAGAAAACAAAACAAATAACACACATCCAGGACCTCTTGAATCACAATCCAGAGATGTGCTCAGTGATGTGCATTTTAAAAAATCTCAGCAGGGGCTTCCCTGGTGGTCCAGTGGTTAAGACTCCACACTTCCACTGCAGGGGGCACGGGTTCGATCCCTGCTGGGGAAACTAAGATCCCACTGGAATCTTTGAACAATAATATATGCTTTAAAAAAAAATCTCAGCAGATGACTGTGATGGGCATTCAGCCTTGGGCACCATCGACTTTGCTGAATAGGCCAGAGACTTCATCTGTGGCAGAGACACAGCAAGTCCTAGAGTGACAGATCCTCTGGGAGCAAAATTCCTTTTAACAATGTCATTGTGGGACTTCCCTGGCAGTCCAGTGGTTGGGACTCCGCACTCCCAATGCAAGGGGCTTGGGTTTGATCCCTGGTTGGGGAACTAAGACCCCACATGCCTCAGAGCCAAAAAAGTGCAAAAAGACCCCCCCAAGTCCCCAGTGTCATTGTGGCCAGGGGAGGGGTGGGGTGATGGTGGTGGCTGAGGTGGAGGCCTCAGAGGTCCCTTTGAGTGTAGCCTATTTTAGGCAGGCAAAGCCTAGCCCATGGGACAGGAAGCAGTATCTCCAGATGGAGACCAATATGAGAGAAGACAGAGAGGGCCTCAGGTCTCCCGTTGGCCTGAAGGCTGTGGGTGAGGAGGAAGTCCACAGCTGGTAACCCATCCTCATTCTCCTCGTTTTGCTTTTACCTATGGTACTGGCTTTCCTGGCAGTGAGTCACTGGAATCTCTTCTGCACACATAGGTGTATAACAGCAGAGCTAACCTGTGTTTCAAGGGGCAATTTGAAAGAGCAATGGGGACTTCCCTGGTGGCACAGCAATGGGGACTTCCCTGGTGGCACCGTGGTTAAGAATCCGCCTGCCAATGCAGGGGGCACGGGTTCAAGCCCTGGTCCGCGAAGATCCCACATGCTGTGGAGCAACCAAGCCCGTGCACCACAACTCCTGAGCCTGCACTCTAGAGCCCGTGAGCCACAACTACTGAGCCCATGCGCCACAACTACTGAAGCCCGCGCACTTAGAGTCCATGCTGCATAACAAGAGAAGCCACCACAAGAAGAAGCCTGCGCACCGCAACGAAGAGTAGCCCCCTCTCGCCGCAACTAGAGAAAGCCAGCGTGCAGCAATGAAGACCCAACGCCGCCAAAAATAAATAAATAAATTTATTTTTTAAAAAAAGAGCAATGACGAAGGTAAAAAAAGAAAAATTAACCCAGTCCTTCTGGATTTCATTTTAATTGCTGGGTGTGCCCTGGGCACCAGGATCATAAAGCAGGCCTGGTTTCCTTCCTTTGATAAATTTAAAGAGCCCTGGATTTGCAGTCAGGACACCTGAGTTCTAGTCCCAATGCTATCACTAACAGCTGTGACACTTTGGGTATATGATTCAATTTACCTGAGCCCCACTTCTCTCTCTAGTAAAATATGAGTAATAATACCTGTCTTTTAGGTTATAGGGATTACCAAGTAAGATCACGCCTGTGAAAGCAATTTGGAAACTAAAGCACTACACAATCACAAGATGCTAACGTTTATAGTAGGGAAAATAACGCGGGACATAGAAAAGCGGGAGAAACCCTTCACCAGCTTCCGAGACGCTCAGGACTGGAAGCGTGTTTCCGTCCCTCTGCCTTCCTCCCTTTCTTCCTTCCTCCCTTTCTTCCTTGCTCCCTCCATTGGCCAAGGCGTGTGCCTTACAAACAGCAGGCGCTCTAATCCGAATGGCTGGATAAGTGAACTCGCTCCTGGTATTTTGGTCCTTGATACACACCTGTCCTGGGCTTCTGGGAAAGCAGCCCCCAAGAGAAAGCGCTGGGCCAGGCCTCCATCAATGTTTCCAGTGGCAGTTCCTCCGCAGGCGGCAGGTTTCCATTGGTTGGGGACCCCCTTGCGCCTATCTTTCATTGGCTGACTGCTGCGGGGATGAGGAGAGACAGCTCCTCTGCGGTTCACCGCCAAGAACCACTCAGGGCTGCTTGCGCCTTCTCCTCCCCCTGTCCCCATCTGTCCCTGGGAGCGCCCTTTTCCTCCGCGCGCTCAGTCTGTCCCGGGCCGCAATTCTAGTCTTAGGCCCGGAATCTACAGCCTCTGCTCAAGTCGCCTCCTTTGGGAAACGTTCCCCAGCTAAACCCAGCCACCACCGGTCCCTTAAAGGACATCTTTCTGGTCCTCCACTCAGAGGCGGAGCATCACCCTCAGGGCCATGCGAGCTGTGCCTCCGCCGTCACTTTCCCAGGCCAGCACCAGCTGCATCAAAATGCTCAGGCACCTTCCTAACTCTTCCCCTCCCCAGTGGACTGAAGATCTCTGGGGTTTAAATGCACTGGGCCCCAGTCAACGACCGAATAAAGGGGGACGTTTCTTTCATCACTTACAGAAAGTGTTTTCACTCGGCAGGAACAGCATCTAGTCCAACACCACCTAGCTAGAGAACACGGGTGCAGTTAGGGGCGCTTTCTAGCGGCTCCCCCCTCCCCGCCACACACACTTCCCATCAGGCCACATTGTTCCCCGGCCTCCCCGGGCGGCGAACCCCGCAGCCCGGTCTGCCCGCCCCGGCAGGCCCCGGGCTCTGGACTCCCCTCCGCAAGCCGGGCGGACAGCTCGGGGGATGGGGGCTGGGGGCGCGGGCGGGGCCGGCGCTGCCAATCACCGCGCGGCGCACGTGCGGCACGTCTGCGCATCCGGCCCCCGCCCGGCGCCGGCTCGGCTGGGGGTCCGAGGGGGCCGGGGGTGCGCCCTCGGGAGGCGCGCCTGGGTAGGAGGTGTGACCGTGCGGGGGTCCGGGGACCCGAGCGCGCGGAGGTCGGGGCTGTGCGCTGGGGGCGAGAAGGGTGTGAGCGCGCTGGGGTTGAGGGGCTGTGCGGGGGCCTGGGGGACGCGAGCGTGCGGGACGGAAGGTTTCTCAGGCGTCTGGAAGGTGCCAGCAGGCGGGGGAGTGAACAGGGTGTGAAGAGTATGTGAACGCGCCCGGGGGTTAAGGGGGATGCTTCGGGGTCTTGCGGAGGGCCGGGGGAGTACTCGCGCCGAGCGAGTCTACCCGGGTATCCCGGGGCTCACAGGAGGGTCCAGCGCCACTCGGCCGCCCCCCTAGCTGTAAAAGGGAGCGCCGGGAAGCTCCCCAGTAGGCCTCAGCCTTCCTTTCGCTAAAAACGGGGCCACAGACAGGTATGGATGGGTGTGATGACCCGTGCGCATCTACCGCCGGCTTAGCCAAGGGCCCGCGGCAGGCGGGCCGGGCCGGGGGCTTCAAATGCTGGACCCAGGGCACCTGTTCAGGAGAAGGCAGATAGTTTTAGGCTTCTGCTTCACCAGCATCCCCATGCCTCAGCACCCCCCCTCCCACCCACCCCCGGCCCAAAGAGGAGTATTTTACTTCTGTTTGTGGTTTTTAAACACAGAGCCCTCCAATATGTAAGCCAAAGGACGGAAGCCCAGGAATCAGAGCTGTCGGTGTGGACAGCGGGCAGGAAGGAAGATGGGGCACCGCCGACATGGCCCGCCCTGTGATGGGGCTTCCTGGCTGCTCGTTAATGTGCAGGGAAGTTAGGAAGGCACGGGACCAACATTTTCTACACCGAGCAGCATCTTCATTCTCCGGTGTACCGGTTGGGCCCCGGAAAGGGCCGCGTGCCAGCGAGGAAGCCGGCTGGATGTAGCTGTAGCTCGCTGGGAGTCCCCTGAGGTGCATTGCTGTTTACCCTCCTTGAAAGGCTCTAACAACTTCCGGAAGAGGAACTCCCTTTGAAGTGTGGGCCGCGTTTCGGCTGCTCTGACTTCGCATTGTCTCCTTTGATGTGGGGTGACGCCAGGCTCAGCAGAGACTGGCTACTGGGATCCAGAGATCAAACAGCACTCCAAGTTCACCTCCACCAGGACAGACGTATTGAAGGGCCCGTTGAAATACTCTAGAATGGATCTCAACATTTTCCGTTTCCTGTTGTTTTAAAATTAATACAGTACATATTTTTTCAAATGTAGCATTCAGTTCTCTGTATCTATGAAATTACAATGGAAAATCTTGGGCTAAAGTGCTCTCTACCTACGTGGCTTCATTTAATCCTCACAACGCTATTAGATGGGTATTATCTTCACTTTATACAGAGAACTTGAAGGCTTAGGGTCAGGCAGCTACAGGACGGAGCCCTTTTCCTGAGGACCTCCTCACTAAAAGTTAATTGGGCGAATCAAATGAATCAAACTACGCAAAACACAACAGTGGCTGGACCACAGTCAGTCCAGGATGAAAGGTGAGCTATTCTTCTCATCACTGTTGTTATTACAAATAAGAAACTTAACAGTTCTATTGCCGGGACAAGTTCTACAGGAATCACAGGCAGCAGACCTTGATGAATTCTTTTAGGAATGTTTAGGGTTTTGCTGTTTTCTAGTGAGAGCCATCTCCAAATGGTACTGGGAGTGGAATTCCTGACCAGGATGCTCCAAGACAAACTACACAGCATGGCTTCCCACAGAGATTTGCTCCCAGACTTGATCTGTCCTTCCTTCCTGGACCAGGGCTTCTTCCCTGGAGAAGGTTCTCACAAACACGCTGTCCAGCACTCAGCTGGGTGCTTTGAGGCCTGAGGGAGTCAAATGACATGGATAATGTAACTTGACTTCGTCTTAAAATTTCAGAGTGAGTGAACATTATTTACTGAGTCATTTACTTTTAAATAAAATTTATTTATTTATTTATTTAGGGCTGCGTTGAGTCTTTGTTGCTGTGTGCGGGCTTCTCATTGCAGTGGCTTCTCTTGTTGTGGAGCATGGGCTCTAGGCACACGGGCTTCAGTAGTTGTGGCACATGGGCTTAGTTGCTCCGCGGCATGTGGGATCTTCCTGGACCAGGGCTTGAACCCGTGTCTCTTGTATTGGCAGGCGTATTCTTAACCGCTGTGCCACCAGGGAAGCCCTGAATCATTTACTTTTTAAGAAGTGTTTTAGAAGTGCTGCTTTTGGGCTGGGGAGTGTCCTGAAGGCCCTTCAGTTACCCGAGGCCAGTGTGTTGAGGGCTGTCCTACAGACAAACGTGCCCTGGGCGACCCAGGAGGACAGCAGTCGGGCTGAGCTGTCCCTGAGGTGTTAGCAGGACAGGATGGGGAGGTGGCAGGCGCTGCAGAAGCACTGCTAACTGAGGCGCACAGCAGGGCTTCAACGAGGGCTTCTCTTTAATCAAAGGCTGGTGGGAGGTAGAGCACAGCCAGGCTTTGCTCTTAACACGATAGGATGGAAGAAGGTATAAAGGAGTAACACGTGGTAATTGTAAAAATAATAACAGATGGGCTTTGCATGCTTTATATCATCTACCCTAGGAAGTAGGTTACTATTAATGTTCCCACTTTACCGGTAGGGATGCAGCTGCAGGGAACGTAAGTCGCCCGGTGTTACCCAACTTAGTAAGTGGTCACTCAACTAGTAAGTGGCCGGTAAGGACTCCTGCTCATGGCTGTGTAACTCAGACACGTGGGGATGGAAGTGTTTTGTTCTTTTGTGCTGAGGATTCAGTGTACACTTTCTTGTTGTGGGGAATCAGGGACATCCTGGTCTGAGTCCAGGTGAGGGGAAAAGGAGCTGGCGAATCAGAAGGAAGGGGAGAACAGGTAAGGATCTGGTGGCTGAGCAGGGATGGGTGAGGGAAACTGGGACAAATGACACAGTGGGACAGCACAGTGACTGGTATTGTGTTGGCAGGAAGCAAGAGTGCCCTTTATTTTATTTTTTTAAAATATCTATTTAATTTTGGCTGCGCCGGGTCTTAGTTGCAGCACGCAGGGTCTTTTAGTTGTGGCATGTGGGATCTAATTCCCTGAGCAGGGATTGAACTGAGGCCCCCTGCATTAGGAGTGCACAGTCTTACCCACTGGACCACCAGGGAAGTCCCAAGACTGCCTTTTCGAGGTGTGTGTTCAGGGAGCAATGAAGAGGGATGGGCCTTTGCTGAGTTGAACTGGGAGCAGCAGGTGGCAGCTATGGAGGCATCACAGGAAGGCTTCCACACTAAGATGTCCGTTGACCGTGGCCAATTTGTGTCAAAGTATAGCAATGACACATCCCAGTTTTAACACAGTGTCATGGGTTGAATTGTGCCCCCCACCTGTATATGTTGAGGTCCTAGCCTCCACTACCTCAGAGCAGGGCCTTATTTGGAAATGGGCTCATAGCAGGTGTAATTCGCTAAATTAGAATGAGGTGGGACCTAGAGGGGTGGGATAGGGAGGGTGGGAGGGAGACGCAAGAGGGAGGAGATATGGGGATGGATGTATACGTATAGCTGATTCACTTTGTTATACAGCAGAAACTAACACACCATTGTAAAGCAATTGTACTCCAATAAAGATGTTAAAAAAAAAAAAGAATCAGGTGGGAATTCCCTGGCGGTCCAGTGGTTAGGACTCCACGCTCTCACTGCCGAGGGCCCAGGTTCGACCCCTGGTTGGAGAACTAAGATCCCACAAGGCACGTGGCGTGGCCACAGAAAACCCAAAAAAACAAAACACAAAACCTTATGAAAAGGGGAGATTTGGACACAGATACACACAGAGGGAGTGAATATGTGAACACATGCCTTGTGAATGTGAAGGCAGAGATGGGTGATGTGTCTACAAGCCAAGGAAGGCCGAAGATTGCCAGCAAATCATCAGAGCTAGGAGAGAGGCCTGGCGCAGATTCTCCCTCACAGCCTCAGAAGGAACTAACCCTGCCAACACCTTGACCTCAGCCTTCTGGCCTCCAGAGCCATGAGACAATAAATGTCTGTTGGTTAAGCTGCTCAGTTTGTAGTACTTTGTTGCACGGCCTGGTAAGTAATACATGCGGCCGCATATCCAATGGCTGCTCAGCTGCAACAGAGCTCTGAGATTTTTGAAACCTTGCTTTGTAGAAGCTAAGAGGATCTGTTCTATATAAAATGGTCTCCTCTCTCTCTTTCTCCAACAGAATGACGCATGGACATAGTTTAAAAAGTGAAATGGAATAGAAATATTAAAATTGCGATGGAAAATAGCTGTCGCTCTCATCCTTTGCCCCCGGCTCTCTCCAGAGGCAGCCACTCTCTATAGCCTTTATCCTGGTGTTTACCTCTATTGTTCTAAGTAGTATGCTTCTATTACTATTCCTTGATTTTTCAGTTTTGGACATGACCTGTTGACGTCTTTTTTTTTAAATTAATTAATTAATTTGTTTGTTTTTACTTTTGGCTGCATTGGGTCTTCATTGCTGCGCTCAGGCTTTCTCTAGTTGTGGCGAGCGGGGGCTACTCTTTGTTGTGGTGCACGGGCTTCTCATTGTTGTGGCTTCTCTTGTTGCGGAGCACGGGCTCTAGGCATGCAGGCTTCAGTAGTTGTGGCACGGGGGCTCGGTAGTTGTGGCTCGAGGGCTCTAGAGCGCAGGCTCAGTAGTTGTGGCACACGGGCTTAGTTGCTCCATGGCATGTGGGATCTTCCCGGACCAGGGCTTGAACCTGTGTCCCCTGCATTGGCAGGCGGGTTCTGAACCACTGCGCCACCAGGGAAACCCCCGACCTGTTGGCTTCTAACCGTGGTAGCTGAGGAGTCACCTGCCCCCACCGTGTCCCTATATCACAACATTGATGAGATGATCAGTGTTCACATTATTAGGACCAGACACATGCTGTTAGCCGCAGAGCTGGGCAGTGCTGCGGGACCACACTCCCTTCTCCTACAACCCTTGTCTTCCTCTGGAGTGGATAACGGCTTTGTTTTTCCATTTGCCTGATTTCCTCTGAACCTCTGTGTTCCCCACATGCTGTACTGTCTCTGCCACATCGCTGTCAGCATTACCTTCCAGGCGCCCTGCCCTTCCCTTTTTTCCCAGGTGGTGCCCTCTGGCATCCTGCTCCAGTGTGGCCAGGTGGCTTCGGCCACAGGACAGCCCAGGTGCTGGGAGGGAGGAGGTTAGCAGTTTTCCTGTTTTCTGAGGCGGATGTTTCAATTCAGCTTTGGGGCAGAGGCTCTTTTTGTTTCACGAAGGCCACCCAGATGAGCAGGTGCAGCTCGTTGTCCTAAGGGGAGCTGGCAAGCCACCATTCATGTCATCTGAGTGCAGAGGTTCACAGTTCCGGTTTGAGCCTGTTAATCATTCGTCAAGCTGAGCCAGCTCTGAATCCAGGGGGTGCAAACGATTGGAGATTTCTAAACCCACTCCTGTGGAAATTGGTGTTTTCATTAATTGGGCTTTTTGAGGGGGAGGGGGTATTTGCTGAAAGGTGCTTGCAGGAGATGCGGAGTGGACTAGTGGAAGGTGCATTTTCTCCACCTATGAATAGAATCAGCACGGCTGGGTCATCAGGGTGTGCGGCTCTGGGGCATGGCAACACCCCTCCATCCCGGCCTGGAGCCTGGTAGGCTCCCCATGGGCACTGTGCCATTAAACTGGTGGAATAAATATATTAAATGCAATAAAATTGTGATGAAAAATAGCCATCACTCTCATCCTTTGGTGGCCCCAAGGCTCTACTGGTGGTTTGGGTGTCATGGACCTCAACCAGAGAAGCCAGAGCAGAAGAAGGACATGCTAATGACAGGGACTAATTGGGGGACCCTTTTGAGGACTCCCTGAAAGACCCAGGGGAGACTCTGCAGGGGTGGGGCTGAGGGCCTGCATTCACCTGGAGCCTCAGAATTATTGTGATTTGGAGTCGTGATCTAAAAGCAATCTAATCTCTACCCCAGTCTGCTGAAAACTGGGTGTATGTGTATGTTTTCCTCAGAATGATGCAGGGAGATAGCCAAGGTATTTTTGACCCCTATTTTATGGATAGAAAATCAAAGTTTCAAAGAGGCTTATATCCTTAAGTGACAGAGAGGGATTTGGACCCCAGGTCCAGTGCTTGTCTACTTCCATTGAGTATGAAATCCGAGTCGCAGGAAGGTAACAGGGAACATAGCAGCCCCATTGTACATGTTACTGGTCCTAGGGACAAAGTTTATTACCTTCAGTATGGGTATCACATTTTAAGAGGAACAAGAATAAACTCAAGCATTCCCTAGATTGAAATCAGCTTCATGAAAATAGATCAAGTCTGTCCTTTTCAACATGATATCCCATCACCCAACAAGATCCGGCACAAAGTAGGTGCACGATAATTATTTATTGGATAAATGAATGAATTTGGGAGATGATGAAAGACCTGGAAACCAAGTCATTTAGGAAGTAGCTGGAGGAGCTGAAAGTATTTAGGCAGGAGAAAAGCACAGGAGAAATGTCTTCGAGTATGAAAAGCCCCAGTGTGAAAGAGGGATCAGGTTATGTGTGTAACTCCAGAGCAAAGCAGAGACAGCCCAGGGGCAGGACAAGAGCCAGCAGGCAAAATTAGAGTAAGAGCAATTTGGGGTCAAAATAACAAAAAACTTTGCAACAATGGAAACTGTCAAAAACGAAAATGGAATGCTTTGCAATGACCATTGGCCCTGGCATTTTGTAAAAGCAAAGGCTCTGCTGTGGGAAGGAGGTTGAGCCATGGCACTTAGGCCAAGTCTATGGAGAAAGCAACGCAGCCAGTCTGTGCCGGAGAACCCAAGCCTGTCTCCCCACTCGCTCCCAGGACACCAGGCTGCTGTGGCCTTCGTGGGCCCTTCTGTCTGCCCCCAGGAGGAGAGGAAGACCTTTGACCCCTGTGAGCCTGTCTTACTGCAGAGGCGCAAGGGATGAAACGTCAGCAGTGGCAGTGATGCCGGAGCACCCACCGCATGCGGGGCAGATTAGAGGAAGGAAGGTGCTGAAGGTGTGGAACGGCAGACGTGCGTGCCGTGTGGGGCAGTGCGGGGGAAGGCGCCCCAGCCCGGGGCCGGGGAGTGTGGGAGGAGGAGTGAAGACATTTAAGATGTCTCCAGAGGAACCACAGGACTTGCTGCCTGACTGAATGTTGGGGGGGAAAGGACAGGAGGCTGAAAATAATTCTGAATGTGAAATCAAGCCTGGTGGTTGTACATTCAGAGAAGAAATTGGGGAGAGCCATTTCTGATCCAGGCAGGTTGTCAGTGAGATACTGAGGGTGAGGGTGCCTTGAAATGAGCCCAGAGCCTGGGTGAGAGGCTGGAGTTGTGAACTGATGCAGTATCAGGAACTGCCCAGTAGAAATTGGGAAGGTGAGGTCTTGTGGACAGAATAACTCCAAGGGGAAGAGTTGAAGAAAAAGGATGAAGCCCAAAAAACGTGCACGAGAACCACACTGTCCCAGAGATCAAGTTCCCTAACAGGTAAAAACTCCCCACCTCATTCCCAGCACGGGGGCCAGAACTCCAGTGATGGTGTAGTGCTCGCACAACTGAGGGACCTGCTAAGCTCAGACAGGGCTGCATTTCTTAAGATGCTTCTAGTCAGTGGGAAGTAGGTGGAAATTTCCTACATTCTGTTCTCTTCTAACAAGGTTGAATTTGTTGCTTCAATGGAAAACTTTACTGAAGTCTTGAGAATCCCATTCTAGCTATTTCTATCACTGTTGGACTCTAACCTCTTTATATTTACAGATTTATTTTGCCTCACTCACGGCTACTAAGTGTACTTTTACTGAGTTTCTATGGACAAGGTTAATTAGTCTCTTTTCCTGACTTCTTGTGATTTTCGTTGACCCCTGTTTGGGTTTCATAATCACACAACCTCAGGGGTTTTCTGAGGTTAAGGGAAAACAGCAGCTTGAAGGCTCAGGAAGTGGTTGGGCTTCGGGAGTTCTGGAAATAGAGCCCAGACATAGACTTACAAATTCTTGATGAGCCTGTATTGGTGGCTCAGAGGACCTGGTCCTCCAAAGACTTGTAATGCAGCTAGGCTGGCCTCCTGCCTCAGGAAACAGAGCACACAGAGACTTTGAGAGTGAGTAGAAGGCTGCTGGTTATACCTTCTCAGGATCCAGATATGCATCTGGGCCATACAGTTGGGAATTGATCTTAGGGCTTAGGGAAAACTGTTGAAACTCTTCCTGATTTGTATCAATTAGTTTAGATTCAGCACAACAACAGTGACTTAACTAAAATATATTAAATGGCTTCTCATATACATAGTCTAGTTGCATTATGTCAGCTTCACCGTCTTCAGGCACCCAGGCTCTTTCCAGCACTGTCTGCCCTCCCTAGACAATGTGCCACATCCTCATGGTCCAAAGTGACTGCTGGAGCTCCAGCCATCACATCTGACTTCCAAGCAGCAGGACAAAGAGACCTCCTGGAAGAACCATACTATACTTTTGCTTACAACTTATTGGCTAGAACTTAATGGCCAAACCAAGTTGGAGGAAGATTGGGAAAATTAGTTCTTTAAGCAGGGTATAGTGCTTCTCAGAATAGTTGGGGTTCTCTTATCCCAAGGGGGAGAAGGAACTTTGCTGTTGGGTAGGCAGCTAGAAGTCTCAATCAGAGAAAGCTGGATATAGAAGCTGTTATATAAACAGCTTATTGGGATTTATAATTCACTTAGGCAGATCACTTTACATCTTTGAGCTTCAGTATCTTCATTTAAAAAAAAAAGTTAGACCTTATGACCAGTAGCTGTGGTTGTTATACTGTTCCATGAAGTCCTGGGGTTTCTTGGAGGTGCCTCAGAGGTGAACGGAAGCAACCAGAGCTGAGGCAGGAGAGGAGCCCAAGCCAGATGAACTCCTCTCTTATCTGCTTTGTTATGTTTCCACGGATCTCAGCAGCTCTAATGCTCCATGGCCCCGGGGAGAAACTTAGGAGCAATGGTACAAAGTTTCTGGGTTTCAAGAGGTGCAAACTGGACAGATAATGTATGCTCAGGTTTCTGTGGTTTGGGAGATGGATGCATTTCCATAATTCTGAAAATTCAGGGAGGCCTCAGGAAAAAAGCTTGGTCATACTTTTATGATTCTGTAGGTAATCAGACATAATTTTCTTGACTCAGGGGCTTAGAGTATATTTCCTAAGGGCTGGAGTGAAGAGAAAATGGACTTCAGAATAAGATCCAGGCTTGTTTCCCTCCTCTGCCATTTGCTGCTTCTTCTCAATCTCTCTGAGCCTCAATCTGCTCATCTATAAAATGGCGATAATCATGCCTCCTCTTTGGGCTGCTGGGAGAATTAAATGTATTCAAGTATGTAATGCTTAGTAGGCTGTGAGGAAATGTTAGTCTACTTCAATGTCACCCATTCATCACAGGGTCCCCACCACTTAGGGGGTTATGGTAGAGTAGAAAGGCCTGGTCTTAATGATTCTGCCAATCAGTTCCCAAGGCTCAAAGTAAAAATGATGACATTGGGAGTTTGGAACATCACCCTGAGCAGTGTCTGGGCCAAGCCCCTATCTCATAGGGTTTGGGATTCTTTCCAACATGCAGTGCCCTAGAACCAACCAAATCTCACTGCTATTGTTTGCTTTCTCCCCTGAATCTTCCATCTCTTTCTCTTTACTGGTTTTTCCCCCTCACCATCAATTAAATATTCTGAAGTCGTTCCCATCTTAAAACAAACCAAATGCCTTTCCACCTCTGGGCAGACGACTACCGCTACCCATGTCTTTCCTCCTTTCATAGCCAAGAACCTTGAACAAGCTGTCTACACCAGCGGCCTCTCCTTTCTCCCCCACCTACGCTCTCCTGGTTCCCTGTGAACGGGTTTGTGCCACATCTCTCCACGGAATCTGTTCCTGCCAAGGTCATGGACAGCCCCAATAACAAGTTTCAATTCTTCTGTGGCCTGAGTATTGCTAATTCTTTTGGCTCCCTGAGGTTGCCCTTTACTTTCTTTTTTTTGGCCACATCACGCAGCTTGTGGGATCTTAGTCCCCTAGCCAGGAATTGAACCCGGGGCCACAGCAGTGAGAGCACAGAGTCTTAACCACTGGACTGCCAGGGAAGTCCTGGTCACTCTTTACTTTAACAAAGAAAGTTCAGCATGTAGGTATAAGTAACACATATAAGTGTGACCCCTAGTGTTTCTGAGGATCGCCCCACCTCAGGGGGATATGGTACCTGTATGTTTTTTTTTTTCTAATTTATTTAATTTTTGCTGTGTTGGGTCTTTGTTGCTGCGTGCAGGCTTTCTCTAGTTGCAGTGAGCGGGGGCTAATCTTTGTTGCGGTGTGCGGGCCTCTCATTGCGGTGGCCTCTCCAGTTGCGGAGCACGGGCTCTAGGCACATGGGCTCAGTAGTTGTGGCTCACAGGCTTTAGAGCACAGGCTCAGTAGTTGTGGCGCACGGGCTTAGTTGCTCCGCGGCATGTGGGATCTTCCCGGCCCAGGGCTCGAACCCGTGTCCCCTGCATTGGCAGGCGGGTTCTTAACCACTGCACCACCAGGGAAGCCCCCTGTATGTTTTTAAACTCTTGCAATTTTCTCTCTAACTGTTCCCGCTCCCCTTCCTGTGGCTATCTCAGCCCTGCTTCTGCTGCTACGGGCTGCCCAAGCTCTCTCTGACTTGCATTATCCCTAGATATGAACACACCCATTGTCTTCACATCCAGGGACATCACTCACTCGGTTCTGCTGGGTGAAAGAGACATTAATTCAAGTCTACAGATGCTTCCGGGGAATTACAGCATAGAAGAGAAAGCAGAGAACATGGAGCATCCGCCCCACGTACCTGGGACCCACCGGCCACTGGCACTGTGGAATCTCTTCCCAGCACCCCCTCTTCCTGGCCGCTCTCTGGAGCCTCCTTGCTCCCTACCCGGAATCTCCTCCTATATGTGAGCTTCTTTTAGTCGCAAGGCCCATCCCAAAGTTCTGTCTCTGAGGTCATCAAAGGCCCATGAAAATAACTCTATGCTGGACAATTTCAGTTCCCTTTTGACTCAGTGTTCCCTTTCCGGCGAGAGCGAGGGTGGGTGCCTGGGGGGTGAGCCCCGCTATACTCACCCTCCAGACACCCTTGTACCCCGGGGTCTCCACCTTCAGCCACATGAAACACTGGCAGACATTCTGAAGCCAACTTTTCTTTCATGGGGTCAGTGGTTTCAAAGAATATTCTAGGCTTCCCTCCCCACCGTTAGCGCCTGTGGAAGGAGAGTACAGATCTTTTCCAGAGCAAACTCATGGGGTTGTGGTTTGTTTGTCTTGTTTGTCTCCCCACAAACTCCTGCTCAGCAACCTGACACTCTCCTCCCCGGGCTGTCTCCTATTTTCTTCTTTCCTCTGTGCCTATTCTGTCTGTCTCCTCCCAGGGCTCCTCTTCTTCTGCCTTCTTCTTTTCTTTTCTTTTTTTTTTAACTTTTATTTAAAAATACTTTCAGACTTACAGAAAGCTGTTGCATAACAATGTAAAAATACTTAACACTGCTGAACTGTGCACTTTAAAAATGGTTAAGATGGTAAGTTTAATGTTATACATTTTTTTACCATAGTTTTAAAAAATGCTATTTGAAGGCTTAGTTACATTGCAAAGGAAGGGAAGGGGTAGAGATAGGAGCTGAAAGTTTGGGAGGAACAACTCACAAGTCAGTTTCAACTCTACTTAATAAATGTCTAGCATTTAACGCACACCTCAAAATAATTTCAGACTTACAGAAAAGTTGAAAACAATGCCACAGAGAGTTCCAGTGTACCTGTACCCAGATTCCCCAAGTGTTAACAGTTAACATTTTATCGCATTTGCTTTATCATTATCTATCAGCTTACCATCTATTATCTTTCTTTCTCTCTGTCTCTCTCTGTCTCTCTGTATCTATCTATCTATCTATTATCATCCATCTATCTATCTTTCCATATTACCTTTTTCCTGAACCATAGAGAGTAAGCTGTAGACATAATTCTCCTTTAGCTCTAAATACATCTGTTGATATTTCCTTAAAAGGGCTTTCTCTTACACAGTACAGTGATATGAGTCAGATCAAAGTTACAAAAACACTGATATAGTACTAATGTCTAGATTGACTTTATTTCAAATTTTGCTAATTATCACAAAGCAAGGGTAGGAAAAGAAAAAAAAAACCTTTATATTTCCTGCTACAGGATCTAATCTAGGATCGTACACTGAATTCTTTAGTTACTGTGTTTGTTACTTTCCTTTAATCCAGAACAGTTCCTTAGCCTCTCTTTGTCTTTCATAACCTTGACATTTTTGAAGAGCACAGGCCAGTTATTTTGTAGAATGTCCTGCGATAAGGATTTGTCTGTTGATCCCTCATTATTAGACTCAGATTATGCATTTTGGGCTGGAATGTAACAGAAATGATGTTGTTTCCTTCTCAGTGCATCATGTTGGGAGGCCCATGATGTCTATTTGCTACGTTAGTGGCGATGTTCGTTTTGATCATTGGGTGGAGGTGGTGGCTGGCAGGTTTCTCCATTGTAAAGTTACTTTTTTGTCATAGTTAATAAAATTGTCATGTATGGAAGACACTATGAGACTATGCAAATTTCTTTTTTAAATACTATTTTTCTTTCTTCATCATTTTATTTATTTTTTATTTTTATTTTTTTTTATTTTTATTTTTTTTTTTAGCTAATTGGGCCTCTCACTGTTGTGGCCTCTCCCGTTGCGGAGCACAGGCTCCGGACGCGCAGGCTCAGCGGCCATGGCTCACGGGTCCAGCCGCTCCACAGCATGTGGGATCTTCCCTTACCGGGGTATGAACCCGTGTCCCCTGCATTGGCAGGCGGACTCTCAACCACTGCACCACCAGGGAAGCCCTATTTTTTAAATTTTTTGTTTTTGTTTTTTTTTTTACATCTTTATTGGAGTATAATTGCTTTACAATGGTGTGTTAGTTTCTGCTTAATAACAAACTGAATCAGTTATACATATACATATGTTCCCATATCTCTTCCCTCTTGCGTCTCCCTCCCTCCCACCCTCCCTATCCCACCCCCCCATCCCACCCCTCTAGGTGGTCACAAACCACTGAGCTGATCTCCCAGTTTAAATTTATTTTTGGCTAGGCGACATGTGAGATCTTAGTTCCCCGACCAGGGATTGAACCCGCACCTCCTGCAGTGGTAGTGCAGAGTCTTAACCACTGGACCGCCAGGGAAGTTCCAAGACTACGTAAATTCCTAGGTCTTCATGCTCCCTCGTCAGCCTTCGGCTCTTCTCACTCAGCAGTGCGCGTGGCTTCAGTTACTCAGCACGCCGCCTCTCAGACCTCTGTCTTAGGCCAAGATGGCTCCTGGAGACACAGCTCCCTCACACGATGTCCCGTGGCCACCTTAAGTCAGCACCGCTTTTCCTATTCAGGACCTCGTCTCTCATTCCTCTTCTATCCCTTGATGAGAGTTTATGGCACCACCACGCTCCCATGGTCCATCACCCTGACCTCCTGGGCATCATTCCAGACCCCTCCCTTCCCCCCACACTTCATGTCCAGTCAAAACCACTAAGTCCCATTGCTCTTACATCCCCAGTACTTTTTACTGCTCCCTTGGTGCAGGCTGTTATCATCACATGCTTGGAATCCTTCCACAGTCACCTCTTCCTGCCCACA
The DNA here is from genome assembly GCF_964165515.1 of Mesoplodon bidens. NCBI lineage: Eukaryota > Metazoa > Chordata > Mammalia > Artiodactyla > Ziphiidae > Mesoplodon > Mesoplodon bidens. The sequence goes on along the minus strand of NC_138166.1, from coordinate 93,332,340 downwards.
GCCTTGCCTTCGCTCTCATTCATTCTCCATCAGATGCAGAGCGAGCTTCCCGGAGTGTAACTGTTGGTCCTCAAGGGTAGAACAGGTGGGGTGGGTACTACTTAAACTCCCTCAGCGGCTCCCCATCACCTTCAAAGGCACCAACCAATTCCTTTACGGGCAGGTCCTGCCTCCTTCTCCAGCTGCCCCAGTCATGTTGATGTTTCCAGTTTCCCATTTTGAGTTGCTCTCCCTGTGGGTTTTCACACGTGAGATCTGCCGTCCCCACTTGAACCTGTTCACCAGCTCTTGCTGCCGTTCAGGCTTCAGCTTAGACTCTGTGCCACTTGCTGAGGAAGACAGTCCCTGCCCCCCTGGGCATGAGTTAGATGCCCTTCCCAGGTGCTCCCCTGGTACCTGGAACTTGCTCCATCCCACGGTGACACCAATCACATTGTTGAAACGGATTAGATCTACTTTGACACCTTCCACTCGGCTGTGAGCTCATCTAGTCCAGGAAGCATGTCTTGCCATTCCTTGTTGGGCAACTAGCACGTTATGTGGCTCCAAAGCACATGCTCTGTAAACATTTGTTGCCTGGATAAGTGGATGAGTGAGTGGAGGGGCGAGTGAAGGCAGGACTCGGCTGCGGGGTTTTGCTGATCTAGGAAAGTAACCAAGACTCTGCCGACTCAGAGACTTGGTTTCTAGGGACAACGTGGCCAGTTCTTGGAGTCCAGCTCTCACAGGCCTAGGACATCCAGGAGGAACACCAGGAACAAGACAAAATATTTCAGAGGCCAGAAGATTTAATTAAGGCAGGGCACTCATCAGATATCCAAGGTGCCTGTGATCCAGCAGGACTGGGTTTCCAAGTTGTAGATGACTCCAAAGGAACAGGTTTCCAAGGCCCAGGTGACTCAGATAAGGTTGGGCTCCAGAGTTCAGGAAGGGCAAGTGCCAGGTAAGAAAGCAATCAGCAAGGCTTCTGCCCAGGTGGCCAACCACACGGTCAAAACCCTCCGTTGACTTAGCAGCCAGTTCAGCCTGCGGTTTCCTAGGGAACCAAGGGCCAGTCTGTAGTGCAGCTTGGCATGGAGCCGGGGACAGTTTCTGAGGGCCAGATGGCCAGATTCCGGTGCTGTCAGTGTTGCAGGGTGGGCGGCTGAGGGTCTTCAGGGTAGGAGTCAGCACTAGGGCTGGGAGGGTCTGAGAAAAGCTAGAGACTTACAAGGGCCACATGGGTGAGGGGCATGGGAACGGGTGAGATCTGGAGATGCCCGTCACAGTTGGCAGGTAGGCGCGTGCAGAACCAGAGCCTGGTGGGCCGTCTGGAGACAGGGGCCACTGGTCCTGAAAGTCAAGACAAGAAAGTGAGTTAGAGACTGGGAGTGACCACCTGGTTGGAATCTGGGTCTAAAATATTATTTACCCCATGAAGGAAGGAATCTTTTCTCTCTTTTTCTCTGCTGTAATCCACACTGCTTAAAACACAACCTGGAACAAAAGAGTCGCACAGATCAGAATGAGAGCCAGTCAGGGCTATAGCAGGGCAGGGCTGATGGTGGCTCTTTCAGTCCTGGGAGGCAGAGTGTTCCAATGACAGAACTGACATTTTTAAAGTTTATTTACTAGGATTGATACCTACATGAAGCACTGATGGTAAGAAAAAGAAAAAAATCGTAAGGCATAAACATGTAAACAGTCACAGCCCTAGCAGAAGGCACTCTTTGCTGAGGGCTGGGTCCCCAGCACCTCAGACGCCCAGCCCAGGTGTGAGAATGTGAGGTTGGTCAGGGATGCCCCGTTGCTAAGGAGACCTGGAGGAGGGGGGGCTGCTTCAGTGGGAAGCTGAGGGGCCCAGAGCGAAACTCGAGACCTGACTTGTCCTGAGAAGGCAGGAAATGATTAAAACTGAACCCAATCACCAGATATTTTCTCTCTGGATCTTACTCAGAAGATATGTAGATTAAAGGAGTTCAGAGCATGCGCACTGGCCGTCTGAATTAGGCTGAGTTCCATAACAGAGAGGGGAAACCGTTTGTCATATGTGGTTGGTGATGGGCGCAAAATGCTCCATCTGTTGGATTTTTTCCCCTGATGGCAGCAAGAACTGGGAAGTAGGAACATCTGGACAGAGAGCTGAGGGACTGACAGATAAGGGGAAAAGCCTGCACTGCTTCCAGTAAGGAACGTGAGCTAGAAGTTCAGGCAGCGAAGCCCTGCCACCAGCAACGAGGGGCTCTGTGCTCCGAGGCTCCTGGGAGCTCCGGACAGGAAGCCTCTGCCACACGAGGGATGAGGCAGCTCAGTGCCTATAGGTTGGGACAGGGAGACAAGTTAGGGAACTGAGCAGACCAGGTACTAGGGAAGAGGCGGCGTGAGACGGCCGAAGAAATGGCAGGTTCTGCTACCATCCCAGCACCTGCCCGTGGTTCCTCATTTTCTGTAGCATCATAAGTGACTCCCCTTTCTGGGTTTCAAGGCTCAGCATCACCACCATCCTCCTCTTCCTCCTCCTCCTCATCAAAATACCATTTATTGAGCACTTCCCTTTTGTTCAATTACCTCACTTAATTCGCACAAAATCCTGTGAGGCAGGAACTATTTGAGTAAACTGAGGCTCAGCAAGGTTCAGTGACTTGCCAGAGGTCACTGTTACTAGGTCATCACCTAGTAGGTGGCAGAGCCAGACTTTGAATCAAGGTCAGAGGGACTCCAAACTCTGCAAGGTAGCCTAGAAGTTAAGAGCACAGACTGTGGAAACAGACTCGCTAGTTGTGTGGCCGAGGGCAACTCCGTGACTCAGTTTTCTCGTCTGTAAAATGGGAATGATGGTGATACTAGAACTAACTCATAAGATACTACTGAGGAGCAAATGAGGAACTATAAAATATATAAACGACAGATAATATTTTAGAACAAAAAAGCGTTGCGATATTTGGGACATACTTATACTAAAAATTATTCTTTGTTTATCTGAAATTCTAATGGAACCGAACATCCTGTATTTTATCTGGCAACCCTATGGAGGGGGCTCCCAGGCAGCCTTGACCCCTTGCCCAGCTCGTCTTGCAGGATTCTCTGCTCTAGCGGGGCTTGTTTCCTCCCTGGCCTCCCAGCCTCCCGGCTTCTGGTCCTGCACTTTCATGCCCCCAACTCTCTCCTCTGCTTTCCTCCCCTCCTGGCCTCAGGGCCTTTCCTTCCTTCCAGCCTGGCTCCTCAGTCTTCCTGTGTCTCCCTCCCCCTGATACAGGCCGGTCCATCTGCCGTCCGTTCAGGTGAGTGACTCCACTCTCTCTTAACTGGGCTCCATGAACCTATCAGAGCTCTGTCTTCCGAGTCCGGAACACATACAGGTTTCAGGAAATTCTTGCTTCGCGAGCAGTTACAGAAATGGAACCAACTTCCTGAGGGAGCCACTTCTGTTTTCCTAGGATGACGGGGGTTATGCTATCAAAGTAAACCAGAAAGTCTTGGTGTCTCCGGAGGACCCCAGTCAGCCCCCTTCCTCCGGTCTATGGCTCTGTGTCACTTCTGCTTCCCACAGAGGGGAGTGGCTTGGGCAAAAGTTTGTTTTTTCTCAGCCAAGGAAGTAGCACCCAGGGCACCTCCCTTCAACTGCAATAAGGAAACGACAGCCCAGCCTGGAGACCTTTAGAACACAGCAGGGGGCGGGGCGCCCACAGAGATGCTCATCCCCCTTTGTCACACCTCATCTCAGGTGGCATCAGGCCTGCCTGGCTCCTTCCCCTGTTTCCTGGGCCAAGGTGAGTCCTTGGATGGACACCCTGCCCTTGATACTCGCTTGTCCTTCCTGTGCTTGTCCTCGTCTTCCCCAGCCAGGTGTGGGCCCTTGTAGGCTGCATAACTAAAGCCATATTCCCGAAGAGTGGACCTGAGTCACAATAGGGCTTGTTAGGACCCTCGTCACCAGCCCCATCCCTGGAGCTTCGGACGCATAAGTCTGGGCTGGGCTGAGAATTTGCTTTTCTATCGAGTTCCCAGGTGATGCTGAGGCTGGAGCCCAGGGTCGCACTCTGAGTCCACAGGAGGTTGAGTTTCTGAGAGGCACTCTTGACCCTCAGCTTCCTGACCGGAAGACGAGGAATCCCAAACCAGGATGCAGTCCTCTGCATGCCCGTTTATTGTGGCTGGCATCCCTGTAGCATGAAGGATCGAGTATGGTCATTGCAGGCCCATTTGGTAATCCTGTCTGGGGAGGGCTTCAAGAGGCATGGCGTGGTGATTAAGGAACACTTAAAGTTGGAAGGGCAAGTCTTTCCTACAGCATGTTTATCATCCAGTGTAGACACAAAGTGAGAAGTAGGGGTAACGATTAGTCACTTACTATGCAATCACACCCCTCAGTAGTGGGTTCTGTGGGTGCTGCTGGGAGCAGGTGGCTGCTGGCTCTTGAGTTGAGTCCCTTTCCAGGAATTACCCTCCTTGTTCAAGGTCACCTACATCTATTTATCCCTAAATCTGGGGAAGGTAGTCCAGAGGATAAATGCTTCTAGAGGTTAGAGGAGGGCTCTATCTTTAGGACTGGTGTTCACACAGAGGGGGAAGCAGACGGGGCAGTGACAGGGTCTGGCAGCCTTTCCCCGCCCTCTCTGTGCTAGCCTCTTGCTCCTGAGACCATGGGAGCCCAAGGTTTGTAGCTTGCTCCCCCCCAGGACTTTGCCGCAGTCCATCTGCTCACCCTGCTTCCACCCAGACTCCTGTTCTTTTCACACCCTTCCTTATACTAAGACTTAAGATATTACTGCTGAGAAGATACTCATCTCTCAGCCATGACCTTTTGTTATCCCCATAAAAGCCACTCAGGTAGATACCATCTCCAAGAAAAGATAAAAAGAAAAGAACATCTGGAAGGAAAACAACACTGACACTCTGCAAGGAATCTTTGAAGGGGTCCCCTGATAAGGTGCTATGAGCATTTATAAAAAGCAAAGAAGCTCTTTAAAGTTAAATGTGAGGTGCCCAAAGGACTTCTAGATATAAGGATCATTGTCCTTGATAAGAATGACTGCTGGGTTGAACTGGGGGAGCTCCCTCCGTGAAGGCTGTCAGGGAAACTAACCTCCGGGCACACAGTAGGCATTGAACAGACACTGACTGAGTGAGGAAACATAGGCTAGGCTGAGCTCTCTGTCAGTCATGTCTTCACGAGTAACACTGATGATGTCAGCTAATTTTGAGACTAAAAATATTCCCACCGTGCTTCCATGAGGCCTTTGCAAGTAGTGGCCCCCGATGACTCCAGAGACCCCCTGAGTCCTGCAGAATATGAAAGAGGAAGTCCATTTGGAAAGTGTACCTGAAAAGGAGTCCTCAAATGCACCCCCCGCCAAAGCTTTCCTAACCCTTCCACCCATGGACAGACTTAGCCGCCTCTCCCTTTGGACGGGCACTGTCCCCCAGGGCCCCCTCCGAGCACCTGACACTGCTGTAACCCTGCACTGCACTTACTTCTGGACAAGTCTCTCTCCTCCCCAGCCTGTGAGCTCCTCAGGGGCAGGGGCCATGTCTGTATTTACACCCATGACCACAGTACCTGGCACACTGGGGGGGCCTTAATATTTATTGAGTGAACAAACAAATTACATATATTGTTCCAGAAATAATCTAGCATGGGAAAGATAAGGCAATTCATTTTAGTTTGGATGAAACGATATTCTTCCAAAATCCTTGAAGTAAAAAGGAAACAAAGAAAAAGCAGAAATTGACGTTAGTGGCCGGACACAAAACAAGACTGATTAGAGCACTGGGGAGGGAAAAAAGATGTTCTCTGTGGATCTGGGTTCGTTCTATTCTCAGCTCCTTTTCTGGAAACCAGGGCTTTGTGTATCTTTTTTGACACAGTGGAGGACACGGTGTGCAGAGAACATAATGACTTTCTTTGTGAGGATGACCCCTACCTCAACCCCCAGTTCTTAGATTTTGTCTGATTCTCATAAATAGGCAAAAACTGACAAATCAGTTTCCTTCGACATTTTGGAGTTTCATTCACAAAAATAATTCAAAACATGTAACGATAAAGTCAACTGATAAGTTTGCAGTTCATGCTTAGGTAAGCCATGCTCTTATAGTTATATAAAGCATTCTATGAACAAGTTGTACATAGTACATTTTAATGTTCCCAAATATCAACATTTTTTCAGTCTTTAAGAGGGCATTTGTGTGTCTTTCCCATTAAATATATTTCTCTTTCCCCAAGTGTCCCTGTTCCCTTTTTTTTTTTTTTTTTACCAGAAACAGTGTTTCATCATGTCTTCAACTTTTTGTAACAATCTACAACTCTACCCTCATAATTTCTTTAAATAAAACCAAATGATTAAAGGAACATGCAAAGAGAAATTCTGGAAAATAAAAGAATAACAGTTCAGATTTACTGGGATTTGCTGTGTCCCAGGGACATTCTAAACACTTTATACTCCTACCTCATTGATGCTTCACAACAGCCTCGTGAAGCAGGTGCTCTTAAACTCAGCCCCACCATGTAGGTGGGAGTCTCGCCCAAGGTCTCACTGGTGTTGGTTGGGGGGCAGAGGTGCAGACTCTGGTGTGTAACCCCCTGAGCCTGTGCTCCGGGACCGAGATGAGAAAGAGGGGAAATGGGGGCTCTTGCTTAAGCCCTGTCAGTGAGAACTGAAACATGGTTACCACGGAAGATGGCTTTCTGGGTGCGATGAGCTTATCTGAGCTGAGGCTGCTTGGCTGTCTCCAGCCTCAGCGTCACTGGTGTTCAATGCACAGAAAAGGATCTGGTTTTCTGACGCTCTCCCTGTACTCTGTTGCTATCTATTTCAGTGCTTTCTGTTGGATTCTCATCCAGGGTTTCTTCTACTTATGCTTGGTAGACACTTGAACTTCCCCCTCCCCTCCCCAGCCTCCCCCATTGCTCCCAGGCAGAGAGCCACCTAAAGCAGTTGAGAGGTCAGAGGTCAATGGCAGGAGTCAAAGGTCGCAGGCCTGGTCCCCTAAACAATGGTTGAGGGTCAGACAATTGAAAAGCGAAGGGTGATAAAAACTTCAGCGTCTGTGAACCAATTAATTAGACCCCCTGTCCCTGTAGAGTGAGTGCAGGACACCTCAGATCCAGTGTGGGCAGCACTAACGAAACGCTAAGGTGAAGCCATCACGGAGAGACAGAGCTTTCCAGAAAAGGACTTGGCTTCTCAGAGACCTTCTGTTATCTTTTTTTTTTGCGGTATGCAGGCCTCTCACTGTTGTGGCCTCTCCCGTTGCGGAGCACAGGCTCCGGACGCGCAGTCTCAGTGGCCATGGCTCACGGGCCCAGCCGCTCCATGGCATGTGGGATCTTCCCGGACCGGGGCACGAACCCGTGTCCCCTGCACCGGCAGGCGGACTCTCAACCACTGCGCCACCAGGGAAGCCCGACCTTCTGTTATCTTAATCATATATTTCTTTCACGATTCCAACCAATATTCGTGGTCCACCTGGTGTGAGCAGGGCAGGAGGAGGAGGGGATGAGGGTATTTTATCTGTGAAGTCAGAAAACTCGGGGTGACCCTTTCTCCAGCGGGGTGTAGAGGGCGTTGCCTCAGCAGGACAGAGCACGTGTGCCTTCTCAGAACTATTCTGCCCTCCTTTTATCCGGCATCCGACGTTTCAGACTAGACTCCCTGGCACGCCACAAGATACCCTCTCTACTTTCCTCTCCTGGAGGGAAAGTATTTTTGTTCTGGAAAGAGAGGCTTTGGGGCCTGCCAACTTAGGGCAACTCACACCTCAAAAGCTGCTCGGGTTTGGGCTCTATATTCAAATTCCTTTCGTCCAAACTCTTAGTCTCCCCAAGAAGGGACCTCCTTGGTCAGCAGCTCTATCTACCTGCTTGCAGCGATTTGCTTCCCCCGTGAGGAGTAAAGGGGATTCTCTGAGAATTTGTGCACGGTCCCTGGCCCTTTCACTGGTTTCATTCAAAAGTGTTTATCAAGGGACTTCCCTGGTGGCGCAGTGATTAAGAATCCGCCTGCCAATGTAGGGGACACGGGTTCGATCCCTGGTCCAGGAAGATCCCATGTGCCTTGGAGCAACTAAGCCTGTGCACCACAACTCCTGAGCCTGCGCTCTAGAGCCTGTGAGCCACAACTACTGAAGCCCGCGTGCCTAGAGCCCGTGCTCTGCAGCAAGAGAAGCGAACACAACAAGAAGCTCGTGCACCGCGAGGAAGAGTAGCCCCCCACTCGCCACAACTAGAGAAAGCCAGTGTGCAGCAACGAAGACCCAACGCAGCCAAAAATAAATAAATAAATTTAATTTTTAAAAAAAGTGTTTACCGAGCTAATGATAATAGTAATATTCATAAACGTATTCATAAAGAGAGGAGGATTATACAGCAAAATGTAAGAGATTATGTGTGAACTGGTTTTTTTCTTTGTATTTTTCTGTAGTGACAAAGTTTTCTGTGATAAACAGACTTATTTTAAAATCAGAAAACAAAAATGCTATTTTACACTATTATTGATCACGTAGATGAACAAAGCCCTCTTCATAGCATGATGCAGAGATAGACTTCTGCTTCTAGCCATAATGGAGCAACATAGATGAGATTTACCTTCTCACCTAAAACAATTTAAAAACCAGGCAAAATATATGAAGCAATATTTTTCAGCCATGGTACAACAGGCAGTGCAAGACAATAATACCTGAAAGACTAGAAACAAATGAGGAGCACCATGAAATTCCCCCAGATCACTACCTGGAGAGTTTCCATTTGCAGTAAAGGGAGGAAGACCCAAATGGAGCTCAGTGGTGTCTTGAGTTGAGGAAGCCAACCTCAGAGTTTGGAGATAGTTAATGATGGTTAATTTTATGTGTCAACGTGTCTAGGCCACAACACCCAGATATTTCTAGATGTTTCTATGAAGGCATTTGCAATGGGCTGAATGTTTGTGTCCCTCCAAATTCATGTGTTGAAGCCCTAATCCCCAATGTGATGGTATATGGAGGTGGGGCCTGTGGGAGGTGGTTACATCATGAAGGTGGAGCCCTCCTGATGGGATTAGTGCCCTTATAAGAAGAGATGTGAGAGAGGTGATTTCTCTCTTTCTGCCATATGAGGCTACAGCAATAAGGCCTCCATCTGCAAACCAGAAAGTAGGCTTTCACCAGAAACTGAATTGGCAAGAACCTTGATCTTAGACTTCCCAGCCTCCAGAACTGTGAGATGTAAATGTCTGTTGTTTAAGCTACCCAGTCTATGATATTTGAAATAGCACAAGATGACAATATTAAGGCAGTATTTTCTGGATGGGATTAATGTTTAAATGGGTAGACTTTGAGAAAGCAGATCGCTCTCCATGATGTGGGTGGTGGGCCTGACACAATCAGTTGACGACCTTAAGAAAAAGACTAGTCTCTCCCAAGGAAGAGGGAATTCTGCCAGCAGACTGCCTTCAGGCTTGAGCTGCAACATCAACTCTTTCCTGGGTCTCCAGCCTGCCAGCCTACCTTACAGATTTTTGGCTTTGTCAAGATATATATATATCGACATATATATATATTCATATATTTATACAGATATGAATATATATAACATATATATATATTCATTCATTCATTTAGGGGATGATGGGGATCCACTGAAGTTTCATGAGCAGGCCAGTGTGGATCAGTGAGGTACTTTAGGAAGATGCCTCAAGCTGAACTGGAGGAGTGAGAGGCTAAAGCCCTTTGGAGATATTCTGGGGCTGGGGACTGCCAGAATCCAGGTGTGTGGTAGGAAGGAAGGAGGGGATGGGAGAGAGAGGGTCAGTGAGAGAAACATTTTTAAAGAAAGAATTCATAGGGCCTGGTAAAGACTCTTTTTTATTCATCTGACTAGGAGTGAGGGAGGCATTTTAGTGAAGTCCTCATGATGCAAATGGAATACCAGGGATTGGATAATGATGGATAATGAGGAAAGAGAGGCACCCAAGTTCTCATGGAAGAAGGAGATGGCTAGATCAGTTCCTAGAGGAGTGACAGCTTGTTTAGAATTCCTCTGGCTTTGTTGTCATTTTCTCCAGGTCAGACACTTCTTGGACAATTACTGCCATCAGACCCTCTGCTAGGCAGTGTGCAAGGAAACCTGGGCTTGCAGGAAGGGAGAGAAAAGGGTTAATGGGGAACAGGAGAGGAAGGATGTACAAGCAAGGAAGGGGGATAAGGCACCAAACAGGCTTGGCAAGAGGGAGGGCAGGGGTTATACAGTCATGGGTGGAGGGCTAGGCTGCAGCTTCTGAGTCCAGAAAAAGACAGAGGAAGTCTGGGAGAGGAAGGGAGTTCAGAGGGTGGGTGAGGTGTGGCCTCCAGCTGCCCTGTGGGTCGTGAGGGTCTCTAGCAAGACTTTTGCACCCTTCATCCAGGATGTTTAACCTTCTCCCTGGGGACTGTTTATCGAGACTCAGTCACTGCTCACTGGACTCCTGGCCGTGCTCTGCCTGTTCAACAAGTGCTCTGTGTTGTTGTCATGGCAGAGGGCGATTTCTGGCCCTCGGGTATCCCAGGGTACGTGGAAAAGGCATGTTTGAAGCTGGAAAGAATTCCTCACTCTAAAATTTTCCTTGGGACATGGAATTTAAACTTCTGTCACTGACAGGACTTTGCTTCTCATTTTCCTGAATGACTCAAATGTTTCCTTCAGACAATGGCAGAGTGTATCTTGCTTGAATCATTGGACTTCTGTTATTTTTGTAAGATGTGGGTGGACAATATGACTCAGTATTTTTCCAAGAGATGTGAAAATTATATTGCCTATTTTGGATCATTTCATGCTGAGATCTGGAATCTTTTTCTTGAATTTCGAATCTTGGAGCTTGGGAAATTTTTGTTTCTGTTTTGCTTTTCAATCATTTCAGATCTTTCCCAGATAAAATGTTAAAGGAAAAATGACTTAAAGTTACTTAGCCATAATTCTAAGTTATGAAGTATGTTTTGAATTATAACCTATTCTACATTTTTTAAATAAGAGATTTGCTAAATCTAGTGGTGTGTTTGCCATCTTGGTTGTGAAAACAATTGGGGAATATGGGGTTAGTAGGGTTTTGAAGGTCATCTAATTCAAAACCTTATCTGGTGTGTGAATACCCTCTGACTAGTTTTCCAGCTTCTGCTCGGGCACCTCTCTCTGACAACTGAGTTCTATTTGAGTGCATCAGGTGATGGAGAGCTCTTTGGGTACCAGGCAGTACCACTTCTGCACAGCACTTTCACACAAAACTAAAACCTGCTTCCCTGTAGCTTCCAAACCCTGGCCCTAGTTCTGACCCTATTCTCTATGGATCTCTATTGAATAATTCTGTAACAGTGTGATAGATTTTGAAATGCTTACTGCTGTATTTTCCTTCTTGATAAGTCAGGTCCTTTAGCAGTCTTTTTATTATTAATGCTAGGATAAGACTCTGAGGCTTAGTGTCTCCAGGGAGGATAGTATTATGGGATGAATTGTGTTCCCCCTCCAATTCAGCTGTTGAAGTCCTAACCCCCAGTATCTCAGAACGTGATTGTATTTAAAGATAAAATCTTTAAAGAGACGATTAAGTTCAAATGAGGTCTTTGGAGTCTGCCCTAATCCAGGCTTAATGGTGTCCTTATAAGAAGAGGAAATTTTGAACACAGAGAGAGGCACCAGGATCATGAGAGCACAGAGGGACAGCCATGTGAAGAGGCAAGAGGATGGTTGTCTTCAAGCCAAGGAAAGAGGCCTCGTAAGAAAACAATCCTGCCAACACCTTGATCTTGGACTTTTAGCCTCCAGAACCATGAGAAAATGATTTCCACTGTTTACAGTTCCCAGTCTATGGCATTTTGTTGCAGCAGTCGTAGCAAATTAATACAGATGTGGCAACTAAGAATAAGAAATACATGCCACAAGGGCAGTTGCTTTCAGATAGAAAGAGTGGAGGGGAAATGCAAAGTACTTCCAGACTATGTGCACGAGAGCCACTGGGCAGCCCTAGAAAAGAGCATGGAGAAAGTGTCTGGTGCCAGGGCTCTCGATGTCCCCACACTGCACTTGCCTCCAGCCCTGAATTTGGCCCTGGGCGGGAGCCATTGTTGACAGTAGAAGCATCTAGAAAGTTCTGGAGCAGAGGCAGATTTACCATGAAGCTAATGGAGCTTACATTTCAGGGCCCTTAACTTTTTGGAGCTTCCTCCAATGCCTGAGGAGGTGCCCTAGCAAAGTGTTCACATAATCTTATTTTTTAAAAATTTGCAAAAGATATTTTAACTGCAGTTCGTTGAAACCACTGCCTCTTTCCACTCCGACTTCTTCTCCATCACACTTCTCCTCCTGTTGAGTGATGGGAGAATGGCCACAGCTAAGGGAAATTTGAGTTGGGGTTTCATTTTTTTGTTTTTGTGGAACATAGGCACATAGGCTGTAGTCAGATCTGGCTAGTTGTCCTGGGGTAGGAATGGCTACCAGGTGGTGGTGTACTAGTAAATGTTTAGCAACTGGATCTGTAAAGTTTGCCGATTTCTATGGTGTAAATACTCCCACCGTGGCCCATTTCAAGCTGTCAATGTGACATCACTGTAAGTGGAGTTGGGAAGAGTATACACCATTAGGTAGTATTTGCATCACACGGATTCGATAGATGTAAACAACCTTAAGAGCATAATAACGGTAAAACGTAGTGAGACAATTGGAAAATGATGAGTTTTGAGTATTTATTATCTTTGTTTTTAGTATTATTTATTTAATTGGAAGTTTATATTATTTAATTTTTAATCATGTCTCTGTTTAACAAGTGACTCACCAGATTCCTGGAAACCTGCCAGTGTACTCCTGTGAGCCACAGTGAACCAGCTTCATCACACGACTGTGAACCAGGTGCACTCCCACTGCCCACTTTGTTGATGCACCATGTTTCATGTCAGGAAGATGCAGGGTTAGAATTAGTAATTTGATGTGAAACATGTGAATGAAGGAGGAGAAACTAGGTTTTTCAACGTATGGAGCCAGAAGCTAGTCTGGAAAACTCCTTCACTCATCAGGCATATAAATTTGGACACAGGTGAGCTGGTTCTCATCAATGCCTGTAGCTGAACTGATAGTTCTTGCCTGTCAAGAATATGCTTGATGGGCTTCCCTGGTGGCACAGTGGTTGAGAGTCCGCCTGCCAATGCAGGGGACGCGGGTTCGTGCCCCGGTCCGGGAAGATCCCACATGCCGCGGAGCAGCTGGGCCCGTGAGCCATGGCCGCTGAGCCTGCGCGTCCGGAGCCTGCGCTCCGCAAGGGGAGAGGCCACAACAGTGAGGGGCCCGCGTACCGCAAAAAAAAAAAAAAAAAAGAATATGCTTGATGGGCTTCCCTGGTGGCGCAGTGGTTGAGAGTCCGCCTGCCGATGCAGGGGACACGGGTTCGTGCCCCGGTCCGGGAAGATCCCACATGCCGCGGAGCGGCTGGGCCCGTGAGTCATGGCCGCTGAGCCTGCGCGTCCGGAGCCTGTGCTCCGCAAGGGGAGAGGCCACAACAGTGAGAGGCCCGCCTACCGCAAAAAAAAAAAAAAAAAAGAATATGCTTGATAATGCAGTTTATAGAATTATAAGTGCCCCATATAGTTAGAAGGAAACTTCGACGGTGTATTAGCTCCTATCCCCTTTCCTCTCTCATATTCTTGCCCCCACAACACTCCCTTTTGCTCTCTCCACTCCAGCCACTCTGGTCTCCTTGCTGTTCCTGGAACTTACAGGGTGTATTCCTGCCCTAGGACCTTTGTACTAGCTCTTCTGTCTGGAATGCTTTCCCCAGGTAGCCAGATGACCAGTCCCTCATCACTTTCACGTCTTAGTCATTTAGTCACTTTCTCATGAGGCCTTCCCTCAATCTAAAACTACCACCCAGTTATCCCCTTGGCCTTTCCTTAATTGAAGTTCATTTAGACCTTATCACCTAGGATGTCAGCTTCCTACACTAGGATGCAAGTTCCATGAGGACAGTTACTTGTTTTGTTTTAATTTTAAAGTTCACTGCTGCACCCCTGGCTCCTAGAAGAGGGAGTGGGACATGGTGGTAGTGAGTTCCTGTGATCTACCCGTCTAGTAACCAGGAAAGAAAGATAAGTTCAAGCAGTAATGGCTGCTAATGATCCCTCTCTCTCTCGTTGCCTCTTTTTTTTTGCTTAACTGACTTGTAATTATAGAAACAATGCATGCACATAGCAAAATTAGAACAATCCAGAAAAGTATAAAATAAAAGTATAAGATGGAAAATAAACATCACATTCCCTTCCCCAAACGGATCCCTCAGACTCACTCCTTAGAAGCCCCCATTGTGAAGATTTTCTGTTTTACGTTTTATGGTGGTTATTACAGAACCCCAGATAATTTGTTTATGACTTTCTTTCTTGATTTATCAATGTAGAAAGTATCTACTAATTCCTTGCTGTGCAAATGAAGAATTTAACACGTCTATAATGCTGCCTACTTTCTCTAACCAGTTTTTATTAGATATGTTATTTCAGTTCTTCAGTTCTTCTGTGGGATATCTTACAACTTCACATAAAATACTAAAACCTTTATTTCTGGGTTTATCAAATTCAGGCAGATCCTACTGACTTTCTGCTGATAGATGAAGAAATTTGCACACTTTCATTTCCTTTCTTTTCTCATCTGCCTCTCATTTCTTTATGGACTTTTTTTTTTCCATTGTCAAGATTTAAAATATTTACATTCTGTGACCATAGGTAAAGTTTTCTGTGTTTTGACTATAGATTGATTCTAAAAGTAAAAATCATTTAAAAAGCCATTACAATATTATAATTATTTAAATATTATTCATCACTGAACCAACAATGATTGGCTCTGTAGGGAAGGAATGTAATCCAATGTCATTAAATCTTTGAAACTTAAAGAAAAATCATTTATGCATCAATGCCTAATGTATCCCCTATTTTTTA